>NW_026555170.1:2628333-3285416 GCF_021234165.1 Pteronotus mesoamericanus
GGTAGGTTATTATTGATCTCCTGCCCTCTAATCCCCAAATTTTGCTCTCTTTTTGAGATATGTGATATATCCATGTTTTTATAAAGCTGAGACAGTGATGTAAACCAAACAGATTAATTCTGAGGAGTGACCTGCCCCTTCATCCAGATGGTAGCTACAGCAGAACCACCAACTGGGTTGACCAAAGAATGACTTTTACTGGGATGGTTCCCAATATAAGATATAATGACAGGATCTGGTGTTCAGGAGAAATGAAAAAAAAAAAAAATGGTTTCAGTTGCAAAACTCTTACCTTCTCATAGGCACAGATGACTTTGGTGGGAAATATTGCTGAAAGGGACAAGGCAAAAACAAAACTGCAACTAGAATTGTGACTATGAAAAATCAACATCCATACTGAAGGTCTTTGGCCAGACAGTGGTTCTATGGAGAAAAATCCATGAAGTATATGTATGTCTGTGGTTAAGATGATGTTCATCTTCGCTTTAGCCTAAATCTGTCATCAGCTGCTTTTCACGATTGCTCCACTGGCTTGATGCTGGGAGCCTCTGTTTTGAACTTTCAGTAAGTAGGCTGACTGCAGAAGGCTAAGAACTGCAGGTCTATTTTTATGCTGCTGCAAGTCAGAGACCTGTTGACCCACATACAAAACTTTTCCAAAATCAATTTTTTCCCTCTCTTTTGTCATAGCAACTTCCCCCGACTCCACTCGACCTCACTCCACACCAAACACCAAACAGACATTCAAACTAAGTAATCATTTAGAAATCTGAAAAGTAGAGTCTATTATGTCAGCAGAGAGATTGAAAAATGCAGCTATAAAATTTGAAAACAGAGCCAGTTTACTCTGATTTTATCCATTAATCCAGCTATAATAGTGCTGAGCAGCTACATTTTGTTTGACACCATGCTAGACACTGTGTATACCAAGTTGAGTAACTTACGATTACTAACCTCAAACTTCTGCCATCTAGTAGGAGAGAAGACAAAGAAACATAAACTGTAGGACAATGTGATAAGGGCCATGACAAGGATGCACAAGGACACCGTGGGAGTACAGAGGAAGGGCAGATACTCAGACTGGGGGATGCAAGCAGGCATCTCGCAGAGACAACATGTGAGGAAGGGTTGGAAGGATACATCAAATTCAGCTGGATGAAGAAGCCAGAAATACAATTAAAGGAAGATGGGGAAATGTGAAAGTTCATCAGATTAATCAATTTGGTTGATGCGGACATGAAAGTTGTATGTGGGGGTAGGGAAAAGAGTGGCTATATATGAGCGGGTTGTGTATGTGTATGTGTGTATATAGTGGGGGTAAGTAATAAATACACAAAATCCAGATCATTAAGAGCTTATAATTCTAAGTAGAGTTCCAGTTTTTGTCCTGGAGCCAATAGGAAGTAGACACTATATCCATAAGCTACATCAGGTTCGCTGCCTTGAATATTTAGCCCAGCAATTTGTTCTCCTTCTCAGGGTTAAGTCAGGAGCTCCCCACCTGGCACATCCTCATACCTACTCCAAGGTGTCTGTTCTTTTCTGCCTCAGTCCTTCCCCTTCCTAGGCTCCTTCCTGTATGAGCAAGTGCAATCATATGCAATCATATGTACTTAACCCAGGGACCACCAGTGTGAAAGCATCCCACAGACTAGTACACATTAATGAGTTGGGTAATGCTTCCTCCAGTTCCCAAGAGCCAGTGAATGCAGGTGCAGGAGCTGCCTGCTGAATGCCAGCAGGCTGCATGACGTTCGCACATCTGCACAAGTTCCTCCACAGCAAGTCTGTCTGGGTGATGGGTTTACTTCAATTCATCCTGTGTTTGAGGAACTTGAGATTGTGAAGAAATTAACTACTGAGAGAAGAGAGGCTGAAAATCTGGTTTTGGAAACAGAGTCACCTTGTAAAGAGCAATGATTCAGTGAGACTGCAGGATGGTGTTTGACAGAATTCCTAAAAGAAAATAAAGGGGAAGAGAACAAACAGAAGACCAGAAACCAACTCTTTTCTAATAGGTCTTCAACCATTTTGGATTCTACCGGTGGAGGTCTTGAAGGTAAAAATGAAACCAAAGGCGTACAGGTGGTGCACTCTGAGCCACATCTTTTCTAGGGGAAAATTAGAACCGTGTTTCAAAGCAGGCTGGATAACTAAATGCACATTGCCAGCAGTTCCATCCAGAGGAGGCAGGAGGGTGAGCTCAGCAGGCTATCTGGAAATGGTTCACACTCAGCGAGCAAAGGTGGGAAGGAGGTGAATGTGTGAAAAAACGCGCCCGTGGTTACAGTGATTTTCACCATACACAGTCCTATCACTTTAAGGAACCTCAGGGGCCATGATGGTTTGGAGACAGTGTGTCCTGTAGAGACCTGTCATCACAGTGTACAAATGGCATCCTCTCACACTCCCCCCAAGAATGAAATGGCCAGAGTCAAATGGCCAGTTATCTTGTTTTCATGCCTCACACGCAGAGTTTGATCTTTCATTCAGCATGCATTGAACAGAACCACCTCTGATCTGAGGGCAGGTCATGTTGTGGGGACCGTAAAAAGAGAAAGTCAATTGCTCACAAATGGCATGCATTCCACAAAAGATTATGGGGTGACTCATGCTCTTTTGGCCTATTCCCAATTTCACAGATTAATACCTAAGTGAATATTTAATGGTCCTCAAATTGACTGCTCTGTAGCAGAAAAATCAAGATTGGTACACTTACCAGTAAAGAGAAAATGACATGACCAGAGAAGAAAACAAGCAAAAGAGGGGTCAGAGAAAAATCTTAAATAAAATCAGTTCTTGAAGGTGAAAACCCTTGCAGAAGATGTGTGTGTTTACTCTCCAGAGGCTAACAGGGTTAGCAGCTTACCCAATATCCATTCTCATCTTAACAGAGCCCTGATTTGGGTGATGGGAGGGCAGCACTGTTTTCAACCCCCCTCACAGCTGAGGGTGGCCATGAGACTCAGTCTTGGCCAGTGAAATGCACTGGAAGTCACCTGGGTTTCTGGGAGAATTCACCGAAAGCTGGTCTACTCCATCGGCCCTACAGGTGGCCCGTTTCTCTTGCAACTAACTGCAAGGCAATTCCAGCCAGGTAAGGCAGACAAAGCTGAAAGGCAGAAAAGCAGCAATTTCTGTCCTGACTTGGATGTGAAAAAACACATTCCTGATTTATTGAAATGTTTATTCAGGTTTTTCATTACATGTAGCTGAACAGAGTCCTAACTGATAAATGATTCATTCTAAATGTTCCATCAAAATCAAAACCTTAAATTTTTACAACTTTTCGTTTTGTGCTCCTTGTGACATTCAGTAATTAAATTCTGAATTCTGTTAAAAAGGGAAGCTTAATGGAAACTGCCAGATTTAGTTATGGACATTTGAAAACTTAATTGCTATGGGTGGAAAAAAATTTTTTTCATCAGTACTGAGCTGAATATATTTAATAAAATGTACTGCTATATAATAGAATTATAACATTCAGAAAGGAATACAAATTGATTTCACTGGTTAGTATAATGTCTACATCTTGACCTTTAAATAAATCATTAAAAATTCTGAACAGTATGAGATCTAGCTTTGACTTTGAAGTACCTAAGAGCTGGAATGAATACATAATTTCTTATTTTTAAAAAATCTTGTAATTTGGTGATTCAGAATAGGTACTCATTTGTGCAGCCGCTGAAATTCATTTGTTGCTTTGTCTTTATTAAGCAACATGAATTTATTAAATGCTTTGTTTTCCCTCCCAACCAAATTTTGAACAGAAAGTAGGGCTTTTTTTTTTTTTGACCCCTATTTTGTCCCTCTTTCTTTATCAGTCAAAATGTACCTTCCTCCCCAAGAAGAGGCCCAGAGCGTGCAACAAAAAGCTGTCAATTTAAGGAACAAGTGAAAGCTGTTTGGAAAGAAAATTCTTTTTTTTTTTTTTTTCATATTCAAAGATGAATAACACCTGGAGGAAGCCCACAGCGTTCTGCCCTCACACAGGTCTCATCCCCTTCTCAGCCTTGGCCAGCCAACCGCCACTGGGAACAGCAGACAGCGGTAACTGCCACCCAGGGGGGCAGGGCCGGCTCAGCTCCGAGGCAGAGGTCGGTAAACACAGCTGTATTCTCCTTGCTTTACGACCTCCAAGGAAAAAGTTCCAATTAAATGTTATTTTTAAACATACCATGGTGGCATAGCCCTCACACCGTCAGCCATGCACACATGTGTGTGGGGAGCCCATAGGGAACATGGGGGAGTTTTCCCCCATGCAAAACCAAGGGCCATTGAATGGATCACAATGCACCTGTCATTTTGTCACATTCAGATCAAAGATGGAGATGCTGGAACTAGAAGTGCTTTGGGATCTTGTCCAGGACTCTGGATTTACCTCATTATGTTATTGAAGAGTTCCGAGCCAGGGTCTTCAACCCAGGGCTCACTGTTACACCAGACTATGACCACTTAGTACAGTCCTATCCTAGTTCTTCCTCCTTTTACTCTCCTCTCTTTTTTTTAATATGTAACCTCTTTTCTTGTCTCCCAAACCCAACTGTCATCAAAACCTGTGGTCCTCTTCTCACAAGATCTCAGTCAATTTCCTGGGTTATCTTTTTGCTTTTCTCTGTATCACTCTTTGTCCCCTGTACCTTCTTCTCCTCCATCTGTTTTTCCACAGGACAGTATCCTCCTTCGCTTTCTGGAAGGCATACTGGAAACACTTCTGGGCCATTATGCAGGCAAGGGGGACTTACGTGAATGTGGAAAGAGAACAAATAATGGGAGCCAGGAAGCCTTAGTATCAGCCCTGATTCTATCACCAGCAAACAATGTAATCTTGGAGGAGATTCTGTTTCCTATTGGCAACATGAGGGGAATGGATCTGATACTCTCGGAGGTCCACAATTCTACAATTTAGTAAGTAACTACTCCACGGATAATGTCTTGAAAGATATTGTACCTGCAAGGGCTCACAATTTATTGGGTACAAAAGTAATTCTCAAATTTGAGGGATTACCAAGTGCCCAAAACAAACGCAGACATCTCTCCAGGGAAAGCAGGTTAAGAGGAGAGGTTCGCAGAAAGTTTGGAGTCCTGACAGGATTATTTTTGAAATGGAAGATAAGAAAGAATGTAGGTATATCTATGGTTGGGTAGGCATGTCTAGAGCTGGTTGGAGGGAAGGTAACTGGAAGAGCATAGTCCTTGAGAAAGTAAGAGGGTATGGGATACAGACGACATGTGGCTGGATGAACCATTCAAAGATCAAAATTAACGGAACAGGGTTGTTATCAGTCAGATCAAGAGACTCAAGCCTTTTAACTTAGGATAGTGAATTATATAATAAGAGTAGCTGAGAGATTGCCCAGAATTAACAACCTAAGAAAGTACAGAAGTCATAGCAGATTCCTATCAAAGTTAAGTGCTTATTAACTAATAAATTGGAAAAGGTCCTATCAGTAAAACTCTCTCCAAATAATCTAATCTTAATTAACAAGGTGAGATAAGTCTTCTGATATAGAAAGCAAAACAATACAGTTTTCTGACTCTCTGAGACAAAACTGGTTTGAGCAAGAAGCTGTGACTATGCTCAGGCAGGAGTGACAGCCACCATGGGAACATTCACTGAAGGGAACACAGCTGGGTCTTTGAAGAAAACAGGGACCGAGGAGCACTATGTGGTGACAGAGACAGTGATGAAGAAGTGCGTGAGAAAATCCAGGACAATCCCAATAGAGTGACAAAGAGGCATGATGCACACATGCCCAAGAATGACACACAAAGACCAATTACCAACAAAAAAAGTCACTGCCAACTACAGTGAGAAGACAGGAATGGGAGGAAGAATATTCACGCCTCAGCTACAAAAAACACAGATGTTTCCATAGACAAAGTTTTCGTTATCAGACACTGAGCACTGTTTACTCTTGGGGAGAAACTGATGAAACACGAAGACTGAGGAGTAGGCTGTTCAACATAATAGTAAATAGGCAATGACTGGATAAGAATGTGTGATATAGCAAATGTTTAATGACCAAAAAGAAGTCCCAATCCACACATTGCCCATATCGCCGCCTCTGAATAGGCTTCTTGAAAAGAAACACCTTCTCCCCACATGCCACACCCCAAGATGTACTGTTGATTTATAAGGGTTCACATTCAGAAATACCATCTTGCTATATAACCTCGTATTTCTACACTGATTTTTGCCTTTGAGATCCCTCAGATTTCCATTAACAACTAACAACTTCTTAGGTCAGAACACAGTTTTCAATCTGAAAACAAACATTAATTTAATATTAAAAATATGTCTCCTGCCCTGGCCAGGTAGCTCAGTTGATTAGAGCATCATCCTGATATGCCAAGGTTGTAGGTTCGATTCCCGGTCAAGACACATAGAAGGCTCAACCAATGAATGCATAAATAAATAGAACAACAAATGAAAGTTTTCCCTATCTCTCTTCCTCCTTCTCTCTCTGCCTCCCTCCTTCTCTCTAAAAATCAATCAACAAAAAATAAATGAGTAAGTCTTCATATGCAGTATCTTTTGCCCTAAACTTACACAGGAAGCATAAAATTCTATATTCCTAAAAGGGGGCCGGTGAGAAAAGGTGTCAGATTCCAGCTCCTCTGGAAGAAGCAAAAATGCTTGAAAAGGACTCACACTTTGAAAAAGCCCAAATTTGTGAAGCTGCATTTTTGAACCCACTGTGGGGCCAGATGAAAAGGCAGGGCTCTGTTGAGGCTCCCCCGCAATGGCAGGGCCCTGCACTTGGGCCCAAAGCATCTCTGAGACAAACTATAATGATTATGAAAAGCCTGTGTTTTATATCCTGGAACGAACCTTTATCTCTACCTCTCAAAGTCTGGGGATTGTCTGCTTCACACAACGAAACTCTGGGAAGTGCCAGGAGCTCAGGCTATGGGGCAGGCACCCGGAAGCCCTGTGGCACTGAAGTGCCTCACATACAGAAACAGCCCATTACTGGCCCAGAAAGGGACCACCTGGCATTTCTCTCATGTGGCTGATTTTCTGAGCTTAGGGGACTCTCTTGAAATAGACAAACCAAGTGAGTACTATCTTCTGACCACAAGCACATAGACAGCATCTTTAATGATTCTTAACTACTAGTTTCTCCTCTTTTGTTGACACCATGGCAGGGGCTCCCTTAGAGTGACTGAAGACCAATAACATATAGACTTTGTCCTTAACAAGACTTTCAAAAATTAATAGAAGCTGACAGAGGAAAATAGAAAGCCCTGAGTACAATAAAGAACAATGCTGTTGGTTTTTGTCACATAACAAGACAGAGTGAATGTGACTAGTTATTGATTACTCAAAAACATCCCACAGATTCCTCAGTACTGAAGGAGATGGGTCTTTCCCATGTTCCAGAAAACTATTCAATAGCATAAAGTGGAGAGCAAGGTCTAGGAGTCATCCTAAAACTGATCCGAACTTCTTCCTAACACCGCGGTGTACATCTGGATAGCTAGTGTCCAGAGCTGACGACAGCAGTGAAGAAAGGAGCGTGCACACAGCAACTGACAGATGAAGAAAGAACAAAAGGTAATTATAGGGGAAAAGGCATGGATCCATTTGAATTAGCACTAAAAAGCACAGAGTAAGCATTAGTGAGAACATATTTTAGCTACAGGCAAAAGCTGGTTACAGCTGGATACCTCACCACACATGCCATTATTTTGACATCTACTATCTTTTATTTAAAAACATTACGAGAAGTATAAAACGCAAGGGCCAGAAGGTAAGTTTTTTCTCTAAACTGAGTAGTGATTATCTTTCCCCAGATAGAAACTTCTCTTTAATCTTCATAGTTTCAGAGAAATGCAGAAACTAAAGAGGATTCCCACAGGAGAGTGACACAGACAACTCAGAGATGGAACGTGGGTGCTTGGGTTAAGCCCAAGTTGGCTTTGAAAAGACAAGCCTGACAGTCGCTTAACAATTACTGTTCCAGATTCCTAAGAGCTCTTCCTAAGGGAAGCATGTTTTCATCAGTGAGAGGGGGACACATGCAGAAGTTGTTTATAAACCAAGAGTTGGGTACTTTATTGTATAAATAGAAAATATTTCTCAGGTATAGAATGAGAAAATTTCCTTTAATCTGGCCAAATTCTAATTCCTTGAAATTTTAGATTGAGAAAAATAGCAATGTGTTTTCTAAGCTTTGTATCTAAGATATAGAACTGGTTTTCTTACACTGGTCAATTTTCAAATACAAAAATTCATTCAGTAACCTTCCCTGCCCAAATAAATAATTTACAATTAATAATGACTACGTGTGTAGACCAAGTGTCACTCTATAAACATGAGAATATAATTGTTATCACTCTTTGCACATCAGTTTGGCAGTATATTCTGAGGCTGAAGAGGTACATGCTTTTGGACTTAGAAATTATGTTCCTGGTACATACCTAACAGAAATATGTGGGTACAGCCACCAAAAGACTACAAGAATGGTCACAGCAGCGCCATTTGTAATAACCCTAACCTGGCAAAAGTCCAAATGTGGATCAAACATAGAATGAACAATTGTGGTGTAGGTTTCACAATTCAGTGATGAGTGTGGCAACCTACAGCTACATACAACAACATGTGAGAATCAATCTCTCAAACAATACTGAAAGGAAGGAGCCAAGCACTAAATACTACCTACTCGAGGATAGCATTTATATAAAGTTTATAGATATGTAAATCTCAACTCTGTGCTAGAAATCAAAACAATGGTCCTCCTGGGGGAAGGGGGTATTGGTGGAAGGGGCACAGGGAGCGTCTGAGGAGTTGGTAATGTTCGATTTCTTGATCTGGGTGCTGGTTACATAAAGCTGTTCCTTTTGTGAAAATTCATTAAGCTGTACACTTATAATTTATACACTTTTGTGTATGTAAATATAAATTAAAGAAATTAACAGACCAGCAATCAAACATCCTGTGCAGGCCTTATTTGGATTTTACTTAGAATTGCACATAAACATATATGTATGTTGATATTCTAAGAAATATACCTTATATGTATTTTTATAGTTCATTTAAATTATTACACTTGAATTTATATATATTTATATGAGAGATACATTTACATGAAGCAATTGGGAAAAGTTAAGACTGACTTAACCTTTGATATTAAAAACTTTTGTTGTGATAGTTCGTGTTTTTTAAGTCTCTGTCTTTTAAATATATACGTATGGAAATATTTAAGAATGAAACGAGGTGATTTCCATAAAAATAAAATGCAGTGAAGGTAAGTTGATGGTAATAAGACTGGCCAGTAGAGTTCATTGTTGAAATTGGGCAATGGGTACATGGGGGTTCATATTTGCAATATCCCATTAAAAGATTTTTTAAAATAATACTTAGGAAATCCCACTAAGCCAAATAATAAGCTTATTTCAAGCTTGTAGACCACGTGGCCTACTTAGGTGCACACAGTTAATACATGTGAGCATAAACATAGTTCCCACATATTATATTCACCTATTAATAGCATAGACATCCCCGCCCCCCAATCTCTTCTAAACTTCTATAAGGCTCCTTCCTAATTTTTGCACAACTAAAAGCAAATCTGAAGGGTGTTAATCCCAAATACTTCATATTTCTTTTTTTGAGTTATTCGAGACAAACTGAGTTTCTGAAATGCAGGACTGTATTCATGCTCTGCAAGCAGCATTTAATGTTCAAAAATTTAACTGCAATCCCACAATTAAAACACTCTTTACCATTAGAACAAAGTTCTGGGTTGAAAGATTTTCAAAGTATTTGTTATTCAAGGAAATAATAATACACTAGGAACCAGATAAGTACCTTATCTCACTAAGCATACGAGGAAAAAGGTATCTTTTCCCTCTTGATTTGTTTAATGCTGTCAACAAATTTTTTCAAATAAGCAAAACCAGAAAAAATATAACCAAAGGGCATTCCAGCTAAGGAGTAAACCACTTCATGAAGTTTCTGAGAGTAAGGAGATATCTCCACACTTCTTTATTTCTTCATATACTTGTGAGCATGTGCAAAATGCTCACTAATAGACATGTTCTTGCTTAAATTCCTAATAAATTTCCAATAGGTAGCATGAAGATAAGAATAATGTCTTCTGTACCTCTTAGAGCATTCCTCTGTATCTAAAGGAATGTACCTTGTCTAGATGTCTAAATATGTAAAATCCTAAGTGTTGACAATGTAGCATGTTAGAGGAAGTCGTGTGTGGCTACCAAAGTGGGTGGCTTGAAACAATGTAAGTTTATTCTTCCATAGTTCTGGAGACCAGAAGTCCAAAATCAAGGCATCAGCAGACCCTCTTCTTGCTGGAGGCTCTAGGAGAAAGTCTGTTCCTTGCCTCTTCTAGTTTCTGCTGGCTGCCAAGACTCCTTAACTTGTAGTCACATCACAAAATAGCAATAAAGCAACACCTGCCCTGTTGTAGAAAATAAGCCATGTTTTTACCTTCACACATATTACCTTTCATTTTTTACAACCACACCAAACACTCAGCTTTATTGCTGAGGAAACCAAACCACTGAGAGGGGAAGTAGCTTGTCCAAGGTCACAGAGCCAGCGGCAGTGCAAAATTCAAACCCACGTCTGCCTGACTGCAAAGACCAAGCTCTTTTCTCTGCTCCATCATGCAGCTACCAGCTAGAGAGAACTTTCCATAAGTTCCAAATGGAAAACTGGGTAATTGAGCATGAAGAAAACATTGCCCACTAGGTATTTGGTCATGTGGGTCAATGGAATTAAGAAAAAAAATCATTGTACCTTTGAATAGACTGGAGTTACACAGGATAAAAAAACAACAAACCTCAGTAAGGTTTGGGGCCAAGTTACAGAGGCTGGCACCTGACAGCAGAGGACTTTGCCACTGCTTAGCAGGAATAAGGAAGAGCTAGCTAGTCAGGGGCACAGCTGAATTGCTACCAACTGTCTTCAGATGCAGACTTTGGCTTTTCAAAATTTTAATGGTAGAAGAAAACCCAAATGAATGGCATTAGTTTACATAAAAATGAACATGAATAAAATAAAGTGATGAACCAAAAATTGGTTTTCAGAAATTTCTTTTACATTCTTAAATATGTTATCAAACTGCAGGAAATTCAAGCTCTTTGGGGACTAAGAACACAGTGTAAAGCCATCCCTGTGTACAGACTTGTGAAAGCTGCCTGCTGCCTTCTGGGTTTTCAGACTTTCCACCCAAACAAATAAATTTTAAGAAGACAGTAAAAACTGAAAGTACATCAGCTTAAAAACAAACATATAAACAAAAAACTACCTAGCCTGCACCTCCCAAGAGGCCCTCAGAGCCAGTGCACCCAGTAGATAGCTTCAGACCACGTGGAAGCATCACCACCCAACCACCTCCACAAGCAATATACACAAGGGATGGACCAAGTGGGCACTAGAGCCCCACTGAAGTAAGTACTGCTCTGTGGGTTGTGCCCCTGTACAGCTGATCCTCCACAGTGGTTGGAGGTTGGTATTCCATGGTTGCAACCAGTCCTTGCAGCTGATCAGCCAGGAGGTAAATTCCTCCCATTGACATGCCAACAGGAACCAAGGCTCAATTACAAGAGGAGGGTATACACAGCCCACACAAGGGGTGTACTTTGAGTTCCCATTTTGGGTGAACAGGCAGGATGTGCCCCTGGACCCTACAGATTACCTCAGGCCACTCTACCACACCTGAGAGATGTAGCAGCTCCACTTAATACTTACAAACAAACACAGGGAGGCTGACAAAATGAAGAGACAAAGAACCATGTCCCAAATGAAACAACAGATCAAAACTCCAGAAAAAGAACTAAACAAAAGGGAAACAAGCCATCTACTAGATGCAAAGTTCAAAACACTGGTTATAAGAATGCTCAATGAACTTAGTAAGAACATCAACAGCATAAAAAAGTACAAGTCATAAATAAAGTATACACTAATTAAAATGTAGAAAAAATTACAGAGTAGATGAGGCTGAGAAGCAAATCAGCAATTTGGAATATAAGAAAGCAAAAAACACCCAATCAGAATATCAAAGAGAAAAAAAAATCCAAAAAATTAAGTTAGTGTAAGGAGCCTCTTAGCTTCAAGCCTACCAATGTATCATGTCATGGGGGTGTCAAAGAAGAGAGAGAGCAAGAACTTAAAAACCGATTTGGGGAAAAAAAAAAAAGACATAAAAGTTCCCTAACCTGGTGAAGGAAACAGACATACAAGCCCAGAAAGTGCAGAGTCCCAAAGAAGATGAACCCAAAGAGGTCCACACCAAGAAACATCACAATTAAAATGCAGAAGGTTGAAGGCAAAGGGAGAATGTTAAAAGCAGCAAAAGAAAACCAGTGAGTTACACAGGAGCTCCCATAAGACTATAAGCTGATTTTTCAGCAGAAACTGTGCAGGCCACACGGGAGTGGCAAGAAATACACAAAGTGATAAAAAGGAAGGACCTATAACCAAGATTACACAGCAGCTATCACTTAGCACTGAAGGACTTATAAAGTGCTTCCCAGACAAGAAAAAGCTAAAGATCATCACCACCAAATCAATATTATACAAAAAGTTACAGGATCTTCTTTAAGAAGAAGAGAAAAGATCAAGAATTTAAACAATAAAATGGCAATAAATAGATATCTATCAACAATGGAATCTAAAAAACAAAATAAAAGAACAAGCAGGACAGAAACAGACTCATAGATACAGAAAATACTTTGACAGTTGCCAGCTGGGAGAGGGGTTCAGGGGTTGGGTGAAAAAGGTGAAAGGATTAAGAAGTACAAATTTGTTGTTAGAGAATAGTCATAGGGATGTAAAGTACAGCATAGAGAATACAGCCAATAATATTCTAATAACTACATATGGTGCCAGATGGGTGCGAGATTTATCAAGATGGTCACTTAATGAGTTATGTAATGTCTGATAACTGGGGTGTACACCTGAAGCTAATGTAATAATAAAAGTGATTAAATAAAAGAGTATCAGAGGACACTTTTGGGGATGTGGATATGTTCATGCTCTGTTAATTTCTTGACTCTGATGATGGTATCACAGTATACATAATATGTACAGTTTATTGTATGTCAATCAAACCACAATAAAACTTTTAAATAATTTTTTTAAAAAAAGAGAGAGAGAAACTAACAAGCTGATCAGACCTAGCTCCAGCCCATCACTGGATGGATTACAAAGAATTGCAAGAAAATGGTAATGTTCATTATCTTAATTTTGGTAATGATTTCACAGGTGTATACATTTGTCCAACCTCACAAAATTTATACCTAAATATGTGCAGTTTATTGTATGTCAATTAAACCTCAATGAAGTTGTGGAGAAAAACCAAAAACAAACAAACTTCACACTGAACCAGGCAAGCTTTGTTTTTGTAACACACTAATCCACCATAATTTACAAATGAAATACTGGAACTTAGCTCTTACCAGGTCCAGCATTTACATTGAGGCCAGGGTGCTGACATTTCGAGGATCAACAGGTACTACAGCCACAAAGTAGTCAGGCGTAGTTCTCACTGTGTTCTTCCCTTGAGTGTACCACTTTTTAAGCATTCAATATACTCTCAGGGCTCTTAAGCTCTCCAAGGGTGGAGCTGCATTTGGTATGCTTTTGTGCCCCTCGCCACAAACACACACAAACACACATAAACACTATGCTTAGCACGCTGTCACTCAGCATTTGTCAGAGGTCTATGGTGTGCCAGGCCTGTTACAGGTGGACCTTATTTAATTTCCACACCAAGTGCCCATTGTCTAAGACAGTCAAAGATAGTGGTTCACAGAGGTTTGGGGCGTTCTATGGAAGGAACATGGCTAAGATCTGAACAAAGTTGTGTCTGAGTCTAGTTGTGCTCTTTCATCTCACCCAAAACTCTCAGCACAGGCAATGACATCAAGAAGCACCCAGCCTCCTTGCTTTACGCTGAAACTCCACTGGCTTGTCACTCACTTGCTCTTCAAAAAAGATGAATAATTTCCACCTCCCAAACGGATAATTTCATACGAGCCAATATGGCAGTGACAAAACTTGTGGTTGGATTTCTAATGTGTGTCAAGCTCGTTGGAATGGAAACCCTCTTTGGCCCCTCCACAAAATTTTGATTCCTCTTTACGGAATGTGCAAAGTTGCCAGCTGCTTTCTTGACTTTTCTAGCAGAGTCGCTGACAGATGGCTGATGACTCTTACTCCTTGTCACCAATAAAAGAATGCTCTACTGTATGTGAGGATAATGATGGAACTAACATTTAGTAAGCATTCATCATGTTCTAGGGCCAAGTAGAGTGGTTTATGTATATCTTCTCATACAATTTTTTAAGTCCTCACAATATTCTTCCAAGATAGTTATTTTTAATCACCATTTTACATACATAGAAATTGAGGTTTAGAGAGGCCAAGTGATTCATTCTAAGTTACACACCTATCCAAATTTTTTTCTGTCTCCAAAGGCTCTGCCCCTGTGGAATTACTTCTGATCACTTTGATTCTGGAAACGGAAAAAACACCTTCTACACACAGAACTATCATTCAATAAGCTATTTCTGGGCCACAGATTTATCTCCACTTGTTATTCTATGTATGACAAAACATTCATATCAGAATGGCTTCTGCAATTTCTCACCAATACAGTATACCTGACAATGTACACAGGTAACTTACCTTTTCAAGACTCATTAGAAACTTAGGAAAATGATACTCTACAGAACATCTCTTACAATAGCAAAACTTCAAAGTTCTAATTGGATTCGATGTGGTTAGGCTACAATCAGAGCAATCCAACCCATAAATCTAAGTAAATCATTCCTATCCAAATCTCATTTTTAATACTGCACAAACCAAAGTGTTTATGATACTAACTGTACTGCATAATGCCAAGTACTGTATTCTCAGAAGTCTTTAAGTACCATCATCCAATTCTTACTTCTAGGCAAAAATTAAACTGGCCACAGGGAAATTTAAATTCATTTCTGTAAAACTCTCCCCTTACTTGTGACCTGCAAGGATTTTCCCAGTGCAGACTCAAAGAGCTCATTTTATGGAAAAGAAGATTCTTTTCTTCCTCTGACCTCAACATTCACAGAGCTGTACTGTAGCTCAAAATAAAATTAGATTTTGGAAGAAAGCAAGTTTGAAATATTATGTAGAAAAGCTTGGCAACAAGATCCCTATCATATCACAGACTTAGAGCCAGGGAGTTTTATTTGGAAAGCTCACTAAGTGATTACACACACACACACACACACACACACACACACACACTCTCTCTCTCTCTCTTTTTTTTGAAATTGAAGGAGGCATTTACAATCCTAAGTGCCTTCGGTAAATAAGTCAGTTTATGAAAATGAGTGATGTAAGGCTCCTCAATGCAGTTTCAAGCTGCATTTTTTTCTGTAATATTCTTTGTTAAAATGCAAAAACCAGTAGCAGCCAAATTAAATGAAATCTGAGTCCATTTAAGAGGCTATCCTCTAAAATTCCAGGTAGAAACCATAACCATACAAAAAGGTTCCAAGCAAGAGTTTTTATTGTCAAGGCTGAACAAATGAATGCTTCCAACAGACACAGAAGGAAATAAGCACTATGGAATAGTGATCAAAACAGAAAGCTCTGATGTTTATTACAGTATATCTATCAACTCCAGTTATATTATCTGAGAATTTTATAAAACAGGAGATAACAGTTGCTCAATAAGTGCTCTCAATATTACTATTACTACCACCATCACCAGTAGCTCTAGAGAGGTTGCCACATTTTAAATGTATTGATTTGAGAGAGAGAGGAAGGAAGAGACAAGGGAGGTGGAGAAGGCCGGGGAGAGAGAAAGAGAGAGATATCGATTTGTTGTTCCACTTTTTTATGCATTCATTGGTTGCTTCTTGTATGTGCCCTGACCAAGGATGGAACACACAACCCTGGTTTTTATGGATCTCTGCTATAACCAACTGGGCTGCTCAGCCAGGGCAGGTGTTTCCACTTTTTGAAAATGCAACTGCCCACAGGGAAAGGTATTCAAATTATATATCAGTCTTTAAGGTTTTTGCAAACTGTATTATTTCTCTCCTAACATTGCAGATCAGTCTGACTCAGGAGGAATTTTTAGTAGTATTGGTGAGGGAAGAGAAAGAGTGATTTCAGAGTGAGGGAACAAACAGGAGCCAACCATGATGGGTTGCAAAGACTGATTAGCTTTGGGAGGCAAAGGGTTTCAGTGTCTAACAGTAGTTGAACAGGACACCTGAAGAAAGGACCAGTATCAAAAAGGGATTAGAGGGTAAAGACAATTTCAGAAATACATACTGAAGAAAATCAAATCCAGTCTTAGAACTATGGTAATTCTGAAAAAAAAAAGTGATATGCTTAATAGTTCCAAATTCCATGGAAAAGAGATTATTGTGACTTATGTTTATCTTTATGTAAGATGTGGGACATTTGAATGTCTTTTGTAGACCTAGTATTTTAACTCAAGTTTAAAAAATTTCTTTCCCAAAAAGGTTGGCATAGCCATGCTATAAGTAAATGGCCTATACAATGCTTATATATGAAGTGTAACAACTGACAAAAAAAAATAATTATGTACAAAAAAAGGAGATGCACTTGCTCAAACAGAATTGCTCATATGGGAACTGAGGACTTCGCTATATCAGCAAAGAACGAGGCTCCCTGGGATGAATCAATAAATGTCAAGCACAGAAAGGAAATGTAGATTTCCCCTTTTCTAAACAGTACAAAAGGCCAAGAAGCTTCAGAACTAAATGAACCAGGCCCGACCTGATGATAGTGTACTAAAAGCAAAGTCACAGATGTTTACATCTAGTCCAAATCAAATCTCACATTAGAACTGAAACAAAAGACTCTCTCAGCCAAATTTCAGGTTCCCAAGAGAGAACCATCATTGCCAACTACCAAGTGCTAAGCACTGTGACAGGCTCCTTGCCTGTATTAGGACACTTAATTCACACTGCAGCTAGCTCTGTACCTTCTAGAAAGCCATGGAATTACTGGGAGTCAACTGGGGGCAGGGAGTGAGGCCCAAGGCTGGTTCCACAGGGCTGCTATATGCTCACTACTTTGGGCAACTACCTCTAAGGCCAGAGATTTCCAACTGCAGGTTACTGTCCACGATGAGACGTTATTAATACTGCAACAAAGGCTTCCAATCCCTAGGACTCTACCTGGGGCTCTCCAAACATTTTTGACTATGTGTCCCCTCAATAAAAAAATTTACAAGTATTAACTGACGAACAATTATTGTGAGAAAAAACATCCAGGGAAAGTTTTGATATATTCAGTGCCCATTAAATGATCATTCATTCCTCTAGAGTATGAACTATTCTTTCAAGAGAAACACTCAGGTACTTCAAGATTTGAAGATAACAGCTTCCACCGTAGGTTACAATCAAAGCATTTATAAATTGTTCATTTTGGATGATTCTAAAAATTTAAAATAAATCAGAGAAATCTGCATTTTCTTTTTGGTAACTGGGCCATTAGGTAGAATAAAAGACCCTGCTCAGCAACCAGATAAATTCCAAGGAAATTGAAAGACCACCCAGTAGCAATTTTGTGTGAATAATAGCAAGTGAAAAGAAAAAAAAAAAAGCCAAAACATGCTCCAGCTGGTAAAAACCAGAGTCGTGTAAGCTCACAGCCCGGAGTGTGAGCTCACAGCCCACAGCTCCAACCCAGAAAGTAGGGTGTACTTGATTGCCCTTAAGCACTTCATGTGTTCCACATGGGGACAGAGAGGTGTCTTTCCCATATCCCTCCCCTCTAGGGGCTGGCAGTCTGGATAGGCAAACAGAAAGCAAAGTGATAAAGACAACTGGACCGTGCTAAGTGCTAGTAGGAGATGACATGGGAGGCCAAGGAGAAATGAGATCGAGTTCATGGCACAATAACTAACTGGTCATCTATTCTTTTCTTTATATTTTTTTTTCTTTTTAAGATTTTATTTATTTATTTTCAGAGAGAGAGGAAGGAGGGAGAAGGAGATGAAGAGAAACATCAATGCATGGTTGCCTCTAGCACGCCCCCTAAGGGGGACATGGCCTGCTACCCATGAATGTTCCCTGACTGGGGATTGAACCCGCAACTCTTTGGTTCGCAGGCTGGTGCTCAATCCACTGAGCTACATCAGCCAGGGCTAACTGGTCATCTATTCTACGTGGGACTGGACAACGTACCAACCTTACTGTCCTGGTGGCTATTTATATTCTTCTGCATATGGTTTAGGATGATTGTAACTGGCATGGAAATATCCCTCATAAAGTCATTCTTTCTCTCTAAATGAATGGTAACAGGAAAGAGCTGGGCAAACAAGAACCTGATCTGGGCTGAAGAGCTAGGTCCACAGGAGTTTGTACCAGCCTCTCCCACTTCTGCTATTTGCTTAACAGTGCACTTGATTGACTCCAGGGAACATTTTGTTTTATTTTGTTTCAGTTTTTCTTTTGATCCAGTGAAGATAGGTGTAAGACAACAACATCTCCCATTTCAGGGACAGGAACTCGACTAAGCCAGTTCTAACTCCCCACAAAGTTGGATGAAGAGGCCTGAACACGAGGACCTCAGTGTCCAATATAAGCCAGCAACGCAAAAATACTCAGTAGATCTGAGTAGAAGTCTTCAAACTCTCAGAAACAGAATGGCATGTGATGCCCCCTAGTATTCTAGGTTGGGGAGGGGATGGGGTAGAAATAATTTTGGAACACAGAGAATTAAGAGAATCTTGATTTAGAAACTGGGAGTCAGAATGACCTTGAGATTGCTGGCAGGGATTGGAAACAAAGGTGAGGCGGAAAGAAACTTGAGATGGAAATCGCAAGAAGCATGAAAGGGAAACCCCCAAAACAAATCCTGTCATAGACACACATTAATATGTTTTTTAAAATGGCATCTGAGTTATCTTTGTATGACAAGAATCAGTGAATGTCCCATTTAATGACTAGATAATGTGGCTATAAAGCTAGGACCTTCTATGGATTGGGCCTCATACACACACATACATCCGTAAACACAGGGACTCATGGTGTCCTCAAGTGCCTGTGACTGCAATCTACTGACAAATGAAATGCTGATGATGTTCAACTTGCAATACAACAGCAAAGAGCACGGACTTCTACAAGTGGAAACTCAGAAAATCACCACCATCAAAGAACCTTTCCGCGCAGATTAAAACCCTGCCTTTGTGGTGGGCTGCCTGCTGTTGAGAATGCCTGCCAGGTACAGTGTGCCTCGCCGACCACATCCGAGAACGACAGCAGCCTTCATTTGCAATCTCCCGAACCACCACTTGCTCTACCTCTGTGATCAGTCAAAACTAAATAAAACGAACATAAGTGAGTCAGCTGTGAAATTCCTGTCCTTAACAGTGGGCTGTGTGGTGGGAGAGCACACAGATGGAGTTTCCTTTTTAAATGAAATGTTTTGGCACCAGCCTCCGCTAAGAGTTTTCCCATGTTTCCATCTGGTTTTCGAATTGGAACACACACATGAGAGAATGGAAAAATAAAACTGTGTTGATGTGCTAAACCACTAGAAAAACTGAAGTGGTCGACGGCACATCCTCTAAATCCTCAGAGATTAGAATGCTTTGCTCAAGGGATGTCGTCATTGTTGTTAAGGAAAGGGAGAGTTCTTTTTTGGGGACCTAGCCCTGTTCTGGAAAAGAAATTAAAAAGTGTGCAGGCTTGGGTGTGAGATAAACCCAGACGTGAGTTTCAGCTCTGTCTCCATCTACCTGCCTAGCCCTGGGCAGTGTACTTACTCACTTGAAGTCTTCGCTATTTCATTCGTAAAGTAGAAGTAACAGAAGGCAGGCCACAAGGCTGTGGTGAGGATAAAATGAGATAATACTTGTCAAGTACTTAGTTATCCACTTTTGGGCTCTCCTATTCACAAGGCTTTAGAAAAGACAAATATTAATACTTTCAATTTTAACAGAGATCTAGAAACACCAACAAAACTCTAAAAATATGTAAGGCATCTACTTTCTCTCTGTTACACAGCTGAACAAAACAAGTCCGTATATAGCAGTGTCCCTGTCAGGAGCCTCTCAGTGTCCTGTCAGTGCCCTGAGGAATTCCTGTTCTCTAAGACTCAAATACATCACTGACACTATCATTCTAACATGTGGCTTCCTTAACAGCCAGCTATTGGTGGAGAAGACTGTCATCACCCAGCCAAAATCAACCAAGGCCTAAACAGGTAGGAAAGCAGAGTAATAGCGGGACAAGATTATCACTAAAGTTGTGTGAGGGAAGGCAAGAAAAAAATATTTCATTTGGGAAGTCTTCTTTCACATAAAGGGTGGTTGGGGGAAGGAGGGTGGGGGGAGAAAGAGAGAGAGGGGAGAGAGAGAAGGGGAGTGAGAGAGAAGAGCACAGAGGCTAGGGAAATAGGACTAGAATCAAACTACCTGGGTTCACTATTCTGTAACACACAAGGTGATGATCTTGGGGGAGCTAACTTACTTCTGTATGCCCAGTATCCTCATCCACAAAATGGGACAGTCCTGTTATCTAACTCATAACATTGCTGTAAGAATTGAGTTGAGGTATTTAAAGGGCATAGAACCATGCCCAATATAGAAACTCAATAAATACCATTACTGCTATTATTACCAATTCAAAGGTGGGCTGGTGCCACCATATTGAGCACTAAAGCATGTGATAGATGCATGGCGGTGCAACACCAAAGGTCATTTATATCTGACCCCTCGTAGTAAAATCTAATGAGCCAGAAAACATCTCAGAAGAAAACCCCCTCTCTACTTTACCTTCTTGTAACCAATTTTTATTGTTACAAATCAAATGTGTCTATGCACATGTCATGGAAAAGCCAAATTCTCAATATTGAGATAATAGAGGGTATTACATTTTTATAAAATAAAAAGGAATGTAGGAGGGATCATATAATCAAAGCACTGAAAATAACTTTTTTTTATTGCATTGTCTTCTAGAGCAACTTAAAGTTTTATGGCCGGATTTATATATCACATCTCCATAAGAGATAAAAGGCTTACCCTGACTTATACTGTCTTCCAAGTGCAGTCTATAAATCAATAATTTCATGAAAGAGATAGGAAGACACAGCATAGGTCAAACCTGTTCAAAGTCATTATGAATCTTGAAAAGTTAGGAGAAAACCTGCTCCTTAATAGATGGCCCACTCAAAGGCAAACCACCTTCCTGACTGAAGTCAGAGGGACGAGATACTATGGCAGTATAACATGGCCGTTGGCGTCACATGGACTGGGTGGGTTTCTGAGTCTGTCACTTCCAAAATGGTGACTCTGGGGTATCACAGTCTCTCTGATGAACACTGGTCCCTTTATCAGTAAAAAGAACCATGCTAGTTAATATTGTGAGGATTACTGGAATTAAAACAAATAACATAATATACACAAGAGGAACTATTTTAATTTTCTTCTACATAGTTTTCTAAAAGATTCATATTTTCAGCAATATTTATTACTTCTACAATAAAAATAGTTAACATATATCATTATTGCAGTTGTTTTTTGTTTCCTCTTTCACTGCTAATACTTTCATATACTTCTCAGTTTAATGTGGATTTCTTCATTTTTCTTGGATAAAAACCCTTGGAAAGTCAACTCACCCTCCTCAACAAACCATTTCTATCAAGGTCAAATTTCATCTGTCTTGTATTCTTCACATCTCTCTTCTAATATTTATAAACCTTGAGATGAGATCCAGTCTGAATTAGAAAGTAGATAAAAAGAATTTCCTCCTTATGCCAGATAGCTGATGATTAACTTTGGTTACCCTAATTCAAATAACAACCTATAAAGAATGTTCTCAAACCCTCATAAATGTTTTAAGTATCCATTTGGATTATTAATAACCTGAATTTCTCCCTCCATGATATGTATGGAATAAGAATGAATACTGGTATAAAACTTCAAGGGATTTCAGAGTCCTAGAAACACAGAGTCCTAGAAACACGGAGTCCAGCAGAACACCTGAACTTGTCAACAGAATAAACTGAAGCCCCCCCAAAATTCAGAGGTTTGGCCACACTCAACAAGAGACGAAAAAGTATTCATTTGAAGAATTAAGTACCAAAAATGATGTCAAATATACCAATAAGACAACCCAGAGCATAATTTCCCAAGATTATGAAACCTCTCAACCTTAGCTTCAGCATAACACTTTCAAAATTCCCCACACCCAGTCCTGCATTAGTAGGACATAGGTGGACCAGGCCATCTATATTTTGAAAAATTCTAGAGGTTATTCTAAGGAACACCGAGGACTGTCAACCACTGAGAAAAAACAAAGATTGGCAGGCTCTAGGTTCCTAATCCACATCATTACCTCCTCCCATGGAGACCTATTTACATAAATTATTTCATCCAAAAACATTTTAAACATTTTTTAAAATAAGAAAAATTTGTTCTCTACGAATTCAAAATCATTTTAAGAAGATTTTCTGTTTCTACAAAATATGTAAAAGAATGTATTAATCACAAAAAATAGTTTCTTCATGCTGCTTCTAGAGGAAAGTAGAAGCCAATGAAAAACTTATTTTATCCATTTATAAACATGAAGTCTAGCATTACCCATTACACACACTGAATTAAACTGGATCAGGAAACAGATTTTAAACATGAAAATAAGAAATGTTCAGTAAGTAACTAGCTTCTAATAATAAAATGATTTTAACTTTTTAGCCTGTTTCCAATTTAGTTTTATAGACTTAAATATCATGGAAGGGGCAACTAACAGTAGAAATTGTTGTGAGCAGGGCTTGCTTTACTTTCCGAATAAGTGAACGGTTCTGTTATACCTTAAGTCTATACCATAATCAGGTATGTAGTGAGGCCTAAATTTAAATAACATCTTCCATACAAAGTTGTTGTGTCTATACTTGGCAATGTGCCAGCTGCTATAAGGCACTTAGAACACATTGCCACACAAATCATATAGCTGTGTGCACAGGTTTGTACCTGATACACAGTTGCTTCTGTCTGAGCATTCAGAAAGGTCAAACAGGATAACTTCTCATACCTATAAAAAAATGAACTCACAAGTGTCTCTGTAAGACATTTTTTAGAAGTCAATTTATTGAGATATACTCACATGTAATAAAATGCACCCATTTTAAGTGCATTTTGATGAGTTGTGAAAAACTCCACTAAAGGCACCACCACTGCAATCAACATAGAGAACACTTACTCTATTGCAAAAATTCCTTCGTGTCCCTTTGCAGTCAATCTCCAACCCAGGTACACGGCAAACAACACGGGCTTTCTGTCAATATAGCTTAAGATTTGTCCATTCTAGAATTTCAAATAGAATCACACAGCATGTAGTCTTTTCTCTCTGGTTTCCTTTGTTTTCACCAACATAAATTTTTTGAGATTCATCTGTGTTACTGCATGTAATGATCATTTCTTAAGGTACTATTGCACTGCATAGGTATAAAATAATTTGCTTATTCATTCACATTTAAATGAAAATTTGAGTTATGATTTTTGGTTACTATAAATAAGACTTATAAACCTCTATATACATGTCTTTATGTGGACTTATGCTTTTATTTCTCCTGGGCAAATGCCTAGAACTCAGTTGCTGAGTCGCACATGTACATGTTTGACTTCATTTAAAAATGCCAGATTGAAAAAAATAATAAGAAGGCCAAATTGTTTACCAAACAGCTTATATCATTTTTACATCCACCTTCCACCTGAGGCACAGTATCAGAGCTTAAATTGTTCCACATGCTTGTCAACACTTGTTATTGTCAGTCTTTTTAATCTTGGCCAATGCAAGAAGAAAAAGTAGAAACCAGTGCTTTAAGAATGTTAATCAACAGAAGCATGTTAGTATCTAAGCATTTCATACCATTCAAGAAGCCATTTTGGAAATCCCATGAGAAACACTCACTTCTATGAATGAACTGGAGATTTCTCTCCTTACAGAATTACAACTAAATAACTCAAGAAAGATCATCTTATTTCCCACATGCCCACACCCTTTTTGCATTCCTAGAGAGGATATACAACCCATTCTGAAAATAATGTCTTATGTTCACAGGATTCTACCTCTCAGATTACAAATTCTGCCAGACACTGGAAGGGGGAAGGGAGACATACAAGAAGTAAAAGACATTGCATATCAATGTCTTACATGGCAAGTACTGAAAACTATGATATTCTTCCTTTCCTTAAAGAAAACATTTATGCTGTTTTATAAGGGGTTAAATATGATTTGTAGACATTGCCCTAATTTGGACAGATTTTGCCTGTTCAAAATGGATAGCTAGTTTTCATCAACCAAACCACAAGAGTTGAAAGGCAAGGCCTCCCTAGAAAGCCTAGGTTGTTCACACTCACAGCAGGAAGCACGCTGTCATTTAAGGGCTCTGCTTTCACTTCACAGCCTCCTACGTGAGTTCAGCTACAAAGAGGTCATCCTTAGACTGAATAGGAGAAAAGGAGAAACTCAAAATCCAGCTGAGTCTTTTAATGAGGCTGCCATTCCCTCTGCCTGGAATGCTCGCTGCACCAACATCATTCTCTTTTCAGAACCAGTGAAGCAGCTCTGGGTTCTCCCAACCAGGCCAGATTTTCCTTACACATGCCTTCATCTCACTATATTTTTCCTTATTAACTTTTTTACAGTTAATGATTATGTTTATTTTAATGAGTAACTTATTAATGTTCATTGCTCCTTCCCCATGAAACAAGGTAAGTAGGAGTTTTTCTCATAACTGAGCCCCTAGCACCTGGAGTGGTCAGTACATAAAAAGTACTTAATAAACATTTGAGTAATTAATGAATTACTTGATAATAAAAACATTACGTTATCAGAGATGTGACTGATATTCCTCTAAGATTCACGTAAGTTAGGAAACAAAGATAGCTGCTTTTTTTCTCAATTATAATAAAAATCAAACTGCCAAAAACGTTTGGGTGTCAAAGTTGCCTGGCCTTCTCCTGACCTAATTTCTATTAACTCCCATGCTAACATGTCAGATCTATTTTATCAGCCTTTCCTTTCAAAATTCAAATCCATGAAAAGGATGATGCTTTTCAGAACAAAAGACTTTCCTCCTCCATTAGAATGAAACAAAAGAGCAATTCTCATAGCTTCAGACTTTAAATCTGAAGGTCTTGGTAATTTGTTCAGGAAATGCGATTATCCAGTCTTTCTCTCCTAGGGCTGAGGAGATGTTTATGCTGTTTCACTGAGATGAGGCAGTCAAGAGTCCCCATATCACTCTTGCAGACTTCATGATCTGAAATAGGACAACAATAGTACGTGCCTCAAATGCACACAAAACCTCCCTCTTTTGCAGTTATAGGTATATACGAGGAAAATCTCTAGGGGATTCTAGACTGTCCACCTTTTCTTCACCTACCCGTCCCACGAAATCTCAATGAAATATTCAGAGCATAGAGCTAAATAAAATTAAAATCACTGTGTGTCCATGTTCGAGTTATCCCAAACACAAAACAAAATTTATTGTAATACATTTCTATTGTTAGTGATGCAAGCAAAAACTCTCAAATCTAAATTTAAGAATATGAAAATATTTTTAAGACCCAAATCTCATTAATAAAATACTAGCAAGGTATTAGGAAAGAGTACTTCTTCCTTTCATTTAGTCATTAGACATAAATAGCAACCTATTATATGCCAGGCACTATCTGGCACACTAAAGGCATACAAATGTTCTCCAACGATAACCAAATTTTATTAACCTAATCTTTATTTGGGATTAAGAAAGAGAGACCAGTATTTCAAAGTCAGTTCTCTCACATGCATTTAAATTAAGCTTTCTTTTAACCACTGAAAAAGCATTCTTACCAAAGGGCTTTGTTCTCATTTCATTTTATACTAAGATACAATCTTACTATCTTTACATGTTTTTTTCCTAGAAAAAAAAGGCTATCTCTACCTTGAAATAAATTCTGGTGAACTTAAATGACCACAGGCTTATTTTTTTTTTAAGCTAAAAAATGTGTTCAAAAATAAAAGTTTTATTCCTAAGTCACAATTGAAAAAAATTAAAAAATGTTTTAAAAAAAAGATGAATTAGGGCAAGCTTAATCTTTCATTGTCCAGGTACAAGAAATATCAGAAATACTACAAATGCCCCCAGGTGTTCAAATTAGCATCACTCATAACTTCATGGAAAACTTATCCAAGTTTAATCTCAAAAAACTTGCTATGAATCCACAGTAAATTCTACACATCTTCTACAATCACAGACAGAAAGAGAGGGGAGAAAAGAACACAACAATCCAACAAATACTAAGCTGAATAGCACAGATGCCTCTTCCTGACAAGAAACAGCTGTTAGGCAAAGCAATGATCTATGAGCTCAGGCTACTTCCTCACATTCCATAATGTGCCGATATTTATCTTGAGACAAACTATTACTGATTATTGGTAACTGTTAAGAAAAAGAAATTCAGTGAAACTCAGGATGCTAGTTTATCAAAATACCAGCCACTGTTGGAAACAAAAATCCCGGAGGATACCCACATTCTGCCAATGTCCTAGTGAAGGAAGTATGGACAAGCAGCTGTGTCTGCCAAACCCTTTACAGAAGCTCTTAATGAACCAGAAAATACATTAAAATTGAACTTCATCACCCTTCCCACATGAGGCAACCTCACAAGTAGAGGTGCCATGAGTAAGTGGGGAGCAGAGAAGACAACAGAAAAACAAAAGCAGAGTGGAAGAGCAGACCCATACAAAACCTGGGTATGTAACCCTTCTGGGTACTTTAGAATGAACTGTTTTAAAAGAAGAGTTGTTTTAATAATAATGTTTGACTTTCATTACCTGACAGGCAGATGTAAGTTAAGTATTCGCCTTGGCCGCCAGTCGCCAAGAAAGGAATCTTTTTCTTTGTCCTCCTCTTGACCTGGACAGCTCCCAGCATCCTTTCATCAAGAGGTGCAAAAATTTCCTTGCTGATGGCAGATTTGGCACTCATTGTAGAACAGGAGAGGCGGGCACACAGTAAGTTTTCTAAAGGAGAAGAAAGAAAGCAAGTTGGAGTTGAGAATATTGTAAGGCCCCACCTATTTTAAGAATGAGCAGCAAGTTGATTTGCAGGTGAAGAAATTTTCAATTTATGGTTTAACCTCTCGCTTGCTTTAAATGCATTACAAAATCATTAAAAGTGAGGTCTTAGCATTTGTAATAACTATGAAAAACTACAAATAAAAAGAAAATTCTGATTTACTCTTCGGGAATGCCAAACTAAATGTAAGATGATCAGCATGAAATGGGATCTGGAAAGTCTGTCAATCGGTCGCCGAACTGCCTCTCAATTTACCTGGCATGCAGTGCCCAACCCATTTCTATCCTGTAAGGAATGTGGTTTCACATGTCCAGTTGAGAAGTCTTTCCACTGTCCAACAGTCCTTAAAGTCAAGAAGTTCTTTATGCTCCTTCAAAGTCTCCATGAACTCTAATGTAAACCTATTTCCTTAATTCTATTCATAGTGGAAATAATTATATCATCTTGTACATAATACTATCCATGCAACAGAAGACCGTTAATATAATCACCCTTCAACTGCTTCGGCTCAGGCTAAGATTTAACCCCAGGATATTTCTTAGCTTCTATCAATAGGTCCTATTTTCCAATGCTCCTCTGAATCCAGCTGCCATAATCTGGACCCTTGACAAATTCCCCACATTTTCCTTTAGCCAAAATGGACACAGAGTTATACAAGTGTCTGACTAATGCTAAGTATTTTGGAAATGTTATCCAACAGTTCCCATATGTTATGTTCTTGTGGTTAACTGAAAGTGTGTGCCCAATAATTAGTAGTATGTTGCTGACTCACAATGAGCCCCCTTCTACTCCCTCCCCCGCCAAAAAAAACTTACACATATATAATCCCCATGTTATATTTAGTTTTCCCAAAGTTGTACTTCCCTAATGGTTTTAATTCTATTTATTTGTATACATGACATTCAAGGTCAATCTGAATTTTAACTCTATCTTCCAGAAAGCTCAACAGTAACTTGAGTAAATGTTTTCTGTCTTCCTAGTCATAATCTGCACCTTCGTCAATAACCAACATTGGTTCAAGCAATCAATAAATCGAAAGTAATGGTACAGAGAGGGCTTATGGGTTGATTATGCAGGTTATACAGAGTATCCAGAGATCCTACATAAGGATCACTAGCACAGTTATACATATGTGGTAACAGCACTCACAGAGTTGATCAACCTGCTGTAAAATTGAGCCAACTGGTCCTACTAGGTGCTACCTCTATGATCATTAGAAAAATGAGAAATCATTAAAACATGGTCCCTGTTCTCTAGGACTTGATTGCTGACTACATCAAAGGTTTCGCTTAGATCCATATGATTTATGATGAAAGACCAGGGGAACATGCTTCTCAATGCAAGACTCACAAATGTTACCAACATACCTGTCCACCTGTAACCAGACCACATCTATAATCTCATGGTAGAAAAGAGATATATTACAAAAAAAGGAGTGTCCTTTTTTTCTGGTTAAAGAAATTTCTGGTTAAAGAAATTTCTCCTAGTTTCAGTTCTGTAATAAAACAGATATTCTTAGTGGCTCCAAGAATAAAGAATAAAAAGAGTCACCTTTTATTATCTATCTATATCTCTGCTACATATTATAAGCCTATAGCCAGATCTATTTGTATTCCGATCATGACATTTTATCATTGCTACCAGGTTCTTCATCCTGGCTGAGAACAAAATAACAACAATGTAAGGGGACCTGTTTTTCAGTGTACTGACCACTAACGGATTCCTTGTGATTTACTAGAAGTTATCAAATAGAATTTCCCCCACAATTTTCCTAGGTAGGTGTTATAATTGACAGGGACCTTTTCCTTTTCCCCAAAAGAAAGCTAGATCTTTTCCAGCTCCAAGGCCTCTCACCTGTCACCAGTTGGGGAATGTGAAAAAGAAAGCCAGTGATAGCTCTGGCTGGTGTTGTTCAGTGGATTGAGTGCCAGCCTGCAAACCAAAGGATCACTGGTTTGATTCCTAGTCAGGGCACATGCCTGGGTTGTGGGCCAGGTCCCCAGTTGGGGGCATGTGAGAGGCAACCACACACTGATGTTTCTCTCCTTTTCTTTCTCCCTCCCTTCCCCTCTCTAAAATATAAATAAATAAAATCTTTAAAAAAAAAAAGAAGAAAAAGAAAGCCAGTGATAGAGTGACCTTAAATATTCAATAAGCAATGCAGAAAGAAAGTCACATTCCCCAACTCATCAGGTGTTCTCTTACCAGTGCCTTCCCAACTGTGACATGGCTTTTGATTTTCCATCTTGAATTCATACTTTTCTAAAATTATGGGTAAAAAGTAGAAAGCTATCATTTTATTATGTAAAATACATCAGAAAAAAAAGTGACAGGTATGTTTTACTAAATTCTTAGGAAATTCTATTCTTTTTTTGAAAAGCTGGTAAGAAATGAAAATGACCTTTTGTTGGTTATCTTATTTATTCATATATACACATACACATGATACTGATATTCAGTGGCCAAGAACAAAAAAAAAAAACAAAAAAAACACCAGTTACTTCACTGAACTTGGGTTCAAATTTCAGCCCAACAGTATATGATCTCTACGTGACTGGGTAAACTTCTTAAAATTCTAGACTCTCAGCTTACCACCTGCTACATGGAGATATCTTCCCCTCCCTCATGGAACCATTGTAAGAATTAAATGGAACAATGCAAGCAAATAACTTATTTCTGGTGTCTAAATTATAATAAATGGCTAAAAATAAAATTTTTATTAACTCTTCTACTATAATATGAAAAATAAAAGGCCCTCTGAACTTGTATGAAGTGAGTAAATGTAGCCATCCATACCAGAAAGTATTTGTAAAAGAGAAATTCTACTTTTAATTTACCAAAGCCTCGCTTTTCTCATTCATGAATGTGAAACCTTTAAAACTTGGATAAGTGCTCTAAACATATGAAAGGCTCTGTACTAAGTGTTATAAGGATAAGGAGTTTACAGGTGTCACTCTTAGGAAACTCTCTAGGAGGATATTATCCAACTCATTTTTATGGGAAATTGTCAAAATCGTTGTTCAGGACAATGATACAGTGAACAATGAAGGGGCTACATGGCAGGCCTGATGAGCTCAGCGACCTAATGTAACCTCACAGGACGAACTGATTATAAATTCCTAACTGGGCAGGTCATGGTGGGTGCATACCCCAGAACTATAGCTTCCTTAGTAGAAGGTTCACCTTTACCTGTCCATTGTTCTTCCGCATCCAGGCTAGCACACCTTTGAACTTTTAATTCTTTTATTTACGCTAATACATTAAAAGTATAACTCTAAAAAGCAATAACGATATCTGTATGCAAAATAATACCCTGGAATATGATCATTGGTTTTGTTTCTAAATATAAACAAACAAACAAATAATTGAATTAAAAAATTAAACGAAAGATCCCAGAGATTTCTTTGCTTTTTTGTTCTCCACTCCATAATCCACCACCAATGGATTTCACATAACCCTCTTTGTGTTTTCTCATTCAGTTCTGAATCTATAAAAAGAAGTGCCAAGGTACCATTCTTCAGGACGTTTTCTCAGTCCATGGAGATCTTGCTTCAGGTCATATTCTCTGTTTGCTTCACATAAACTCTAATAAACTCTTATAAAACTTTACAATAGGTTTAGATGTTCTTTTGTTGGCAATACTAACAGGCCAGTGCAAAATCACACAGGTGAGCATGTTTTTAATGCCACCCTGGAAATGCGAATGTACAGTGGCTTAGAAAGGAAAGATTCAGAAAAGTTAAAGGGCTGCTATTGTAGCGTGGCAATAATCTATGGGTGTCTCCCAAACCTGATTTCACACCTGAATGCATCATAGAGAGCTTTTCAAAAATTCTGAGCCCCTCCTTCACACCCACCAAATCAGAATCTTGAGGTCTGTGTCTTTAACAACTCTAACTGGTTCTCTTGCAGCCATCCTGACACCTAATTGAAAGTCCATAGCCCAAAGAATAACTGTGGAATAGCAAGGGATGTATTCTCAGGAGAGAATATAGAAAGAAAAAGTAAAGGATTTTCTCTCTATACTCAACCAACCAGCTTTATCAGGTCTTATATCTAACTATCAGTAAATCAACATCCAGCCCAAGACAGGGATCTCACTGTAAGGAAACAAGATGAATTCAACAGCAATGGTGAACCACTGACCATAGTTACTCCAACCTACATCACCCTGAAGAGTAGCAGGACATGCAACCCCAAAATATGCCATTTCAGTGTATTAATCACTTTGAGCTGAAGGCATCTGCACTACAGCATATCTGGGGGAAGCTTTCTCTGAACTTCACTTAACCTGCCTAAAGACAGAGCCTCCAAAAGCAATTCAGATGTCACAGATCCCCTCCCTGAAAGTTTTATCAACCAGAGAAGGTTGAGGTGACTCTTGTCACAGGAGAGAAGACTAGAAGTCAAGACGAGAAGACCAGAAGACCACAGTCCAGAGAAACTTTGTCACAGGTTATTCTACCTCCCCTCTATTCTTCTGAGAGCCCATTCGTCTTTCCTATAAATAATTTACTTTCCCTGAAGAGGTCTAATTCCCTTTCCCCTCTTCCTATTATGATGGTATTTAATCCTAAAATCTAAACTACCTCATGGGTTATCTCCCATGTATACATGAGCCATACCTGTTAATGAAACGTTTGTTTCTCTTTGTTGATTTGTTTTGGGTTACAGGGGTCTCAGCTAAGAACTCAGAAAAGAGGGAAGATGATTTTTCCTCCCCTACAACCCAATGAAAGTTTTTTTCCCTTCCTTGTCCTGTAGAATTATAGCTTCTACAGGCTATAATTACAAAGCTTTCCCATCCAAGAAACCAACCTACAAATGATTTGCAAGTCAAAGCAGCCTTAAGTGGTAGTCGTGGGAATTAATTGCAGTTAGTTTTAATCTTCCTCAAGCGTTTTCATCTATCTGCTTTTTACTTTGAACCATGTAATATAAGTTCACTTTTGTTAGTGCATGGCTACTGCAGTGAGAGATGTGGCCCTCCGCTCCCCACCAGTGACCAGGAAATAAAATTATCCTTCAGAGTAAGGGTTGTTAACTCCTACAATCTCAGGAGTTAGGCAGATGAATTAGACATAGTAAATGAGTACAAATAAAGATGTTTCTGTAATTGAACACTTTTTTTAATTCCAATAGTAGAACTGACACTTGTCCTCTGAGTTCAGAAGACAGGAGGAGTGGAAAGGACCCCGGCAAATTAAAACTGCAGGTGCCCTCTGGCTGGGCACTCATTATGGCGCACACAGTTCTAAGAAGGCATAGCCAACAGGCTTAAATTTTCTCACCGGAGGAGGCTACAGCTAGAGGTGCCATTAACTTAGCTTACTGTCATTAGACAACTGACCCATTGCGCCTCATTAACCTCCCTGTTTGGGTCCCCAGGTTAACATGCAATCTTCTGATCATACTTTGGCACTGGATGCATCAGCAAATGTTCCCATTGTCGATTTGTAAACAGATGTCCTGGTTTTAGACATTACCCTCTTAGACTGGTGTTACTCAACTGTGAGGCAGATGCTCTCAAAACAAGCTGATACCAAGTTTCAGAATTCTCCAAGGTTAACAGCAAATATGATGTCACCCTGGAAGACTTTTGGGGACAATAAGTTGGTCTTCCCTAGTGCATAGGAACTCCAGTAAGGTGACTTCAAACAACTTAGAAATGAGAGAAATAAGGTTAAGGTCCTCTGCATTGCTACTTTGTTTTAGAAATTCTGCAAATGCAGCTTTAATCTGATGACACTAATCATGCACCCAGCTCCACTGCCTTAACTGGCTTTAAATCCATTTATCTAGCTGACTACTGAGCATTTTCACTAAGAGTTAACCTAGGCTCCACATTTTCCCTCAACCCTCCCAACTCCCCATAAAAACTAACCAATCACCACATCCTGTGGATTGAATTTAATATTTCTGGACCCCAACAGTTCCTCTTCATCCTCACATCCTCTGCCTTGGTTGGGATCCTCATCATCCCTGGCTTGAATGATCTGGATGCTCCAGTACAACTTCCATCTTGCTCACAATCAATCGTCCCTCTACATTGTCCAATGTAATATTCTAAAGGCTAAATATGATGCAAGCTTAACTGCATTTGTTTCTTCCCATGCCTGAGGTCTTGACAGAGAAGCACCAATTTTAATTTTGTTCCAGAATCCAAAACCTTCACATGGTAAACAGAAAACTTGCAATTTGTCATGTAATGAAAGTCTACTTTTTCTGGTTTCATATATTAAGGCCAATGAGGTATCTGAGGTTATCTGACATCATCTGAGGTCAGTTTAGCTTCCTTACAAAAATTTACTCAAGTAATGGTTACTGATTCTAAATATGCAAAATTCCTATTTAAGCACATTTACTTTTTAATAAGATAGTTCTCCAGATGAAAATTTTAGTTGCTCCACAGCATGTAAGTATGAGGAAGAATTAAATAAATTAGACAAAAAGTTAAGTCCACCAGTCAATTCATCTATGCTGTCCAATTACTATTTGTAACTAAACATTATTAGAAAAATCTAAAAAGGGAGTCTGAAATGCCACTATAATAGGCACATAACTTTAATCTGGTAGCAACATAAGTACAAAGTTGAAAAGTGCAATCAGTACAAATTCATCATTCTTTGTGGCAGAAACAACAAGGACTACGGAACGGGCTTGTCATGGTGTGAAACCAGATGGAATGGCAGATCAACAATCCATTTTTAAGACTTCACAAGATTTACAAAGATTGGGACTAAATCAAACCTCCCCCCCCCACCCCAAAAACAAAAATCCTCTAAAAGTATTTTGAAAGTAGTCAGAAAACTTTTGAACAGGAAAATCAAAGTTGATGTATATGAATAAATATTAAAAATATTCTCTAGTCTCATAGAAAAATACTTGGAGATAGACAAAGAAATACCTTAGAGGAGGAATTCCAAATAAAGACTGACATCAACATCAACTGGGAAGCCCAGGGCCTGCTCACAGAAATTCAGGGAATGTAGAGGGCAGGGCCTGAGTTTGTTTACTTGACGATCTCTTTGGTTTATTCTGCTGTACAAATACGTTCAGAACCATTGTTGTTGGAGGTCCCTCCTCCACATTTAATGAATTATTTATAAAGTAAATAAATAGACTCCATAAACATTTTTGATAAAACATGGCAGATACTCTGTAAAGCCCAAATAATAAGTCACTGAGGTTTGAATACCACTGCATGAATTACGAAGTACTTCCACATTCAGTCCTAAGTGTGCAATCAAGATAGCCGCTAAGTGCATCTTCCAAAGTTTGCTTTATGATTGTAAATTAGAATCATTAGGTATGTGTTTTTTATGAATGGCACACTACACTATTTTTAACTCATTCCTACTGGTCTAAGGATTATGAAGAAGATATAATTTCTCTCTCACAGAAATTAACATTTGAGTTGGAAGCCTCTGAACTGGCAGCTATACTACTGGAGAAAATGGCATGAGCATGCATGACTTTGTTAAAAATGTGCGCTTACTTCAGATTCATTTTTAAGAGCAAAACATAACCTAAATATCCATCAATATCCAATCTTCATTGGTTAAATACAGTATAGCCTATCCACTCAATGGAATATTACACAGCCTTTGAAAACCATGGCATAGATCTGTCGATATTGACTTATAAAAATGACCATGGCATACTACAGATTGAAAACAAGGAGGTTACAAAACAGAAAATGAGCCCATGGATGTAAAAATCATGTGTGCATTTATACGCATAACAAGATGTCCAGAAAAAGTTTGCCAAAATGTTAATATGATTATCTCTGAATTGTGAAGTGAGAAATAGGTCAGAGATCCTACAGGGCAGTATTCTTATTGAATCAAAAATACTCTTTCTCCTAAAACTGGAAGACATAACAAAAGATATTCTATTGAGATCCAATTATCAATCTGCCCTCCTCTCTTTTCAATGCTAGTCCAGGCATGATGTTGGGAATCCAAAGGGTGAAACTGGATAAATTCCCACCTTCAAAGAATTGTGAGAAAGAAAAGCAAATGATGTGAACTGCTTATAACAAGGCCTGGACAGCATTTTTGTGAGAAGTAAATGGGACCACTCCTCAGAGCAAGTGCAGTGAGCTCCATGCCAGGGCCCATGGCCCTGAGAATAGAACAGCAGCAAGATGTCAGCTTGTGCTTTCTCCCTTGGACACACACATTTGGATCAGCACAAATACAGCAAAGCCATACCCAGCAGCCTGGGTCATCACTTACTGACATGTTTTAAGTGCATGAACCATGTAAAAACTTAAATATAGCTGAACTTGTCAAGGATGGAAAAGAGGGAGCTCTTTTCCACCATCAGGTTATGAAATACTGTAAGACTTGGTTGGCTTCCTTTCCCGGTATATACTAACCTTCCTTGTGTAGGAAACACTATGTTCACAGGCTCCTCCAAGCCAGTGACTCACATCTGCTTCAACTATAAATCTGGACTATTTTAATCTCTTCTTTCCCTGTGTGTATGTTTAGTGAGCACATTCTTCTTGTACACTTAATACCCAAAGAACAAACCCTTCTCTACACCCAGACCACGAGACCTGTGTTTACACAAGTTTACTGGCATTGTGGGTGGACTTGTTAAACTTCTTGTCAATCGCTACATCCTAACTTTAACAAACGAAACAACAGAGCCAAAAAAACATCATCACCGAGGACAGAAGAAAAGAGAGCTGCCAGCAATATACCATATGGAGGACTTGTTGAGGTGAGATGGAGATTACACAAGCATCACTCATTCTGAGGGATTCATCCTATAATAGAACCTTCACATTCACAGGTTTCAATTCTAAGGACCAGTTAAGTCGGTCCCACAGAACTCATATACCAATCCTACAGTAACAGGTAGAAATAGAGTACCAATGGGAAGGGCAGGCTAGGATGCCCTTCACTGAATTATGACAGGATTGTTAACCCCAAATGTGAAGCAGGCTTTAAAAGCTGAGTTTAGCCATATCAAATAAAAAATAAAGGGCTGTTAGAGAAAATGAGCCCAAGGGCGCCCGAATTGTTGGCATCTCCCAATTTTTGAGTACTTGTGTCATCGGGATGTCCCACAGCTGATTGGCAAACTAAGAAAACAAGCTGTTGGCCTGAGAGCACTGTTTATAGCAGACAACCCTGGCAGCAGACAAATCTATTCCAACCAAACACAATGAAAGCCATGTGAAAACTGACAACATGAAAATAAACGTTTGATTATGTGCTATGTTCTTTACTGCTTGTTTCTTCTGCTGACACTGAAAATAGAAGGGGCGAGGTAGGGACGCTAAAGGAGAGAGAAGGAAAGGAGATAGAAGCTTATAACAGAAGGTACAAATTTTTAAAAAGACCAAACACATCAACCATTAAAAAAACCAAATTAATTAATTAATAAGTCCTCTAGCAAGCATAAGATGAGCCTTTATCTTTTAGTTTGATATCAGATATTTGTTGACTCAAATGTTAGGTAAATTGTAAGTTTGCTTGATTCAGCTATTTCTATTTTAGAACAGATCTGGAATATAATGCTAAAATGACAAAAACGAAAAAAGGTTTTTAAAAGACCCTCCATTTTTTAAGTGCGTGAAACATATAAAAACCTAAAACATAAAAGACAAAACCTAAAATAGAGTTAAAACAAGTTTATATATTTTATAAAAACCTAAAAACCAATGAAAAACTTCTAAAGATATTCTCTAAGTCTAACATCAATCTTAAAATGATATTTCCTACTTGGATTCCTAATTTGGAGAATATTGTCAGTTTATAATTTTTTGCAAGAGCTTAAGTTTTTTGTAATTGATATTTTATCAGTGTTATATACTCTAACAGGAAGTCCCTCCCAGCAATGAGGGTTAGAGAACAAATGTGACCCATTTTACACACATTTATTGATACCATGTCAATTTAAAAGGTAAGGCACTCTGTCCTTCAATGTCCTAATTTAACAAATGACTCTCACAAATCTCACAAATTAGATTTTTCAATAAATTCATTAAACTCTTCTATCTGATATGGATCTGCCAAGGATTGCAATTTCAACTTTAAATGGTCTTCCCAGTCATGGTCAACTTCATGGTTCTGTTCCTGTGCTGAATAATCAGCACTGCACTGGCAAGACTCCTGCTCAGCCTCCAAAAACTTTCCCCATTGCTGCCTCAAATTCCAACAGGAGATGCATACTCAGGCCTGAAGTTTTGGTATTTGAAAATCTGCAATGATAATGTAGATACCTTGGGGGAAGGGGCCAGATTCCATTCTACAGATGAGGAAACTAAGGTTCTAGATCACACAAATTTTTAAAGGGCAGAGCAGGTATTTGAACCTAGAAAATGTGATTCTGTAATGGGGTACAGCCAGGGTCCCCACGAAAGGGGGGATTTGTAACAGGGCACAGCCAGGTCCCCCCCACCACCAAAGGCGGGATTTGTAACGGGGTCTAGAACTTGGGGTGTCCAAGAAAAATATGATATTCTCCTCACCACCCCCTGACTAGGCAGGCCGCCATGGGGGATGGGAGACATGAAGCAAGGCCCTTGAGAGTTACTTTGCATATCAGTAACAGCAGGGTAGCTCCATAGTTCATATGCAAAGATGGGTATTTTGCATCTCAACAAGGCTAATCAGGAAGGTTTATGTAACTTCAATGTAGGATGTACCTGGGAAGGGGTTACACAGTCTGGGAGAGAGACAATGGGACCGAGACAAGGGGGAACCAATGTGAAGACTCTACGGGAAGGAAAGGGGAGAAAGGACTCCTGGTAGTGGGCCCTGAGACGGTGCCACGTGATTTTGGATTAAGAACTGGAGATTGTGGAGACCCAGCTGATGGTGCTGGGAACTGTGAGAGGCCTGCCTCGCTGAGTTCTGGACTTCTGTTCTTTTTCTTCTGAAGGACGGTACTCCTGACTGGGCAAAACTGTGTATTGGTGAGTGTTTTTAAAGGGATTTTGAGGTTTTAACAGCGACATTCAGCCATTATCCAAAACCTGTATAATTTTTAAATAAATAGTTCCTTTCCTTTTCACCAAACTGCATTGAGAGCTGTGGTTTATAAGGGCGGCAGGCACCAAACCTAGAACAGACGACCCTGGGGAATAGGGGCACGTTATTTTGGTAACAGTATCTGGGCCCCCTCCCAACAGGTCCATTAATCGCGGTAACAATTCCAGGAGTCTTTGCTCTTCCTTACTATTTCATTAAAGAAATGAGAAAGGTAGGAAAAGGCGAGGTAGAAATGCATTCTAGGTAAACTGAGATAAACTCATCTGCTCCACAGTTTTGCTTCTGATCAGCCTTGCTTTCTGGTGGACAAAAAACTGTTATCCATGAACAGCAGCTATGAAGATAAGGAATCAGACTAGTCTGAAGTCATTCTTTCTGGATATCTGTTCATCTTGGGTGTGCATGTCATGCTGTGTAGCTGGCACAGAGGATCACACAGTCTAGTTAAAACAGAGCTTGTTTTGCTTCCACAAATAAAAAACTGGGGTGTTGAGAATATGTTAGCAGAGAGTCTACAATAGACCTCTGTCCTCATAAACAGGACAATACCTGCTGAAGCCTCGTCACAGCTGTTCACCACCCTCCTTTGGAGACCAGCAGTTTGCAACAGGAGTCAACTCCTGGGAGGATCTTGGATGGCAGCCATCAGGCAGTTTTATGAACCTTGTAGGCTATTATCCAAACCGGAAAAAGCTTAACTATAAAAGGCACATATTTCAAAGGTTTCTGCTGGTTCTCAAGGGAAACTCCTCTTTCCACTTCCTTTGCTGTATTGCCCCCCTCTGGCATTGCAAAAGCACATGTGAGCCCTTTTGTGACCCCCCTCCCTCACTTTAATTCAGTGCCCTCTATCTAGGCTGCTGGTGCTTCAAGCAACCTTAACGGTTTCTCTAGCAGCAGTGCCCCAGGCTCTGCGATTTTAAAACACTCAGCAAGGGGAATTCTAGCCACTTGATTTTACTGTGAAGGACCTTGGCAAGACCTTCCAAATGAGCCAAACACCATTCGTTTGTAGCTTTTGGGGCCCTATCCTCCAGCAGCTTATACTTCAGTGGAAAGGCATAGGCAAGTTAGAATGAAGGCATTTATAAGCTTAAAAATTTAATATTAATAGCTGTGAGTGTATATCTCATCCAATTCTCTCCCTTAAAATGTAACAAAATTGAAATCCAAAGGCTAATTCCCAAATCATACCAGTAGAAAGTGGCAAGGTCAAAATTAGCACCAGCCATCGCTCTGCACTTTGCTGAACAATCTTTCAAGTATCAGTTATTATAGCAGCCTTGGTTGTGCGGAAGGTGAAAGCAGGTAGTATGTCAGGAGGAAGAAGGAATGAGAGACAACATGACATCACAGTAGGGGCTCTTCTCAGATTCATTTTTCTTACGAATTGGCAAGAAATTTAAGTGTTGGACTAGAATACGTCTCTACTCCATAGATTCCTCAACTTTTGGCCATCAACTTTTATTCCCTTGAATTTTCACAGTTTATATTTCCTCCTATGGCCACTGTAGCCAAAAGCAATGATGGCCTACCCAAGTGGAACAGCCCGAACTAGTCCAAGAAGCACAGAATAGCTGTGGCCAAGTTCCAAGCCACCGGGCTCTGTGCTAACCCCAACTAGCAGGAGCCCTCCTGCGGTCTCAGTGCTCCGAGCTACTGGAAGGAGACTGCACCCTGAGCAAAGTCGCATGTCCTTTATCCGTCTGGGAATTAATGTTCTGGCATTGAGGTCCCCTGAAAGCATATGATAACCATGCCAGGAGCCTGGATTGACTGATGTAAGGGTTTCTCAGTACCTCGTCCAGGCCATGAGAAACACAGGAATCTGTCAAGCCTAAGTTCTTATCTTTGGAACTGTACCCTTCAGCCTCAGTACAAAAACACCATCAGGTGCCTGCAATCTGTAATCAGCGCTCTATTAAAATGCTCTGTGAAATGCCAGAATTATCCTGATTTCCACACACAGCTGTACAAGGTCCTGTTGGGTAACTGAAGAGTCTTGATAGGTTCATAGGAGACTTCCCAGAAGCAACAAACTAGAATGTCTTTGTTAGGACCCAGCATCCAATCCACTGTGAAATCTCCATGAGCGAGGGATGGGTGGGTAGGCAGCCTGCCCTGTTGTAAGTATTGGGATGCCACAAACTAGCATGCAAATCCGGGTCAGATTCAAGGTCTATATACAAATGAAAACTCTGCCCCATTTAATCAGCTCTTCTGTCATTCAATGTCAACCCTTTTTTAATCAGCATGTTCCACAAAATAACTAGCTTCTGATCGATGTAGCTGTGCAGTGTTTGATAGCGAAGAAAAATCTACCTATTGAGAACTACTCTAATACTAACTCAGGTTAACACTAGTACAAGTTTATGGTATTACACATGAACAAATTACAGAGACGTCCAAGCACAAGTGATCAGGCTCACCGTCCAGATTCTGGGACCAAGGCACAGCGATCACTTCTCCCCTGTCCCGAACCTACAGATGTTGGATGGTGAAAAGAAGGCTAAGCTTCTCATCAGATGACCTAGGTCTGAGCTCTGCCTTTGCCTTTACTTGACTAATAATTTTTGGTAAAGTTCTACATCTTTGAGAGCCATATCTTCATCTTTAAAATGGGAGCGTGCCGCCCACTTTGCAAGACTTGTAAAGGATGAGGAAGGGGGTTAAGGAAATCAGCTGCCTGAGTCAACCTGCTCCCCGCTGGGGTGTCCTGGTCCTCAAAAGGCAGACAGTATGTAAGTAAGCATGTCAGCTTACAACTGTAAAAGCACATATGCATCACAGTGTATTTTACAAAGCTTTCCTCATGGGTCATCCTATTTCATGTTCAACTTGTGAGGAAACGAGGGAGGTATTTTCATCTCTCCTTGACGGGTGAAGAGAATGAGGCTCAGAGGAGGGACCCATCTTGACGACTCCACTAGACGCAGTGAGAAAAGAGACAGGTTTTCCTCCCGCAATCCTGTCCTGTTCCCATTGCACCCCTTTGCCTTACCATATGGAACTGCCAGCTTAAGCAGGAAAATAATGACAGCCAATTTAAGTCTGCCCCACTGTGGATGGAGCATTGTTACCATGGGAGATGCAGTGTAGAAATTTTCAAAAGGCAAAGGCAAGAACGATACAAGGAGCAGAGCAGAGCTGGGAGGCACAGCTTCACTCATTCAACATTGCAACGCTGTCCTAGGCACAGAGGAAGGAGATCAACACAGTACTTTCCCTGTGGAACTTACAATCTAGAGGGGGAAAGCAATCAAGTGAGCAAATCAGCACAGCGGTTGAAAATAAATCAATTTAGACACATCCTGTGGGTTTAGCAATTAAGCAAAGTGATAAAGAATACAGTCACTGCCATTGACCACTAACTGTCAGACAGGAAAATCAAATAATCTGGAGCCAAAGCTCTCCAAACCTTCTAAGAAGAAATTCATCTGGTTTTGATGAATATTTCTGTTCTAGCACATAATGTTTTTTATTGTCGGAGGTAACAAGAAATTGCACCTAGGGACAGAACCTTCACTCAACACATATTACTGAGTAATTACCATGACCTGGGCTTTGTGCAAGGGTTGGAGATTACAGGCAAAATAGATATATTCAAGGAAAAAAAGAGTCTAATGGAAGAGAAAGACAAGGAGAATTTTTGTCTTGCCTTGAGGCAACTTGCAGATGAAAGGAAGAATTCAGAGCTGCTGTCCCGCAGCAGCAGAAGATACAGATACCTAAATCCTTAGCAGAGGTGGCTGGCCCATGGCCTGTGGGCCGCACGCGGCCCAAGGTGGCTATGAATGAGGCCCAACACTAATCAAAAATGTACTTAAAATCTTCCCCCCGCTCCCCCGATCAGTGTTCTTTAGGGTTTGTGTATGTAATGTGTGGCCCCAAACAACTCTTCTTCCAGTGTGGTCCAGAGACACAAAAAGGTCGAACGCTCCTGCTAGAGGCTGGTGATCAGAAGATATTTATTCTGTTAAGCCTGTCCTTGAAATGTAATTAAAGACTTTAATTACATCTGCCTGCAGAAGTGACACAGGGGGACCCACTGCTGTGAAAAGCCAAGGTGGTTGTTGGCTCTGAGTGAGTGACGGAGACCTCCCCCGGGCTCTGTGCAGGGGCTGGGACCGCTTTAGCTCCCTAAGGGGAGCACGAAGGACACCCTACAGGGACTCATTTATGCACACATCCCACGCACTTTCGGAAAAGCAAGAGGAAACTCTGGGTACATGTACGGAAAAAAAACGAAAGAAATGGTCACGGAGAAGCTGCTGCAGAAAAAGGTACCTGGGACAAACATAGATTCCTCAAATGCCTATTTGGTACCAACTCTTAATGGGGGATGGGGAGCAGAGCTGAAAGGAAAACTGCTCTTAAAATGTTCATCCCCACCTCTTCGCTGAAGTGGGAGTGGGTAGAGCTGAGGTCTCAAACAGATACTATGCAAGAATAACTTCCCTTGGCCCATGCACATTAAAAAATATATTTTATGTAAAAAATATTGCCAGTTTTTCTTGAAAACGGGAAGGATCTGACAAAGGCCTGCATCCTACCTCTCCGCTATCACCACCATCTCTACAATCAGTCCACAAATTCATCGGTTCCCACCACTCCTTATTTTGTTGTCCAAACTGGAGCTTAATGTCAATTGACCATCATCCAAGTTGCCCTTTTTCTTTTTATCAGGCCTATTCACCTCAGTTTATTCCTGTCTGGTTATGATTATGAAGAACCTGGTGTAGATACTAAGTGAATTAGCCTGACTAGAAAAGTAGTAAGAGTATACAGGAAAGGAGAACAGTTTAAAAAAAAAAAAAAAAAAAAAAAAAGAGGTACAGCCTAAGGTGAAAGTAAGCAGAGATCAAGAAATCATCACATGAATTTTGGGAAATTAAACCAAGGGCATTAAAAACAAAGTAGAAAATTTTCAAATCACATAGTTATCTTACGAAATTTATAAACACTTTATATTCTCAATTCCTACAAGCCAACTGCTTTGAGAAAGTGCCACCAAACAAGCTCTGGTGGGAACAGTCTTCTGGAGATTACTTCAGTTATGTTTATCAAAAGCTGTGGAAATAGGCACTACGGCAATTCCCCTAAAAATTTATCCTAAGGAAATTAAACAAATGGATAAAGATGCACATTCAAAGATGATAATCTACTCAATTGGTATTCTTAAAACACCACTTTGATAGTTTCCTTTCATTGACATCCTATTTAATCTCTATATATTAGGTTGGCCAAAAAGTCCGTTTAGTTTTTTCCATAAAATGAAAAACACATTTTTTATTTTCACCAATAACTTTACTGATTTGGACATTCTGAGTATGTTAGCTATCTCTCCCATGTGACAGAACATTGATTTTTCTCAGTTAATGTCTCAGTTTGATTGCTATCAACTTCAACTCATATACCCATCCATGAAGCATCATCCAGCGAGAAATCTCCAGCATGAAACCTCACAAACCACTTTTGACACATTTGATCAGTCACAGCACCTTCTCCGTAGATTGCACAAATCCTTTTATTTTTTTGCATTTTAGTTGCATTTTCACCTTTCTTGAAATAAAAAAGCATGATATGCAAAAAAATGTTGCATATTTTTTCCCTATTCAATACTAAAATGGCTACACAAAAACTCACCAATTTTGATAAGTATTTTTTAAATGCACGCTGATATGACAGCTATCACAATACAATCTAACAAAATTATATCAAATGAGGTTAAAGACAACTAAGTGCTACTAGAGCCATCTTACAGAAAAAAATCAAAGGAACTTTTTGGCCAACCCAGTAAAACCTTAAAGAGTCAGTGTTCTGCAGAAATTTGAAGGCTGAAACCTTACCTATTCATGTTTTCATCCATTTAACCAGGCACTTCATTGAGTATCTACAATGTTCCAAGTCTGTGCTAGAACTCAGGACTGTCCCTGCACAGGGAGGGGAAAGAGGGATGGGCCTCGTCAGGAGACTGTGCTGAAAGGAGCTTTAAACGTGCACAGGGGCTCTCAGTAACCACTCCTCTCTTAATGACCACTGCCTTCATACACACGGGGCGGGGGGGGCACAAAGAGGTTTATAGTTGTCTCTATGGAAAAACATATAATACAAGAATGAATAATAATACAAGAATAAACTTTGTATTCGCAGTTGTTAACCTACTTTTGCCCACCCCTGTATAATATCTACATTTTTTTTAAAGAACTTTCATATCTAGCCTGTCTCTTATAGCCCATGCAGTAAACTTTTTAGATTTCTGTATTTATCTAAAGAATCCCTGGAAAGAAATCAATTACACAAGCCACAGGATCCTCCTCAGGACAATCACCATCAGTTTTAATCCTGTATATACCTAACACTACACATCATTACATAACTGGTCTGTTGATTCTGTGTGTGTGTGTGTGTGTTCCTATAATACAGAAATTCCCCTATGATTTTTGATAGTTATATCAACGTGAAAAAATGATGACTCATTGGGTGAGCCCAGATTAACCCAGAAAAAGCTGGGAAAACCTGAAGAGAAAGAGTGCAGGGCTGGGAATCAGGAACTTCAGGAACTTTTTCCTGAAAAAAGCTGAATTAAACTAGATAAATAGCATATATTAGAAATAAAAAGGGAAGCCCAGGGTGGCAGTGACATGGGAGGACACTGAACTCACCCCCTCCCATGAGAAAACTCAAATATACACGTATGTAAAGAGCGATTTACTCCTGCAAGACACCTGAGGGATGAATGAACAGCTCCTGAACAATAAACAAGAGAAAGAGACCACACAGGGAAGCTGTAGGAACCCTCTGGGAGCTGCAGAATCTCTCCAGGTGGGAGGAGCCAACAAGCACCATTGTTTACATACTCTTCTACCTCTGTAGGGTAGGCAGGAATTTGGGTCCTTTAGCCTACCTGCCAGGTCACCAACAGCTCATTCTCAGGTACATCACCTGTGGCCTTTTGCCTCTGAACAAAGGGAGAGCAAAAGGGACAAAAAACAAGGCATCATCATGGGCACCTGGCCTTCCAGCCGGGCTTCCCTGCTGGGTCACTCCAGCCAGCTGGGCCAGTGCCCCAGGCACCACAGGTGCCTGTCAGCTCCATCCAGCTTCCCAAAATTAACCCAGCACTTACAGTCTACATGGAGGTGGCTTCTACACAAGGTCACTTTCTCTACAATAAACAAGAGAGGCTGTATAGAGAATGCTGTGGAGCACAGGCGCTCTCCGGAGACTGCAGGGATTCTCCACAGTCAGAGGTACTGGTGAACACCACTGTTTACATCCCCCCTCCACCTCCATAGGGTGAATGGGGGCTCTATCCAAGTACTCTGTCCTACCTGCAAAGTTGCTGCAGTGTGTTCCTGGACACACACACAGACTGTGCCCATTTTGGCCCCAAACAAAGGAAGCAACAGTATCAAACAAAGTACGCACCTGGTCTCCTCACCTGAAGCCATTCTGGCTCAGTAGGCCAGTGCCCTGGATGCCTTGGCTCCTGCTTAACTCCTACAGGTGGGCCCAAACCTGTAACCCTCCATAAAACAAAATAGCTTTATATTCATGACAAGTAACATTAGTATCGCATGACTTGACCGCTGTCCCAATAGACAAAGTATGTGAGTGCGTGATTCACAAATGAGGAATTACAAATTACTAACGAACATATATGAAAATATTTGACCGTGTTGCACATTAAAGCAGTAAGTATCAACTTGTACCTAAAATGTCAGTAAAGAGATTGCTCACTGCTGTGAACCTATGCAGTTGTGTATTTACCGTAACTGTACAATTACATTTTGAATGTGCTTTGTAAAACTTTGTAAATGTTGTTTATAAGTATTGCCTACAAATGAGGAAATACTTGTAAGTACATATGTGAATAGAGCAAACTACTGGTGGAACTACAATAAAATGTAAACCATGTTGCCTCTGAAAAAAAAACAACCCATGAGCCATCTATATGCTGCTTACAAGAGACTCACATCTATATGCTGCTTACAAGAGACTCACAGCAAATTGAAAGACACATACAAATGGAAAAATACAATAAAAAATGAACTATTAAGAAAAAAGGAAAAGAAAGACACATACAGATTGAAAATGAAAGTACGGAAAAAGTGCATACAAATAGAAACGAAAAGAAAGCTGGGGTAGCAATGTTCATACCAAACAAAATACTTTAAAACAAAAAAAAGTAAAATAAAGACAAAGAAGGACACTACATAATTATAAAGGGGTCAATCCAAGAGGCTATAACAACCATATATATCTGTGCACTGAACATGGAGTTTATTAAATATATAAATCATTTATTAATGGACGTAAAAAGAGAAATCCATAGTAATACAGTAACAAAGGACTTTAATACCCCATTCACATAATGAATAGATCATCCAGACATAAAATTAATAAGGAAATAATGGCCTTAAATGTCATACTAGACTAAATCAACTTGATAGACATTTGTAAAACATTTCACCTCAAAACTGCAGAATATACATTTTTTTTTCAAGTGCACATGGAACATTCTCTAGGATAGATCATGTATTAGGCCACAAAATAAGCCTCAATAAACTCAAGAAGATTGAAATCATACGAAGCATCTTTTCTGACCATGATGGCATGAAACTAGATATTAAGTACAGGAATAAAATTGGAAAAAAGACAAATATGTAGAGACTGAGCAACATGCTAATGAACAACCAATGGATCAAAGAGAAAATCAAACAGGAAATCAAAAACTATCTTGAAAGAAATGAAAATGTAACTTTTCAAAACTTATGGGAAGCAGCAAAAACAGTTCTAAGAGGGAAGATCATAGCTATATAGGCTGACCTTAAGAAACAAGTCCCAAATAAACAATCTAACTCGACACTTAAAGGTCTGAAAAAAGAAGGAAAAAAGTAAACAGGAGGTAGAAAATAGTTAAGAACACAATAAACATGAACAAACCAGAGATTTTTTAGAAATAGAAAAAAATGATAGAAATCAGAACTTGTTCCTTGAAAAGATAAAGAAAATTTATAAACCCTTATTTAAATTCATCAAGAAGAGAGCCCACATAAACAAAATCATAAATGAAAGAGAAGTTACAACTGACACCACAAAAACACAAAGGATCATTAAAGAGTACTAGAAACAATTATATGCCAACAAATTCGACAATCTAGAAGAAATAAATTAAATTTCTATAAGTTTATAACCCTCCAAGACTGAACCAGGAATAGAAAACCTAAACTGATTAATTACTAGCAATGAAATTTAAGCAGGAATCAAAAAACTCCCGGCAAATAAAAGTCTAGGACCAAATGGCTTCACACATGAATTCTACTAAACATTCAAAGAATTAAAACCTATCCTTCTTAAACTATACCAAAACACTGAAGAGAAAGGAATGCTTCCAAACTCAATCTAAGATGCCAGCATTACCCTGGTCCCAAAACCAGACAGAGTCTTACACAAAAGAAATTTATAGGCTAATATCCTTGATGTACACAGATATAAAAATTCTGAAAAAAATTATTAGCTAGCTGGATTCAACAATATATTAAAAGGATTATACACCATGATCATCCCAGGGATACAAGGATAGTTCAATATCCATAAATCGATCAATGTGATATATCACATTAATAACATAAAGGATAAAAACCATATGATCATCTCAATAGATGCAGAAAAAGCATTTGACAAAATTCACCATCCTATTATGATAAAAACTCTCAACAAAGTGGGTACAGAAGGAACATATCTAAACATAATAAAGGCTATCTATGACAAACCCACATCAAATACATTTAATGGTAAAAAGCTGAAAGCTTTTCCTATAATATCAGGAGCAAGACAAAGATGCCCACTATCACACTTCTGTTCAACATAGTATCAGAAGTCCAAGCCACAGGAATCAGACAAGAAAAAGAAAGAAACTCACCCAAATCAGAAAGAAGTAAAACTCTCATTATTCACAGATGAGGTGATCCTATATAGAGAAAACCCTAAGGACTTCACCAAAAAAACTATTAGAATAAATGAATTCAGTAAAATTGCAGGATACAGAATCAATATACGGAAATCTGTTGTTTCTATATACCAATAATGAATAAGAAGGAAAAATTAAGAAAACAATCCCATCTATAATTTCATTAAAAAGCATAAAACACCAAGAAATAAAAAAACCATGAGACAGTGAGGAGAATACAAATAAGTGGAAGGATATACCTTGTTCATGGATTGGAAAATCATTAAAATGTCCTTACTACTGAAAGCAATATACAGATTCAATGCAATCCCTGTTGCAAATACCAATGGTATTCTCTCAGAAGTAGAATAACTAATCCTGAAATTTTTATGGAATGACCAAAAAAACCCAAATACCCAGAAAAACTTGAGAAAAAAAGATGAGAGGTAGCATGGGCCCTGATATGAAATTATACAACAAAGCTACAAAAATCAAAACAGTATGGCATTGGCACCAAAACAGATATATAAATCAATGGAACAGAATTGAGAGCCCATAAATAAATCCTCATTTTTATGGTCAATTAATCTACAACAAAGGGAGCAAGGATATACAGTGGGGGTAAAGATAGTCTCTTCAATAAATGTTGGGAACACTGGACAGGTACATATAAAAAGAGTGAAATTGGACCACTTTCTTACACCACATACAAAAATAAATTAAGAATGGATTAAAGACTTACATGTAAGATGTAAAACCACAAAGCCCCTAGAAGAAAACATAGGTAGTAAACTCTCTGACATCACTCTTAGCAATATATTATTTTTTTATATCTACTTTTGGGCAACAACAACAAAAGAAAAAAAACACAAATAGTATTATATCAAACTAAAATTTTTTTCCACAGCAAAGAAAACCATCAACAAAATGAAAGGCAACCTATTGAACAGGAGAAAATCTTCACAAATGATACATCTGACAAGGGATTAATATTCAAAATATGTAAGGAATCCATACAACTCAACACCAAAAAACAAACAATCCAATTAAAAAATGGACACAGACCTGAATAGACACGTCTCTAAAGAGAATATACGGATGGCCCACAGACATATGAAAAGGTGCTTTACATTACTAATCATCACAGAAATGCAAACAAAAGCCACAATGAGATATCACTTCACACCTGTCAGAAAGACTATCATCAATAAATCAAACAAATGTTGACAGGATGTGGAAAAAAAGGAAACACTCATGCACATTGGTGGGGATACATATTGGGAAGCCATTGTGGAAAAGAGTATGGAGTTTCCTCAAAAAATTAAAAATGGAACTACCACAGGAACCAGCAATCCCTCTTCTGGGTTTTTGTTCAAAAGAAAGTAAAAAACATTACTTTGAAAAAATACATACATCCCTATGTTCATTGCAGCATTACCAGTAATAGCCAAGATATGGAAGCAACCTAGATGTCTGTCAATATATGGATGGGTAAAGATGTGATATACACACAATGGGATATTATTCAGCTATCAAAAGGAATAAAATCTTGCTATTGCAACAACATGAATGGGCCCAGAAGGTATTAGGCTAAGTGAAATAAGTCAGACAGAGAAAGACAAATTCTGTCTGATTTTACTTATATGTGGACTCTAAAAAAAAAAAAAACAAATACAAAACAAAACAGAAACAGACCCATAATGACAATAAGCTACAGTTGCAAAAGGGAGTGCGGAGTGGGGATGGGGAATAAAAACACACACTGCAATGCCTTAATTAGTCTGAAGTTAATTGGTGTCAGTTGATGGCTGCAGTGTTCCTTGATGCTTAGTTTATTTATAAAATGACTATCCTAATTTCCTCTATTCTAACTCTACGCCTTGTATATAGTTCTCAGTGGTATGTAAATATAAAGACAGCTCATTATATTTACTGAGATAGAAGTGTGAATGATTAAATGCAAATGCAAAAGTCATGTCAATACAATGCAGAAAATTAAGTTTTTCATTTTTTTCTGTGCAATTAACTTAGAAACCACAAGGAAATTAGCCAAGAAGGAATGCTCATAAATAAACAAGCATGATTACAGAATGTAAGCACCAAAGATACCTACTCTATCTGTTACAAAATTAGAGTGCTCTAGGTCTTTCACAAAGGTTGAGGAAAAAATCCAAAAAGATTCTTGTTTGAGATGTATCCACTGAGCTGAAATTACTATTCTATGTCACATCATTAATTACTGAAGAATTACTGAAAATTAATTACTGAAAAAAAAAAACAAAGAAAATCCCCAACAACTCCAGAACTAAATTTTAACAAAAAAAAGTCACAAAGAAGAAAACTAGGAGGCAGGCACAGGAAGAAAACAAAATTCCATAGTATTTCCAAAAATCCAAGTCAACCAACAGTCAAGAGACCACATTAAAGTAGTGGTTTACAGATCAGAAAAGTCATTTGGGGGTCGAAGAGGAGACGCAACAAGCCGAGGGCTTAGGAATCCAAGCTCCTCCAATATACCTCACTATTTGCAAACAGTGGGGTCACAGAATGCCAGCAGGAGGCTACCTACCCCCAGTCATGGGCTCTACTCTACTAGACAGAGTGTATGCTGAGCCCATGACCTATGCACGATTTGTCTTTCTCACAGCTAGATTCGGAGGTGGAGATATCTTCTCCTTCTTAATTGAGCGTTAAGGTAGTCTCCACCACTGAACACAGGGTAGGTCAATGTTACGTGTCGCATTTAGTTAGTGAGCTGCAGAATGGCTAGACTGGAAAATAGAGAATTGGAGTTGAAATGGACATCATTGAGAACTGTGGACTCAGAATGGATGGTGCTCTTTAAGTGGCCCGTGACTGCTTCTCCTTGTAGCAGCTAAGACTTTGGGGTGCTTCATGTTGGTGAACATGTGGTTTTATCTACGAGGACTGGGTTACATTAGAAGAGGGTATCTTTAGATATGTGTGTAGGAAGTGAGTTTTGGGTCAGGCAGGAAGGGGATGTACTCTGGACAGATTACTTCAGGATGCCTTGCTTCTTACTTTATAGGAGCTGCCCAATTTTCTGCCTTTATGAATCATATGGACATACCGCTCCACCCCACCTCCCGCCCTGTCAAAGATGAGTGGAACAGGGGAGGGCTCCTGACCCAGGAAGAGTCAGTGCAGTACGACATGGCCTCGCTTGGAAAGATAAGCTGGGCTCTTCAGACAATGAAAGAAAACAGAGCTAATGACTCAAATGGCAGTGGCAGCTAAGCTTTAGGTGACATCTATGATGCTGAGAGAAGACAGCATGCAAGCAGAAGTTAAAGACAAAACCAATCTGTAGATTGAGGAAAGGATGGTGCAAATATGCAGAGAGAAGGGAGGAGAAAGCAAGAAAACAAAGCACCCAGAGCTGCCTGTGTTCACCCAGCTTTCCAGTTTAAACACAAGGTTTTGATACACTCTTATTTTCCTAAGTATTCAATAACTGGAATAGTTGCTGAATGCTAGCAAATAACTTAAAATCTGCAAGTGTGTTTCTAACTTTCTTTTCTCATATATTAGGCCTGACACCTGCCCAACTCAGTTTAGAGGTCGCCAGGAGAGCACAGTCAGATGAATGTGTAATATGTCATTATCGAGGGGCAAGAATAGTAAAATGAGCAAGTTCAGACTTTTAAATAAACAAAGAACTTTCGTGGCCTATGTTAGATGCTCAGCTCACTGAGCTTTTATCATCCCTAAAGGCAAGACAAATCCAGTAAAAACACATATTAATACAAGATCACTTCTGTATTTTATGAAGGGAAAAAAAATCAACCAATTCAAGGTTATGATTCCCACAAAACCAAACCACACTAAATGTGTCATCGGAAAAAAAAAAAAGAATGCCTAGAAGACAAACTTTGGTAACGGACAAGTTTCTCTCTCAGAACTGCCTTTTCTTAAGAACTGCACAGCGTCAAGGGCCTTACTTCTCACACAGGACTTCCGATTACAGAGCTGGCAGGCGACCCGCCTAGCCTCATATCCACTTCGTCCACTCCCGGCTCTGAAGTGGCAAATGTGGCATGCGAGTCAGCTGGTGACCTCCTCCCAATATCGTTATTCTTCCTCCCACTGTTTCTCCCCAGGCTGGGTCAGGTGCCCCTCTCTTGTACCATACACACACAGCTTTATCACTGTGCCTAAAACATCATGGGGAATTGTTTCTGCTTATGGGGCTATTGTCTCCAACAAGATTATGAGCTACTAGAGAAATCCTAGCATGTAGCATAGAACCTAAGGCATGTTTTAAGTGCACAGATCCATGTTCCCTCCTGCTCCGCCTTCCTTGTCCTAGCAGTTCTCCATAGAAGGGTAGCATTTAGCCCCAGTCATGTTGAAAGAGGCTGCTATAACCATCTGCTAACTTTTCTTTCCCTTGGCTCTACTGCCTTTATACCAAAAATAAGACCATCACCAACCCTGAGAAGGCACGGTCCATGCTCCACATCTTTCCCAAATGTATTTAGCAGATTTTTTTTAAGGAAAAGTCAAAGACACAGTCTTTCTGGCTTGCAGAAAACAGCTTCAATACCATAACCCAGGGATCAACAAACATAACGGGACATACAATCTATATTTTAGGTTTTGTAGTCTTGGTCGCAACTCTTCAACTCTGCTGTTAACAGCGTGAAAGCAACCATAGACAAAAATAAACGGGGAGTCCTGTGTTCCAATAAAACTTGATTTAGAAAAACAAATGGCTAATCCACAATCTGGAATTTGCCAACAACTAATTAATCCAATGTAAAAAACACACATCAAGCATATACTTATGTGCAAAACATCAATGCCAGGTGCTGAGATATATGCAGCACAGTGTTCCAGGCCTACATTGTATTAGAGGAGAATCACCCATAAGCAACTCTGGAAACAGACTTGATGAGTATAATAAAAGCAGCACAAACAATATTGTGCAGTAAACTTCTGAGCACCTGAGCTGTTGATCATCAGCTCCTCTTCCAATATCCTTTCCTCCCTTCTGGGACATCATGTCCGCTGGTTTTCTTCCAACTGCTCTGACCACTCTTCATAGTCTCCTTCACAAACTCTTCTCCATTGATATGTTCTTTCCTAAAACATGGTTATTCCTCTGGGTTTTGCCCTATGATTGCTTCTCTCCACACTCTATAATCTCCCTTGGTAATCTCATTCATCCTAAGGCTTCACATACAACCTAAGGCTGAAAATACATCACACTGACATTTTAGGACCGGATATCCACAGTGCATTTCCAGCTGGATGAGCCACAAGAACCTCAAATCCTAAAGTCCAAAACTGAATGAATCATCTTCCCCTAAACAGTATGTATCTAGCCTTATGTTTCTGTCTCAGTAAACAGCACCACCATCCACCTAAGTCACAATTGCAAGCTTCCTCCTTAGCTCCTCTCCCTCCCTTATTCCCTCTGATCTATACCCTTAACCTCTCACACTACCTTAGTCACCAAATTCTGTTCCATCCCACTTTCTAAATCTCTGCATCTACCCACTTCTCTTTCTCTCTGTTCTAGTAGATAACAGCCTCTGAACGGATCAACTTGTATCCAGGTTTGCCTCCCTCCAATCCAGTTCCCACAGTATAGAGTTACTTTTCTTCTAATGCCTGGGGCAGATTCTTTACCAGCTGTCTCTCAGGCCAAGCCTGCCCTTGCATAGTCCGCTCTGTGATGCTGGAGTTAAAAGTCCGCAAACTGCATTTCTCAGACTCCTTTGCAGCTGCCTTCTTCCTAAGTTCTGACAGTTAGAGCCACTTGCAGGAGACTCACTCAGAGGAGAGACGAAGCTCGCTTCCTGTTTACCAGCTCCTGCCAGGCTCCACAGCAGCAGGTAGCTCCAGTTCCCTGGGCAGAGCCTTAGTAATCCCTCCCCAGAGGTCCAAGCGCCTCCTTAGCAGTTAGCACAGCCCTAGGGTGCTACCGACTCTGAGTGTCTAGGTTTAGTGACCACACCTATTCCTTTCTGTCCCCTCCAGCCTTAGGGGTGGCAGCTACTTCCTAAAGTTATTAATCTCTAGGTTACCTCCGCTTCCACCATGAACTTTTTCAGCCCTTCTTTACCCTGTGTCCCCAGATCCCTATATTAAATCATCTCTATTTGAAATATTAGCGTGGCATCTATTACCTGACTGGTACCTGACCAATGTAGTAGTACTTAATACCAGCAGTGGTTTTCAGGAAACAAACCCTAAAAATGAGATTCTGGGGTTGGGTCACTTCTTTGATCATGAACAGTGATGACCTCATGCCTTTCCCCAATATACTCACTACACAGCAGCTACTAAGATTGTTACTGAACATCTTGCCATCAGGTTAATGGTCCTCACCGCCTTCAGGGGAGTGGGTTTGCTAAGGCTCCCAGGGCTCTAGAACCACTGTTTCTCTCTCTGGCCCCTCTCCTTGTCAGCACTCCCTCCTCCCTCATGCTCCAAGCAACCACTCTGAACTGCTTTCCACTTCAGAACCACTGTGTCCCTTTCACTCCCTTCACAACGTTGTCTCCCCAACCTTGTATATTGTGCCCCTAATCCTCTCTGTTCACCCAGTTAACTCCTACTTGCTTAGATAGCACTTTCTCCAAGAAGTCTTTCCAGATGCCCAGATGCACATTCATCCGTCAGTAATGCTACTGCCTGTTAACTCTGTGTGCATATTCTGCATGCCCTGCAATTCTGGAAAGCCAGTTACTGTGTTTATCTTGCTCACAGTTTTAATCCCACACAGTTTTTCAATAGCAGTTTGTTGAGTGAATGAATCAATCAATCCATGAATGGAAGGTATAGATTAATCCCTACTGGGAGAGATTCGAGGATTCGTTTTAAAGAAGGTAGGATTTTATACTGGGCTGCTAGACCCAATCTCCAGCACTGCAGAAATTTTTCAGAAAATTTCATCCTTGGCTTCCATGGACTCCCTAACAATATAAATAAAAAGACTTATTTTTATTTTAGGGGTATCCAAATTATCAAGCAGCTCTTGAAAAATAAACTTCTTGGGAATAAAACTTGTATCTTTGGGATTTATCCATAGGCAACCACACAGGTAAAACTACTTTAAAAACACAGTAAGCAAACTACCTTGGATGTTATCAGCCCTGCCTGCTTTTAGAAGGCCTGGCTGGTTTCCAACAGCTGCTCTAACATAAAATGTATATGGACATCCCAATAAACTTACCTTATTGCTTTCTTTTCAAAAAACTCTCACACACCAGATTTTAGAAACTGCTTTAAACCAAGTATGTTATAAATCTGAACACTACTTTCAGAACTCACTAAATGGAAAGAAAAATGCTTCAATGTGGTAAAAATCCTTATATTGACCTCTCTATATAGATTTACTATATACATTAGAGATGTATTCCCATATTTGGAACTCCTGCACCCCAAATAGTTGAAATAATAAGATAAATGGCTAAGTTTTAATATAGTTGTGTAACTTTATGGGTAAAATTCACATAGATCTGTGTGAATTTTACTTCTTAAAACTTACGTTTCATGCTTTAAGTTATGATTAAATAGGTCAGGCATTGGCCAAAAGCCTCTAGGTTAATTTTTTTTCCTCCAAAATAATTTTTATTTAAAGTAAGCTCTTAAGGCAAAGAAATAAGTTAATTTTTTTTTTAATGTTTCTTGGCCATTTAGCACAATAGATTTATTTCTACTGACGAAACATTATTGAGACAGGCCAGTTAAGCCAGGACAAGTGGAACAGGGAAACTGAGACAGACAGCTGAACAAACTGGCAGAGTCATTTACAGTCAGACACAGAAGGTCACCTCCCTAGAGATAACATCTAGACCTCAGCTGTATTTCAGCCCCAGGCCCAGAAAAGCAGTAAAACCAGGTGGGCAAAGCCAGGGCCTGCTGCAGTGACTACGGACCCCCTGCCCCGGTGCTCAGACCACGGCCCTGAAAGACACACCTGGAAAAGCTGATGACTGTTCTGCTGAAACCCTCCCCTGAGATTCCTGCCTGTGAGAGAGAGAGAGAGAAAAGCCACCAGACAAAGGACCCAGCGAGCTCATGCTCAGGCTGCAGGTGGGGGGGCGGCCCATGTCATTCCCTTTCCCCGCTCTGTCCCCAACGGGCACACATCTCCTACACTCTAAGGGCCCCTGAGACTTGCAACTAGGCAAACAAATGGGCAGAGGCAGCTTGTTCCAGGCTAAAACTTCTTGGGAATAAAACTTATATCTTTGGGATTTATCCATAGGCAACCACACAGGTAAAACTACCCTGTCCCTAAAAGCTCCCTTTTCTCTGACTTCCTAGTGAGCTAAGGCTGCCCAGCCTAGGTTCTCCTGTTGCTTCTATGCTAGGCCCTTCCTTGTTTTACTGTCTCCAGCTTTAATAAATGTGCCCTCATAGTCCCCTGGACTCAGGTTATGAAATCTTTCCTACATCAAGTCAAGGAGCCACACACTACAACTGGTCTTCAGCAGACCTGCTGAGGGTGAGGCCCCGGTCCCCCTGTCCAGTAACATTGTAACACTTTGCAGTTCAAAGGTTTCAGTTCTTAGAAATTTGGTTAATCATTAATTTTTTTCCTTGATCTCTGGGCAGCAATAATATACTTAGCACAAATCCATGACGGCACATCTTCTTCCTTATTTATTTCCAGGTAATTATATTAAGACTATTCTTGGCATGATGTTAAAATAGCATAGCAGAACACAAGGAGAAATCATTCTCTAAAGTTATTTAGCTTTTCAAAATAGTAAAATAACAAAAGACAATAGAAACAATTTTCTCTTTCTTTGACAATAAATCAAATGCCTGGCTCTGCCCCTTTTTCTCTCCAACTTCCTTCCTCACCCCCAAATTCCTTAGTAAACTTGCAACTCTTGACCTAAATGGGCTTGCTACAACTGACTCTCTGCCTCATTTCCCTCTGAAATATCCATTGATGACAATAATCTCCAAATCACTTCTCTTGTGAGTTTCAGTTAAATCCTAACTAGGTCACTGCTTCTCCCTTTTGAAAAAAAAAAAAAAAGGGAAGGAAAGGGAAGAGAGAAGGAAAGGGAGCAGAAGCAGCCCAAGAGCACACTCAGGCCCGGCAATGAACGAGAACACACCCTTCCTGAGAATTGACAGCTAGAAAAGTGAAAGTAAAACAGTTCAGACAACTGTGGAGTGGAAGGGCTCTAGAGTTAGGTTGCCTATGCCTGAGTCACAGTTTTGACAACTGTTGCTCTTTGACATCATCGCATTATTTGCCTCTTTGTGCCTGACTTTGTCTCATCTGTAAAATAATCCTATTAACACCTGCCTCATGAGACTGTCGTGAGGATGAAATCACACAAAATGTTTAGACCAGCACCCACAGTGGGCAGTCAGTAGTGTTGCCCATTATAATAATTTTCTTTGTAGCCTGAAAAGGGCAGTCTGTTCTTACAAATTAATGAAAAGTGGGAAAAATAAATAAGAAACTAGAGATAGGAGAGAAGAAAAATGGGAAGATGATGGGCATAAAGTAGAGAAGCACTTTAGGTATAATGAAAAATGACAGTGAAATAGGTGAGCAGCAGAACCTTGGGAAGGGAAGAAATCAGGCCAAAACAGAAACAAAGCTAAAGATGAAGGAAGCACTGACATCAAAATAGCTTAGTGGCACAAGGGTCTTCAGACCTGAAAGGGCCGCCTTGTTCTGCTAGGCCAGGATTTTCTGCTTATGCTCCCCTAAAACCCTGGGGGTTCCATGGAGCCCCCCACATGGGACCTCTTTGAGAATGGAGAGGAGAATCCTCATCATTGGCTCCCAGCCATCGACTATGACAGCTCAGGTAAAGCAGCTGCACTTGTAGCTGCTTTATTTAATCCCAATTTAAAGTATAATTTTCTTTGATTAAATGGTTCTATTTCTAAAGAAAGAAAAGGAAAAGGAAAAGGAAAAGTACAGGAGGTCACTGATCAAGTCCAACACCCTCATTTAACAGATTGAGAAACTGAGGCCCAGAGAGGGGAAGTGGTTTTATTTGAATTTGCACATCTACATAGCGAAAAGTAGGAAGGAGTAATTTCCTGCCTCACCGGCCAGAGTCCTGTCCAATCTTCTTCACGGGTATGGTCTGCACCTTCTTCCCCACAGTGACTCACCAATTTTGAGTGCTCATGTACCATTGCCAAACTCAAACTTGATACCATCATCCACACCTTTACTCTCCTGTGTTCCCTCTACCATTTACCAACACTATCAAATACCAACACAAATATCAAAGCTTTTAAAAGTAAGCTCAACTCTCTTCTATGGCTGCTTTTTTACTTTCTTTCATACCCAGTTCCCCCTTCCCCACTCAATCCAACTAACCCTTAATCCTGCTGAATATTTTACAACCCATAAGATATAATTAGATATGTCTGCTTTTCCTGTTCACTGACTAGGACATAAACTCCTTGAGATCTGTATCAAATCTCATTATTATGCATTTTTATTTCCCCAGTCCATGAGTGTCCCATGTCTAAGAAGCACGGCATCTATATTTTTAAATAGTTTTAATTCTTTTGATTACAAAAGCAACATAATATACATAGAGTAAAAAATAGAAGGCTCCTATAAATCCAAACTTAACTATCGGGTTGGCCCAAAAGTTCCTTTGCTTTGTTTTCCCTAAAATGACTCTAGTAGCACTTAGTGCCTTTTAACCTCATTTGAAACAATTTTGTTAGATTGTATTTGGACAGCTGTCATATCAGTGTGAATTTTTTAAAAAACTTATCAAAACTGGTGAATTTTTGTGTAGCCATTTTAATATTGAAAAGGGAAGAAAATACACAACATTTTCGGCATATTATGCTTTATTATTTCAAGAAAGGTAAAAATGCAACTGAAATGCAAAAAAATAAAAAAAGATTTGTGCAGTGTGTGGAGGATATTCTGTGGTCAAACGTATCAAAAGTGGTTTGCGAAGTCTCGTACTGGAGATTTCTCACTGAATGATGCTCCACAGTTGGGTGGATGAGTTGAAGCTGACAGTGATCAAACTGAGACATGGAGAACAATCAGCATTATACCGCACAGGAGAGAGCCGACATACTCAAAATATCCAAATTGATAAAGTTATTGGTGAAAACGAAAAATGTGTTTTTTATTTTACGGAAAAAACTAGATGGACTCTTTGGCCAATTCAATACCATTAACAACATGTTGTATATTCTTCTAGACGTCTTTCTATAAATACAGGGTGGGGCAAAAGAAGGTTTACAATTGTTTGTATGAAAAATAATACAATAATTAATAAATAACAATATAAGAATAAACTGTTTTGCCAACTCACAACTGTAAGTTGCCCCCACTCTGTATATAATTCACACACATAGAGAAAATAATTCCAATAGGATATTATAAGTACAACTTTTTGCCTAAAATTTTTAAACATGTCATTTCTTTATACAAATATTTTATTTGACCATTTTCCTATTAATGGATATTCACACTCTTTCCAACTTTTCAATAATAAAAAGTACAATAGACATCTGCTGTATATTGGCACAAATATTACGCAGGAATTGCTAGAAATGGATTCATATTTTAAATGTTGATAAATATGTCCAATATCTTTCCAAAATTTTGTGCTAATTTTGATTAATACTCCATGCCCAGTGTATGAATCTCATACACTGTCTTTTTCTTGTCTAATTCTGGATATTATCAATCTTACTAGTTTTTGCCAATCTGATATGTAAAAAAAAATATGGCATGTTATTAAAATTTGCATTTCTTCGGTCTTTAATGAAGTTGTTCATCATCGTAGATGGTAGTCAAGAAAGGGGGGGTTCTTAAAAGCACAAATTAGTTTTTTAATAATGTCAAAATAATATCTTCTCATGCTTAAGATGGTATTGCTTTTCTTATAACGATATACAGATACATAGTAGGATGTTCTCTAAAGGTATTTCCTGTAGGTAGATGAAACTGGGCAATGTTTTCAGGCCACTATAATGTCATTTAGTTCAGTGAATTGAGATGCAGGAGAAAATTTCACTCCTTCACTATAATATCATCACAGACTATTCTGGGAGAAGATGATCAGGTCCGTATTTCCAACATAAATGCTTACAATTTTTTAAAATTAATTTATGACAGGGAATTCTATACAGTTGTGTTCACATGGTTTTCTAAGTCCTGTTAAAGAAATAACAGTTTCCCTGTCTTCACAAAGCCAGTTGAAATTAAGGAACAAGTAAAACAGCACTGAAACATGCATATCACAGATTCCTAAATGTAAAGGTCAAACCATCAAAGACGTGAAGATGAGCTTCTGCTTCACTGACTGTTAGCAAAAAGGAGTAGAACAGAATCAGAGGAAAGCTCTGGCCATCCTCTCCTAGAGTCACTTCTTAGCTGGAGGGGAAGGGAAGGCCAGTTGTTAAGTCTAAAATGAAGGAAGATATTGACAGTAATCCCACTGTTGCTCAAAGGAACAGATACACTGTTGAAGCCCCTAATAACAAATGACTTCCTGTAAGATATCTTCTTTCCTAGCCTTTAGTATCCCTTTAGGAGGATGCTAAGTCAACATTCTGTTCTGTTATCATTATTAAAACGCACTCTTAGGAAGGAACACAACAAACTCCTGAGGGAAGGATTTTAGCTGCAATTTCATTAGGGGAAACATGCCTAGGTATGGATGTGCATGAGTGTTTTCAGGTAATTTTCCAGAACCTTCAATGAGGCAAACAAGACCTAAGATACAAACCTATTTCCAAGCAGAAGAAGATTAATCTGTTGTTCTTTTATTAAATTGAGCAATATCGAACTACATATAACATAGTGGTTTTGCCAACAAATCATACGACTGAGGTTCGGTATCATCCCCCAGACATCACCCTTACAAATACCTTTTGATCCAGATCAAGACACATCCTACAGCAACCATTTAGCCTGTCAGCACTTTCCCTTCTTAGACGCTTGCTGGGTGTCTCCCGTTACTGGCTAAGGTGAGGCTAGTATCACAAAGTTAAACAAGATGAAAGAAACATCACAAGAATTGACAGCAACTCAATGGCAGCAGGAAGTAATGTTCACCATAGAAAGAATTATTCACTGAGCATAATATCAGCTCAAGAAGCTCTTCCAGTGTAATAAATTAAAGTAGTCAATTGATTCATCAAACATTTATTGAGACATACATAAAGCACTATACTATGCTCTGGGGTAAAGGACTAGAGGAAAGAATACAAAGATAGCTTAGGTCCGTTGCCTCCAGCCAAGGAGTAGACCATCTCAGAAGGAAGATAGACAAGCTGGCTAACAACTACAAAAGAGACCAAACTGAAGAGAAGGATTGATAATGGGCTAAAGAAGAAAAAAGCAGCTGATCTTCAAATTCTAATGGCATACGGTGATAAGGACACATGAAGGAAGCCATTGAATCTCCTGAAACTAACAACTAAAATACAGTTGAATAGGATTTTTTCAGGTCACACACACATCACCTCATATCACTATCCATAAATCACAATACTCAGTAAAGTGACAGCTCTAATTCTTCCACTGTAGGCCCAGCTCAATGGAATTCAAGGGGAAAAAGGCACCCAGTCAAACTGCACTGGACAATGTGGAAGACCTGTTAAATGGCCCCTATTAGAATTATAGACATGAGGAGAGGGTAAGGCAATTCTAAGGGTTGTATACTGGACTTTGTGGTTGACTATAAATTTCAGGAGTAAACCTGACTGGATTAAAAATCACAGAGAAGCAGCACCTGAAGTCTACATACCTCTCAGCTCTTAATAAAAAGAAAAATCACGTATTGTTTAAGAAATTTAACTTTTGGCTTTTTTGTTACCTCTTGCTGAGAGCTCGATTTGGGGTACTCTGATTAACCAGAATTGTTAGCTCTTTGAAGTTACAGGTTATGTTTCTTTCATTGTTAGGTATCCCCAGTAGCACCTAGCACCAGGTAGATACTAAAATATATGAGGAGGAGAAAAATCAGGGGTCAGTTAGTAGTCCTTGGACTCTACCCTCAGCAGCCGAGGATACAGCAAGGAGCACAGACATCTGTCAGCCATGAATGGTGAGTGCAGGGAGAAACACACACCCTTCACCTGCAAGCACAATAACCACCTCCATCCAAGTGCACTGATTCTATCATTCAGTGGAAACAAGTAGGTCCAGTCTCACAGTGAAGTTAAGACTTAGGTACTGAAACTATAGTCTTTGCCTCTCACTTAACACATGCAGTATCAGCATTAGTTATGGAAGACATCTGTTGAAATAGAACCAAAAATAAATAACAGCTCCAACACCTTAGAACACTGTGTCTTGATCCCGCGATGGATACTGGGTGAAAGAGGTGCTCCCCTTCTTCACACTGAAAAAGATTCAGGCTGACAGGCTCTGCCATCCTCACCACGGTCATTCTAATGGCTAGAACTCAGTCACGTGGCCACACCTAAGGGCAAGGGAGGCTGGAAAATATGTCCCAGGGATCCTCACCCAAAGATGGCTGACACTTTGTTCCCTAAGGGAAGACAAGAACTTGATACTAAGGCCCAGGTGACGCAGCTGATGAAGAAGCTTCGCTTAGCTTCCTCCAAGAGTCACCTTGAGTAAGGTAAAATAGATAAATGCTTCCATGTCTACACTTCCCTTCGGGCCCTTATCAGGATTCACCCACATAATACACTCGTGAGGGGTTCATCTCTAATTGGCAAACACTTTTACTAGTACAGCATATGGTTTCCCTCACAAAGAGAGCAAAATGCTGAGTATTTCCTTGAGACACTCAGTGATTCCACCTTCTGGGTAAGGGCCACCACGTCTTAGACTCGGCACTTTCGTCACCAGCACTAGAATCTGACTTCCTTCTCAAACAATCCTTCACAAAGAAAGCACATTTCATTCCAGAGGAATTTTATACACTAAACAATGGGCAGAAACAATGCTGCGTGGGAATGTAGACACCGGGCAACTGGCTGACACACTCTTAGATTATCTACCATCACCGCCTCCCAAAGCAATCATACCTCAGCAAGATGACAAGTCAGCATATGTCATGGACCCTTCAGAGCCTGTTCCAGATGTTGAATCACTGCCATGCAAATGATCTACTACACACAAATATATGCCATTTGGCAAGCTATATCTTGACTTACCTAGCTGGCCTCCACAAAGTCTCGTACATGCCATCATTGATAAACGTTTGCTGAGTGAATATAGTAAATTTATTTTTTTATATTTATCATTAGTTAAGTCCTCTGCATGTGTCCACATGAGGGCTGTTAGTCTTAAGGACAAACACGCAGATGTATGATTCATTCCACACACATCCTTACTAACAGGTGTGGGATAAATACTTTCTGACTATGACAATGGTAATACTGGTAATGACTATGGCAAGCACAGTCACAGTATGTAAAGGACTGTGCTATATCATGCCTGTGGGTCCAATCATTCACCCTAAGTCATGCAAGACCCTACGTCCTAATACGGTTCTCTCCTGAGCATATTCCTACCTCCCATCCCTGTTTTAATTTTCTCTACAGTGCGTATCACCATCTGACACATTTAATTTATTTGTGTGCCTGTCTTCCCCACTCTAGAAGCTCTATGAGGACAAGGAATTACGTCCATGTTGTCCAGCACCAAAAGAGTGCCTGGCATATTAGAAGTACTCAGTAGATATCTGCAAAAGGAATGGATGAAATAAATAAGACATTTGGATGCTTTCCTCAATATCTGAAAATTTTAGTCACAAGAGAACTTAACCCTGCAAAGCTCCAATATATTCACATTCTTCTGACATACTCAGAACATCTCAAAAAAAGATCTCACAGACAAACCACTTTTTGTCATAAAGCAGGGTTTCTAGAAACTAAATTAATTGTCATGCCATCTTAAAATCCCCAAATAAACAAAGAAGGGACAGAATCTTCAGGACTGGCACTTTTGGCAGCCTTTCATCAGACAAGAAGCACATAGGCCGCCCCGACTCGTTGTCCACCCCCACTCCCTCTCCACCGCAGAGTCCTGCCCGTGGCGCGGCCCTGGCACTGGCGCCTGTACCCGAGGCACGAAGCCTGGCAGGAGGATGGGAAATCCCTTCAAAGAGCTTCAGAAACAAATGTGCCTGAGTCCTACCTGTATAAAATGATCAGACCCTAGACTCAGCTCTACTCACGAGAAGTAGCCAACATTCATTTAAAGAAACAATAATGGTTCCACTTAAAATTTTCAGCTTTCCAAAAGTGGCCATGTACCTGATAAATTACTTCAGATTATTAAAAAAATTACTGAATGTTATGGAAAACAGTATGGGGGTTCCTCAAAGAAATTGAAAACAGAACTACCATATGATCCAACAATTTCACTTCGGGGTATTTATCTGAAGAAAATGAAAACACTGACTTGAAAAGATATATGCACCTTCATGTTCATTATAGCATTATTTACAATAGTCAAGAAATGGAAACACCCTAAGTGTCTATCAATGGAAGAAGAAAATGTGGTACACATATACAATGAAATATGATTCAACTGTAAAAAAAAATCTTGCCACTAGCAACAAGACAGATGAATCTTAAGAGAATTATGCTAAAGTGAAATAAGTGAGACAGAGAAAGAAAAATGTTGTATGATTTCACTTATATATGGAATCTAAAAAAACAAAAAGAAAAAACCCAAAACACACACAAAAAACCCCACCAAGTTCATAGATACAGAAAACAGATGGTTCATTCCCAGAGGAGGTGTAGGGGGAATGGAGGGTAGGTGAAAAAAAGTGAAGGAAGGCAAAGATACAAACTTCCAGTTATAAAATAAATGAGTAATGAGGATGTAATCTGCAGTATAGTGACTACAGTTAAGAGCATTGCATTGCATATCTGAAAGTTGATAAGAGAGTAGATCTCATCAAAACAAAGATAAATTGTAACTATGGTGATGGATGTTAACTAGACTTGTAGTAATCATTTTGCAAATTATATAAATATTGAATCATTATGTGGTAGATATAAAACCAATGCTATATGTCAAGTATTCCTCAATAAAAAAAAGAAATCTTTAAAATTCTATTGAGAGACATAAATACAAATAAATAGAAAACAGGAAAAAAAATCACTGAAAAATTAATTTTAACTTGCAAAGCTATTGCTTGCTTGATGGAACTTTAAAATCCATATTTTACTAAATTTTGGCATAAAATCCATATTTTACTAAATTTTGGCATATGGAAAACAGTATCTATTAGTAACAATGAACCCTGTTCATTAATTTTTCTGTTGACTCTAAAACAGTAATTAAATAATATTCCCAAAGTAATGGTAAGAGACTACCATCTTGAGAATGTGTAACACAAAAGATATTTTACAAATCAAAACGTTTAACATACAGGAAATTTTACACATTGGAAGTTTTTAGAATGGTGAAGTTTTTAAATCCCAAAGAGAAGAGCTGTTTTAACATCTTCCACCATACTTCTCAAATGTTCCACTGAGACGTTCTTCGAATATACTCTAGACAAAAGGTTTGCTTCATTTGTTTTAAGTAAATACTGCCCCAGTTAGCCAGTAAATGTGTATTATGTGTTAAACCCAGTGCTAGGCATGGAGAATGGTGAGATGAAGACATAACTTCATTGTAACTGGATTCATCACACAAATACAAAGGATGGACTGGATGATAGTTAAGATTATTCCTAGTTAATTTGCTTTGGTTTGACTTCAGAACAACCTCACACAACTAAAAAACTTCACCAGGCATCAAGTTAAGACATGCAGCAACAAAAAGAATGAACTTCAAAGTAGTACAATTAAGTGGAGAGTTTTTGATCCCTGGTTTTAATATTCGATGTTCTAAAACTTATACATCTTTAGAGCTTATTAATTTCCTAGAGACGTTTCCCTCTCTTTTTTTAACTAAAAAATTTTTTATTTTAAAATAATTTTCAATTTACAGAAAAGTTGCCAAGATAGTACAGAGAGTTCCCGGCCTACCCCAATGTCAATGTCTACAGTATATTATTATTAACTATAATACAGGTTTTATTCAGAGTTCCAGTTTTTCCACTAACGTCTCTTTTTGCTGCTGTTGTTCCAAGATCCAATCCAGGATATCACACTGCATTTAGGACTACATTCCTTCTAAATTCTATTGGTCACTCGGTCATCTTTCCCCGGGACAGGAAATGGGTGGGACAGATGCTGTCTTCATTACTGAGCTGGGTAAACTGACGCTTGAAATCGTCAAGTGACCAAGATCCCTGAGCAGGGCAGGGAGAGCAAGGGCCGCATCACTCTATACCCTTCCTGTGTCTTCCCTTCCCCCCAGGACTCTTGGCTTTTAAAGGCCGTTTTGGAATGTCCCACCTGGCCCACCTCATCCCAGTGCAGATAAGGAGATGCCCCTACTAGATGGCCTAGCCCTGGGAGAAATCCACCCCCTGCCCTATCACCTCTTCCCCTAAATTTGATATCTTAGTATACGTCAGCCTGTGCAGGCCCTGTGCAAGAGAGTGGGAGAGAAACACTGCTACCTACCGATGTGAATCATCTGTGATAGATGAAAAATATCTCAAATTACTTTCAGTTTCTCTAAAAGGAGTAGTCTGTGTCCCCACTCCTTGAATCTTGGCCAGCTTTATGATTTTCTCTGACCAAAAGAACTTAGCAGAAGTGATGCTGTACCAATTCTGGGCCCAGAGCTCAAGAAGCCTTGCAGCCTTTCCTCTCATTCTCTTCAAATTCTGCTGCCACCATGGGATTACGCCTGAGCTCGCCTATTGGTGAGGCCACATAGAGGAGAACCACTCACCCAGCCAACAGCCCGCCAACAGCCAAACCAGTGAGTTAGGACATCCTAAACCCATCTGAGGTGACAGCTGATTGATTGTGTGCAATCCTAGCAGTGACCCTAGGTGACATCAGAACTGTCTAGATGAACTATTCCAAACTACCAAACCACAGAATTATGAGCAAATAAATGACTTGTTTTTGGCTGCTAAGTTTGGGAATGGTATGTCACACAGCAAAGGCTAAGTGATATTAATTCCTCATTTCTCTCCTGGTAGCGAGGTTCCAATTTTACTTCAGGGGGCAGTGTGCCAGGCTCAAGACATTTCCCTCTTAAATTTATTTGCAGATCACCTGGGTGCTCTGCTTTTCCATTTTTCTACTTGCCTCTCAAAGTAAGAGAGAGAGAAAAATCATCCAAATTATACAAACCTATGCAATAATAAGTAAAACATATTCTTTCCCAGACCTAAGCCCCAAAATGTCAGGCTTCACAGTGGCATGTAGCACAGTCAAATGCACCGAAAAGCTCTCCTCCCTGAGTAAAACAAACACAACAAGTCCAACCCTACCACCTGAGGAACAAGGTCATGGCCATTATGTCATGTACTCTGTCCTGAACTCACTCCAATTTGGCTTTGACCCTCAACTAAGCAGTTCAGGTTTTCTCATCCCATTGGTTTCTGTTAATGGGCTCCAAAACACTCACATATAGCCTCTTCATGCAAAATGACATCACACACACACACACACACACACACAAACTTGCATTTAGAACCAAACCAAAATACCATAAATTTGAAATGACATGGTCCTAAATTTTCAGCAAGAGGGATGGCCTCTGTATGAGCTACGAATCATGCAATGCCATTACTCATCTTTTCTAAAAGGTGGTACTTTCCAGAGAGAAATGCTGTTGTTATTACATGCTTTGTAATAAGGTGAGTGCTATGCCCACTCTCCACATCAGCCTAACTTCAGCTGTGTTTTAACTCCACAATACTGTAAGGACATAAAACACAACTGCTCCCAACAGTGGCTCACTTAGAGTTGACAGAGTGTGGAAAAGCTCTTCCCAGTATCTGGAATATACTGAAATGGCCTCATTTCCTCTTGGGCATCATCCATATAATCGATTCCACCTCCGAATGTATTCCTGGAATTCTGAATTCATATCACAGAGATTTTTAGTCAAGGCAGCCATCCTGAAGGGTTAAGTTATGGCTCATTTTGTGAAGGATAACCATGGATAATCTCCCTTAGACTAGGAAAAGAGACCAATGGACGTCTCCTATAATTAGACACAGAACACGAACAAAAATAATCTGGCCCTCATTTTCACTTCAATAAAGTCTTTTCTGCTGTAAACCTGTTAAGTCAATTAAAATCAATCCCAATTTCCACTTTCTAAGGCTTTATGTTCTTTGCTCTTAAGAGAAAGAAAAAAATTAGGTAAACAAAACCTGAATTTTATATTGTAGAACTGTATACTGTAAACCTATATAATTTTATAAACCAAAGTCACCCCAATAAATTCAATTTTTTAAAAAAAAACTGAACTTTAAATCTAAATTCAAATTGCCTCAGGCTATTTACACCTGAGTAAATAAATTAGTGTGCCATAAACTAACAAATGTTTCATATATAGGTAAAATATGTTTTTATGAAGCATTCACCTACCTTTATCCCAGCCTTTTAGTTGAGACTGCACTTTATGGAAAACTCCACACACAGAGAGCCTTTCCCTCTAGTACATCAAGGTCTTTATGAAGAAGCAGAACTTTCTAAACAGGAAACCAAAGCGCAGAAAGGCGGGACCATTTTCCTCAGTGACTTCAGAACCCCAAATTCCTAGCATTCCCTGGCCATAAATGCAAGGCTTACATCATCATACACCACATGCTTTTCATTGGGAGCTGGGTCTGTTCATAGTTTAACGTGAAACCTAATTTTTTTTTTTTTTTTTTTTTTTTTTTTTGCAATTTGCTCAGACTGACAAATAGGAAAGAAAATAAAATTTTGACATGACCGGTGGTAGTATCCATCCCCACAAAAGACTACCTACACTTCATACTGACTTTCATGTATTCTAAAACTACCTTGAGCAAAGTCAATGAGATGACATGCTAGAAAAGCCCAGGCTTCTGACTTTCCAAATACATAAATCTGAATACAACAGGTCACATAAAGCAGATATTTAAATCATGTCAGTATGGCAGATTTAAATGTTTAGATAAATAAATAAGACCCCAGAGAAAAATAAATATGCTCATAAATATAAAAACTTATTTAGTATTTAATATATACTTTTCAAAAAAGCAATCTGTATTTTACTAAGAGCTCTGAAACCCTTGACATATATTCTTTGCCTCACTCACCTCCTAAACCCCAAAGTAATTATGAAGCACCTGAATAGTGCTGTGGGCTCTGGTCCAAGCTTCTTCTATGATGACACTTTGGCAGATGGCACCTGAGGCTGTCAGGTGCTTCTATGTAGGTAAAAAGTAAAGAACACTACATAAGGCTTTTCCTCTCCCGTATATATGCTAACCTCAGAAAGCCACTGCTAGCTGTTTCAAACCACACTTCCTTTTCTTATGATGGAATCTCTTCCATGTGGCTGTGAAACAAGAGTTAATGTTACTCATTACCCAAGAGAAGATACTGTTATTAGGAATTGTGAACAAAAGATGAGTTACCAAGTTCTGCTCAACAGAACAAGACAGTACAGATTCCCCTGAGGATCCAGGACTGCAAAACCCAGTGGTTTTAAGTACCCTCCCATAGATATTTGTATACTATTCATTGATGGAAAAATAAGAGTTCCAGACTTAAGAGACTATTATTCCGCTTTGAAAACTGCAGGATGATTTCTTGCAGGATTTGCTTCAACTATCCACAAGACAGGGCGGGGTCGGGGGAAGGATTTCTAAGCTATGTGGTCAAGCAATCAATTGGACTTTGGGTTCAGAAATTAGTAGGAAATGCATGAGCCATTATGGAATTCCATGGGTTTTCTCTGGATGACTGAGATTTTCTAAAGTTAAAGCTCTAATGAGTTACCACTGCCTCTTGAATTTCCCTACTGCGACCAGACAAACAGTATATTCAGTGCATTCTTTTTCATTGTACCACAGAGCTACGGCAACCACTCATCTGCCTCTACATCAGTTTTTCCTTTTTTAGGATCATTCCAGTACAGGAAAAGAACTGATAGTTTTACTTAGTGGCCCCTAAAATGTACATGTCTAGCATAGCAGCAGTGTTTACAGCTTCTAAGCTTTAATTAATCATAAATTTTTGGGCATCAGTGATTCTGTTTTATGGGACAGGCAGGACACTGCATAAACATCTACCTCAAATTCTGGTTTTGCTCTTCGTTAGCTGTGGGCTTTGGAGCAGATCTCTCGCACATAAAGAAGTTAAGAAATAAGGGGGCTAATTTATAAGGTCACCAGTGATTCCATGCATGTGGCAAGAAATTTAAAAGATGAGCATAGAATAGCAGTTATTGAGCTTTTTGGTCTTAGGACCCCTTTACTTACATTCTAGAAATGACTGAAGACACCAAACAGCTTATCTTAGAAAATTCTAGAAAACATAAGATTTTACCAGCACACATTCCAACAGCCAACATGTGGTACTTAGAAAATTCCACTCCACATATGTGAGAAAATGAGAGTAAAAGCGATAAGTAATGTCTTAATACTACTGTGAAGATTGATTTGGTTTCACAGGCCCCTTTACATGGTCTCAGAAATCAGGAACCCGTGGACACCCTCGGATCACACTTTAAGAACCATTAGCATAAAATATCTTAACATCACAAAGCACAAAAAAAATCAAAGACTACTAGAATCATAACAAAGGGTTCAGGAGCCCACAAAGAAGGAAGGGTTCCCACTGGTCAAAGATGGCACAGTTTTAGTATCCATAAGAATAAATGCAATGGATTGAAACGCTAATATCTTTAGATTCATTAATTCTTAATGAATCACTCACCTCTCTGTCCCTGCCTCCATCTCTGTCTTTCTCAATGGTTACATTTGGAGAATATCACTAATTAGCTAGCTAATAGAGCCAATTAATTATTTTGAAAACTGGTAAATAAAGAGGAAAAAATCAGGTGTTTTTCCTGCTTTTCCCACATAAACTGTACCTCAGAATCATCAAATACCTGATTCCTCTGAGTTTCTCTTTATAGAAGCATTCTAGATAATAAATGAAGAAATGAATGAAATAAGATTTTGAATCCCCTAATGAATTGATGGATTTAGGCAGCAACAATCACCACACACTGTAAACATATCACAAATGCACACACACAACTGATGAGATTTTAAGTGGCTCCTGACAGGAGTACACAATACTCTTAGAGTATTCTTGACAAAAACTGAAAATGAAATTTGATCCAGCCTCTAGATGTAATTACCAGTTCAAAAGAAATACAGTAGCCAGAGGAACATTTAACAGGAATGTAATCAGCAAAATGCAGCCTATGGGAAACTTTGCAGAATAAATGGTTCACTTTGGCAAAAAAATAAATAAATCACAAGGAAAAGATAGTGAACGGTGAACCTATATATTAAAAGGGACTCAGGAGGCATGTCAACCAATTGCAATACACCTTATTTGGATCTTGATACAAATCAACTGAAAAGAAAAATGTTCATATTCATCTGAACACTGACTAGATATTCCAAATTTGATTATATTAGAGGTCTTAAATATAGTAATATTGCAGTATTAAAACAGTCCTTAACCTTTCAGAGATGTGTACAAAAATACAAATGAAATGTTAGTGTGTCAGAGATTTGCTCCTAAATAATCTGGGGTGGAGGGAGGGTGCTGGGGTTTGATTGAAGCCAGACTGGCCTGAATTTGATCATTGTTGAAGGTGGGAGGAAGGCACATAGGGTTCATTATAATATTCTCTCTATTTCTGTATATGTCTAAAGTTTTCATATTTAAAAAAAAAAAAAAAAGGCCATGAAAACGCTCTGTGGCCCCGCACTTGCGGGGCACGGAGCCCCGGTCCGCGCTCAGGGAGCCCCGGGGACGCCGGCTGCAGAGCTGCCCTGGGACGCGGAAAGTTCAGAAAAGAAGTCCGGAGTCGTCTCCACACCCGAGGCATCTTCCCAACAGAGCAGGAAGCAAAATCGTATTTACAGTATGATCATAACCAAGAAAGAGAAACAAAAACTCACCACAGAAAAAGATGAAAAAAAAGCCTTCACACATAAAGAAAATACAGGAATACAGTGAGTTTCTTTCTCCTGCGTATAGGGACATGGGAGTTTGCTTTTCTTTGCTTCTCTTTCTGTGAATTTTCTAAATTTTCTTTAATTACTATATTGTTTTAAATTCCTATATTGATTTAAACTTTCTTTTAAAATCATTTATACTATCAAAGCTCTACAGATAGATACTTTTATATAATTATACTTTATGTTATATTTCTATGACCCTTTCTATGAATTGGATAAAGGACGACTGTTACATTAATGAAGAAAATATTGAAAACTATCATTGAGGAATTTTTTAATTGAATTAGGGAAGCAATGCAAGAACACCCTTTTAAAATCTGGGTAGGGGGGATAGCCTTCATTATCTTTTCCTCTAGAAATAAAAAGGGACTGCTATTTTGTAAAATCACATTTGGATAAACTAGCTCAAAATCTCTTTAGGTTTCTCTAAAACCTCAATTTCAGGAATTCTGGGACCTAAAGAAGCAGCTTCTGTCCAGATGGAGGGCAGATCTGAATGCAGAGGGTAGAGCTAAAGTAGGTGTACAGTTGTTTGTATGGAAAATAATGCAATAAATAATAAATAATAATACAAGAATAAAGTGTGTTTTGCATACTCCTAACAGTAAACCTACTTCTGCCCCACCCTGAATATGTCTGAATACTCTAACTATCCAGCCCCACACCCCTACCTCCCACTCCCTTCCATCAGCTCACGGAAAAGAAAGAAAAGTTTAGTTTAATGCCAAGATTCCATCCCTGGTAACACGATATTCTCCAAAGAAATTTGTGTCCCACATCAAAAGTGGATATTTTCTTTTTTAAAGAAATAGGCAACAGCTTGGACTCCTATGCAAGCTTCAATTATTTCACTTTGAAAATAAATGAAAGAATTTGTGCACCAGTGACTATTAATAATTGGACATGAAAAAATGCTGGAAATTTGGCATAGATAATTGTTATGTTTCCTACACGGGTCTAATTAAACTTGATTTGGACTGCCTAGTGCCTTTTTTTAACCCTGCTATTAAACAAACAAATAACAACCAGAAAAAAAGCTAAAACTGCCACTTCTATGCCTTATATATATTACGGGAGGCTGCGCTCAAAGCAAAGGAAGTAAAAATGACTCAATACATGGCAGTGTGACCTTGTAGCTGACCGTGTGAGCTTCAGACCAGACTGCCAAGGTTAAAATCACTGGTCTGCCATTTATTAGCTGTGTGACTCTGGGCAGGCCATTCAACCTCTCTGGCAGCACGAGTCTGTCCTCTATAAAATAAAGATGAATGGAGTGTCAGAGGGTTATTGTAATAACTGAGATGAGAAATGGAAAATGCTTAGGACACTGCCTAACAAATATATGCTCTACAGGTGCTGCCTGCTATTGTTATTAGAACCTAATATACCCTTTTCCTACTCCTCACCTTTTTTCTTTTTTCACTCAAGAAATAAAGATTTGACAAACTTCTTATCAGAGAATACTGTAATCTATTTTAAACCTTGACTTTTCTATCTCCCCAGGGCAGAAATGAACTTTTTCTCTAGGTAAAAAAACAAAGACGATGTTAGATTCCCCTTCATTTTATATCAGTCACAAATAGTAGCAAATTCCTAACCCCTTGAACCTAGAAAGAATCTCACTGTTTCTGAGGCCCTAGGACATCCTCAGAATTAGAGAGTAACTTCCCAATCCTGCCCAACATCCTTTGTGTTGGGGATCTAGTTTCTAGTTACATTAAGTCCCTCCTGGCTCTTCTGAGGGGAGGAAAAAAAAGACATTCGACAATCCATGCCAATGACAATGATCTGAAGAAATTTACATCCATTCTAGAGAAAGGAACGTAAGTCTTAAGAATACTTGCACATCATCTACCATTTTTACTCAAAAGAAAATTCTAGGTGTGTTGTTATTTTCAGGGAGACTCCTGGATTGAGAACTTAATAACAGGACATAAAAAAGGATTACTGAAATCATAAAATAAACTTAACAAAGCATAAAACTTTTTTAAAAATCCAAAACACTATACTGTAGGCTGCAAAGAGTGGGAAAGGAGAAATGGAATGGGATTCACACATGCTTTGGGCTTAGAAGCATGAGAATCGGTACAAGTGCTAAGCAAAGTTATAAGGCTTGAACTGAAGAAAAGAAGTTGGTAGATAAAGAATATAAAAGAAATTTGGAGTGCTGTCCAGATAGTAGAGTGTATAGTGCTGAGTATGCAATAAAATGTTTATTAAGAATGAATACCAATAGTCCATTAGGTATTAAGTCATATCTCTGATTTCATATATTTGCACCCAAGTTGAAGTGCATGTTATGAGAGAAATCTTTTAGTCACCAGAATTCTTGGAAAACAAACTATTTTTGTGTGCTAGCTGTTAAGGTATAACTCTTCCTTACAGCTGCCTTCATGGAGGAAGAACTTTGATTAATATCCAAAAGAATAGGAAGTAGGGATAGAATCAGTAAAACAGGTAAAAGGTCACAAAGATCAAACTATGACCCTTCAAGTCTTCACTAAAGCTTATTTGAGGAGACCAGATTTCTCAGGTAAGCTGCTGTGGAAAGAAATGCTCCCTCAAAATGCCCATGAGTGACACAGGGACAGCTTCTCAGGGCTCAGAAGCACACAGAGGCAGAGGGAGGCATGTGGAAGGCAGACACAGGAATGTGGACTCACCAGAAGGCTTTGGGTTGATGGTATGAGGGAAAATGCATTCAAAGATCGGACATTCCGTGGGGATCTAAAAATCATTGAGATCATTTGATTAAAGGTGGTCCTGGGTCATAAAGCAACCCAATGACATACTAGGCCCTAAGGAATCCCTGGGACACCAGAGAGCAGGAGGACACACAGGACCTGGTTGTTTCTCCAGGGCGCGCATCCTCGTGGGCCGCTCAGCAGGGCAGAGACACAACATGGCGGTTGAGATCTCCAACTGTGAAGCTAAGTTGCCTGGTTTGCACCTCATCTTGCCAACTACAAGCTCAAATCAAGGACTCGTTCTGTGTGCTCACACATCCATCCCTGAATTTTCTCTCTGTCCAAATGCTCTCCGTTAGGGGGTCACCAATACATCTTCTCTACAGCATACGACACAATTACACACTGTCTCCTCCTCAGCAATTTCAGAAAACACATTCTTAACCTGAACTTTATATGCATTTTTGTTCTATCATTGATGTGCTGTATGGCTTCTCTATTTTCCCATTCTTCCTGCAGCGCACGCAAGCAGGACCCCCAGAAAGTCTAAATACAGCGCAGACCTCAACCACTGCCCGTGGCTTCTCACTTGCCTGCAGCTCCCTCCTACAGAGCTAAATACTGAGCACTGACCCCAGGCCTCAGCAGCAATGCACGGGAACCACACGGTTCCCACAAGGCCCAGAGGCCTCTCTGAGCCTGGGCTCTTTTCACTCACTCTGCCAGCTCAACGCAGTGGCCTTTAATATTACGGGAGGCTATGATTATCACTAGGGCCCCAAGCTCTCCTGGTTTCCCAAAGTACTGACCCTGATTTTGATTTAAGAGGACAAGATGTAGAAGCCAATCATCAAAGAGGAGTAATATGGTAAAATATCAGGGGGCCAAACCTCTATACTTTATGCTATTCTTTGACATCCTCACCCAAGGTTAGGGCCCCCTCCAAACATTGACCCTTTTCTCATCTCTTTCCACACTCCTCTCACTACAGTGGCTTTTCAGGGTCACGCGCCTGGTAAAAATCCTGGTTCCAGAGCCCAGAGAGCTACATCCTGGTCCCAAGCTGCCAATATAAACAGTATGGGCTGGGGATGGTCACCAGCCTTTTCCAGGCCTCAGCTCCCTTCTATGGAACAGTTTCAATGCTGAGAACTGCCAGCTGTAATGCTCTTTGATTCTAAGGTCCCCAGTTATTCTTTGGTGGGCCTAAGTGTAGGGAACTACCATGATGTCAAAATACCAAGGTTTGATTTATGTAGAAGATAAGCTCTTCATTTATAAATTTCTTCAACACGGGATCTTTCTGATCAGCCACCAGGTCCAATAAGAACAGCTACCATTAATGGCCTACTACATGCCAGGCACTATGCTTGGAAGTTTGCAAACTCAACTGAGACTTCCTGAAGGATCTTAAGGAGGATAGGGCTCTGGAGCTACAAGTCAACTCAGCTGCCTTGCTCTCTGTTAAGCCCAAGAAGCAATATTTAATGGTCTTATACTTCATCTCCCACTTTACAAGCTTTAAAATACCTAATAAAGATGTACACAAAAGGGCAGGATAAAGTGTAAGCCACAAGGAGACTCCTATCTAGAATAAACTAAGGCTTTCAAAAAATGCTAAGAACAATGCAGGTGGTTTAGTTATTTTGAGAGCAAGATAAAAAATAATCAAGGCAGTGCCAAAAGTATTGCTTGGGTAAAATAGTATAAAACAGCAGATGTCAAGGGCAGGCAACACTATTCAGTAACTCTTTGTTCTCTTTTTAGAGAAAAATGAAACAATCCTTAAAGGCTCAAGTCCTAGGTAGGAGAACCCAAGTCTTGGCCTCTAGGACATCCCAGGGTCTAGCAGGGGTGTCCAACCTGCAGCCTGTGGGCCGCATGCAGCCCAGGGCGGCTGTGAGTGCGGCCCAACACCAAATCGTAAATTTACTTAAAACATTATGAGATTTTTCGGTTATTACATGTATTTAATGTGTGGCCCAAGACAATTCCTCCAGCGTGGCACAGAGATGCCAAAAGCCGGACACCCCTGGGACTCTAAAGGAACTCGCGGCCTATTAGATTTGAGTTGGGTAAAGTGATTCTTGCCTTGGCAGTAGGTTGAGGGGAAAAAAATCCCAAGGTTTCTCACCACTTTAACAATCTATAAATCTATCAAAGAGCTAATTAACCAAATTATACAAACAATACATATTGGACTTGGACTGAGTTTGGGAAGGGGAAAGTGGATGAGATGTGGAGAAAGGGAAAGAGGCATTAGGATAGGGCCAATCAGAGGCAAAAGTAAGGATGAATAAAAAGGTTCCTTGGGGAAGAATAAGGAAACAGAGGCCCAGAGAGCGGAATGAGGGGCTGGCGGGCAGCAGGACTGCCCTCGGCTACAAAATGTTCCCTCCAGGGCAGGACTCTTAAGGGCTGGGGACTTCTCCCACTATCTTTTATTGTCATCATCATCCTCAGCCTGAAAACTGGGACACTCTTGTCCTGTGCGTTATCATTTATCTGATCTTTTCAGAATCACTAATGAAAAGATTCTGTATCTGAAAGTTTGCATGCTTAAAATTCTCTCTCTCTTTTTTTTAAACAAGCTTCGGATGTTTTGAAATGATCAGATTTAGCATTTCATGATAAAACCCAAGTGCTTTTTTTTTCTTGGTGAGCCTTCAAACCCCTTTTCCTTCTCAAGTATAAGGAATGCTGGCCCCGATGCCTTACCATGCACACAAGTATTTTTTGAGCTCCTAGGTTACTGCTTATAAGATACAGACTGAGGGGCTTGCTCTCCCTCAGTTACTGCCAATGCAGGACACATATTACAAATGACAACAGATGCTGCTAACAGGGCTTCCTCCTTACCCTCCCTTCAAAGCTATCACAGCGGGAGCCACAAGGGATTCAGTGAAAGCTGGCCCCCTCCTGAAGACTTCCACTGCGCCCTCAGTCACCTTCAGAGGCAACAGAGCCACATAAGGCAAAAAGGGCACCAACTGTTTCAGCAACTGGAGAGTCTATGAACTCAAGTGGTTTAAATGATTCACGTTTTCTGTAGTAACATAAAATGATTAAAGACACATTTTTCCTGATAAAATATCACTCTCAGGACATATTGCAAAAACAGAGAAGTGGGCCCCAAACCATTTAAATATAGTCTCCCAGCTGAATTTCCATAGAAACTAAATGGAAACTAAGGAGGTTTAGGAAAATGGATAACTGTTCTTAATTAAAAAAAAACACAAAAAACCCCAATTACCTCATTTGAACCCTGACCAAAATGTTCCTCTCCTCCCCTAATCCTGCAATCAGCATGGGTGACCTGTGAATATCCAAATACATGGACACCCTGGTTTCTATTCTCTTACTGCCTCGCATCCGATGACCCTTTCCTCCATGCCAGCTGAGCCAGCCACCGCCCAGTCAAACATCCTGCCCTTTGACTATACTATCCTCAGCTTCAGCTTCCTTAGCAAATCCCCTTCATTGGGATCAACCACTAGAGCCTCATGAGAAGTTTCATTTCATATCCATTCTTGTTCAGTTTCCTTTCTAAAAGTCATCATTTCCAAATCATACTTTTCACACCCCCCTTGCCAAATGCCAAGTTTAACTTGCTCACCCTTGTGTCCTCCTTCTGCCAAACCCCTGCCTTGGGCAATGCCTACTATAGCTCTACGACTGAGCAACTGGGCGCTGGAGGCAGTCACATGCAGGCAGATAGTATCATTCTACCTTCATGAGCACCAACTGCAAATGGGTCGTCTGCGATGCCGGGCGATTCTAGCACATTTCTGTCGCAGGCTCCTTCTTTCCCTCTCTTCAACTGCTATCTCGCTTTCGAGCTTCCACCCCTTCTGACATCAACACCCACCAGTGCCAACCCCACGCTCAGGTGACTTTGTCACCTAAAAGATAAATGGAACCCATCACACAGCAATTATCTGTTATCAGACTTACACCTCTACCAACTTTCAGCTTCTTCCCTCCTGTTGCATCCTGTTCCCTCCTTTCATCCAAAGTCAACCCCTACACTTGGGCTTTAGATCCCCTATGTCCTACCTTCTCAGGCTCATATAATCAATTACCCCTTTTCTCTTCCCTTTATTTAATCAAATTTTCCCTTTCAGCCAGATCCTTTCCATCAACACTTGAACATCTTCAAGTCCTACTTTTAAAACCCTGCACTTCAACCTCACGTGTCTCTAGCTAGTGCCTGATTTCTTTGCTTCCTTCATAAAAAAACTGAAAATTGGCCTCCTTGCATATCTCCATTTTTTCATCTCCCATTCATTTCTCAAACCATTCCAATCTGGCTGCTCCATCATTCTCTGAAATGGCCCTAGTCCAGGTCAACGATGATCTCTTTATTGCCAAATTCTAGTAAGAATCCTTTTTTCATTCTTTACCTTTGGCAATTTTGATTACAGTATTTGGCAATGCTGACCAATTTTCTCCCTGAATTCCTCCTTACTTTGGCCTCTACAACCATTGCCCTCCTTCCTACTGTTGTTCCTCCCTTCTCCTTGCAGGCTGGTCCTCCTCTATCTGTTTGTAAGGGTTGGAGCTCCTCAAAGTTTAAACCTAGACCTCCTTTTCCTCTCACTGTATATCAGCAGTCAAAAGCCCAATTACCCATAGGGGCAAGCAAGGAACACAATTAAGTGAAGCAAAGTTGACTTTCATGCCCCTCTCAACACACAGCAGAAGAGCAGGATAACCGGCCCCAGACCCTAGGCCTCAGGTAAGATGACATCAGGGAGAGAGGTACAGATCAGAATTAAATGGAGAGCAGATGCTCCTAATAAGTCAACAGTTACTTAGCTCAAACCAGAAGTCCTCAGTTATACATGAAAACTCATGATTTTTAAATCTTGGCAACCACATCAATTAAGATTTCTTTCTGGTGCAAATAAAAGAATCTTTAGTTACACCAAAAGAAGATTGTGTTGGCTCTTTTAACTGAAAAGCCTAGGAGCACAGCTGCCGCGGGGTTTAATCAACTGATCAGGACCCGTTTCTCAGTCTGGATTCCACTGCTCCTTTATCATCCCTCTTCTCAGACAGGCTCTATGCTACGACAGCGAGACAACTGTTAGACCTCCAGACTGCATCCTACCAGGTTTAGGCAGAAGCAAAGAAAGATTCTCCTCCTGGAGCTCCTTCACAGTCTCAAAGTTCCCTCTGATTTGGGCCAACTTGGAAGACGAGACAAGTCCTGAACCAACAACCACTGTGGTCAGGCTGCTGCGGGCGGGGGTGGGGGGGTGGGGGGGGGGGTGATGGGCCAGCCCTGGGCCACACACTTCATTTGGAGGCAGAGGTGGGACTTAACATAAAGCACAAAGCCTGAGATTGGGGGACAGGAAATTTCTTAAAATGAAATTAGGGTTCTGCTATCAAGAAGAGAAAATATATTCTGGGCAGCCAAAAAACTATAAACATGCTACAGCAACTTGTTCAAATATTTTAAAAACACTACACAGGCCAAATAAAACAGGTTTTCTGGCTGAAGGGGCTTGTCAACCTCCAGTTCCAATCCTTTCTCTATTTGTTTCCTAGGTGACCTCATCCAAGACGAGCCTTCATTTACCATCTCCACATCCAAAATGCCTCATTTTTATCTCTGACTCACAGATTCAACTGCCTACTCAACACCTTCACTTGTATGCCTCAAACTCATCTCAAATTAAATTTGTCCAAATTAAATTAATGTTCTCTCACCTTCTACCTGCTCCCATGCAAACCTGGTCTTCCTTGGAGTTCTTTTGGGGTGGGGAGAGTAAGAGAAAACAAGATCAGCATGACTGAGGTATTGTTTGAAAAAAAATTTTCAGAAAGTTAATTATAAGACTCCACTGATATTCTTTTTCTACTTCAAATACTCACAAAAGGCATCTGATATCTTAATTCATCTAAATTTGCACTTTCCATTTTCCATCTCTTCCCAAGGTATTTTTAAGACACGCAGAAATAAAGTTTCATCCTAACAAATAACCAAAGGGAGAAAGACTGTCAATGGACTTCCAAAGGTGCTTTTGCTTACTAGCTTGTTAACGAGATGTAATGTTGTAGCAAACATATCATCTGATTTCATCCAAGCAACAACCCAGGAGGTCGGTAAGGCAAACACTACCGTATTTCATCAAATCTAAGAAATCGCTGTTAGATGCACCATCATTTTATGAACCACTGTATTAGGAAAAACACACCACAAATTAAAACATAACATATAATGCGCTGTAAAACACATCTTGTTTTCAGATACATTATACATGTAAAGGAAACAAAAAAGTATGTCTTAGAATTCTTGAAAAGCATTCATATAAGGCTCACTTTTCAGATAAGGAACCAGAGGCTCAGAGACTTGCCCAACTAATGGATAACTAATAAGCTCAAGAATGAACTTGATTGAACCCATGGGGATCAGTTTCCTTATCCGTTCTTCCCCCAGTCTAGCCCTTGGGTCTGAGTGATCTCTAGACTTTCTTCTGGGGCCCCAAAAGCTTTTCGCATTCAAAGCTGGTGAAAAAAGATCAGAACTGAGTCAATTCAACAAAAGCTTTTAAACACAGGGGCTCCGAAAGACTGGAAATAATTCAGAACTTGGCTTTTCCCTAACTCCTAGACAGCTATAGAGACACTGCTAGCACAAATAGCAATATATGCCATTGTGTAAAAAAAAGATTACGTCATTAATTTCACGGCTAACTCAGTACGGTTCCCACACAAACTTACAGTTCACTATTAATTTTAAATATGATTTATAAGACAATTTTCATTTGTGAAACAATATTACTGGACATCTAGTCAAACTAAAACTTTCATTCTTTTATAATAAAATATACCCATTTAATAATTTTTTATGTATGTCCTTGTACGTAAAATACCCATTTGGGAAGGGGCCATGTTCTAAACTAATCACTGCTTAAACTAATGTGAAGCAAATGTGTAAGCCTAATAGTCTTAATCAGTTTGTGCAGGAAGCGTTTTGATTTCAACCCCCAACATTCATTAAAGAGATATTTTGTTGCAAAAGCCAAGAAATTTGGTGTGTGGGTTCTGAAGATAGAACAGGCTTAACTCATGACAAAGGTTTTTTTCATTTATATTTAATTGTTTCACATTTTGTATTCCCCTCAGCACCTACAGCAGTGTCTTAAACATATAAACCACCGAATAAGTACACATGATGATATACAATAACAAAAACAACAGCCCTTCTGCTTTCATAAATACTCCTTCTTCGAAGGGGTGTGCTGGCTTTGCAGTAGAACCGTCTAGCAAATTCTTGGTGGTGCCTACTGTGAATCTATCTTTGTGCCAACAACACATCGGATGTAATACCGGAAGTCCTCAAGGAGTGGACAATCTGATCAAGTGGGAACAAACAAAAGATATGCAGGTGGCAGATCACCTTTAAGTGTGCTTAGTAACTGAGCAATAGATTGAAATGTTTTGATATGACATCCAAGCAGCAAGAGATGTAGAATTAGGAGAACTGGTGTATCCAGTTGCTATCTGTGATCTTGGGCAAGTCCGTTCCCTGAACCTGTTTTCTTAGGTATTACTTATTCATTCATCCCTCAGGGCTACTGCAAAAGAAGTTAAGGCAGGAGAAAATGTTTTGCAAACCATAACACACTATACAATATAAAGCATCATTAAAGATACTAGTAAAAGGTTCTCTTGACCAACTTATTGCAATGACTTTTTTTGGCAGGGGGGTGGTGGTTGCTTAATGTAAAGCCAAGCGGGGTTTTTCTAAAATTCAAACCTCATCATTCCCTCCCAGGTTTAAAGACTCCTTCTAACCAAAGGGTAAATTCTCAAGTGTTTCGTGTGGTAGATGAAGCTCTTCAGAAACTGGCTCCTCTGCAGCCCCATGTCTGCCTTTCCTTTCCAAAGACCACAGCAAATGCACGACTGCCCCCTCCTCACACTCCCTTCCACACTGCTTTGCCTTTGCAATTTTGGTAGAATTTCTGGCTGTGATTATCATACCACACCCACGACTCCACAGGCTGCGATTATAGCACCTTCCACATCATCCGGAGGCTCTAAACATCTCCAAGGCAAGAGGGCCAACGCCTTACTCTTCCCCATACCTCGTATAAAGTCCAACATACAGCACCTCAGTAAGTGTCCCTTGAGTGACAGGCAAGGAAGGTCCTCATTTGTGAACCATAAAAAGATAGTGCCACGGACAGAATCTCAAGGGAAGATTGTCAACTGATAAAAGGCTTAGTGGCCTTAATAAAAATACTCAAGTTCACATCTCTTTTCCAAATGCCCTAAGGCCACATGTGTTTTGGGATTCAAAAATGTTCACATTTTAGAAAGGTAATATATGCTTTATGCTCATACATGAAACATACTCAAAGACTTCATACTCAAAGACAGTAATGCATCTGCAGAAGTATGAATAACCACAATAAATGAGAAATATAAACAGATTCTCATTCATTCAAGTTGGATCTTGCCACCAAATAGGCTACGAGAGCTTTTAGAGCCTTTTGGATTCTGGTCGTAGATCCATATCACCTGATTTGCATACACAGCTCTTTGATATCTACTTTCTTTTTTGCTCAGAAATTCACTATGGCAGGACCGACCTACATTTAGGCAAGAAATAAAAGTGGCCACACACCTAAATAGTGGCAGACAGGCTATAAAATACTCTGCGAAGAAGGGATTCAGAGGCACATACAAATGGTCATCACCACTGGCAACTCTTGCAGCTTCTCAGAACAAGAAAAAAAAAAATCTCTGGATCCAGCACTGAAGGAGTGGGTGAGAAAAACAGAAAGACTGCATGAATGGCTGTGTAAGACAATCAATCAATCAATCATGGTAGGAAAGCCTATCACAGATTACTAAATGGCTCTCCACCTGGGGGGGGGGCAGGGCAGAAATGTACCCATGCAAGGGCATTTGTAAGCCAAAATCAAGCTACCCTAGACCAACCCAGCTTGCTCCCATATCAAAATAGAAATGGCAAAGCATGCCACCTGCTCTCCAGGACTTCAGGGTAGAACGGAGTAACTCTTTTTACATATAAATATATAGATATAGACACATATCCTTTTAAACAACTAGAAAGACTCCCATGTTATATGTCGTCTGAAACGTTTCTTTTAGAACCAAGTGCTACCAGGAGTAGAACTTTCCCTAAGAGACTGGTAAATGCTTTCCTTTTTAAAAAGAAGTACTATACTAAGAAGAGGAAGGAGAATGCATAATCTCATTGCCAATGAATCCTTACACCTGGACATTCATTTTGTGTTTACCCATGAATCTAAAAGTTCTTATTTCAGAGATAAGACTTAAATCAGCCCCTCTCCAGTCTGCTGCACACCAGAGACCAGTACTAACAGCAAGAGCCTCCGTCTAGCCTTCTGAGCCCTCGCTGCATACAAGGCCCCCTGGAGGCCTCAATTTATACTCACAATAAGAATCTATTTAGGATTCTCAACCCATTTTACACATAAGAAACTCTTTCAGTAAAGATCCCTGAGCTTTTAAGAAGGAAAGCCATCACAGTGATGTAATCTTTTGCCAGCTATTTGGTTTCTACTCTGAAAAAAAATGGTAAAGCTCATTCTGAATAGCTCACACTTCCATCCCCTATGATACATCTTTTTATGTATCCCAGCCAAAAATGTGTTCCCATTCATTCATTCTCATTCTCTCTCCCCGTCTCCCCTCTCACCCTGCCCCGTTCCTTACTTCTCAGAAATTTTCCTTGACTGTGCCCCACCTACCTATCCATCTATCCATTTATCCCTTTTGGGCACCTGTTGTACACCAGGCAGCATGTGGAAGATACAAACTATACAAGTCACAGTCCCATCCTCCACATGTTCACTGTAGACATGCAAGCAAATAATTATGCTTGAGTATTGTAGGTATATATGACACAAAAGTAGCACAGGTCAGTTCTGCCGCAGGATGAAAATTCAATGGTCACAGAAGGCTTCAAGGAGGTGGTGACCCTGGACTGGGTCTAAAGAATAATTGCAAAAATAAAAGATGGCTAAGGAGGAAAAGAGCATTTTAAGGAAAAAAGAATGAAAATGAATGATGCTACCAGAGTACTTCATGCAAGAGAGCACAGCACCCTGCCCCTTGGAAAGGGAGAGCATGAGGCAGCCAGACACGCAAAGTGCTCACCAGAAGAGCTGGACCACCTCTTCCCAACAAGCTTACGGCACCCTCATTCTTACCTAAACCCTGTGAATTCTGAGAACCAGTCTCTTTCCCATTCTGAGGCCAATATTTGCCAATTAATCATGGCCCTAAGACCTTGAGCTGAAGACAAGACACTGTTCCATCAAGGGGTCTCTTCATCATGAGGGACGGCTCTGAGGGCGACACAGAAAATATAAAAAATGCTCACTGAGCTGGGAAGGGGAACAGGAGAACTGATTTTAAATAGACAGCTTTTAAAGGGAAATAGCTAGATCATAAATCATCAGTTAAAGAGAGCTTCCATATTCACCTGAACAAAAGGGCACAATAAAGACTGACAGTCACTGGGCTCTTATCTGCCCTTCCGGGGCCTTTAAAGCAGTAATCCCCATGCTTTCGGAAAGGGCTGCAGCCTGCCTGGATCTGGTTCAGGGACTCCCATCTCCTCTCTAAAAGAAAGAAGAAAATCCTGTAGCGATACAATATGTTCTTTATTTTTAATTTAATGGACTTATGAGAACTTCCTTATGAGAATTTTCTGACACCATGTAAGTAGACACAATCCTGATTTCCTATGCAAATGCAGAGTAAAAAAATCATGAGTCCAAGGATTCACCCCTCAAAAAGACCAAGGTGATAGAGGAAGGACAGTGTGTTTCAACACAAGTGTAATCTCCTCCTAGTAGAAGTTTGGCCAGACCAGACATAAAATATTGGAACACTTCCAAATTATTTGTTCATAGATACAAATAATATTCCTAAATTCAATAAACATTATTTATAGAGCTATAAACTTTTATATTAATTTTACAATAAGCCAAAGTCATTGCTTGGTTCTTCCCTTGTGCTGAACCAATGAAAACTTTACTTACCATAAAATAAGGAAATAACTTCCAGGAGAGAGTAACTTTAACTTTTTGTTTAAAGTTAAATTTTAAAATGAAAACTCTCAGAAATATTTTAAAGTTCTAGAAAATCACCATAAGCTGAGGAATGAAAACTATCAGAATTAAGAGTCCTGGGTTTACTACTGTTTCATGGTTGAACTGTACAGCCTCAGCTTCCTTATCTTTAAAATGGAGTACATAGAAAATATATAGGGAGAAGACAAAAGGATTAATTATATACTGCAGGCTTTTTCCAAATTAAAGAATGAAAATAAACAATGGTACCATGTAGTTCCAAAATAAAAAGTGGAGTGGGAAAACAGAAACAATTCAGTGGTAAAGACAGAGAGACATATACCAGTGTTCCAGAATGTTTGAAATGACAGAGATGGAAAAGATAAAGAGGCTTGAAATACATAACCTAAAGACAGCAGAGGAAAGTAGAGCAACCAAAGGCAAATCATTTTGAACAAGTTCACCAACATAGTGCAAGAATTCTGTTCTGTGCGGGGAAGCGCTATGGGACAGAGGTCCCAGGGACAACCACCACACCAGACTTTCCTTTCTGTCCAGTCTTCAAGAAGGTTGGAAATGATTACCGTCGCCATCTTACATGTATCTACACTGAGGATGGAGATTAAGAAATCATTTGTCCCCTGCATACTCTCAGTCCTGGGGCTGTGACTTGCCTTGAGCAGCACCCCAGCACTTGAGATATAAACTAAAGTTACACAAAACAAACAAACAAAAAAAGCACCTAGATCTGACTTTTACTCATCACACCCTCAGTCTTGAGACAGCTTAACACAGTCACATCAACCAAAAACTTACCTACTGACTAATCATTTTAGAGAAGGATTGGGTGAAAAAAGAAACACAGGTATTTATTTACCTGTGCCTGAGCAACTATCCAAGAGAGACACTTCATCTGCTAAGAGTCAATGGTCATCACATGGCTGGTTGCCCGCTAAGCAACAGCACCCAGTAGTGGTGGGGAGGACTTTGAGGGGAGAAGCCCAGATGACTAGATCCCTTCAACTAGTGTAAAACACTCTGTATTTCACAAAATTATCAAATATAACCCTCAGAGCCATCCCAAAAGGTTGGTACTATTAGCTCATCTTACAGTTAAGTCTAGCATAAGTGAAAAAATATAGATCTTCAAGTGCTGATAGGTTCAAAATGACTAGAAATGTTTCCTGAAGATTGAAGGCATTTCTCTACATGGCTGAATGCCTTTGGGGTTCTACTCCAACTATGGAAATTTTCTCTTACCTCAATCACACTAAGTGGTATATGAATGGCTGCTTCCCACCAAGCACACATGAAATCATTCTAAAGAAATCCCTCCTATTCAAATAATACAGTAAACAAAAACTGAGTACTATATAGGTTACACCGTGAAGATCTGAAATTAAATTAGAAAAATATCTTGCTGTCAAAGGGACTACACAGTCTACTTGAAAAGACACAACAGTATCTACAAAATGGCACTACTATCATCCAATCGTGTAAGCTAGAAACCAAGGAGTAGTCCCTACTCCGTTTTTCTCACCCTGCACTTCCAGGCCAACGCATCCAGTTATATCACTCTCTGTCCTTCTAAGCATCCACCCATCTCTTCATCTTTATCTCCCTGGTCAGGTGATCATCATTTCTTCCTGAACTACTACAAAAACTTCCACACTGGTCCGCCCACATCTCCTCTTAGACCCCTACAATCCATTCACCCATTTTCTTTACTGCAACCAAAGTGGTATATTGTCAATCTGATCACTTCAAACCCACGCTTAGAAGCCCTCATGACTCTTGGGAAAAGACCATCTTATACCCTTTATTCTACATCCTCAGTCACAGGGGCTTCCTCTGTTCCTCACTCACATCATGGCCCCTTTCACCACAGGGACTTTGCACATCCTGTCACGTCTGTAATGCCATTCCCTCCGTCTTTAACTCCTCCTCATCCTCCAGGTTGCCGTTCATCACCTCCTCCTTAGGAAGCCTGGTCTGATCTCCTTAACTAGGCCAAATTCCCTCAAACAGTTCCCCTCCCATAAGCACTTAGAACAGCTGTCATTTTACATTTTATGCAATTATTTTTGTGTGCACAGTTTTTAGTCTTTACAAGCAGAAACCTTGTCTGGTTTTGCTCACCATGGTAACTGGTTACACATAGTAGTAGTCACTTGTGTTGAATGAAAGACAATACAAGAGATAAGATCAATACAAAGTAAAATGGAAAAGATGGCCTGACAAAGATGCAGATAAATGGCCCCTGGAGGATTTTAAATCCAACCTCTCACCTTTTTACAATGGGTCTTTCCTGGGGATTTCTCCAGGTCGCTTCACCCCAGCACAGCACTGTGACGTGGTGCCCATGTGAGGAAGGGAAGGGGAACTATAACGTCTTTATCTGTCCTTTTTCTCCTCCCAGGCCCAGAGATAAAATAAACAAGGAAAGAAGTGGGGCTCCACCTAGAAGGAGCTTGGTCCTGCCTGTTTGCCTTTGATAGAAACAGGGCAAGGAAGGGCTGCTAACCCCCACAAACCTACTGAAGCAGTTGGTCTAGGTAAAACTGCTCTTAAGAATCCCCTGACAAATACGACATCATCTCTGTGGAAGCCTTTTCAGGATGCAGGTCAGCACCCTTAAACAAAGGCAACTATCTTTCCCTCTCCCTAAATGTCATTAGAGATCTTCTCAAAATCCATTTCTCCTTGAAACCTGCTACAGTGAATTTCCCCATTACTCACCTAAATGGAGCCTATTTAAAACGCAGGGGCTGCCCCAATGATATACTTCCTACTAAGAAACGTCTGACCTTTCCTCTTCTGATAGTCAGTGTCTCAGGAGTAGCCCCGGATGCTGCCCTGCCCCACCGGTTGCTCACTGCCTCGCTAGAGCGTGGTGTGTGGTCAGGAGCCTGACCTAGGGTCACAGTCATGGGCTGTGGACCCTAAGAGCAAGGGACAACTTGTCTTCCCCTTGATTCCTGTAAAAGGGGGAGAATGAGAGAACCTAATTAACAGAGTTGAAAGAACCATGAAGAGGTGGCAGCACTGGCATACCACATGTGTAGAATTCATATTATATTAAGGAAGCCTCAAGTAGTCCCTGAAGCAAACTCCTTCTTCCCAATCTAAGAGGCTGATTTAAAAAAACAAACAAACAAACAAACAAACAAAAAACCTTTTCAGGAGAAAAAAAACTTTAGTCCCTTGTACCTGTACGATAACACAGTGACCTATACAGCAAGACAGTGTTTACCGTGGCTCTGCCAGACACAACCGTGGGATCGTGACCTATATCCTACTTACACATCCAGGAACTTGTCATCAGTTACACCCACTCAGAAAATAAGGATGTGGGCGGTCCTTTACTCTTCTCTCACAATGTATATCTTGTGTTTACTCAGTGCCCTGTAAAATTCAAAAGACAAAGCACTATTTATAAGTGCCTTTCTTTTGGCAGGAGGTGCATAATAAATTCAGACATCCACTAGCAAAGTCCAAATCTGAAGCGTACAAACTGTACATGTGTATAGGACACTACAGTCTGCTAAGAAAATAGGTAAGGTGGCACATCGGGTATTCACAGTCACTGGGAAAAACTAAATGCTCCTTAGCAACACCTGGCTCTTCACTCCTGCTCGAGAACCTTCTATAGGAAATTAAATGTAGTGAGAAATTAAATGTAGTGAGAAAATGAATGTCTTACCAGGGAAGGTTTTCATTAAAATGCCCTCCCATTTTATCTCAAGTACCTATTTTATCCAGGGAAAACTGTGAATATGAATGAAATAAAGTTCTAATCTGTATAGGAAATGATTTGGTTTCCTGGTTGTCCACGACTCAGGGCTTTGCCCCAGTGACCAAGGCTGTGCAGAATATGAGGTGCTAAGAATGAAGAAACCATCAAATGAAGAAACCATTCTACTCTGCAGTCTCAAGAGAGGTCCAGAGGCTTCTCTGTTATGGTTCTGAGAAAAAGAAAAAAAGGAAAAAAAGAAAAAGGTTGTAGCTTCTGCTTTCTATGTCCTCAGCTTTGAGACAACATTCCCAATCTGAGTGGAAGAGGGCCAGCTTGTTGGGGACCACACAAGTCAGGAGGGGCGAGAACCAGCCTCTGCGACGGTCAAGTGTATTTTTGGGTCTCTGCTTGGCCCCTCACATCTCAGGGGCAGCTGGATGCCCCTGGGTCTATCTGAAAGCAATCTGCTTGGGGCATTCTTTTCAAGGATTATTTCTGAAGGTCTTTACTAGACATCCAAGCCATTAACCCATTATTATATTTCAGAGAAAACTAATAGGTAATTTTCTTTTAAGATCAGGAATGAATGAATATTAAAGAATTCAGCAATATTCTGCCCCCACTGGTCAGATTTTATACAAGTACCCATCTGGAACGAGACTATTTACTACCCAGAATATAGTTTCCGGCAGTGACAGTGTTCATTAACATGCCTTAGAGTATTTCCTGAGTAGCTGCTTGCCAGCCAGAAAGAAAAAATAACAGACAGCGTAGGACCTATGGGTCAGACTATGAGTCCAGGCAGGCCACAAAAGACCCTAAATTGCTCCCCAATAGTAGGGCCCTATAGCCTGACGCCGAGCTCTCCTCTCCCCTCAGAGCCCCAGGAGGCAGAGGGCCCCCAGTTCCCGGGCATCTACAACAAGACAGGGTAGAAACCAAACCGTCACCATCTGCATGTTTTTCTGGCTGCAACAGGTTTGTAATTCCTTTAACACCTGCCAGAGGTAAGGAAGGGTGGGGAAAAGGCACTAGGTTTCCCTCCGAAATCATGCTCTTTCTCTTTCTAAATCTCTTACTTTTCATCTATAAAGTGGAATATTCACAACAGTACCTCATAGGTTACTGTAAAGATTAAAAGGCCACAGGAAAAGAAGGCTTCTCGTGCAGTGCCTTCTTCCTTCCTACTAAGGTCCCCACACTTCACTCAAGAAAGGAAGTTCCATCCCCTTATAGGCAAGCCTTAGAAATAATGTTATGGCTTTTAAATCACTCATGAAGCACCCACTTTATTCACTGGACTGGGTTCTGAGAGGTCTTTTGCTTTTCTCCAAAACCAAATACATGCTCAAAGCACATTCTGAAATCAACTAAAAATATCCAGAACAATATACTCAAAGCAATTCCAAAAATGTTTTCAGCAATACTTTTGGAGTTGGTTTACAGTCTTCCAGAGGGACTTCCATAAAAGGTAAGCTCACGTGTAGGTTCAGTGCTTTTAAGCTTCCAGGTGATCTCACAACTTCACAATTCCCCCGGACCACACACGCTGGAGCTCCGTTCCCTGCTCATGGTTTTATAGCTCATCCTGTGGGCCTCTTATAGGAGGGGCTCTCCAGGATGCAATCAGATATCACTGAAAGGGGACCGCCATCACTATAGATTTCAAGGACTTTTCATAGATGTTTCTATGGAACTCTCATTTTGTTTTCAAAAGTAAAACAAACAAACAACACAATTGAAAAATAGGGAAGAGACCTGGACAGGGACTTCCCAAAAGAGGATTTCCAAATGCCAAAATACACATGCAAAGATGTTAAGCTTCAAATGGTGGTAACAGTTACAAATTAAAATCATAATGAAAGACCTCCGTACAAACATCAGAATAGCCAAAGCTTAAATGATTTAAACTAAATATTGACAAGAACATAGAGTAACAAATGGCACTCTTCATCTACACCAGAGGGGAGTATCAATTGGAATGGCTACATTGGAAAACCGGCTGGCTATATCTAGTAAAGACAAACATATCCACATCACGGGACCCAACACTTATACCCACATGCACACACAGCAGAAACACATACCTCTGTGAGCCGGAAGACATACACACATGAATGTTCACAGCAGCATTATTCCTAATAGCCAAAAACTGGGAACAATTCAAATGGCCCTAACCAATAATTGTGGTATGTTTATACAATAGACTATAACCCAGCACACTGTAGATGAGTCTCACAACATTGACAGAAAAAAGTCAGACACAAAAGAATACAAAAGTATGAGTGTGTTTTTATAAAACTCAAAAACAGGCCAAATGATGTGCAGTGTTACAGGTCAGGACAGTGGCTACCATGGAGAAGGGAGTAACCAGAAGGAGCAGACACGGGGGAGATTCTGGGGGGCTTGCTTTCTTTCTTTTTCTTTTTTTTTTTCTTTATGTCATGTTTTTCTTTATCATCATGTTACTATAGTCTCAAAGTCTTCTATTTCAGAAATAGATGCACCTACTCCAGCCTTCTTTGACTTGTGTTGTCATGATACATACTGTTCTCCATCCCTTTAATGTTAAGCTGTGTCTTTATAATTAAAGTAGGTTTCATATGGGCAATACAATTGTCATTTGTTTTGTTTTCTAAAAATTTATGCTCGCAAGCTGTGTCTTTTAATTGGTATACTTAGAGCTTTCATATTTACACTATCAAATAGTAGCATTTCTTTCTTGATCTCTCTTAAGAATGGGTGTGTTCAAGGAATGGAAATTCACTAAGCTGTAAACATGTAATTTGTGTTTCTGTATGCATGTTAAACTGAAAAACATCATTCTTTAAAAAAGCAAATCCACCTATATGCCTTGTCCTGTGCAAGGCCAAACAGGGCAAACCAGTTCAGCTGCCCACTAGCATAAACTTCTTTAAGCAACTGGGCCTAGAATAAAGAGCAAGGGACACAAGGTTATTCTCCCTCACCCACGCCTGCCCCCAACTCTGTCCCTTGTGAGCCCATGATTCTCCCGGAGTTGAGACTCTCTAGGCCTCAGTACTCTCATGTACAAAAAACAGCTGGGCAAGTATGAAATACAATCTCACTCAAATGAGAAACAATGAAAACATTTTATAGACCATAAACTGGTATCTCAATATTGATTCTTTGGACATCATGGCATACCCTAGGAGATGGAGTTGGAAAGTGGGGAGAAGCTAAGGAGACTTATGGAGATTTTGAAGAACTTTAACAAGTTACTTCTGAGAATCTAAGGGGCCAGGAGCATAGGCTCTTTATGAAACTTCAAGTCAAGCAGGAGTTACTACACTTTTTATTCTCACAGCTGTTCACAAGAGCAGCTCTGTAATAAACTTTCCATCATAAATAGAGCACTTTTCCTTTTCTCCTCTCATTTGGTAATAATAATAAACACGCTTCATTTTGAAAGCACCAGATTTCCTTTACCTTTACTCTCAGTTTCATTCTCATTCCACCGCAAGCTTCTCCTTGACTGTCTTCATGCAACCTGCAATTCTTTAATGTGTATCTCTTTAGATGTGTTTCTTATGTCTTGCTCTGGGTCCCAGGTTAGGGATTAGGCCTATTTGGGCAAGAAAGCACTTGAAACAGCAGGCAGGACCTTGCTCAGACTCAGAGTTCTGTCAGTGTTTTGCACCAAGTACTGGCAACCTTGTCATTCCTGGATGTGATTAGAAATGCAGAACCCCAGGCCCCACCTCAGACCCAATGAATCAGAATCAGTGCCTCAACAGGACATCCGGGTAACTCATGCACAGAAAGGTGTGAGGAGCACTGACTGAAGTCACACAGCTTGTCACTGGGCAAACGCAGAGGCCAGGGCTGGCGGACACAGCCTTGTCCAGTTAACAGAGCTCATTCTAAATATCCCCTGTGTGAATGGCCTCACCCCAAGCATGGGCCTGTACGAGTGACCTTTTGATGTTCTACATATTAATGCTCGTTTTCCAAACTCAAGAGTCACATTTTTCCTGGAACTTGGAAGTGGGCAGAATGGGGGCAGAGGACAAAGGAACTGGAAATAAGGGAAGACGAGCAGGAACATCTAGTCCCATTTCTCTGTAACTCAGGAAAGCCAGGGGGAGGGAAAGAAGGGCAATGCGGGAGAGCTGAAGCAGGGAGGAAGGGGAGTCTGCTCAGGCTAAGCCGGACTTACTGTTGAGAGCAGGAACCCTGAAGCTGGAGCACCCAGGTTCAACTCCCAGCTGAGGGACCTTGGACACGTCTCCTGACCTTTCTCTGTCTCCGTTTTTTCAACTGTAAAGTAGAGATAAGTAACAGTACCAACCTCCAACAGTTGTGTGAATGAAAGGAATCAGTACTTGTAAAGTGCTCAGAACTGTGTGCTATGTTAACACATAATAATCTCTAGGGAAATGTTCAATGATAAAAATAATATACTGACAGAAAAATTCATAAACTAGACAGTGGAGGAAAATCCCAGAAGAAAGTAGCTATCCAGCTCAACATATTTTTACCGATTTTCTCCTACATGGCAGACACACTAGGCCTTAGGGATATGCAAATGAATATCCCTGCCTTTGGAAGAATTCACAGTCTAGTAGGATTTGAGAGTAAGGGCTATTTATACACAAGGCGCCTGAATTCAGGATTCCCCACTCATTTTTAAAAATCAGCCACTAGATAGATCAATGGCTACATGGTTGGCAATATCAGAAAAAAATCTGATCAAAAAGAAAAGAAAATCTCATCTTCCAAAGGTGAAATTAGGAGAAACATCCATTTTATAAGAACTGAGTTCTTTATATAAGTGCCAAATTTCTACCATCAAGGTAGTTTTGTTTTGTTTTTTTTTTTAACTATTATTATAGTTGTATAAGGATTTCATTTTTAAAGGTCTTACTTCAGGAACACCCAGCTCCTTCTCAGCAGCAGGATAGCTTCCTTATTGCTACCTTAATGATAGGGTAGATTATATTCTTCAAGAATAATAGTGATTCCTTAACTAATAGATAGTGCTGGCTTTCACCTTAGACTGTGTGAGGTAACATATTCCTAGGCAGTCTCAAAACAAAGAGCAACTCACTGATATATAACCTCTCTGACCACAGTTACCAACAGTGCTTATAAAAGGTGAGGACATTCCAACACACCCATCACTCACCTCAGAAATCAGATCATTCCCACTTCCACATGACACCTCCACCTCCACCTTCTGGTAGGACAGCAAATGCCAGTGAGGTCTAACCAGTTAAGCTTCCACCTGAACACCTTATCTTTGATTATTCCACATGGGTGCAGCATCAGTTTAAATACTCAGCCCAGGCACCATAACAAAGTGAGTCATCTTGTTTCCTTCAAAGTCATTAGTCACTAAATACCCACATCTGCCAATCTATAAAAAAAAAAAAAATGGTCAAACAGGACGGTGAACAGGGCCTCACAGGATGAAATCACTATCCTTAGGAAAGCAATGAATTTCAGGCTGTGAAGACTGCAAACTAGTTTGGTTTATTGCACTTGTGGTTTTGTTAAAATCTTAAAAATAATGTTTCTTTTTTTCCCCAAAAGAAAGTGAAAAGGATCTGTCCATTTAATTGAAATGCAAACACAATCTCTTATTTCCTTCCTTCAAATGAGGAAAAGGAGACAGAAACAGAACAAAAGTGAACAAGCCACGACTCACCTTGTGTAACCCTGTGAGGACACACTTACCCAAGCCAGCAGGGGGGGCGGGGGGGGGGGGGCGGGGGGAGGAGGGTGTGACGGAACAGACTTTACAGGCAGGTGCATCCTCCCAGAACTCACAGCGCCCGCACCAATGCTGTTCATTTGAGCCCCACACCAACCCCAGGAGGTAGCCCAGCAGGGATTACTACTGGTTCCAAATATCAACGAAGGAAACCTGAGGCTCCGTGAGGCAAGCTACACAGGCTCCAGGTGGGAGAATTACAGTCAGTGCCAGGATTTAGTTCCCAGTTCTTCCTCTGGCTGCTCCCCATTAACCTAATTCAATTTAACCTATCCAAGGTTAACAGACTCGGGGAAGGCAAACTAATGTCCAGATTTTCTGAAGTCAACAATGAAGCAAATATTTTCAACCTCATCCCCTGAAACTTATCCCATGTTGCTAATGAAGCTCAATGACCCGCATTTCGGCTTCCTTTACTTCCTCGGGTCTTCATAAGAGAGAAATGTCAGGGAGAGGGGAGGGCAGCAAGGCTGGGATGGGCAGAGCCCACTCCACCAAGGAAGTGCAGCAACAACGGAGCAGCTCAGAGAAGACCTTCCGGCCAAACAGAAGCTAACTGTGAGAAAGCAGAGACCCAGTATCTTGCCTAAAAATCATCCAGACTCAGCTGACACTAGCACAGTCACTTTATTAAAACGATGGTAATCTGAGGACCAATAAGCAAATTAATGTTGCCCTCAGGACTACGATTCATTATCCCACTTCCTCTACATCCTCTCCTCGTCCCAATCTCACCCACACAAATCACAAACCTCTTCAAAACCTATGGCTTTCTTTTATGTATTAGCTGTTTTGCCCTTTCCATGGAATTTGCAATCCTTGTGAGGAGGGGGAAAAAAGGCAAATAAAACTTAACATTCCAGGTGCATCATGTTAGACACTTTTCCAAGAGCTAGATCTTACTTGGATCTTACAAATAGGAAAACTACGGCTCCGATGTTAATTACCTTGCCCACGTTCCCACAGCCAATGAATGATGGAGCCACCTTTCGCATTCAGCTCTGTCCCACTCCAAAGCCATCTTCTCCATACAGCATCAGCGCTTACTCAGAGTGATCCATGGACCGGCAGCAGCCTCAGCAGTGGGCGCTTGTTATGACTGCAGAATCTCAGGCTTCAACCCAGGCCTACTGAATCAGCACTTTAACAACATCCCCAGGTGCTTCCTGTCCATGAGTTAGAGAGGCACAGATACAATACGCTGCTAAAAACAGGAGAAATCTCTCTATCGAGGGGACAGGAGCCTCAGCTCCAGCGGTATTAAACCTCCTGCGGTATCCTGACTCTTGGACCCAAATACGTTGCTGCCTGTAGTAATGCCCAGTGCCATGTGAATCCTGTTTAATACAGAGATGTTTTTAAAAGGGCTTGACAGAGTTCCATAAACAAATTAGAAGATGACACTAAAACGTCTACCACAGTCAAATCTTCAGGGAGAAGCTAAACAGAAGTTGCCCAGTCAGCACTGACTATTGCCGTCTGGTGGACCACAATAAGGAAGCCGAATTATGGAATTAGTGTCCAGAGGGAAGTCCAAAAACACACTATGATCTGAAGATCACAAGGCACTTGTCTTGAGAAAGATTCCACTGACTCTCTGAGCAACTTAGAACAAAACCCTCTTAATTCAGGGGAAGGATCTTTGAACGAAGGAGTGACAGGAAAATCCTAGGAGACTCAATGACAAACAATGAGGAAGGAATTATTATTTAGGGTTTTTTTTTTTCCCGATTGCAGAAAATTTGACCTGAAATTGATACCCTACTCCTGGCCCTCTCTCACCACTTTTTTCATATTACTCTCCTTGTACCCCAGCTACAGTGGCCTTCTTGCTATTTTTCTGTTTTAATTGATATCCACACACCATAAAATTCACGCTTTGAAAGTGTCCAATTCAGTAGTTTTCACAAGGTTGTATAACCACCACCACTATTTAATTCCAGAATATTTTGTCACCCCAAAAAAGAAACTGCACACCATCAACGGTCACTCCCCATCCCGTCCCCTCCGCAGCCTCCGGCAGCCACTGATGATGCTCTTTCTGCCGCCATGACTTTGCCTGTGCTGGACATTTCATAGTGGAATTACACAACACGTGGCCGTTTGTGCTGGGCTTTTTCCATATAGCACATTGTCAAGGAATTGTACAGATGTACTATATTTTGTTTATTCATTTATTAGTTGATGGACATTTGAGTTATTTCCACTTTGGGCTATTATGAACGTTTGTGTGCAAGTGTTTTCATGAACATATGTTTTCTATTCTCTTGGGTGTATACCAAGGAGTGGAATCGGTCATGAGGTGTCTCTGTGTTTAACATTATGAGGAACTGTTTTACAAAGTAGCTGCACCATTTTACATTCCCACCCACCATGTAATGCACAAGGATCCTGATTTATTCACATCCTTACTGATACTTGTTATTGTATCTTTTTTATTACAGCCATCCCAGTGGATGTAAAGTGTTATCCCATTATAGTTTTGATTTGTAATTCCCTAATGACTAATGATGTTGAACATCATTTTAAGCATTTATCGGTCATTTGTATATCTTCTTAGAAGCATGTCTATTTAAATCCTAGGCCCATTTTTAAAGCGGGTTATTTTCTTGTTTATTATTAAGTTGTAAAAGTTCTGTTTTTCTTGCTACTTTTTGAAACTCCAGTTAAGACCCTTCTTCATGGGGGTCTTCCCAGGACACTCTTTCCCTGGAAGAAATACCCAACATTCTTCAACCAGACCTACATTCGAATGAATTTCTCTGTGCCTGGAACTACTACGCTCTAAAGTCCTCGGAACACGTTCTTTCTCCCTTTCATTCTCATGCACCATCCCTCTCTGTTTTCAACCTGAGTGTTGTGTGTCCCCTCCTGTTCGTCCACAGCTAAGCTGTCCTGTGGTCACTGGAACCCATCTGCTCCCTCAGTGAATTTACAAAATAAAGAAAAGACCTTAAAAATAGGTTTTTAGACCACGCAGCTTCACTCAGCCTCACTGAGCTAGGCAGGCATGGTCCTTTTTTATGTGCTCTGAAATTTACTTATGTGCAGGCACAAGTATAAGTCTTCACACTGCTGCTCCATCGCACCACCAAACTAAAACACCCCTTCTCCTCTACAAAAAGTGCCATCCATCACCCACAACATTTTCTTCGTCTAGTCTCTCCATGGAGACTTTCTTAACTACCACAGCTTAGAATGTTTTCTCTCTACTCTGAAAACAACAACAACAACAACAACAAAAAACCCAGTAAGCACCTAGAGAGTTCATTAATCAATTAATATCCATATTTAATGAATGCCCTTTACTTTAAGGATATACTAGATGAAACCTCCCCATCCACAGATGGTGTTAAAGAGCTTACTAGAATTGCTGAATGTGCCAATTCAGTAATGGAGTCCTAAAAGATACACACAAATCCTCAAAACGTTCTGTTCTGGGAAACATTGAATTAAATAAATACGACAAAGGTTTTTTTTGCTGATACTTTTAACTACAGTGCTTCTCAGAGTTTTTGATATGATGTGCACATGCGAAGAATCTCTAAGACAGGAAAAATATAATAGGCAGTGCATCCAAACTGATTTGCCCTTTACAAAAGCACACCTATTAACATCCACCCCAACAATGTTCTTCCAACATACTCTGGAAACTGCTGAGCTAATTCAATTGCTACTCAATTCTATCAGCTGGAAAGCACTGACTAGAAACCATATTTTCTACTGAGGTATGAAACCAAACTTGCTTTGTTTTATCCCAAAAGAATGCCATCAATTCGAAGTCAGTCTATTAACATGCCAGATTACGGAGGAAAAAAAAGAAAGAAACCATACATTAAGTGTGTTCATAATTTTAAGAGCCATCTGGATTTCTGAAATTGGAAAATGATGAAGTGTGAAAAATGTATATTAGAATTGAGCAAGTACAGTACAACCCAAGTTTTAGTTAAAAAGCACCCTCCTGGAAGGCTGAGGATATAACAGTGACAACAGCAGACCAAAGAGAAATAAAGTATCCTAATGACTTCTCACAACAGACTTAGCCAAGGGAGCAAAGATATCATGTGGTCATGTGCTGACAAAAGTGAACAACAGTGATAAGGAAAAATCTCCTAGCAGTTAAAAGTAGGGGTAACACCCAAAATATAAACATGAAGTTATGGGAAAGAATTTTAAAACAAAAATGTCTCCTACTCATGTTAAGTAGGCAAAACCATATCAATTAGCTAGTAAAGGTTAATATCCACAATCCAGAGATTGTTTTCTCACTGAGTGCCGATTACAGTCAGGAAGACAGGCATGGGCCTTGCAGTTACATCTACTAAAACACCAAGTGCTACACCTGAGTTTTTTTGGATAGGTTTCTGATTGACTGATAGGCTTCTCTAGTGCTAATCATTTTAAAAATAAAAGCACAAATGTAAAGCTGAGATAAAGCATGATGGTCAGCTGGGACTCCATTTGGCACAGCAACACAAGGCTGGTTTAAGTGCTCAGACCTCCTCTAACAGTCCATTTGGGGGCTACATTAACCTGTTCCTGCGTTAGGAAGTCTTCTCAGAAATCCTCCTGACTTGAGCAGGATCCGGAAGCCTCTGATACAAAGCAGCTAAAATTCAGTACCACAATCTAGGCCCATCGGTCATGGTCAGCTCTCAGCCCAGGGCCATAGCTTAGGGGACAAGGAGAATAGCTTAAGATTGGGTTGTGCCCTCGAAGTGCTTGATAATAAACTAAATCACACCAAGCAGCACTGATGCGGCACAGTTGCTCCCTGAATGACAGCCTTCCCCCCTCTTGAAGAGGGAGAGAGCATCTCGGTTACTGCCTACACCACCATCCTCCAGAAGGAATGGAAGGTCTTCACCAAATCTGACCACTATGGGACATCTATCATGGGATGCACTTCACCTCCCTCGAGGCCTGGGTAAGACGTCCATTCAGAGAAGACACCACACTGCAATTCTTTTTAAACTTACTTGTAAGTTCTTTGATCTTAAGGTTCAAGCTGCCAGAACTTCATGCAACCTCCTCTCTACAAATGTCTGAGATTCCCAGAGAAAGAAAATGGGATTGTTGTTGGATTTATCAATATCAGGATCACCAATCTCAGTCTACCCAGGAATGACCTAGAAACCAAAGACTAAATGCTTCACAGTACAAAAAGGAGGGGAGATCTTATCTTTTTCTGTGTGTAAAATCAATTCATTTGAAGAGTAATCGGGATTATTAAAACTGGACAGTGATAAGCGGCACAAAATGCATTAGGGAAGTTCCTGAAACACTCTCTCTCTACAGAGGAGATAATGGCATTTCAGAACAAACCTCATTCTTTTACTCTCTCTCTCACGCTGAAAGTCCGTGATGCTCTTAGGTTTAGTCCAGGTGACTCTGATGCTTGTGTTTGAGAACCACTGCCCTGGAATCTGGGAAGATGCAGAGGGTGGGGGGTCAGGAGCCCGATGAAACCTTCACTGAGGGTGTGAGAGACAATCTCACCGGTTTTTGCCTCTGCTCAGCACTGACTCCTTCCCTCACAGACTGACCTCCCCAATGAGGGGATGAGTCCTCAGTTCAAGGTCACTGTGAGAAGCCAAGCCAGAGCTCCACCCCAGGGTCTGCTGATGTGTTCATCAACCGTGGATCTGAAACCAGGGACCAGGACTCTGTACACTCACTAGAAGGCAATCCCACCCTGTCTCCTAACCTACACCTTGCTGCTTCCCTCAGATAAATGAGGACGGGGGCATCAAATGAGAGATTTAAGGGAAGAGGAAAAAAGAAGATAAATGGCTACTCCAAAGACCTTAGCAACTAAACATCTTGGTAAGGAGTGGGCAGAGAAGAAGACTTAGCAATCTTATTATAATTGTTTTAAATTGTTTTTTTTTTTAAATCTTTGTAAAGGGCACAAACACAGTAAGACGTGAATAGTGCTTTAAAGTTTTCTTAGCACTTTTCATTTCCATTATCTCACCCAAGTCTCACAACAACCCTGCAATGAAAGGAGATAAAGTCATCATCATTAGTCCCACTTGATGGAAGAGAAAACTGAAGTTTCGAGTGGCTAGCAATTTGTCCGTCAGCACAGTCATCCCCTGTAAAGCTACAACTTGACCTCAGGTCTGTCTGGCTCTGGAGCCTGTGAGCCCACACCAGGTGATTCCCACATGTGAAAATGTGCCCCAAAGCAGATTACCCCTAGGAAAAAGCACACAAAAAAGCATGCAACACAAATGGGGTGCCCCTAAAACATGGTAACTGAGCAGTGTGTGGATGCCCCTTTAAGAACTTAACACACAAACCCAACAGCCAAGGTGTTCAGCCAAAAAAGAAAAAAAAAAAAAGAGAGGCATATTTCTAGCCTGCATAATCATTTCTGGACCAGTTCCCACGAGCAGCCTCAGAGGCGAGGAGAACAGCAGCTCACTCACTGCCTGGCCCAGGCTCCTCTACCCCGCACCCCCCTCGGGTTATGACAGCACAGCTCTGACTGGCGTGCAGGCCAAGCCCCAAAACTCAAAACAAGAAGTGAAAAAAGTGGAGCCAAGAGAAACCATCAGCATCCTCCACACCCTCGCAATCCACACAATGCCATTTTTAGGGTCCTGGAGTCACCTGGAACACGATCTGAAGGAGACCAATGGGATGAGGTGGACATCCCTGTAGACCCACCGGCCCTGCTATTGATACTTCCCACTCGGCCCCAGAGGAGGAATAAAGGAAAGGGGAGAGGGTTCGTTTTGAAGTCCTGGGGCCGGAGTCCAAGGCGGATCCGACCCAGGCGCTCTCTCCCAAGGAACAGTATGTCCACCCAAACTCTCCACCTGGCCCTTCCTCCAGGCTCCGTCTCTGCAAAGATGAACAGGGGCGGGGCGGGGTGGGGGGGAAGGTAGGGTGCTGTAAAACTAAGGAAAAGCTGGAGGAAAAGTCAGGCTGGCCACCTGCCCCAGCCACACTGCCCCACCATGTGTGTCAGGCTCCATTCCGGCGCGCATCACCTCAGGAGCTAGCACGAAACCCGGCGCCCTTGGCCACGGCTGAGGCTGAGGAGGGGGCATCGCGCTAATAAGCGCCCCAGAGGCAGGGAGCCGTGCCCGCTCGGAGAGCGTTCCTCAGTTTTGGCAGGAATGATTTTCCTAGAAGACGCCAGGGAAGCGAGGCTCGGGGTGATTCGCGGATTTCAGCGGGCGTAGAATCTCAGCCCAGGGGCGCAGCGACCCACTCAGCTCCTCCACCCGGGGGGCTTCGGGCCGCACCCTGGGGACTACAGTACCGCGGGGACAATGAGAATAAAAGGGCTCCATTCTCAACTTTCTCGGAGGAAAGTGCTCCGCTCGGCGGCTGCCCAAGCCTGTCCGCACGCCGGGTCCCAGTTTTGCGGGGGAGCCCGCCACCCGGATCGCTCCGGGCGCGCACTAAGCAGCCGCGCCGGGGCGCGCAGCCCCCCTATCCCGCCGCCTGCCAAGTTGAAGGCATCTATCTGGGCTCCTGCCTACTCCTCCTCGCCCCCGCAGGGTCCCTGCCCCGGCCTCCCGCATCGGACCGTGCGCCGGGAGCCCCGATCGCTGCGGCGGCTGCAGCCGCATGCCCCCGGCCGGGCCTTTGCCTCGGCCGCCCGCTCCCCTCCCCTGGCCCTACCGTGCAGTCCGGCTCGTGCCCGGGCAGTGCCAGCGCGCGGCACGCGTCCCAGCGGCGAGGCTGCTCCCCGCGGCTGCCCCGCGCGGAGCTCGGGCTCCGGACAAGGCTCGGCCGCCTAGGGTGCTGGCTGGCCGCCTCTCGCGGCTCCCGCGCCGGCTCCGGCAGCCGCGCGCGAAGAGAGAGGGGTTGGGGCGAAACTCCCGGCAACTCCAACTCCAGGCGCCAGAGCTCCGGCTGCAGCCGCGCGCCCGCCGGCCGCCGAGTGCGAGCGCCTGCGAAGCAAACCTGCCCCCGCGGCCGCCTCTGAGCATGCCCAGTGCCGCCGAGGACGAGCCGGGCGCCCCAGCCCGGGGTAGGGAGCTGCGCCGGGGGGCCGGGATGCGACCTCCCGGTTCCAGAGCGAAGGTGGTGGGGGACCCAGGGAAGGCCCTTGTGCAGGGGAAGGGGCTCTGGAGCAAAGGGCCGGTGAGAAACAGTGCGCGGAGCGCAGTGCAAGTTTCATGGGGTGTGAGAAGTTTGTCCGCTGGAAAGGTGAGCTGTTTCTGTAAGCCTCTGTGCAAGACTGTATTCGAAAGGACAACAAGGAAAAACATTTATTTTCCTGGAAGAGAACAGATGAACCCAACAGACGGTTGTTAGTCGTTGCACCTGCGTTCCTAGGTGGCAAACTGAAAGCTCCTGGGGCCTGGCAGGCGGTGTAAACGAGTAAGGAAACCGTGCAGGAGGTGGCGAACTAGACAGAGCTTAAAGGGCAGGCAGAGCCGCTCTGCTCTAAATCGCCCATTGCTATCACGAAGAATTTGGGCCTACTTTTGCTAGGTTTTCGAATTTTCCAAGAAGTGAGCGATATAAATTATTTTCATGTAAAATATTCTCATTTTAAAATGTTGATAATATTTTCTTTTTAAAAAAAATGCTTTGTATCAAACAAAACATATCCGGGTTCCTTCCCAGCTCAACCCCTAAGACAGCCAGTTTGAGGTCTGTGATTTCTGTGCTGAGTGACCACTGTGGTTTGGGAAGGAATTGGAAAAGATCCAAGATGATTCAGTGCTGCCAGTTGCTAAGGGAAATGGGTTTTCAGACAGAAGAGAGCTACAGATAAATGCTGGGGCATTCAAGAAAAGTTTTCACTGATGTGACACGAGACTATAAGAACTAACTTTTGGGAAACATCATTAATAAAAAAGTACCTGAGTAGGAAGTTTCTGCAGGATCACTAACAGTGCCCTACCCACGGCCTCTTGGAGTCTGAAGAAAAAGGAAAGACCGGAAATACTATCCTTGTCCTTATTTTAAATGTTGATATTTTTCGTCATACATTATTGCATTAATTTTTTCAATATTTTATTAAACTATTTCTCTTGATTACTGAGTTCTTTGGCATTCCCTTAAGTTCTGTGGCCTACCTCACCCTAGTCTGTGCTCTGCAGGGTGTTAGATGATGGTGCACCATTATTTTAGTGTGTTCGGCATTCTGTTTACAAATCTTTAGAATCAGCTTTTGGGTAATTCAACAATTTAGTGAGTTAAAATTTCCCTGAATCAGTTCCTGTAGCCAGCCACCCTCCCTTCTGTCCCTTCCTTTTTAAAAAATCTTCCTCCTTATGTTTTATTTTCTCAATATTGCAACTCCATTTCAAGATTACTATTCCTTCCCCCCCGCCCCCAACCAGTACAACTACTCTGTCTCACCCACACGTAGGTCATCAACGTACCTCAACCTCGTTTCACATCAGTAAAAAATTTTCTGCCTCAACCAAATACCTGGACTTACCTCAGTACCCTGGGTCATTCTCCTTGAAGGTGAGCTCATTGCTGATTTCATGGAGAACAGACCATCCCTTATCTATGGGAAGCATTTTAAGCATGCAGAACTCTCAAAGAAAAAAAAAAATGCTTGGGTATTTACACAAGAAGCCTTCTAAAAGTTAGAGGAAGGAGAAAGAACCCAGCCCAGGACCTATCACAGGTAGTTACAAATATTTGCAGAATATATAGCAATTTACATCATCAAAACCTTCTGTATCTCTGTTCCACCTCCCACAGTTCCTAAGAATTATTATTTTTAAAAATCACTAATTATAAGGTTGTATAGAAGAGCAAGAACAGGATGTAAGCATTTATAGGAGGGCTCTGCTTTAACAAGTAAAATGTTTTGTCTACCTACATTTTAAAATATTTGTTTTTAAAATTATCTTTATTAGTAGTAAATAATACATGATATTAAAAAGGGGCTCAGTGCAAGAAAGCTCAGTACAGGGAAAAAGTAAGTTTCCCTCCCCAAGGACTACTTTGTTGCCATTTTCTTGCATATAGGTAACAGAAAACCCTAAGCACATGAAAGCAAGCATAGTTGGTTTCTTTTCCTAAAAGTCTAATCATGGAACTGTAGAACAGAAAAATACCTTATAGTTCTCCTGGATGCTGAATTACAGCCTTTTAAATTACTATTACATTCTAGAATAGAAAAGGAAAACATGGATTTATGGCAAAGATGTCTATGGCAAAAGTACTGAGAGCCTTGGAAGATGAGGGCCCTCCCCAGAACCTGAGCATGCCGGCACCCTTATCTTGGACCTCCAGCATCCAGGACTGGAGATCCAATGTGGCAACTGAGTAGGGGAAACTTAGGCTCACCTCCTCCCAGGACCAAACTGGAATTACAACTAAATTATAGAACAATCAACCTGAATAACCAACTAAAAACTAGCTGAGCAGAAGTCTTCTAAGCAAGGATTTACAGAAGCGCATCCTGTAGGTAGGGCGGAGACATGGATAGGGCTGGCCCCAAACCCACATACAACAGTTGTGGATCAGAAGGTATACCTCAGTTGCCAAGGTTCCCTCCCAAGAATGAGGCATCAGCCCCGTGCCAGGCACCCCACTGCAGAGCACCAGTGCCTGGAAGAGGAGCCTGCGTAACATCTGGTGGGGATTCCATCTGTCAGGGAGAGACAGGAATCTGCTAGGAACCCAGGGCACCCTCATAAATGATCAGCATACAAAATCTCTTTTGTGGACGCGACCCCTGGACTCCAGCAGAGGGACGGTGGCTCAGAACAGACTGGAGCCATACAGGAAGAGAATGGACTATATGGCTTCAGGGAGAGGGCTAGAGGGTCAGCTGCCATTGCGTCTGTGCCGAGTCCCTCTCCTGCACCACCCACAGATGCTGTTTGTCCTGGGTTGACCAATCCCCTCCATGTTGAGTCAGCCTGGAGGGAATGCATAAGCCCCACCTTCCTAACTCTCTGTGGCTGCACCTTGCCAACCCCTGCCCTGAGGAGGACTCTGCTGGCTGTGGACAGCGTAGGCCCACAGTGAAGACTTTCTTTGGAAGGCTCTTGGGGGGGTCTGTTCCCGCCCCTGCCCCATGCTTCAAGTGGAGCCACTGTTCCTGTGCAGAGTCCTCCCTCCAGAAGCCCAAATATCAATGTTTTAGCCTGATGAACTCTACTGGCCCCACCCTGAGGACTCCCTGAGACCCTGCCCCACCACAAAAGTCTGCAGGTCCCAGGTGGGCGGTGGCAGGCCTTGATGTAACCTGAGACTTTCCCTGCATGGCCTTAGACCCAGCACTGGCACCAAGTTTGAATCTCTATTAACCTGGTGCACACCACTCACCCCTACCTGCTGACTCACTCAGAACCTACCTCATGCAGTTCACCTACTGCCAGAGACTCTTTCAGTGACTGAGACTAAAAGGCAGCCAGCAGGAGAAGGAAGGTCTCAGGGTGACTCAGAAGCCAGGGTTGGTATGCTGCTTGGGCCCCCGCTACATGCAACCAGGCTTAGCAGAGGCAGCAACAAAATGTAAATCACTTTGTAGCCCCTAACAGGTAGCTCAGGGCTGGTCACAGGCAGCATCTGATTATTCACCTACACTGGAATCCCTCCCAAGGGGCTCCAGGAGGAATACACCTAGTGGTAGGCTTCAGACTGCATCAGAGCATCACCCAATTAACTTCACAAGAGGCACACCCTATGGGAGATCCTGGCAGGAACCAAACTCTGGTGGGGCAGATTCTGCTTCATGGGCTCAGCTCCTGTACAACAGCTCATACGTACACTGTGGTCAGGTTCAACACACATAGTCAGCCACCCCACCCATGGATGGGCCAACAGCAATCAAGACTCAGCTGCAAACAGGAGCGCTCACACAACCCACACAAGGGGCGTTCCTGGAGCACATTACTCAGGTGATCAGGGAGACTGTGCCATTGATCCCACAGGACGCCTGCTATGTAAGGCCACCCTGCCAAGACTGGGAGACGCAGCAGCTCTACCTAATACACAGAAATAAATCTAGAGAGGCAGCCACAATGGAGAGACAAAGAAGTATGCCCCAAACAAAAGAACAGGAGAAACCCCCAGAGAAAAGAATTAAATGATATAGAGGCAAGCAATCTACCAGACACAGTGTTCAAAACAATGGTTATAAGAATTCTCAAGAAACTTAGGGGAAGAAAGGATGGAATCAGTAGGAACTTTAAGAAGAAGATAGTAAGCATAAAAAATATATATATAAACCATAATAAAACAGTGAGAAATGAAAAATACAATATCTGAAATTAAGAATTTACTAGAAAGACTACAGAGTAGGTTGGATGAAGCAGAGAATCGATTCAGTGATTTGGAAGACAAGGTAGAAGAAACCTCCCAATCAGAGCAGCAAAAAGAAAAAAGAAGTTTAGAAAATGAGGATAGTTTAAGAAATCTTTGGGAGAACATTATAGGGTTATCAGAAGGAGAAGAGAAGAGAGCAAAGGATCAGGAACCTATTTGAAGAAATAATTGCTGACCACTTCCATAACCTGGTGAAGGAAAAAGACACACAAGTCCAGGAAGCACAGAGAATTTGAAACAAGATGAACCCAAAGAGGCCCACGCCAAGATACATCATATTTAAAATGGCAAATGTTAAAGACAAAAAGAGAACCTTAAAAGCAGCAAGGTAGGGCATTACTGAAACACGTGGCAAACTGCAATTCTCGTTTTCTCCCTTCCATCTTTTTTGGTCTTCCATTTTCTCAAAGCTTCTTGCGGCTTCTCTAATTACATTACCTTACTCTATGCTGTTTCAGCTTTCGTATACCAACATACAGATAAGAGACTAAAAGAAGAAACCATTCCTTGGAAAAAATGAAACCAAAGATGTTTTAGTCTTGCAAAAGGACTTGGTTACATCCTGGACTTGGTTGCTCTGTAATAGTTTGATATTTCTTAGCCACATCTTTCCAATCTGATTGTTCGTTCCTTGAGTGCTGGGAACAAGTTTTAAGGGTCTTTACTTTCTGTCACCCAATGCTTTGCTCAGAAGGAGCTCATAAACAAATGACAGTTACAACCATCCTGTCAGTATTCAGGTGAGTCATCTGGGACAGGACATAAATAGTTCATTACATTTTCTAATTTCTAAAGAGACAAAGAATCTGCTATTTAGAACCCATACATAGTATAAAATTGCATTAGTGATAGGTTTTACAATCAAAAGGTAAATGTTATAAAAAACACATAGTAGAAATAGTGGGCGAAGGAAAGGAAGACTTTCTTGAAGAAATAATGATCAAACTGAGGTCTTCAGATTAAACCTGAAGTAGTTAAGTAGGAAAAAAAAAAAGAAGCAAAGAAAGAGAATTCAGGCAGAAAATAGCATGTGCAACAGCACTGAGGAGGGAGGATTTATGAGTTTGGGAGGGACCTTAAAAGTTTTAAGTTTAACCAATCACTAACCCATAGACTTTCAATGTGACTCAGTATTATATGAGAACAGCTGCAATAAGAAATCAAACCATCCTCAGCAAGAAACAAAGTCATCTGGTATTAAGAAGCAGCATGCCATGGTAGAAAGGACATGGATTTTATTTTAAACAGGTTTTATTTTGAAACTCTGTTTCAGCTCCTTCTTGCTCTATTATGTTAGGCAACTTCTCTGAATACCAGATTTCTTGTCCCTGAAAAAATGCACAGTTCTATCTATTGATGGTTTTAATTGGAGTGAACACATATGTAATATATTTAGCATGGTACCTGGCCTACAGTAAGTGCTAAATAAATATTGCTATTTTCATCCCATGACCACCCATCTGGGTAACTTCAAAAAAATGGGAGGAGAAAATTGAGAGTGTGTTTTGCATTTCCAATCAAGCTGTTTCTAGCAGAGCTGTTTCTAGAAGCACTGATTCTGCTACAAGCAATCAATCATATTTTATCTTCACAGATGCAATGTAGCAATCCTGTTTTTACAAAAACAATTTTACATACATAAAAAGTGCTTTTTAAAAAATTTCCACTTTGGGCTATCCAGATGTCCTAGTGTTGCTACCTATTACTCTATTTCTAAAGAAGAGGCCTAAGGGGATAGATGAATAGTTTAAAGATTTCTGCATATGTGTTTATTAAGTTAGGAGTCAGTTAAGATTTACTAAGACATTGCACAGATAACTAAGTTGAAACAGTGACTAATTCTGAATTTCTATCACAAGTAGCCAAGTATGGCTCTTCTCTCTCGACTTGCTTGAATTAAAAGTTTTGAAAAATAGTATCCAGAAAAAAATAGGAATACACGAAGACTGTTCAGATCACTGCCTGCTGCATCGGGACCTCCACCTTAACTCAGACCTGGTTGGTCGTTTTAAGTTCTGAGTTCGGTAGTTTGAACTACCTTAATTACTCCTTCTGTTATTTCAGCAATACTTTTGAAAGACCTTTTTTTTTTTTTTTTTGCTTTAAAATGACTGTTTCCACCAAGATCCAGGAAAGCTGCTAGGCTCTGAGCTAACAAAGAATCCCTTATTCTGCTAGGACACAAGCAAGCCAGTGACCACATAGAGCTGCTATCTCTCCCCCAGTTTCTGTGCTGCTAGTTTGGAGGATAGAATGATGCAATCTATTCCCAGTCTGAGATGGAGAGGCCTCCTCTATTACAGACGGCAGCTCCTTCTGCTCTGTTTATTATGGTTTCTGATCCGTCCCAAAAGACTAACAGTGAAAGAAGCTCCTGTTGCTCTGTCCCCAGAAGCTCTTCAGGCCAAGCAGACCTGCCCAGCCGTAGGTGGCCCTGGAATTTCCCCCTGCTGCTGCCTCAAATTGGCAGCATGTGGTGCAGTCGAGGAGTTTGCTGCCCGAAGTACACTTCTCAGACTAGCAGCCTCAGCAGTCCTGGGAACTTAGAAATGTAGACTTCTGCCTGTCCCAGACCTGGTAAATCAGAATCTATATTTTTCCAAGAATGCCAGGTGATTTGTTTGTACATTAAAGTTTAAGAAACACTGCCTTGGAGCACCCAGCCAAGAAAGACAGGAGAAAACAAAAGGCATTTTAAAGGTAAAATGTATTTCCTTTGTCCTTGTCCTTTCTCACTCCAGTCTCCAGGCCCCATCTCCATATATCTAAATCCCACCCTGTTTTCCTTTGAGCTGTCTGAAATGCCTCCTCTGTGAAAAGCTTTACTGATGTTTCAGCCAAAGGTGTCTCCCATTCATTTACCTGTATTTTTCCTTTGGAACTTATTACGGTCTGTTTACACTGTGCAAGTATGTTTGCACAGATCTAATTCATCCTGCTCAAGGCTTGAGACTTGCTGGAACCTTCTTTATGCCTTCTATAGTGTCTAGCCTAGAGGCCCTGGAAAAAAGGCTATTTATTTTGTGAGAGAAAGATATTAACCAAGTAGATATATAGTTATAAACTATGACTTGTGCTACGAAATGAGGGAATTAGGATACGATAGGGGATACCTAAGCTGGTTTGGGGAAGTGGATATCCGTCAAGGGCAGCTCTCTGAGAAAGTGGGGAGAGAAGCAGAGGTAGCCAAGGGAAGACTGGCGGACAGCGTGCCAGGTGGAACACGGCAGGAACAGAGGGACAGAAACCCAGAGGTGGGAAAGGGTTTGATGCCTTACAGAAGTGGAAGAAGGACCAGGGGGACTGGAGCACAGTGAGAGGAGGGGTGTGCCTTGAGGAATCAGATCAAGCAATGCCTTCAGGATTTATCCTTTTCATCCTGTGGGAAGCCATTGAAACTTCCTGAGTGGAGTGATGGAGACCTATTTTCATTTTAAGACCACTTTGTGTTACAGGGGAGATACTTTGAAATTAATTAAGACTAGACGGGAAACCACTTTGGAGACCATTGTAGTATTCAGGTTAGAGAGAAGAAAGTGTTTAGACAAGATTTAAAACTGGGGAGATGAGAAAAAGAGGACAGATTGAGCTACATTCTGGAGGTGAGAAAAATAAAATTTACGCATGATTGAGAGCAGGGATGGAAACATTAACTGCAATCTCCATATTGATTCTTTAAACCACCGGGTGGGTGGGTGGTGTTATTCACATATTTGATTCAGTTGGAAATTTGGGAAGGAAAAGTTAAAAATCCATTCTGGATATGAAGTTGAGATTTGTCAGAGAACCAAGTAGAATAATCAAATAGACAGTATACAGGTTGGTACTCAGAAAACAGATCTGGTTGGAAATTAGATATTTCAGAGCTATTAGCATTTAGATGGTATTTGAGGCAATTGTAGAGAGTGAGTACAGAATAAACGGGGCAGGGAGGGGCGGGGGGGGGGGGCTCATTTTCATTCCCAAGGAACTACAACACTAGGAAGCTTTCAAAAGTGACTTCCAGGCTGGACTGGTGGTGAATAATTCTGGAGCAAAGAAAATGGTTTTTCAAGAAGAAAGGTGTGGTCAGCTGTGTTGAATACTACTGAGGGGTCAAGCAAGGTGATGTGTTACTACATATTTAAAAAATGGTAGTTTTATTAGAGTGGTGGTTTTAGAAGTATATTATTTTTAATAATGTTTAAGCTTTAGTAATGAAAACCTAATTAACATCTAATTACTTTTGATAACTTAGTTTCAACAGGATAGTTAATACCTTTGATATATTAACTTCATCTTGGTCACCAAACTCTTCTTAGTCATTATTTTTGCATCTCTCTCTTGCCATCTTATATATTAAACAGTTAACTCTCTTATCTCCGGTCTAGTATTAAATATTCAAAAGTTTTAAATCTGACCAGGCCTCCAGCCTAACAGCACATGCTAAATGCACAAAGTACCTGCCTTATAGGCACCAAATAGAATGTACTTGCTTCATCTGAAAGCCTTTGAATGATCTATAACAAATAATCTCCTTATTTCTTTAAGTTTATTTATAAAAATAAATTAAAAAGTGTACTTTCCTTAAGAAAAAAACTACCTTATTCAGGTAAATTCTGGTCTTAATTTAACAGCTATTGATATGCATTAGACAAAGACAAATGAAAATATCTGAACAAGATAGTATTTGTTCCCCCTTTCTGATGTTATATTCAGGAACTTTAAAAGGAAGTGACATGGTTTGTACAGAATTATTATCTTCCCAGTTTGAGAGGTAAGAGGGGATGAAGAGGGTCAAATCCCCATCCTGCACTTAAATACCTTGACTATTCATTTTCTTCATAATGACTCAGAGTGTCACCAACTCAGAGTATCTAGGGTACTCATGAATAGAAAAAAGAAAGAGAAATAATAATCCAAAAAATCCGGTCTCAGCAAAACTGGCAGGACTCCATTCATTTCCCCTAACTTTCTACCTTAGGATTTAATTATATTGCTAGGTAGTATTCTCAGCTCAAGCACAAATTCTTCTGGGCAAGAATTCAAACGTATGCAGATTGTCTTTTGAATCCCTCTGAAGCTCTGTTACGCTTACCAGAACCCATCCAAAGTCATTTCCATGCTGAATGTCTTATGAGATGGGGGAGAGCCCCATGTCACTTACTCGTATTCTTACTTTTCACCTCCTTTTTTCTGTAACATTGGACATATTGAAATAAGCCTCAAGAAAACACGTCATCCTTTTTCTTTGTCTTATAGATAACACAACATAACCTGCACAGCACTGGGAATAAAGGGAGTAAAATGGGAATGTTGGAGAACTCTGGCAGCTGGAGGGAGGAAAGTGATGGTACGTTTACCAACTTTACATGACAGGTCTCATGGTGCCAAGACAGGTGCGCTTTTTAGGAAAGGATGATTGTATTTTTTCCAATGACATTCTTAACTCTTCATTTTCACCTAGAGATAATTAAATATCACCATGTTTAACTTGCATTTCTCCTCTTACCTGTAAGAGGAGTCCTCCCAGGTCACAGAAGAAAAACACCTTTCTATGACTAGCTGCTCTTTAATCATAAACCAGCTTCTCTTTGAGAGAACCATTCAACTGATTTGGTTGCTGTAAAATTGTCTAATTGAGTGAACAGATACTTTTTATTCTACAGAAAGCTGTACAGGTATACAGGAATGTCTGTTAGGACAGTGTGATCCTGGCCTCATACAAGGGCAAATGGTTCACTTAGTGTGACAGGAAAGAATAAAGGGCAGACTTACAATTCATGCAAAACAGAATATGAAAATGCCCACTTGAGGACTGACTTAAGGTTTCTCTCAACTCCCAAATTACAGTCTCTTGTTATAGAGTTTTCAATGTAATGACTGGTGGGTTAGTTACTTCCCAGTATCTGATTTGTTAGCTGTGATAGCTAGGAATACATTTAATCAATATTCAAGCACTTTCCTTCCCCCTTGGGACAGAATATACTTCCTAACTCATTGATTCTGTTTGGCCATGTGACTTGCTTTAGCTAATGGAAGTGGAAAAAGGCTATAACAAATTGTGCTCGTGTAATTTTACTTGTTATTTGTGTGCTCCAGTCATTAGAAAAGCATGTCCCAAGTAGACCTGAATTCAGTCTAATGCCTGGAGCCATGTCTAGCCATCCTGCTTTCTGAAGGATAACTTCCCAGCCAAAACAATCGAGATCAGCAAAGTGATATTCACCTTCAGATTTATGAGCATTTAATGTGTTTTTGTTTTAGAATAACTTGTTATGCAGCATTATTATGGCAATAGCTGACTGATGCATATACTTAGAAGAAAGATGGCATAAACATAAGCTCAGAAAAGCAACTTATCTAGCTTAATTTCTCAGTCTCAGCCAAAAAGGCCATAGCAGCAAAATTACTTGGTCATGTCATTTAGTGAAATGAATTGTATGTCTCTGTACATCTCTTTATAAAATTAAGCTCATGTAAAACTATATTGAATTTGAAAATAGTCATTTAAAATTAATAAAGTCATTTTATTTTCAAATATTTTAGTGGAAGAACTCTCTACCACAAACATTCTTAATAAGGTGGTTTTATGTGAGTAGATTTCCAGTAATGTTATTTGTGATCAGTTCTCCATCAATCCATCCATCCATCGATCTACGTTTATTATTTTTTTAGTTTGCATTATCATCTAAGAATAATGCAGTAGATCTTACATAATTCACATAAGAATTTAGAATTAGAAAAATATTATTTAAATTTCCTGTATTTGAATTACATAAGAAATCTATGATCATTGTAGCAAAATAGAAAGTACATGTAAACAAACAAAAAAATCCTACATACATACACCATCTAGAGATAATCTTCCTTTGCTCAAATTTCATCGCTCGTCTTCACAAAATTTCTTTTCTATGTATGTATTTTTATATACATTTAATTACAGTGGACTCCTACTGTGCATATTGTTCTATAACCAGCTTTTATCATTAAGTGTTATGTTGTAACTTCTATGACACTAATATAGAGCTACATGATCATTTTTTTTAAAGATTTTATTTATTTATTTTTAGAGAGAGGGGAAAGGAAGGAGAAAGAGAGGAAGAAAAGTGTCGATGTGTAAAAAACATCCATCAGTTGCCTCTCCCATGCCCCCACTTGGGGACCTGGCTCAAAACCCAGGCATGTGTCCTGACCAGGAATTGAACTTGCAACCTTTTGGTTTGCAGGACAACGCCCAACCCACCAAGCCACACCAGTCAGGGAGAGCTACATAATCATTTTAAATGGTTGTCTAATATTAAATAGAATACATGCTCTGGGGGTGAGGGGTGTGGGTGTTACCGAAAGCAGACCTACTGGTGGGCCCAGTACTGTTACTGGAACAACGCCCACCCCCCACCCTGGCGCCCCTCTGTTCTAGGTTTTTTGCCTGCCACCTGTTAGAAACTATGGCTCTCAATGGCAGAGTCTGGTGGAAAGGAAAGCAACTATGTATTCAAAAGTTACACATGTTTTGAATAATGGCTAAATGTTGCTGTTAAATCTGAAAATCCCTTTAAAACACCAACCAACACACACAGTCCTGCCTTTCCCCAACTTTGCCCAGTCAGGCCCATCAGGGGTACCATCCTTCAGAAAAAAAAAGAACAGAAGTCCATGGCTCAGCGGGGCAGGCCTCTTGCTGTTCCCAGCACCATCAGCTATATCGCCACGATCTCCAGTTCTTAATCCAAACCCATGTGGCACCTTCTGGCCCACCAGCAAGAGTCCTTTCATCCCTTTCCTTCCCGCATGGTCATCACATTGTTCCTCTGCTTCGTGGCATGAACCATCTTTGAGCTCTCATGCTCATGAGCAGTAACCAGGGGAGCTGCTCTGCATGGCTGCTACATCTTGCTTTCCAGCTTCTTAAACTGTGTGGTCAAGGGAGCCCCCAATCTGCTCCCAAAGCCACGTGGTCATAAGCCTCTAGTGTGACTACTGCGCCTGGGTTTAAATCCTGGTGCGAATCTTCCCTTGTAATTCCATTTCCAACTCTATCTGCAGCCTCTGTAAGGGTTGGGGGGCGGGGGAAGCTGCTTCCCAGTTACATGCTGGGTTTAAGTTATACAAACCTTCCTGGTTAGCCTTGTTGATATGCAAAATAACCATCTTTGCAAAATGATGTATGAAGCTACCTTGCTGTTATTGACAAGCAAAATGACTCACAATGGCCCTGCTCCATGTCAGGTATGAAGCTGGCCTGTTATTGATATGCAAAGTAACACTAAATGGCCCTGCTCCATGTCTCCCATCCCCCATGGCAGCCCACCTTATTGGGGGGGAGGGGTGAGAATATATTATATTTTTCTTGGACATCCCAAGTTCTGGACCCTGTTACAAATCCCCCTTTGGGGGACCCTGGCTGCCTCCTGATGCATGGGTGGAGGTGAAAGAGAGTATAGGGGGGATAAATAGTGATTAAAACAAAGAAAGAATACATGCTCTATAATTTGTTAACTAGCCCCCAATCTCTAGATATTTAGGTTGTAATTAGGGTAGCTTTTTTCCTTTTTTCTATTATAAATAACAGTTGAATGAATACTCTTATTCATGTATTTTTCTCACTATTCAAATTATTTTCCTAGTATTAAGTCCTAGAAGTAAAATTGCTAATGTAAAAGATATCTACATGTTTAAGACCCTTGTCACGATAAGTCCCAGAAAGGAGGTACCCATTTACACTCCCTGTAGTAGTAAGACTGTACCATATCTTTCAATAAACAACAATGCTCCTCTTCAAAGATTCTTTTCCCTCATCTGTTTTCTTCTCTATATCTACTATCTACTTTATTTCCACTTAGAACTAAAAAATGGCAAAATAGAAAATATTTTCCCCTGTGATATACAAAGAAATAAAACGACTTAAGAAATGTCTTGAATGCCTTAAAATAAGTAAAAATAATCATGAAAGCAAAATAGTCTTTTCTTTAGCAAAAAAAAACAGTACTCTTAATTTTGGCCTCAGTATTGTTTGGAATAATAGCTAACAAAATCATAACTCTTTACAATCATGATATTAAATGGGCTTGTTGGAAATGAGTCATTTTGTACACATTGGGAGTTTTATGGTTAGTTTAATGTCACTGAATTTAATTAACTTAAATTGTCTCTTGCGCATCATTATACTTTGAAAAACCCTCCTCAGTCAGAGAGCTCTTAGCAGTGAACAAAAATGCACAGTGCCTCTAAATTATAAGATATATGTGACTAATTTATTAGGTGGAGAAACAGGCATAAAGCAGTAGATTCTTTAGCAGCTGAAGTAAAAAAATAAAATTATAAATATAAAGATGCTGCCATAGAGGAGGTAAAAATTAAAATCAAGGAACTTTTTCATGTGACAAACAGCCTTTTGCAACCACTAATAGATACCATTACAAACTAGAGCCAGAATTTTAAATGGGATTGTTGCTTGGAAGTGACAACTGGCGTGGGAACTCACTGTGCGCATCCTGCAACTCCCAGAAATCACAAAAACACATTAAAGAAAGAAAAAAGAAATCCTCCAAAAATGATGACATTAAAAAAATGTATTTATTTTTTCAGAGAGAGGGGAAGGGAGGGAGACAGTGAGGGAGAGAACATCAACGTACCCGAGAAGCAATTGTTTGCTTCTCTCATGCCTGCAACCTGGGCTGTGCCCTGACTGAATCAACCGGTGACCTTTTGGTTCTCAGGCTGGTGCTCAACCCACTGAGCTGCACCAGCCACAGCAAAAATAATAGTATTTTTGAATATTACAAAACAAGCTACTGTGGCAAAGAATATATGGAAAATTGAAGCTCAGTTCAAGATCAACTCCTAAAATGTCATCTTAATGATTCATGTGTATTTTGAGAGAAATTTGGAAGTTCTAATTGCAAAATTAGACTTTAAGAGACTTTATTTCAAAATACTTTAGCACAGATAATTTCTTAATCTGCTTTTACAGCTCATTAGGGTTGTTTTATCATTTACATAAACCTTTCTATTTCAAAGTACTTGCTTGACAAAATCACTAATGAAGTTATACCGAGAAACAGTATTCTTTAAAAATAATTTACACTTTAAAAATGTATTTCTCTTATTTGTTTCTCTTCATCATCGTGTCTATTTCCTGGGAGTGCCTTTTTATTCAGTTCAACAAATATTTACTGAATAACCACTTGGTACAAAACTTTGTGTCAGAGCTTCAGAAGAACTGAAAAGATAGAGACAGAAAGCATATCAGTGGCTGCCAGGGCCTGGGGAGAGGAAGGGGAGTGACTGCTCTGTGGGTATGGGGTTTCCTTTTTGGATGATGAGAAAGTTTTAGAACTACTTACTAGTGATGGTTGGACAACACTGTGAATGTATTCAATACCACTGTACACTTTAAAATGGTTAAAATGGTAAATGCTGTGTATTTTATCACAATTTTAAAAAAATTGTGCAGAAAAAATAACTAGGTAAGTCAATGAAGGAGAGGCACAAATATTCCACTTCAGAAGTACATTTAATCAGAAAGATATTTAAATTATCTTTCTAATATCACTATTGATTTCATGCAGTCAAATCTAATCCAATAAGCAAGTATAATCAGGACAGTCATAGGCCATCATACTTAAACCTGAACGGGAATGCTGAAATGAGCAATATATGGTCCTTGCCTTCAAGTAGATTTCTGGTTTATAAGGAATAAAGATAGCTATTAAAAAGTGTCGAATACAAGATAGAATGTCAAAAAACTATACTCTAAAGGTGAACATAGTGCTAAGAAAGTGAAGAGGATAATTAGGTTAATTATTATAAAAAATCATCAAGGATAAAATAGCTTTGTACTTGGTCTTCAAAGGTGGGTATGATTTTGCCAATCACATAAGATGACAACAGTCAGTCCAGGTGAAGAGAAGAAGATGAGAAAAAGTATAGAACTAAGAAATGAAAAGTAGTCATGGGGAATCCTGAGTAGCCATGCTTGGTTGAAGGGTGAAGTTGAATAGGCCAAATAATGGAAGTTAAGGTTTAGGAGATATCAAATAACTTGCAAGATAAGATTGAAGACATTGAGAGTTTGCAGGTGATTTAGCAGTGATTGATTCCAACTTTCCACTTTCAAAATGGATCTCTCTTACAGCATCTGACAAGTGGCCATTCAGCTGCTTTTGGAATTCCTCTGACTTTGAAGTCAGTACCTTCAGAGCCTGGATTACTAGATGACTGAAATTGTTAGAGTTCTTGTATTCATCAAAAATCTGCCTCCCCATAATTTGTATACATTTATTTTAGTTCTGCCTTCTGAAACCACACAAAATAAATGAATTTTTTTAAACCAACTCTTCTAGTATTTGAGTCAGTAAATATGTTCTCCTTCTATCTTCCCTTTTCTAAATTAGACATTTGAGTCCTTTCACTTTTTTCTCTTCTGACAGGCTTTTTAAGACTTTTGCAATTCTAGTTAATTCTGTTTTCTATAAATTCTGGTGTCCCTATTTCGTTATAGTAATCAGTACCAAATTTGTTTCTCTAGGTGTGGTATTAATAGCATCTCTTCTGCTTCTAACGCAGCCAGAGAGGGTCTATTCAAGGGTCTGATAGGCACATCACCTAATTGACATACACTAAGCTTAGAGTCAACTAATACCTGCTTAAAATTGTTGGGTTTTGTGTTTTTCTTTTTCTTTTTTTTTTCTTGGTAAGTGAAAATATTAAGTCATTTATCCAAATGTGGTACTCAAGTGTTATACTTCTAAATTTATCATTCAAAAATTTCATTGTGTTAGATTTGACCTATAATTATATATTATGAGAACCATTAGGATCCTGATTCTGTTGTCTGGTTTATTGGCTACTTACCATCTTCTTGCCATTTATTAATTTGGTAAGCATCCCTTTGATGTTGATATTCAAGTCATTAATATAATGTTTTAGAGAAAATTGTAGATGATATAATATTAAATAAATCACTATAACTTGCCTTCTAGGTAGAGTTTGAATTAGTCATTAATCAGTCATTTCTGGAAACGACCATTGAACTAATTATGAATCCAGCCATAACAGTGACTTCTAACAAATAGACTGTACATTGTTTTTCCATAAAAAAGCATTGTGGCTACATTCTTGCTGTCTCTTGAATTGTTCACTCTGGGGGAGGTTAGTGACCATGTCATAAAAACTGGGTCAGTTTTCTATTTTTATGTAACAAACAGCTACAAATTTAGCTGCATAATCCAGCATCCATTTATTAGCTCATTGTTCTGTGAGTCAGGATTCCAACACAGCATGGCTAGCTTCTTCTCAGGACTATCAACTGCTTTTGAGCAAGAACATTTTCTGAGAGAACATGTTTTCCAAAGTTTACATGTGAAAAATGAATCCATAGAAGAAATGGGAAGTTGGGAGGGTGTCTGGGTTGCTACCCAAGAGCCCAGGATGGAAATAATGATGACTCCTAAATTGCCGAGGTGACAGTATGATTAGACTGAGAGTTGGGAAAGGAAAACCACTGAGGAAATAGAATGCAGGGTTTAGCAAGTTGGATTATTGCTGAGCATTGGAAAGTTATTCAATGGGAAGTTATTCAATGGTTTAATTGCTCAAGTCATGTGTGGATAGTATCTCATGGGAGGATGTAAGAAAAAAAAAGAGCTGAAAGGTTATTAGGAGACAATTAAACTCACCAGTGTGGGAAATAGAACGTTATAGAGAGAAAGACAGATTTGGAGCATTTTAAAAAGTAGGAGGAGAATGAGAAGAGTTAAGTGGGAGACAACAAGAGTTTCAAGAAGGAAGGAGCTAAGTAATATCAATTTATGCTCCCATGTTAAGATTAGAGAGGATGGTGACCAAGAAGTTGAATTACAGTGACTTTAAAAGTATGTTGTATGAAGAAAAGGAGATACCCAGTATATTCCTAAGGGCAGCAATCTGGGGAAGCTGACATAATATAAATCATATATGTTTCTCTTAAAGATGAGGATAAAGACCTGGTTTCTGAAAGCTATTCCAACTCTAATGTTCTTCCTCTTTGGAACTAAAGAATACTGGGAGATTACCAAGAATAATTAGTTAAATATTTCTCTCAGTGGAGGTTATTCAATTAATTTATTGCCAAAAATAACAATGCTGCATCTTAAGTGCTTCCTGAATTAGAAAAACCTGGATTCATAATTTGGGCGTTGGTCACTGACTGCTCTCAAAGCCACCTTGAGGCTGTTCTTGCATCTGAAATACCTAACACCCATCCATGGTGACACCTGATACCAGTTCATCCCAGTCACTACCACCCATCAACCAAACTGCCCTGGACCAAGCAAGCTCCTGGCAAATTTAGGAAAAGAAGGGACTATGTCATCCAAAAACAAAATTATAATATAGAGACACAATGGGCACCTCGCAGAACCACAAAGAATGGGCTTGAATAAGCACTTCCCATGCTTAAGTCTCTTTTCTCCAGACCATGTACTGGTGAATTTTACTGAAAGTGTACATGTCATCACTAATCTCATTCTTCTGTTTCCTGCGAACTTTCCTAATTAGCTCAGGAAGATCAAACTCTCAACCTCTTTTTTCTCTCTGTTTGTTCATTTCCCCTTCTTCCATTTGCTCAAAAACCAGCCTTACTCAATTCTGATAAAAGTAAGAGAACAGCCCTGGCTGGTGTGGCTCAGTGGATTGGGCACTGGCCTGAGGACTGAGAACCAAATGGTCACTGGTTTGATTCCCAGTCAGGGCACATGCCTGGGTTGCAGGCAAGGTCCTGAGTTGGGGGTGTGTGAGGGGCAACCATCTGATGTATCTCTCGCACACAGATATTTCTCTCTCTCTCTCTCTCTCTCTCCCTACCTTCCCATCTCTCTAGAAATAAATAAAATCTTTAAAACAAAAAGTCAGAGAAAAATAATTATGTACCTCTATCAAGAAAATATTTATATGCTTTGAGGTTAAATGAGGAGTTGTGAAGAACTAATAACATTAACTTCTAAAGTCCATGAAAATGAGGAACTATTCCTTTGAAAACATGCACAAAATGTTTCTATACATTATCACTGCCCTTTAGAACATATTTTTTCCCTCGGCAACAATACTCTGATTCTCTTTCTGTGTGTGTCTATGTGTGTGTCTAAGTGCTGACATTGCAGAAGTTTGGTTTCCTGCTGTTTTTCAGTGCTAATGTCTAATAATTCATGTATGAGAAAAATAGGGTTCTGTATAGTCCAGGAATTCAGTCTCTATCTTTAGTCCTGTTTCTAGGAGAAAATGCATTCTACATTCCTAACAAGCGATTTCCAAATTTAGAGTACCAAACACTTGAAAGTAGAAGACTGCTTGTACCTATATTATTGATTGACTAAATATCATTTCTTAAGTGAACCAGTCTGAATTTGCTCCTAGTATTCTCTTCAAGTAATTTTGTTGCCTAATATCAGCATAATCCCTTTATTCTGTACCTAAGAAAGTGGCAACATAGCGTAGTCATGATTATGCCCTCAGAGCCAGGTGGAACTGTGTTCCAACTCTGATTCCATCACTTCGCATGCTCTGTGGATCTGGGGAAATTATTTAACTTCCTATAACCTTAGTTACCTATTCTGTAAAATAGAAATAATGTAGATGTGTATCTCTTAGAGTTGTTGTAAGGATTAAATATTATATATGATAAGTTTCTGTCCCATAACAATCACTCAACAAATACCATATCTAGGCAGTAGAATAGTGGTCTTTTTAAAGTATGTACCCAGATCATTAAAATATTTTCATCATATAGCTTTTATTCATTTATTTATAAATTATATATATAGTCCTCCTAGACTAGTATAACATACATATAAAACAAGAAAGTAAAATTTTAAAAGAATGTGACAAAGATAAACTCTACTTAAAAATAAATAAAAATATAAAGTATAAGTGGAATGTTTGTTGCTTTTTTCATTCTTCAAACAATTCTAAATTCCAATGCAACTGTCAAGTTCAAAACATGAGTTATGAAATTCTGTTGCCAGATTTTTGTGTGTGTGAAGGAATAAAACTCTTAATAGATGGATGACTCACTTCATTTTCACACAAAATTACACATTGATATAAAAATCCTTAAACACCCATTTTCAGAAGACAGTTTCCATAGGACTCAAAAAGAAACACTTTCTTATTGCTAAAGCATTACCTTTACCTTAATGGGACACAATAGTTTTTTGGTTTTGTTTTAATATCTGTAGGAGGCTTATTACTGACGAGCATTTATTGCAAAAAAGATCAGCAAGTTTTTTTCCCATAAAATAAAACAATATATCTTTAAGCCTGACAAGAGTTTGAAGTGTTTTGCCACAAGATAACCAGTGAACCTCTCTGAAGTACAAACTATTATCACTGATATTGCTGATCTCATGAGCACATACTCGTTTAACAGAGATTTATTTGGTGCTTACTTTTTGACAGGCACCGTTTTTAGCACTTTACAAATATTAACTCAGTCTCATAACAACATTATGAGTTAGATTTCCTTCTCATGTTACAGATGAGATAACTAAGGCAGAGAGAAGTTAACAAAAAATTTGTTCAAAGTCAGACACTGTTTGAACCTAGGTATTTTAGCTTTAGAAACTCAGCTTTTAACAATTAGACTCTGATGCCTACAATTCTACCCATGAAGATAAAATGACCTTAAGTTGCACTTAACACATGTAAACTACAGTTTAACTGAAGTATGCTAGAGGCAGAGATCAGGTGAGGTTGCTAATACCAATCCTTTGGTACCAAGGAATGGTCCCCTTCCCTCTGGAGACCTGGTGCATTGTACATTCATGGAACTACCTGAAGTGTGTGTCAAGTGAGGCCTCTAGTTTGAAAAATATTAGCAACCTTAATCTATGTAAAAACAGATGTCCTAGTGTTTTCCTCCCAAATTCCAATTCCTTAGGGGTATATGCACCTCTTTGGGGATAACTGCTGCAGAAATCTGAAGTATATGGAAGAGGAGCTGAAAAGATTTGGTTGCGTCTACTGCCAGAGCTGGAAGTTCTGCTATGTATAAATGTATAAGAAGCGGTCCCTGTGGACATGTCGGTATACATATTTTTATTGAAATCATGTTAGGCTAAAATCCATTTGTATAAACGTGTTAGTACTATATTAATAATGTAATTTGAACTCTATTATAAATGTGTCATGGAAAACTTACCAAGGATTTTCACAAGGATAATGTGAAGCATTAACATTTATTTACTGATTTATCCTACTTGTTGGCATTGAAAGGATTTTTTGAGTGAAAATGCCTCCAAGTAGTCTATACTATTGAAATGACTGAAAGAAATTAGATTCAGGACTGTTAAACAAATCTTTAACTTATGTATCAGATCGGACTCTATTCTTTAATTTCTATTTCATAGAAATATTAAGAAGAGTTTAATGCTGTCTTTCTTTTCCCCTAGAAAATATCTCCATCTCTGGTTGTGGAACTATTCTTCCTGATATACTGGCTTTTACATTGCTCTTCAAAAATAAGAGAATCTGATGATTGATTTCCATATGATGTTTGAATTTTCTGGATGTCTAGAGATAACTTACATATTTATTTTTCATCACAGAAATATCATTGTCATTATCTTAATGTTATGATTATTGTTATGGATAAGTGATACTTTAGTTAGTCTGTTTTTATTCACTATTGTAATAATATAAAAATAGTTAAGTGAATAGAAGTTTCTGAAATATTTGAATATAATGTGCCATTCTTAAAAGATGAGATCATCACCTAATGCCAAGATGAACTATATTTTGTCATGTTAAGCTCAGAATGAGTCGGGTAAATCAGTCTTGCCTAGAAGATTGCAATTCCTAGAAGGTAAGAACAAATCTATGCTTCTCTGTATTCATATATGTAGGATAAGGCTGCTCAGCAGGGCCTCAATAAATGTTGTGGGTTGAATGGGTGAATGAAGAAATTATTTTCTGCTTGGGAGACCTGATTTCTTTAAAGAATGTCACAAGACAGACCTGGACCTAAGTATATTTGTGAGACGGCTACATTTGTGTTGACATCTTTCTCCATGCTCCAAAAGGACATTCTTGCTGACCCTTCTCAGCTTTCCAGTTTCCTTCACTTTTTTCCTAATGATTTTACATGTAGAGATCAAGGGGGCTTTTGTTCAAAAGAGAAGTAAGAGACACAAGTTTTCTAGTCACTTTCATGTGAGCCTATCTACAAATTAACCTGAAAAAAAAAAATAGAAGGGAAAGTATTAAAAATGGCCCTTGGGGAAAATCTGTATTTAAGAGATAATAAAAGGAACACATGCCAAAAAGGGGAACCTGGTAGATGTAAAGAAAATAAGAAGGAACTCAGAGGACTGGAGACTCACAGGGCCAGAGGAGGAAAGAATTTTGAGAATCAGGGGGCTGTTGGTGATGGCAAATATACCAGAGAAGCCAAGAAGGCCAATAATTGCAACGAGGCTTCTTAATTTTGTTTTTAGAAGTTAAATGATTGTTTATAAGACAACAATTCCAATAGAGTTCTAAAGCTAGGAAGGGAAGACAGAATTCTCTCAAGAACGATGTGAGGAAAAAGGAAATTTGTCCTTGAGAGATTAGCAGAGCTAAAGAAGATCTTTTTTCTTGAAGTATTTGAGAATGTTGTAGGTAGAAGAGAAGTATTTTGTTTTGTTTTGTTTTCTAGAAAGAGTTAGAAGATTCCAGAGAGAGACAGGGGATAATTGATTGATAGGCCAGGTCCAAAAACAGATATAAAGACAAAAAATCATGACCAACTGAATATACACAGGAGGAGTATGTGAGGACTTTGGGAAAATTTGAGGTCTTTAAGAATAAGAATGGAGAGATCACATGCTGGAAGCCTTCAGTCACGTCCAAAGTGAGGTTATCTGGTTCAAATGGACAGGATGGAAGTGGGATATAGAGATGAAGTGAGGTGAGCTGAGGAATGAAATCAAGATGAAAATGAGCTCCACAATGAGGTAAGAAAGATATATAAGGAAATGCATTGTCTATGTGTATATTAGTGATGCAGTGTGTATGTGTCAGTGATTAATACACACTTACTGTAAAATCTCATCACCCAGAAATAAACATTGGTGGGTGATACTACGAGGAAGAAATCTAGAGAGCTGGGTGTCTGACTGGTTACAAAGTGTGAGTGTGAGATGATCATTTTGCTGGGTTGTGGGTCTGAGTGACTGGAAGGACGAGTGTGCCTTTGCCAGAACTAGAACAGCCAGGAGACACTCCAGGTTTTGGAAACAAGATGATGTGCATGATTCTAGGCATTAGATTTGATGTGGAAAATCATAGAATTGAAGGGACTGACTCCCACAACTCTACATAGGTGGAGGCCTTAATGTGCATTAATGATGAGAGAGGTAGAGGAGGTAACGCAGAGGTGAGAGAACAAGGTGGGAGAGGAAAAAACAGGGCAAGTGCTGTGACTGGGGAGTAAAGGGGGCAAAGATTTTCAACTGTATTTAGTGGTACAAAGAAGTCAAGGAGAAAGAGAACAAGGAATACATTAAGCCCATTTGCTAGCTAAGAACTATCCCTTGATTTATTTTAAATTATGGCCTTCCTTTTAAAATTCACTTTACAACGTATTATCCTGCAATACCACAAATTATTGCTCAGGTTTTCCTTTGAAGGGTTCATTACAAGAGAAGGCCTTTTTTCCCCATCCTTAAAGGGTCTACGCAGGACGCACAACTTTTCAAAAGAAAACTTCAAATTCAAATTTGCTTTGAAAGCCTTTGTGAAGTGTGCCTTTACTTTCATTGTTTTGGTTTGCCACATTGGACCTACTTCATTATTTCTCATTGGACACTATCTGCAGGCTTCCGGGATAAGATGATTTTCCTTGCCAGACCATGCTCCCTGCCAATATATATAGAAGCAATATGTTTTAGTGTCATAGTCTCTGAAGTTATCTTGGCATTTTTTTCTGAGACAGATTAAGCTGGAAAGAGGTTGACCAGTGACAGATCAAGATAACCATATCCTTGACTGAGTTGCATGTAAGTCATTGATTTTTATTTTAAAGCTTTGTTTTTAATTGAGGCTCTTAATTTTCTTGCCATAAATGTGTAAAACCATATCAACAGAAAGAATTACAGTAACTTCTGTTCATAAATGAAATGTTCTGGGGTTATTATTGGAGTGTATTTACAAAGAACTCTTCCTTGGGCTATACCTGGCTTTGAAAGATGGATATTAAACAATATACTGGACAGTCTCATTCAGCTTATGCAGTTGAACCTTGAACAGCATGGGTTTAAATTGCCCATGTGCACTTATACATGTTTCCCCCTCCCCCCAATAAATATATAGCTAGCCCTCTGTGTCTCTGGGTTTTACAACTGCAGATTTAATCAATCATGGACAGAAAACACCTTTTTTTAATTTGCAATTTGGTATCTGGAACTGCAGATCACTGACTTATGTATTATTACATGCCATTTTTAAAAGGAGTATGCCATTTTTTATATTAGGGACTTTGTTATCTGCAGGGGAGGAGGGAGTCTTGGAATCAATCCTAGGCAGATACCAGTGGACTGTAGTTAATCTAGGTATTCGGGGGATTTAAAGGTTATATGCAGATTCTTTGCAAGGGGTTGGTGTCCTTAACTCCCCACAATTGTCCAAGGTTCAACTGTACTTAAAGACTAATGCAGGTACATGAATGAGAATTCTTAAGATGCAATAAAAAAAGTATTAATCACAGCTGTTAGGTGTGATTAGCAATACACCACAAAGTATGAAAAGAAGATTGTAGTGTTTTGTTACACATTTTAATGGTGCTAAAATTAAATTCTCTCAGTCCTTCCCCAAATTATTCTTACAACAACTTAGAGACAGTTTTCTTTCCCTGAAATATTTTTCCTGCGTCTCAGTCATGCATATCGGAAAATTATTCTGCATCTCATCCAAGCTCAAAAAATTTCGGTTTTAAATGCCCGCTAAAATGATGCCAAGGGAGAACTCAAAATAGAAACCTCAGGACAGAGATCATTTTGTTCAGTAAGTTTCACTGTGGTATCAGAGGTTAAAATAAACCTGTGAACACTAAGAATTACATGTGTCAAAATGAACTTCTCGTGGTTAAGTGGGTCCAAATTTATACGCAAAGTCTAGTGGCCCTTGCTGACAGAGGCCTCTCACACACACTGTATTTCGGGAAAGGCCACAGGCTGAGATCTCAGCCTCCTGCACCATGCTCCTGCGTGTTCACACCGCCTGAGTCAGCCACCTAAAAGGAAGTTTCTGCTTTGGTCTTTTGACCAATGGACTCCTATCTGCCCGGCCCAATCAGAACTGCCCAAACTGTATCTTTATTTGCATCTATACTGACCAACCAGAATCGCACTATTTGGACCAGTCAAAACTACATGATTTGGAAAACTCATTTGCATGAAAATGATCAAAATGGGAACTATGGGCAGGCAGCTTCTTCATAAAAGGCAGCCTCTCCTTTGTCTCAGAAGATCACAGTTGAGGTTGCCACCTGAATCTGTGTCTCCTGGGCTACAGCTCTTTTTACTCAAATAAATGCTTTCATTTCTTGTTACAGTCTAAAATTAGTTTTGATTTACAATTCAAATTAATTATCCAGGTTATTGTTCAAAATTCCAAACTGAAACTTTCAAGAGATGCGTACAAAAAATAGGAGTGAAGAATATCTGCAGGGAGTTTTCTGGATCAAGCAAGGCCTGCTGGGGACCTCCAAAGAGGTGTGCGAAGTATGTGAACATACAGTGTTGCTAGGTATTGCTGATCTGTGTTCATTAAAAAAAATTTAACTATTGTTTTAAATTGCATCTATCAAAAAAGAAATATTTATTGAGACACTCCTCTGTACATGGCATTGTGTTTAAGTACAGCCAGAATCTAAGAAAATGAGGTCCAAGCTTTGACACCAGGAGTGGAATTTGAGGATGAGGAGGCAGGTTCAGCAAACCCATGGTTATTATAATCTGGGAAGTTAAATGTAACATCTTGTAGTCATAAATGTAGAGTGTTGCTGTTACTGAGCAGCAAGTGGGGTCCTGCTGCCTGCCTCAACCCTCTAGGCAAAATTCCAGGGGTAAAGGTTTGGTGATAAAGGAAAGGAGTCTATTCAAAATCTACATACTTTTGGAATTGCAGCTTTCCACAAGCATTAGCCACCTAAGCCTAATGCTTAAGGCTAAACTCTTTAACTCCAGAGTTCCTTTATCTCTCCCCCAGTTAGTTTTAATTATCTTGTTTCTATAGGATTAGTTTACAAACTAAAACAATATAAGATACAAAAGCTACACAATTTTGGAAGAATGGCGGGCTTCTGCCTCAGAGCCCATCCCCTCTAGGACACGCAAAGAATAACCCTGCCACCCTCTGCCAGGCCAGCCCGTTCCTAGCCTGTGCTCAGTTTCTTCTCCCATCCAAAATCCATCCAAAATACCATCCTTTGGGAAATGCGGACAGCTACAGCACAATCATGCAGGCATCTTCAAGGAAGGGAGCCAGAGAGCCCATCCCTGCCCTCCTTTTATTTTAAACTTTCTGGCCCATAATTCCATGTGCTCTGGAGGCACCCAGCTTCTCAGCCAATCCTGTCCTCAGCTGTTTACCATTACCTCAGGCAATCTCCTCCTATCGTCCCTCTCTCCTCCTCCCCAGTGATCTGATCAGTCTCTGTATCACTACCTGTCTTCCACCCAAGGCTACTGTAAAGATGTAACATAAATAAAAGTTTTGAATTAAAATTCTCAATTACTATTTTGCATTGATAAAATGATCCACTTCATGAAGATGCAAGGGAGCAGAACTTGCCACCCAAAATATCTTTCTTTGGCATAAGGATCATTGTAAGCTGGTTAATTTCTAAGAGACAGCAGACAAGGGAAACACTTGAAACCAAGTAGAAGTTACTCTCTGTAAAAGATACTTATATTTGTAAGGGAAATCTCTGGTGTAAGGGTGTCTCCCTGGCTAAGAGGAAGAGTAGGATAGCTAAATCTCTAGAAACTGTTATCAATGGAGAAGGCATGAACTGAAATCTGCATAAAAATCTTATACTTGTTTACTCTTCTTTTTTTTTTTTTTCTGGTAATCTCCCATAACTAAGTCGCCACTCCCAACATTTTCTTTTGTCTTCAGTTGAATGTGGTTTTTAAGATGATGGCTTCTTCTATTTTGGTAAGTTACTCAGTTTTAGTGAGTTACTGGGATCTCCCTATGTGTGGATGAAGGAGGGGTATTGTTATAATTCTAACTGAAAGTAACCTCACAGGGTCATCTGATCATCAATTCCTAACTGGGCAGGTCATGGTGGGTAGTTATACCCCAGCCCTATAAAAGGCTTACCTTTGCCTTAAGCAAGGCCTATCCATTGTTTTTTGCGCATCTAAGTTACACACATTTGAAGACCTTTTTCAGACTCCCTCAGAGGTGTCACACTTTCAAGAGAGCACAGAATCTTGAAAACCATCTTGTAAGCCAATCATAGTGATTTTCCTGGCTTCCTTCCTCCCAACTTTATATAATCTTCCTTAAGCTCTCTCCTTAATTCCAAATATAGAGGCTGGGGGAAAAGTAGATTTATAGTTGTTCATATGGAAAATAATACAGTAATTAATAAATAATAATATGAGAATAAACTGTGTTTTACATACTCACAACTGTGAATCTACTTTTGCCCCACCCTGTATAAAAGACTGCAAAACTTTCATTAGAGATCTTACTTACTAGCAGTCACCAGTTTGGCTCAAATAACATCATAAAAATTCTTCACAGGTTCAGACATTCTTACATTGACACATGTATACAGGAGGTATACATGTTCTTATGTTTTAATTTGTTTTTCTCCTATTAATCTGCCTCATTTCAATTTGATTATTAGACTAACCAGAGGTTACTTAAAAGGGTAGAGAAAAACTTTTCCTCCTGGGCAAAGATAAGGAAATTGTCATCTAAATGACATACTTGAGTTATACAAATTGAGGATAAATTAGTCTTATACATTAAGAAGTATATATATCTATATATATGTCATTATATATATATTTGACACATATATGTCAAATGTCTTTGAAAAATTAGGAATGTAGTTTCATTTCTGGAATCAAAGAGCAAGAGACAGCAAGTTAATTTTTCCTTTTCCCCTCTAATTAATATTTAAGTTGACTCTGCAAAGTTGCTATATCATTCTCTCATCCCATCTATTGGTTAGAGAGAAATTTTCACAGGGGTAAAATAAATGGAGAAGACCTTGAAGAAAAGGGTGGTGGGGTCAGGGAGTTGAGACATCGAGCTGGGTGCCTGTTGCCGTGGAGAGAGCTGAGTCTCTGGGACTCCATCTAGGATTCAGCATCAAGCCCCCTGGACGAACAGTGTGCGTGTGGGTTTGGTATGACTTCAGACACACAAACTCACTTTTATTATTACTTAAAGTGAAGTTTTAATCCACTTGTTTATGACAACGAAAAAAAAGTTGCTTTGATATATGTAAGTCATGCCAGGATGTTATTGTACATTTGTTGTAGTGATAAGCAGTCAGCAGCCCTGTGAAGAAGCAACTATGGCAAAGGAACATTTAGACTGTCCATACTGAGAGATATGTGAGGGCTATTTGAGAGTTGTGGTTTGGGCCGGGTGATTCCTTGCTAACCCCAAAACTACCTGAGGACTCTTGGGACATTTGCTCTTGTCTTGAAGAGAGAGTGGTGATAAACCATGTAGGGGCCCCGTGAAAGAGATCAGCCTGTCTACCAACACTGATGTCTTTATTACCTAGCAACATGCTCTAGCAACAGGGTACTTTCATTGTACATTTGTACTGGAAAACCAGCGGTAGGTTGGACAACAACTCTCCCAAGTATCTACTCATATAAAAAAATACACCTCATATTAAACTTGAACTTTATTCCTTCACCTTCCCTTGTCTGGAACCATAGTGTGATTAATCTGTCTTTTGAGTATGCTATTTCTTTATTTGACTTATTAAGATATATCAATCCTGTGTGCTATTGGCTTATGAATTTATTATAACTCCTGCAGTGAGTCTGTGCTAAATAAACTGGCAAAGACAACTCAGTCCCTGAGAATAACTTTTGCTGCTTCAAAGCAAAACAAAAACAAAACAGATAGTCACTGCCAACTGAATATAGTCAGCTTCTTGGGTGGGTAAAACTGTCTGTGAGAGAGGGAGGATTGCAGGGGGTGGGGATGTATAAACAAGCTGGAAAGGGCCTAGATGACAGTACATGGCTTTGCATGCGGACCAAAACCAAAGCTCTGGACATGTTGTTGTTGTTTTTTTTTTTTTTTTTTTATCTACCTGGTCTCTTGGAAGGAGCTCCAGCCCATCCTTTTTAGCAAATCATTACCCTCAAGGTCTTTTCCCTTTGAATCTTCTTGGTGGAGTTGGTGGGGTTCAGAAGGCTGTTTCCTCTTTGGAGCCCAACATTTTGCAGGTTCTCTTCTGGGAATAGGTGGGTACTGGAGTGCCAGGGGCTCACTACCTCATCCTTGACACTGTATCTCTAGGTGCCCCATGATGCTGGTGGGCAGAGACCAAGCACCCTATGAAGATGCAGCAGTCAGTAGGGAATTGGGAGTTGGTTTAAAGAGGGTTTGAGTTCTGTGGTGGTAGTTAGAGGAGTATCTTGCCAGGAGGCAAACTCTGCTTGGGATATAGAGAGCAACTATGGTGCATAAGAGGTTGATTTCTTTTAAGAAAGAAATAGGTAGGGGCTGATAGGAAAGGAACTGGGACAGGGTACTTGGGACCCTTGGATAATAAAAGGGGCCCAAGGGGTATGATGTCATTTATTCAGCTTTCTATTTGCTCCAGATGGAATGTAATTCAAAACTAAACCCCACCCAGACTTCCTTCCTCAAGATCAGTAACCCTACTCCTTGCCCAGCTTGACTCCTGATCCCCAACTCCCATCCAGAGCCATAGATACTGATACTAGATTCAGCTTCTAGTACTCCAGGGTCATGCTTGGGAGCAAGTGGGGTAGATGAAGTAAAAAAACAAACAAACAATAAGGAACCCTAAGGGCCTGGAGTGGGGAAACAGGGAGGAGATATCCTTTTCTACCTCCTGGCTGGCTCATTTTACTCATGTGTGTATCATTTTTTTGAGTGGCTCTCTCTTGAATAGATGGCCAGCTCTGGAGATTAGCTCCAGCTGACTCAGGTGAGTCCCTTCTGCCATCTGGGGATGGGATATTAATATAACTGAACTATATACCCTTTCTCACACATCCTATCCCCTACCTGCCATGGCCTTGGGCTCCTGCTCAGTTCATAATCTCACCTCACTGTCTCCCTTTCATCACTGTCACCTCCTCCTCCTCCTCTTACTTCCCCAGCCAGGCAAGCTGACTGAGGCCTTCAAGTACTTCCTGCAAGGCATGGGCTACAGTGAGTATGGGGATAAGAAAGCTATCACAAGGGATTGCTGCAAAAATGAGGCATGACCATTGAGGGAAGGAACCATTTTAGCTAATTCCAGAACTTAACTACCATCTGCCAAATTGAGCTCACAGGCCCCCTGGCTCCATTCGTAACTCTTGCACCCCATTGAGTTTCTGGCTTCTCTTCCCCACCTCCTCTCTGGCTGACTGCTTATCTTTCTCCACGGTGGTCTCATCTGGCATGACTCTCCTGTCTTGGTCTCGCACAGCCTCTCTGACTAGTATGGCATCTATTGATGGCAACTGGTCCTGCTCACAAACCCTGTCCCAGAGCAGCAAGTCTGGGACTCTCCCTTCAGGGCCCCCGGGGCACACCATGGAGGTCTCCTGTTGAATGGCCCATGTTGTCTGTTGTGGGACCCAGCCCTCACCTTCCCCAGCACTAACCTGGGAGGTGGATAGGGCACTGGGCCAAAGTGAGCAAGTAAAGGTGAGCAGATCATTGGGAAAGATGACTTTGATCTTTGATTGCTACCCTAACCTTGACCTCTAGTCTGTGATTTCCCTCAGCTTCTGGGAGAGTTGTCTTAATATCCCTTAAGGACCTAGAACCCTAAATGGTCCCTCTCTATCATTCTGGTGTTAAAGTGGAAAGGGCATGCATCCCCTCTCCCTAATCTAGGTGTCCATAAATGAGGGATAAGAGGTCATTGTAGTTGTCCATGGTGCCTACCCCAGACTCTTCCCTACTCATCCCATTGCAAGGGTAAGGGACTTGGTGCTGGGTCTCCATTCACCAAAGTGGATATGGCTTCGCATTAACCCTTCAGATTTCTGAAGGATATGGGCCTAAATGAATGTGTCAGGGAGGCTTGCTGGTGGGATAGTGGTCCTCAGGATGTGATAGAAATATCTAGTGTGTGAATGGAAGTTGGACTGGGAGGTGGTGGGCAATGAACAAGTTTGAAGGAAGGACTGGAGCTGGGGCAATAGGATGGGGCCTGGGGCCATTGGCTGCACTAACTCTGGTAGCTGTCTGGACAGTGTGTGTCTAGAGTGGGAGGGGGGAGAGGCCAAAGTAGGGCAGGGTGGCTTGGGGCTTGGCATAGAGGTGGAAAGGGCTACTTGGGGCTCTGACCACGGTGTGTTATGGGTGGAGGGTGCTCTCCTGTCTCCCACGACTTCTGCTGTAACAATAAACTGTAGAGGAATCTGAGCACCATTTTTATTCTTAGTGTTAGTATGCCTGCATCATGCCCCCTTCCTACCTTCCCCCTGTCCAGCTCTCACATGCTCTTCTCCGGGTGACATAAACCACGGGAAGGGCTTGTATAGCATAGACACTTCACAAAGTGTGACTTCAGAGTCATTGGCCCCTATTCAGTAGATTGGTATTGTCCTTGATATTGATAGTATTTTCATGTTTTGGGAGAGGTGCTACTTCAAAGACTTCCTTATCAGTTATTGAGAAACACCACTGGATTTCAGAGATGTCACCAACATGATCTTAAAGAAGGAAGGACAGAAAGCTGACTGAAGTGTCCAAGGACATGTTGTAACCACCTTTCTGCAAGATCCTCTGTGGGGTCACCTAGATTCCATTTTAGGTGGCTCAATAAATCAGCAGACCATGCCTCACACAGTTTCTAGAGGCCTTGACCCCACTCAGTTGACCCCAATCTCCTTCAGGTGAGTCACAGCAACCAGGGTTTCCTCTCAGGAGTTCCTCCTCCCATAAGAATCCAAGAATTTGGGCATTAACTAGTCTATATTTGTGATTCTCTGAGACGGTTCTCAATAATTATGAACACTAATCATCAAGAGAACTTCAGATATTTTGTGGCTGTTGTAGGCTGATTCATGAACTCTTGAGGCACAAGAAGTAAAAATGAGAAGGCACTTTATAGTATTAGTGGCCAGAGTACTGCGGATGGAATGTTACAAGGTCATTTGCCAGATTACTTTATGGAAACCCCACAGGCAATTATACACTCTTCTCAGTGAAACTGAGCTGACGACTAGTGCAGCTTGATGTCTGGTGCTGACACGCTGACGTGGAAGTGGGGCATGGAACATGCTCTTGATTCTTGAGCAGTTCATCACTCTCATAGGTCCAAGTCTATTTTAAATGCAGCAGGCCAGGATCAGAAGGGGTGAGGGCACTGGGTGACCACACACAGGGCAGGTGGCAGGTGCTTAAATGCAGCATAATTGGAATCATCAGCCCACCTAGCATCTAGGTAAACAAAACTACAAAGAAAAGGCAGAGAACTCCAACGAGCATCAGCCTTGACTGCCAATAGCAGGAAGGGAAGGCTGGTCTTCTCAGTACATTAAACTGTACAGATAACACTGTTTTATTAGCAGGATAACCTTCATAAGAGGGAGAAAAACCCATTCCTGTGCACCTATGTGAGTAGGTGTATGTGTGTACCTGCCATGGGGATGGTGTGTGTCTGTCCTACAGATGTCCCTGGATACAAAACCCAAGAGTTAGGCAGAGGGAGAGATGCTCTCGGCTGGGAAGAAGGGAGAGGCGTTTGCTGTCCTTGACTGACCTCCCTACTTCCTTGGTCCCAGACATTGCAGGCGAGTCCATGGGGAGGCAGTGCCCCCCTGTGGTTGGCATGGTTCTTCCTGACTTTCCCCAGTTCCCAGTTCGCTTCCTGAGTCTCCAATTGCTCTTGGTGATTCTGCGTTCGGGACACAGGGAGGGCCTGATAACCATTGTGCATGGTCCTGCCCATTCTCAAGATCAGAGCTCAAAGGCTCAGAGGAGAGGTGGGGTGACTTCACAGAAGCTGAACCACGAACTCTTTACTTTTTGTCTCTGCTTCAGCCTCAGGACTCCTCTTCCTCCCATTCTCAAGGAATGTGTTTCCCTGACTTTAGGGACATTAGTCCAAGATAGCTAAGGGAGGTCCAATGGGTAGGAGAATAAAACTGGAGAATACAGTGATGAGAGCCTTGAGGTGTCAGTTTGAAAAGTGTGGAACTCCCAGAGCGATGTTAAGGGGCAAGTCTCCGAAGGTGCCCAAACAGTGAAATTGTAGCAGCAGGGACGGAGGTGAGGCTTCAGAGCACTCCTTGCCGAGCCCCTGCAGGCTGGTTGTTCTCGCTACCAGGACCCGCAGCGCTCAGCGGGTGGCTCTCTCGAGTTTCTGGAACTGTTCCTTCTCTTCAGCCCAGGTACCAGCATTGCTATTACTCAGCCCCAGGGTGTCGCACCAGCGTTTGTTGCTCTGTCCTAACTCTGCCCACACCTTCTACACACTCCCTGTATTAAACTTGCCTCAATTATCCAATGTGCTCTCTGCTTTCTCCGGAGACCCTAACATATAAGGCAGGAGGTACAGGTAAGGTAAAGGTGGGGCAGGTAAAGGTAAGAAGGAGAAGAGAATCTATACTTGGAGCTTTTCTCAGCATTACAAAAACGTGGGTTTGAAGTCCAGTTAGGCGATCAAGTTATTTAACTTTGAGTGTGTTTCCCTGGACTTACAACCACGGGGATAACATCTCCCTGGCAGGGTTGGGAAGGGGAGAGAATATATGTGGAAGTGACAGCAGAGTGCCTGGCACATGGCAGATGCTCAGTGTGGCAGCTCTGTTACTATAACAGCATCCGAGGCCCTCTTCTGAGTGTGTTATGAGTGAGTGCGTTTAACAGTGAAGGGAAACAGAACAGGATGCTGCTTCAGGGAAATTATTTCCTGTGTCAGACATTTTTATTTAGTTTTGCCTTTAGCTCGGCTTTTCACTGATCCCAGGCAGCGTGAGCTGGGCTGGTGATGAGGTTTATACACCTTAATTTGTGGGGAGGGGAATGGGATGGACAGAAGACAGGAATGAAATGAGACGAGAGTGAAACTCAGGAGACCTTGCCCATGTGAAGGCCACTTGGGCCTCTACACGGAGAGTATTCGACGGGGCAAATGGGTGCGTGAGCCTGAGCTCACAGGGCACACTTCCCTTCCCGTCTCTCCTCCGTGCCTGAGATATTCCTCCACCCCACGGGCCAGGGGCGGGACCACAGCCGTCCTGCTCCTCCTCAATTCCAGACCTTCAGTTTTTGTACTTGTGCAGTTTTTTAGAGAAGCAACACATTGTAGGGGTTACTCACCTGAAAGACCAGTGGTCCAATGGAGAGGGGCCAGAGGCACAGCGGGAGGTAGGGCAGGCCGAGGAAAGCCACCGCGTCATGGCAGAGCCAAGTAATCGCCCTTGGAATCTATCTGGCGCCTTTGTCCCTTCTCAAACACACTGCTGCTGCTGCTTCTTTTTTTATCAATTAAAAAATTTTTTCAATTACAATTGACATAGAATATTATATTTGTTTCAACATGTGCACACATGGTAATTAGACCTTTCTATAACTTACCAAATCTAGTACCATAAATCCAGTGCCCACCTGACACCGTATATAGTTATTATATTATTGATGATATTCCCTGTGCTGTACTTTACCTCTCCAAACACACTGCTTTTTAATTCCAGAGCACGAGACTGCTGGAAGGAGACAAAAACTCAAAGAGCAATCCTGTCCCCAAAGCCACACAGGGCTCAGTGTGAAAAATAGAAACCAGGTGGAAGTAGGCTCCATGGAGCCTGATCTCAAGAGTCTGTAAGGTGGCTGATGCTGGGCACTGGGAGTGGGTGGGTGTGGTTAGTGCAGGAAAAAACCTAGATCCTCACGCTTTCTGTTTTTACACCTCTTATCTCAATACCTGTAGGCAAGGTGAGAGCAGGGTTGTTGGAATTTCAGCAATGCTCCCATGTCCGGGGGGCCTGACTGCGAATGACAAACTGGCCCGGGGCCCTGATTCCAGAAGCGCAGGCTGCATCCAGCACTCACCCTTCCCGCTCCCCACTCCACTGGGCAGCTCGCAGGCAGCCCGGAGGAATGAAGTATAGCATGGCTGAAGGGGAGGCTAAAATGGACATTTTATTACACATAGTAGCAAAAATGGAACAAGAGTCAAATCTGGAGCAGTGGTCTTTCTATCAATTCTCCAATCTATGAGCACTCAACCAAACATAAACATCCTTTTCTGAGTCCTGGATGGGCAGTGGTATCTCCGTTAGGAAAATCTGGGATCCAGCTCGTGGGAATGCTGTCCAGTGAATGCCACTCAGTCTCAGTGAAGAAATGCCTGAGGGCTGAAGCCTTCTGGGGGCATCTCCTGGTGGTAGGGACGGCATTTTAGATGGGTCCCCAGAAAAGTCAGGACTCTCTCAGGCCCACAAGGCAATAAAGGCCATGAAGGCAAAACCAGCAGCTACACAGCCCCACTTGACCAGAGGGGCCTCAGGACCAGCTAGCTCCCGGGGGAGAACTTCTAGGAAGGTGACGTATAAGAAGGTGCCAGCTGCCACACCCTCTAACACAGCCTGGGCTAAGCCTCGGCCCCCTTCGGCATCGCCTCCAGCCACAGCCAGCCCTAGGGCCAGGCCCAGGGGGGACATGAGAGCAAACGACAGGATGGAGAACACGGCCCATCGGGAGCCCGTGCCTGTCTGCACCAGCCGCAGTCCTACCCCAAACACTATGAGCCCCTTGTGAGCCAGGACAGCAAGACAGAGCTGCACGGTAGCGGCTACTGTTGTCTGCAGCCCCACAGCCAGGCCTTCGAACACTGAGTGGAAGGAGAGTGAGAGCAAGAGGACGAGGGCTCGAAAGGGACTCCGCGAGGGGGCGGGGGGAGGTCCGTGACTGTGGAGGCCAAGGACATGAGCCCCACACATTTCCTCTTCCTGCACTTTTGATCCTCCATCTGCTCCAGGACAGCCCTGCAATGCCAGGGACTCCAAAAGGAAGACGAAGAAGAAGCCCAGGGAGATGACGAGCTCTCCGTAGGGATAGTCTGTCTGGGAACAGAGAGGGGGGCTATGGGTCAGGAAAGGAAAGAAGAAAGCGCAGTGGGAGGAGGTGGGATGGGAGACTGGAGAGAATGGAAATGTGGGACTAGGGCATTAGAAAGGGTGGGGGAACGAAGCCGGGACGGGACATGGACATGCAACGAGAACGCAGCGGGAAAAAGGGACACAGTGTCAGCAGGGGTGAGATATGGGGAGCATGTCTAAGTGTCCAGGGGAAGAAGGAGAGAATAAAGACTAAGAATGTGTCTGGGGTTCCATAAGCCCAAAAGGACTGGGTTGGCTCCTCCCTTCCCTGCAGTGTCTGAGCCGAGGACCAGAAGGATCCCTGGCATTCCTCACAGTCTCGCCTCAAAAGGGCCTGGGTATGAGAGTCTCTGGTTCTCCTCACCCTCCAGGTTGGCGGTGAGAGATACTCACGTAAGGTGAATCAGCATCACCAGAAGAATTTCCCGCACTCTCTGTCCTGTTCTAGGGAGAGAAAAGCAGAAATTAGATGGGGGATGGGGCAGCTCAGCTTCCCGTCCCTTCAGCCCCACTGCTGTCCTTAAAGCTCAGTCTGGCCCGTTGTCATCATTCCACAGAACACACGCGCTGTCATCTTCCCTCCTGGTCCACCCATGTCCTTGGCTCCATCCTTTCCCCCTTTCTCCCCGTGCTTCTTTCTGCTCATCATTCTGGCCTCTCAGCATTGCTACTCAGCGGCTCACCTGCATCATGAACTTCTGGATCTCCGATTCAATTCCCTCCAGGGCTTCAGCAGTCATGTGCATGAACCCTGCCCCTAGGAAGACACCCGCAGAAAGGCAGCCCAGGAGGCTGAGGACCCGGTGGTGACGACCTAATGAAAAGCAAGAGTGGCAATCCAGCTGACAATGAGTGACGAAATGAGATGGACAAAAGTGACTGAAGAGCAGCAGGCAGCGTCCAACATCCAAGCTTGGGGTAGCCAGAGAATCAGAGCAAGGTGTCAGGATAGGGTGACAGGGTTGAAGTCAGACTTAGGTTATGGGCCAAAGATGCAGAAGGGCTGTACCTGTGGCTGCCTTAATCTGGAACCATTTGAAGCAGATGGGAGTAAGGCCACAGGCGAGGGTGAGAGCCAGCAGGGCAAACAGGCAGCCAATTTTTACTCCGAGAAGTGGCTCCATCCTTGGGGTACAGGACAAGCAGAGACCTCAGATGACAAATGGAGTTACAAGCTTTGGAGCAGGAGTCGTGCCTTAAGAGGTCAAAGCTGTGGTGTCTACTCCCCAGGTTTCAGGAGGCTGTTGGATCCTCTCTGTTTGGTGCTGCCTCTGCTTGAGCAGCCTTGTATAGCTTCCTGCCCAACAGGAAGCTACGTGGAGGCCCCTCCCCTGGCTTACACCCTGTTGAACTTGGCTACTAGAAATTCCAGATTCCCTGCCAGGCATAGCCCTGTGCTGCCTTCTCTTCAGTCCATGAATAAGCCAAGGGTTGTGGACTGTCTTGATTGGTGCCTGGGGCTGGTCTAATCCAGTCTGTGGTAGCTACATACCAACTATGTTGTGTTGGGGATAATCTGGTCCTGCTTCACTCAGAAAATCTGATATTAGCCTTCCATATTCTCTCTACCCTAACCCAAGGCTTATAGGTTGCTATGCTGGTACCTGAACCATATCCTTTCAGAGGGGATTTGGAGCTTCCAGGAGGTAGGAAGGAGGTGGGGCTGAGGAGTGCTGTTGCTGCCACTCTGGGAATTAGTACATGAGGGGACTCCCCTTTCCTGTAACCCCAGGAAAATACCTCCAGGCATGGAAATGTCTAATGAGGCGTTGAGATTTCTAGTATATGACAACATTGATTCTGTTACCTCTCTGACAGTGCCAATTTCCTGATGCATATTTTGGGAGAGGGACTGAGAATTTTGATTCAAAGAAAGTTGCTCCCGCTCTGAAACAGCAAGGCTGAGGGGAAAACAGAAATGAATCAAGCAAACTGAAGGACCTGCCTGGACATTTGGGGGTGGAGATGGAGGATTCAGTCCGGATGGGATAAGTTCTTGAGGAAAACTCATGAGGCGAATTCTGGGGGAGCTGAGAAGCCCTGAGAGAGATGAAGAGAAAAGGAAGGAGGGCGAAAAACCAGAGGCTAAGCAGCTGCTGGTCCCCTATTCAGGTGTCCTAACAACCTCGAGACCTGTTGAGCCAGTTCTCAGAGTGCTGGGGGCCGTTTTCCCCACTACCCCAGATCACTTCCCCTCGAAGTCCTGGTCTCTGGTGGAAGGAGCAGGATTCTCATAGGAGAGGGCGAGCTTGAGATTTGTGTGGGAAGAAAGGCATTGAAACTCTGAGGACTTGCTTGATTACAGCTGTGACAACTGACCTCTATATCTTTTAAGAATCACAAGATCCATTTCCATTCTTTGAAAATGTTGAATTATTATTAAAACCTCAAACAAATGCAGACATACAGGGATACCAGCACTCCCATCCTGGATACCAGGTAGCGTTCGCCTTGGCAGGCATGATACAAGAACACTCTTGTTACAGATCCTTGTCAGCTCTCAGGGGGATCTTCAGCAGGGGACGGAGGAAGCTCAGACGGCGTGGTCACAGGTAAAAGATCGCCCCAGGAGCTGACACGGGCACAGCGATACAAATCCCTGTGAAACAGAGCGGCCATTGAGGGCTGCAGGTTCCGGCCACCTCCCACTAATTTGGGTCACAGCCTCTGTACCTGCCATGCCGGCGGGCTGTGATCACAGCATGCTGCATATGCCCATCGGGACAGGTGACAATGCACATGGCGTGGCCGTTTAAGGACGGGCTGCGTGATTCGGGGCCAGCGCCTGGCCTCCTCTGGAGACCCCCGGGCAAGGATTACCATTGAGAACTTTTCCTCCTTTGGCTTCTTGTTCTAAGGTAAGGATAGAGAGACTGTTACAGGGAAAAAGACATGGGAAAAAATTTTTGACCCCCATTCCTGCAGCCCTTTCCATATTCTGCGTCATGCACATTCAGGCCCTACGATCTCCAGGCTACTCTCTGAATTTTCCTGCTCCTCCACCTCTGGTTTGGTTTTCATCCTGCCTTCCCAAGCTATCTCCTCCCTGCTGTAACATTCCCAGGGTACGTACCCAGCTGAAGGGGATGGGGTGGTAAGCCTGGGAAAAGCTACAGGCCAGGGGCTTAGAGGCTGTCAACTGGGGACCAGGAAGTTCATGGGGACACTGTAAACACACATAAAAAACATGAGGTAAGACAAAAGAACCACAGATCATAAAACTAAAAAACTAAGAGTGATAGGGTCAGGAAGGGCTAAGGATAAGGGAGCACAGGAGCAGGGGGCAGGGAGAGCAGGGAATCCACGAAGAAGAAATTGGATAGGGACACGAAGCAGCGGAGGGTGGCTTAGCTTTGCCTCTCGCTTGTCCTAGACAGAGCTGAGCTCAGATCTTTGCATGCTGGGAAAGGCAGGAGTAATACTCACTGGGGCAAAGACAAAACCAGGTCAAGGGTCCAGCGGTGGTGTCTCCTTTACCTGAAATCAAAGGAAATTAAAAAAAAAAAAAAAATCTGGGCCTGAGTGGTCTACTCTCATAAGTCAATCTCTGCACTCAGTCAATTGATGGTTCCTTTAACATTCAATTCTGGTAATTTTTAACTACATTCTTTAAGTTAAGCTGGATGCCTCTCTAATACTCCAAACAAAGAGCTTCTCTTTGCAGTGGGAGAAAGGCAGGAACTTGGCACATAAGATGGTGCTCTCCTTGTCAGCAACCTCTACTCTCAAAAATCCCACTCCAGGACAATTAAATTCATGATTATACACTGGTTCATACAATCCCAAAGAGATAAAGTTTTTGGCTCAGCCATGTCCTGGATCAAGGGTCAGAAAACTTTTTTTTTTAAAGGCCTGCAGAGTGGCCAAAATGTGTTTCTGTCCCAACTACTCAACTCTGCCATGTGGAGTGTAAAAGAAGCCTTACCCAACAGACACTTAAATAAGCCTGGTTCTTGCAAACACAGGTGGCAGGCCAGGTTTGATCCACAGGCCCTAGTTTGCCCACCACCACCCACAACATAATGACATGCCTACTATCCTGAGAGTCACACTTACCTTTGTATGGCAGTCTCTTTTGTTTTCAAGAGAGTACCAGTAAACTGGTGACAAATAAGTTGGAGCTGGGGGGAGAAGAAGAAAGAACGTTACCTTAAGGACCAGCTCCCTGGCTTGCAAGAGAAGGCAGTGCCCAGCTTGTGTTCTTCTCTACCAGTGTCTATTCACAAAGGGGAAAAGGAGCCGAAGCCCTGAATTACATGAAAACATAAGGGAACCAAAGTTTTGCCACCCGAAAGTTACCTTTATGAAATATTGATTTTAAGCTTTTTATTTTTTAAAGAAAGAAAAAGCTCAAAAAGATCCTTTGATCCTCTCCTTTCCTGCCTAAGAGATTTAGATGGGAAGACCTACTTTAGGAAGGGACTCTTAGGATGCTGCCTTAGATTAAAAATTTGAATTAAGTATGATAAGTAAGAGGGCTTCAGGAAGGGACCTGTTAGCTAGATACTCCCTGTGTCCCGTTGTTGCAGACTTGTCTAGCAAGAATATGCCTGCCATGTGTGTTCTGCTCTTCCTCAACTTCCAGTAAATTGCCCATTTGCACTTCTAAAATCTAACACTCATTTCTCCACTTCTTTGTCCAAAATGTCATATATACTCCATGTTGCCTCACTGTCTTTGGGATTTTTATGCATATGTGATTTCCCCATGTGCATGTATTAAAATTTTCATTTTTTATTTTTCTCCTGTTAATCTATGTGTGTTAATTTGATTATCAGCCCAGCTGGAAGGTGGGAGCAAAAGCATTAAATATTTTTACCTCCCACACATGAATATCAGTAGCTCTGTAAGAGCATTCACAAATGGAATAGCTGTCCTAAAGGAAATGGCATTTTATATGAGATGGTGATGGTGATGCTAAAAGAGAAACAAAGGAATCTATGCAGGAGGAAAAATGATCAAGAATGAAGACAAACTCCAATAAAGAGAAGGAAAGGAATGAAATCCATGAAGGTGCTTTAAAACTTGAAGGAAAAAGGAGATTTCAACTTACCGGAAAATCGCTTGTCCTCCACCGCAAGGTTTGGACCACTTCAGCGAGGTCAGCCTTGCTGGGCGGTTCAGTTAGGGGGAAGGCTGATACCACCACACTGAACTGTACCTGAGGACCAAGACAAGGAACATGACAGACCCGCCATCATCGTCTTCCAAGAGCACAGTGAAGTTCTTCCTAAATTTCTCCTGCTGTCTTTTTTTAAAAAAGATTTTATTTATTTATTTTTAGAGAGAGTGGAGGAAGGAAGAAAGAGAGGGAGAGGGACATCGATGTGTGAGAGAAACATCGACTGGTTGCCTCTTGCATGCTCCCAACTGGGCACCTGGCCCACAACCCAGGCAAGTACCCTGACTGGGAATCGAATCAGCAACGTTTTGTTTGACAGGATGATGCTCAATCTACAGAGCCACCAGCCAGGGTTCTGCTGTTTTTTATCTTCTAACATTCAATGCTGGGTTGCAAAGCTGAAGCCACAGTTGTCCATCTGATTCCAGATTTCACATACTCTACACATTGCCACTTGCCTTGGGTGACACCAGTAGAAACTGTCTGAAAAAGACACCTGGAACATACAGCTTCCCAGATTCTGAACCACCTATGGAGGAAGACAGAGATGTGGCAACTATCAGTGTATAGGTATGAACTGATGTAATATCCTGATGAGAAACATCCTGATGAGATGAAAAGCCCCAAGAATAAAGAAAAATGCAAGGTAAGGGTGAAATAAAGGAAGGTGAAGGGTTAAAAATAGGCCTTCCCAAGATGAGCCACTTTGGCATGTGGATTATTTTGAGCAGAAGATTCTGTGGGCTGAAGAGAAACTTTTACCTCTCCTTTAAAGAGTTTAAGCCTCAGGACACCTTACCTCATTCGTTAGCTATTTGTCATATATACTCATTTTACCTTTCTGTCTCTGAACTGTTTGTGGGGTTCCAGCACATATGCATATAATTAAATTTTATTTTACTTTTCTTGTTAACCTGCCTCATGTCAATTTAATTATTAGACCAGCTGATAGAACCTAAAAGAGTAGAGGAAAACTTTTTCCACCCTCACAAGGGTAAGCACATATTCAAAACCAGAGAGGCTATTGGGTCACCTGTCACATTAATCTTAGTCGACCTATCCTCTTGAAATGTGCATCAAATTATATCTTTAAGAAAACCTTACTGAGCAAGATTAGGGACTAGCCTGGTGTTGGGAACTGTCCCTCCTGGTTTCAGGAACTGTAGCCTCCCCAACAGCTGAGTGGGCCCCACGGCTGGAGCTGAGCAAGGAGCCCTTGGGAAAATAGGCCACTGAGGAGACAAAACCTGTTCCCCCTGGCAGGGGCGCAGCCCCTGCTCCCCTCATATCACCCTGCTTGGCCCCAGAGGATGGCTGGTTAGTCAATGATGGGTAAGACGTCTCGATGGCAAGGACAACCTAAGACAGGCACAGTTGCATATGGGCCATCAGGGAAGGACTTGGAGGACACAGAAAAGGGGCAAAAGACCTCGCCCCTTGGCTTTGTCATGGCCAGAGACCTCGTTCTATCTGAAAGAAGTCTCCTTATCTCTTGGCTGCTTTATCCACTGCCTAACTAGGTCAGCAAAACAATACTAAAGGCAGGTACAGCCCTAAACTGGATCGGGTATAAACTGGGGACAGTTAGGCCTGGAAAAAGATTGCATTAAATCCTATGAAACTTACTTTGCTAAGAATGCCCTTGAATTAATGAATACTGATGTTTGGAGTCGAGCATAGAATGTGATCAGTTTCCCAGGTTTGAGGGTCAAATGGGCACCACCCTCTCTACCAGACCCTGACCTGAGGCAGATCTCTGTGTTCCTTCAATCATAGCCTTTTGACATTGATTGATGAGCTTTGTGTCCATGCTGTATACCCCTGGGCACATCGTTCTCAATAAAAGCCACTTCAAGAAAAGGGGTCAGGGCATTCTCCACTATAGGGGCTCACCACCTCCTTTTCCTGGCAGATCAAGAAGTGTCTGGAATGACTTATTTTATTTTCCTCCATCCACGGGTGACTAGCGAGGGGAGTCTGCGCAGAACATGGTAACCTCCCATCAGACTGGGAGACCATTTTTTTTCTCTTGCTGCTGTGGTTTCCAGGGAAATGTTGGGTTGCTTCTGCTCTGAATCAGGGTCCAGGATGAACCCAGCGGGACTGTGATTCTCCTGAGGGTGGAAGTGGTGGGTGTGGAGTTGATTACCTGGGGTGGCCTGAGGTAGCATCTGAAAAGAGAGCTTGACTCTTAACAGGAGCAAAGCTACTGCTTGGATAAAATGGTATAGCATTAAGGCCGATGGGAGAGACTTTGACCTCTGTGCAGGTTTGGGGTATGACTTATGCAATAATTAATAAGAATGTTCGGATTCCCAAGTTTATGAGACTTGGTGGTAAAATTGATGTTTTTAGGAGTCATGGAAGACTGACACTCAGAGTCCAAGTTTCATGAAGTTGTAGCATAAGTAGGTATGAAGTTTACATTGTCAGATTTGTTCAGTTTCTCCTGAACTTAAGATACTTTAACAGAAGATGCTTCTAGAATCAGCATTTTTTCCCCCTAAGCAACCTGGTTAAACTTAGAAAGTTACATATAACATCTTATAGTCATAAAGAAAGAGTGCTGCCTGTGTTTCACTCAAGCCTCCTTTAAGATGTAACATAAATAATGAGTTTTAAATGAAAATTCTCAGTAACTATTATGCATTATTAAAATGACCCACTTTATGAAGATAAGAAAGTTGTCATGTTAAATGACATACCTGAGTTATAAAAACAATTGAGGGTAAATTAGTCCTATAAATTGAGATGTGTAGGCTTCCTGATATATGTGTTAAATCTCTTAGAAAAATTAGATATTAGGTTTAATTTTGGAATCAAAGAGCAAGGGAATTTGCCCTGCCCCCATTTACCTCTGAATAATGATTACATTAATGTGCAAAGTTGGTGTATTATTATTCTCTCATCCATCTATTGGTTTGGAAAGGACTTCACAAACTTTCCAGAAAATAGACTAATGACCCCAAATCTAATAGACAAAAATCCCCCAAATCTTGTCTAAGCCTGAGGCTGCTCCCAAAAATGACTGAGTATGGAAGGGAGATGAGACTCTTCGGATGAGTCACTAGGTTTGAGGACTCTTCAGTGACTTGCCAAACAGTCTGAGACATTTTGGCACAGCAGTCTCAGACGTTTTCAACTTTCCTCTCCTCTCCTCTTCACTTGGGGTCAGGAAGGCATTACAGTCTAATGGCTCTCTCAGCCTCCACCTGCCCCCTTCCCACTTGCTCTTCTGTCTCAGCTTCTGTTTTTCAGACCTCACACATGACTGAAGCCATGAGGGCAGATTAAGTATTGGAAGGGAGTCATGGAATGACAAGACATAAGAGCCAATGAGACAAGCTTATAGGGCGTGAATATGCAGGGAGTGAGGAGAGAGTACCAGAGGAAAAAAAGCTAAAAGTTGTGGTTGGATAAGCAGGCAAACAACCAAGGAAAGTGGTGTTGTAGAATGAGCCGTTACTGAGTGTGTTTCGTTCTGGAGTTTTTCTAAGCATGATGAAAGTTTAAATTTACCAAGAAGAAACATAAGGTTTCTGAAACTAGAGAAAGAAAAAAAGAGGGCAGCTGAGGTCAAGAATGGTGTGATTAGCTTTTTAAAAATTCAGTACTTAAAGACAAGACAAACAGACAATTAATTAAAGTAAAAGTAGTATCACAATATAGACATATACAAAATCATTATGCTGTATACCTTAAACTTACCCAATGTTATATGTCAATTACATCTCAGTCAACCTGGGGGGAATGTTCATGTGAAGGGAACCGCGTGTACAAAAGCCCTGGACATTATATTTGCTGTGAGTGATAAATAAAAATAAAAGCAATAGAAAAAATATATTTTACTTGTTCTAATTCATAGAAATAAACTTCTTAAAACTGATTTATGACTAAGGGAGGGCACCTCTGTTTTTACACATATATGCTTGCACTGTTTTCTACGTATCTTTTCCCTTATTATCTTTATTGTATAGTATTATGATATGAATATTATATAGTATTTATATTATTATTATAGCATTTGGAAAATATATCATATAGAAGCTCTATAGGAGTGTACATGGATGGATAATATGCTTGCCCTAATTAGGAGAATTAATGTAGAAACCGTTAAACTAAAATAAAAATCTATGCAACATGGACAAGAGTAGTTATTGAAAAGTACTTTAAAGAGAGAAAAGGGCTGCTAGACCATCTAAAGAAAGAATATGTCAAACAGAAATGAAATCAGCAACAGAGGCAGAACAAGTGGAAAGTTACAGAGCCCAATTATTCTAGTGTTTAAAGAACAACCAGAAAAAGAGGCCTGTTATAGTTAGTATTATGTGCCAACTTGCAAAGGCCATGGGATTCTCAGACATTTGGTCAAACATTATTCAAGGTGCAACTGGGAGGGTATTTCTAGATGACAGTAACTTTTTTTTTTTAAACCTGGGCTCCTTTCATTCAGGCCCTGTGCTGAGAGGCGGGGATGGTAGCGGGTGAAGAAATACACAGTGTTTCTGTTCCCGTGGTGCCCACTGTCAGGCAGAGAAGAAAAAGAATTAAGCAATCACAGTGAAGTGTGATGAATGTTATACATCAAAAACTGGATTTCACTTTTGTTTCTTCATGGTAAAGGTAATTTATTTATTTATTTTTTGTCTTTAAATTTTTTTATTTTTCAACTATAGTTGACATACAATATTATATCAGTTTCAAGTGTACAATCCAGTGATTAGACATTATATAACTAAGTTATCACCCAGATAAAACCTAGTGCCTATCTGACATCATACATAATTATTACAATATTATTGTATTAACTATATTCCCTATGCTGGACTTTACATCCTCATGATTATTCTGTAACTACCAATTTGTACTTTCTTTCTTAAATCCTCACCTGAAGACATGTTTGTTGATTTTAGAAAAGGTGAAGGGAAAGAGAGAGAGAGAGAAACATTCATATGAGAGAAACATCAATCAGTTGTTTCCCATAGGTGCCCCAACTGGGGATTGAACCTGCAGCCTAGGTATATACCTACAACATTTTTTTTTTTGATGTAAAGGACAATGCTCCAACCAACTGAGCCACCTGGCCAGGGTTGTGCTTCTTAATCCCTTCACCTTTTTTACCCAACACCCCAACCTCCTTCCCATCTCAAAGAAGACTCAACATTTCTTGTAATACTGGTTTGGCAATAATGAACTCCTTCTTTTCCCTTTGTCTTGTCTGGAAAACTCTTTATTTCTCCTTCAATTCTAAATGATAGCTTTGCTGTGTAGAGTAATCTTGGTTGTAGGTCCTTGCTTTTTACCATTTTGAATTTTTATGCCAATCCTTTCTGGCCTGTAAATTTCTATTGAGAAATTAGCTGACAGTCTTAAGGGAGCTCCCTTGTAGGTAACTAACTGCTTTTTTTCTTGCTGCTTTTAAGATTCTCTCTTTGTCTTTAATCTTCGGCATTTTAATAGGATGTGTCTTGGTGTGGGCATCTATGAGTTCATCTTGTTTGGAAATTTCTGCGCTTCCTGGACTTGTATGTCTATTTCCTTCACCAGGTTAGAGAAGTTTTCTGTTGTTATTTTTTCATATTGGTTTTTAATTCCTCACTCTCTGTCTCCTTTTGGTACTGCCATGATGAGAATATTAGTACAATTAAAGTTGTCCCAGAGGCTCCTTACACTATGCTCATTTTTTTTCATTATTTTTTCTTTTTTCTGTTCTGATTGAATGTTTTCTGCTTCCTTATTTTCCAAATCTCTTGTTTTGATCCTCTGCTTCATCTACTCCACTGTTGATTACTTGTAAAATATGCTTCATTTCAGTTAATGTATTCTTTAGTTTTGACTGGCTTTTTAAAAATATTCTCTGGTTTAGTTTTTATGTTTCTTATCTCTTTGTTGATGTCCTCACTAAATTCATCTACTCTTCCCCTAAGTTTATTGAGCATTCTTATAACCAGTGCTTTGAACTCTACATCTGGTAGATTGCTTGTTTCCATTTTGTTTAGTTCTTTTTCTAGAATTTTGTTCTGTTCTTTCATTAGGGCCATGTTTCTTTGTCTTCTCATTTTGGCAGCATCCCTATGTTGATTTCTATGTATTAGGTAGAGCTGCTACATTTTCTGGGCTTGGAAGAGTGGCCTTATATAGTAGGTGTTCTGCAGGGTCCAGTGGCACAGCCTGTCTGATCACCCAAGCTGGGCACACCAGGTGTACTTCCCACATGGGCTGTGTATACCCTTCTGTTGTATTTAAGCCTCAATATCTGTTGGCATGACAATGGGAGGGATTTCCTCTGAGGCCAGTGGGCTGCAAGGACAGGCTGCAAACACTGTGGAGGATCAGCTATATAGGGGCCAGCACTATGGAGCAAGACTTAATTCAGCAAGGTTCTGGTACCCACTTAAGTATGTCACTGCCCTTTAAGCATGTCTCTGATTGAGAAGGCTCTGGGGCCTCCTGAGAGGTGCAGGTCAAGGTGAGCTACCACCTATGTTCTGCCTGGGGTCACCCAGCATGAGGTACAAAGTCATCTGTGGATGGTTGCTACTTGTATCGGGCTTGGAGGTACCCAAGGAAAGCCAAGCTGTGAACTGCTATTACTGCAGTTTTGCTGCTGTTACTGCCAGGCCTGGGACCACTTAGCAAGAGGAATGGGATGCACTGAGGCCATATACTGTTTATTTGAGAGATTTTAGAAAAGTCCAAAGTATGAGCCATGACAGGCAACAGCTACTGGAAACAGCTTAAATGAGCCTTCAAGTTGAGAGGTAAGGTCTTAGGAAATCACTAGGATGGGGCCAACAGTGTTAACCAGGTTGATGGAGTCTCAGGTATGGTGCCTGTCTGCTGGCTTTGTGGTTTTGTTGGGGGAGAGCTCAGAAAAAGAACAATGGCTTCTGCTAGTACTTCTGTCTTGGAAAAAGCTGCTCCTCCAGCCCTTACCCTGATGCAATACAATTCAATTTCTCCCCATATGTCCCTGGTGCTTTTTGAGCTGCTGCTCTAATGCTGGAGCTTGGACTGAGTGAATCTGAGTGATTCTGAGTAAATGTGTGCATAGGCCCTTTCAGAAGAATGCCTGGGATTCTAGTAGTCCTCTGGCTCACTCAGCCACAATCCACACTAGTGTTTACAGCCAGAAGTTGTGAGGAAATCTTTTCCTGGCACTGGAATTCTGGCTGGAAGTCTGTTGTGGAGCTTAGAGCCCTTGCTCTGAGGGTAACATTTAAATTGATAAAGGAAATAGCCCTCTCTAATGTAGGTGGACTACATGCAATCAGTTCAAGGCATGAGTAGAACAAAAAGACATCCTCCTTTGCATAAGAGTCAACTCCTTCTACCTGACTACTTTGAGCTGGACATCAGCTTTTTTCTTGCTTTTGTACTCAAATTAGAACTTCTGATTCTGGGTCTTGAGCCTTCATGCTTTCCGACTGGGGCTTACACCATATAGCTCTTTGTTTCTCGGGCCTTTGAACTTGGGCTAGAACTCATATCATCAGTTCTTCTGCATCTCCAGCTTGCTCACTACATATATTGGGAATTTTCAGCTTCCATAATCACATAATTATGTGAGCGAATTCCTTGTAATAAATCAATATCTATCTATCTATCTATCTGGATAGCCTGAAGCTGCCAGCACCAAAATAAGATTATTTTTCCACATCTTTTGTGCGCGCGCACACACACACACACACACACACACACAATTGTATTGGTTCTGTCTCTCCAGAGAATCTTACTAAACAGGGTCTTTGCCAAAGATACAGAGAGTAAGCCTCATATGTGCATTATTTGTCTATATGAGCATAATAGTCTATTAAAAGATTGCTTTTATCTTACTGATTTTGCCTGTTAAATAATTTTTTTGAATTTTTATGAGAGTTTATTTTAACCAAACTGACAACATATGCTGAGGAGTATGATCTGAAATACTCTGGAGAATAACAGTTTTATAGCTTCTTTTATGCATTTAAAATTGAGAGAACAAAGGAAGATTACATGGAGGTGGGAGAAACAAGGCATGGATTCGATTACAGGATAGTTAACAAGATTATGTGAGGGCAGTTATTTCAAAAGTGTGTTAACGTAGGTGCACAGAAGCAATGGACATGAATTGCTTAAGACAAAGATAAACCTTTCACTAAAAAGTTGTATGCTTGGGACATAACTACTCACCATCATCTGCTGTGTTAGAAATTTATGATCAGATCACCCTGTGAGGTTACTTTCCATGGAACCTTTAAAAAAGAATCCACAGTCCCCTCTTTTGATCATAAATCAGTTTGGAAGATGCATTGATGACTAACCTTTTGATCAGATAGTGTGGCCTCACAGCACTAGGAAGACTCATTCCTAGGAAATCTCAGTATAAACATTATCTTATTGACTATGATTAATAGAGCAGTACTGTAAACATGGGATCTGTTGAGGCTGAATGTTCCCAAAGTACAAAGGGCAAGTAAATGAAAGGTAGTCAGGTCTTGCGGCCTTCATAATAAAAAACAAAACAAAACAAAACAAAAAACATTCAGGATCATTTTTATCCTGTGAACTATCATGATCTGACTTTTGCCTTCTGTCTCAATTTTCTGTATTTGGCATCTACTGCAACATTTACATATGCCACAAAAAAGGTATTAAAAGTTATCATATATTTTCTTTAGCTTGGCAATAGTGTAAAAATGACTCCTTTTAATAATGTCACTCATAAATTCCTTCATCTAATTTAAGCACAACTTAATGCACTATGATGCATGAGGAATATAAAAACCAAAAAAATAAGTACCAAGAAGTTGGAAAGAACAAAGCAGCCATCTTGGGTTTCCCATACCTCTATTCAATTTACAATAATTGATTATCCATACTATACCCAGGAATTTTTTCATCACTTATTTTACAATGCTTCTCATGCAATTTAATATAAAAACAAATATTTGAAATGTTCTATGTGTCTTTCTGGAACACTGCAAAGTTATTTCTACATATATTGAAATTTTAACCCTTAAAACCTCAATGTCTAAGAAAACTAAGAAGCAATCAATTAACATTTAGCTTGAACATTTAGCTCTAGAAACATTTTTCATAGACATAAAAATCAATTACTAAAATGAACTTGTTTTTGTGAAACCAGGGAAAATAAAGACATGTATGTTTTACTTAAATCAACAAACATAAGCTAGCTTTTATTTACTAAGGATTAATCTCAGATCATGTGAACTTGAAGAGCATTTCAGCTAGTTTTTGTATTTCTGAGAAGTTTAAAATACCAAATTCTTACAAACTCTTGCCTTTAAGTTAATTTTAACAATACTATCCGGAGGTAGAAAATTATCTTACATTTACAACATATGTATACATAGACACACATACAGACAGACACAGAGACTTTTAGGCAGGAGAAAAACTCATTAGTTTATAAAAAAAAAATGAAACCCAAATTTTGACCTGTAGACATTTATAATTTATATCTGTCCTCGATGAGCCAAGTTCCAAATGACCTTCCCGCCTTTAAAATAAGAAGAGTCATTTTTAATACCTCAAAGAATTAGGTTAACACCTAAATGACATCTTAGGTTGATCTACTTATCTAAGTCTTCTTTTTTATTTATTATTTTTAAAATTTTATTTATTTATTTTTAGAGAGGGAAAGGGAGGGAGAAAGAGGAGAGAAACATCAATGTGTGGTTGCCTCTTGCATGCCTCCTACTGGGGACCTGGCCTGCAACCCAGGTATGTGCCCTGCTTGGGAATGGGACCCATGATGCTTTGGTTCACAGGCAGACGCTCAATCCACTGAGCCACACCAGCCAGGGCTAAGTCTTCTTTTTTTTAATCCTCACCTAAGGGTTTTTATTGATTTTAGAGAGAGAGGAAGGGTGGGGGGGGGGTGGAGAGAGAGAGAGAGAGAGAAAGAGACAAAGGTTTCTAGTCACCTAAGAATACCTAAGCAAGGGCCAGTGAGAGCTTACCAAATGCTTCCAGAACCTGACACTCTCCAAGGCACAAGCCACTCTCCAAAGCCCCTCCCTCTCAGCAAGAAACCATTTCAGGGCGCTCTGCCCTTCTCCCTAGGGCTCCAACTGGCTTCTCAGGAATTGGCCATGCTATATCAGTGAACAACTCCTGGCACCTGCCTCCCCCAACTCCAGATTCCGGAATCTGAACAACTATCATCACCTCATTTCTATTAAGATTGGGGAAGAAAGTATCCCTTCTCTTTCAGAGCTAGAGAGAGCTATCTCTCGCATAACTGGCAAAGAATTTGTTTAGACTTTCAGTAAGCAATTTCAGCTAAAATTAAACACAGCAACCCATTTTTTCTTTCCCTGGGTTATCTTAATGTCTATCTACCTTGGGTATTATCTAAGAATAGCTCAAATGAAGGCATGGCCTGCTCCTATCAACAAGGAGGCCCATAATTCCAAATGAGATTCACCAAAGTTTCCCTGACCGTATCTGGGGAGCTAGTGAGCAATATCAGGCTCTTGCTTGTACCTAGCACTGATCGTGGGTGTGCTTCATCAGAGTTCTGATGATACACCGAGTAAATGTTGACATAAGAAACCCCAGACCTGTAGAGAATTTTTTTATTGATTGATTTTTGTGTGTGAGAGAGAGAGAGAGAGAGAGATCAATTTGTTGTTCTCATTCATGTATTAATTGGTTGATCCTTGTATGTGCCTTGACTGGAGACTGAACCCCAAACCTAGCTTATCAGGGTGATGTGCTAACCAACTGAGTGCCTGGGTCAGAGCCCAAAGTTATAGAGAATTTTTATTAGTTTATCTGAGTGAACTGATGACATGCTAGGGAGCGAGATCTCAATTACTCCCTTAAATATTTATTAAACATATTTCTTCCTCTCCATTCACATTGCCACTGCTTCAAGGTCAATTTTATTTTTATTTTTATTTTTTGCCTTTGCAATTTAAAGGATCGTTCGGACAGATATTTTCTTCCTACTATGCACCAGGAAAATCTTTCAAAATGCAAGTCTGATAGTATATTACCATTGCTTAAAATCTTGCCATGGATTCTAATAATGTTCTCTTTCTCATTCTGGGTGCTGGCTACACAGATATATCTTGCTTCACAAAATCTATAGAGCTGTAAACATGTGAGTTGTGCACCTTTCTGTATATATGACTTTATTAAAAAGTTATATTTAAAAATCTCTTCATGGCCCAGGATTGAGACAATACCCATAACTTGATATTTAAAGCCTTTTTGAAATTCTTGTTCCAGTCTGTTAGTATCCCAGTCTACCCATACCTAATTACTTTTGACCTACAAATAAACTGTGCATTTTAAACTATTTACCTTTGCTCTTCTTGAAATGCCCCTTCATTACTGGCCACCTTCTTAACTATTAGTCCTTCTTTAAGAATAAACCCATCTTCTGGGACAATTTTTAATCTGTTAAAGCATTTCTTCTTTGTGCACACACCACTAACACAACACTCATCATATAGAGCTTTCCTCAGTGTCTAATATTGTGTTTGTTATTAGTACACATATCACAAACATGATTTTTATAAGAATGAGGGAGACAGATTGAGAAAAATGTAATAAACCATGCTTTGAAATAAATTACAATCTAATTGAATAAATAAAACAGACATAAAAAGTTAAATATAAATATGATGCAAAAATAAATTAACCCGAAGTAATATTACATTAAACGTTTAATTAAAGGAATAAACCATAAGTGATATAGAAGTTAGAGGAGAGAGGTGGTCAGGTTATGAAACAGTAGGGACTCAATACCTCAATCTGAAAAGTTACATAGAATTTCCATTGTTGAAAACGAAAGAGAGGTCATTCAGTAATGAAGATCACTGAAAATATCTAGGAGGTAATGGTTGAGTAAATAGAACAATCCCACTAACTTTGCTTTAGGTTGAAGAAAATTGATAGAATAAGAAATTCCGTCAAGGAAAGAATTTGTAGGGAAGATGATTTGCTACATTTGGACATGTTGATTTTGAGGTGCCTGCAAACGACCAATAGAGTTGTCTGGAAAGTGGTTAGAAATCTAGTCTATATTTCAAGAGAGAAGTAAAGATACATGTTTGTTAGTCAATCTAATGTGAGCCAATGAACTTATCTGGAAAAAAATAGGTGCAACTAATGGAAGGGGTAAACAAAGGGACCTTGGGGGATATTATATTTAAGGAATAAAAAGAGGAAAATATGCTGTAAAGGGAAACCTTATAGACGTCAAGAAAATGGAAAGAACTCAGAAGACTAGAGAGTCATAGGGCCAGGACAGGAAATAATTTTGAGACTCGCATGGCTGTTGGTAGTGGCAAATGTATCAGAGAAGTCAAGCAGGCTAAGAATTGCAATGAGGCTATTGGTTTTGTTTTCAGAAGTTAAATGATGACCTTAGGGACAGTCATTTCAGTAGAGTTCTAAAGTTAGGAGGGGAAGGCAGACCTCTCTCAAGAAGAATAGTGTGAAAAAAAGGTAAGGTTGGCTTTGAGAGCTGAAGAAGGCCATTTTACTTGATGAATTACTTAAGAATGCTGTAGGTAAAAGGGATTTTTTTTTCTCAGAAAGAGGTAGAAAATGCCAGAGAGAGATAAGGGTTAATTGGTTGATGGGCCAAGATTGAAAAACAAATATGAAGGCAAAGAATCAGGGCAGATTGGAAAACACAAGAAAGGAATTTTTGAGGACTGAGAAAATTTGAGTGTCTTAGGGACAGAAGTCCAGACATTCAGTCAAGACAGCAATATAAGCAGACATGGCTAGCCTCCATATCAAAACCATATCAAAATTACAACTAAAATATAGAATAATCATCACTCAGAGCCATCAGAAATTGAGTTGAATGGAAGCCTGACAACTACGGAATTAAAGAAACCACATCCATCAAAGACTGGTAGGAGGGGTGCAGATGTGGAATGGGCTGGTCCTTCATCCACCTGTGGTAGATAAAAATCTGGAGAGATATCTTGGGAGTGAAGAGCTCCAGCCCCACACCAGGTCCCCCAGCCCAGGGTTTAAGTGCCAGGAAGATAAGTCCCCACAAATTCTGGCTGCAAAAAACCAGCAGGGGCTGAATTGGTGGAAGAAACTTTTGGAGCCCCAAGCAGTTCCTCTTAAAGAACCCACACGTGGACTCACCTACTCAGGCTTACTCCCTCTGAGCCCCAGCACCAGGGTAGTGGCATAAAGAGAGAAACTGAAGAGTCTGGCATCAAGACAAACAGAAACTATTGTCCCTATCTAAACCCACCCCCCACAGAGTCAGCAAGCTGGTGTTGTACCTGAGATTCCATATACCTGTCTTACACTATTTGACCCTGCTCCCCGCCCCCCCCACCTTTGGAGATTCCCAGAGATTCTGTCTCACTCAACTTATGGGCCCAACCAAGCTGCTCTGCCATATGAATGGCTGATCTTCGCTCATGTGTCACAACTTCCTAAAGCCTCTCAAACAAGAAACAGCTAGCCTCAGTAAGCCCCAGTCAGGCACTAGTAGCAGTCAGCCTAGATTCACAGCTTGGCTTTGCCTGGGACTCTCCAAACCCAACACGACTAGCAGCCATCTCAGATTTCTTTATAGCTCAGGCAGGATGGTCCCGGGCAAAACACAGCTGATGGCTGACCTTGGCCTTTACTACCTTGGAAACCCCAGGACTAGTGCACTCAATGAACAGCTACATGTCGGAGCACCACCTCCCTGCCCCTCCACACTAATCCTCCATGGAGGGCGGAGGTTTGTGGTAAGTGATCACAGCCAGTCCTTGCAGCTGACTGGCCTGGGTAACTCTTTCCCATTGATCTGCCAATAGCAACCAAGGCTCCTCTACAAGAGGAGGATGTACTCAGTCCACATGGAGGGCCCCTTGAGTACCCACCTTGAGTGAGAGGGGAGGCTGTGCCACTGGACTCTACAGGACACCTTCTATATTAGGCCACATTACCAAGACACAGAGTCAAGTCTACCTAATACATAAAATCAAACATAGGGAGGCTGCCAAAATGAGGAGACAAAGAAACACGGCCCAAATAAAAGAACAGATCAAAACTCCAGAAAAAGAGCTAAATGAAATGGAGAAAAGTAATCTATCAGATGCAGAGTTCAAAACGCTGGTTATAAGGATGCTCAAGGAACTTAGCGAGGACCTCAGCAGCATGAAAAAGACCCAGTCAGAAATGAAGGATACACTAATTGAAACAAAGAACAATTTTCAGGGAAACAACAGTAGAGTGGATCAAGCTGAGAATCACATTAATGATTTAAATTACAAGGGTGTCCAACCCATGGCCCATGGGCTGCATGCTGCCCAGGATGGCTATGAAGGTGGTCCAACACAAAATCGTAAATTTACTTAAAACCTTTTTTTGCTCATCAGTTTTTGTTAGTGTTGTGTGTGTATGTATATATGTATTTACTTATAAAAGATTTTGTTTATTTTTAGAGAGGGAAAGGGGAGAGGGAAGAGAGGGAGGGAAGGAGAAAGAGAGGGAGAGAAACATCAATGTGTGGTTGTCTCTTGCATGCCCCCTCCTGAAGACCTGGTCTGCAACCCAGGCATGTGCCCTTACTGGGAATTGAACTGGTGACCCTTGGGTTCACAGGCCGGCACTCAACCCACTGTGTTACACCAGCCAGGGCAGTGTTTGTATATTTAACGTGTGGCCTGAGACAACTCTTCTTCCAGTGTGGCTCAGAGATGCCAAAAGTTTGGACACCCCTGACTTAGAACATAAGAAGGCAAAAAACAACCAATCAGAACAACAAGAAAAAAAAAAGAATTCTCCCCACCCCCCAAAAAAGAGGAGAGTGTAAGCAGCCTCTGGGAAAAACTTCAAGAGGTCCAACATTCACATCATAGGTAGTTCAGAAGGAGAAGAGAGGGAGCAAGATATTGGAAATCTATTTGAAATAATAATGAAAGAAAACTTCCCTAATTTGATGAAGGAAATGGACATGCAAGTCCAGGAAGCACAGAGAGTCCCAAACAAGATGGATGTGAAGAGGCCCACCCCAAGATATCATAATTACAATGCCAAAGGTTAAAGATAAAGAGTCTTAGAAGCAGCAAAAGAAAAGAAGTTAGTTACCTATAGGGGACTTCCCATAAGGTAGTCAGCTGATTTCTCAAAAGAAACTTTGCAGACTAGAAGGGATTGGCAAGAGATATTCAAAGTCATGAAAAGCAGGGATCTATAGCCAAGATTGCTCTAACCAGTAAAGCTATCATTTAGAATCAAAGGGCAGATAAAGAGCTCTCCAGACAAGAAAAAACTAAAGGAGTTCATCATTGCCAAATTATTATTATATGAAATGTTAAAGGGACTTGTTTAAGAAAAAGATCAAAACTATGAACAACCAAATGGCAAAAAATACATATCTTCAATAACTGAATCGAAAAAACAAACTAAGCAAACAAGAAGAATAGAGACAGAATCATGGATACAGAGAGCGTTTTGATGTTTGCCAGATGGGAAGGAGTATGAGAGAAGGAGTAAAGAGGTACAGGTATTAAGAAGTACACATAGTTAGTTACAGAATAGCCTTGTGGTTGCAAACTGCAGTGTAGGAAATGGAATAGCCAAAGAACTTATATGCATGACTCATGGACATGAACAATGATGGGGAGATGGCCGAAGGAGTGAGGGTGCTCCTTAGAGGGGCGCGAAGGGGAAAAATCAGGACAACTGTAATAGCATAATCAATAAAATATAATTTTTAAAAAATGAGTAAAAAAAGAAAGAGGAGAATGGAAGTGGATAGAATGCAGATCAAGCCAAGTCAGAAGTTATCTGTTTCAAATGGACAGGATGGAAGTGGGACATAGAGAGGAAGTGAGGTGAGCTGAGGAATGAAATCAAGATGAAAACGAGCTCCACAATGAGGTAAGAAAGATATATAAGGAAATGCATTGTCTATGTGTATATTAGTGATGCAGTGTGTATGTGTCAGTGATTAATACACTCTCACTGTAAAATCTCATCACCCAGAAATAAACATTGGTGGGTGATACTACGAGGAAGAAATCTAGAGAGCTGGGTGTCTGACTGGTTACAAAGTGTGAGTGTGAGATGATCATTTTGCTGGGTTGTGGGTCTGAGTGACTGGAAGGACGAGTGTGCCTTTGCCAGAACTAGAACAGCCAGGAGACACTCCAGGTTTTGGAAACAAGATGATGTGCATGATTCTAGGCACTAGATTTGATGTGGAAAATCATAGAATTGAAGGGACTGACTCCCACAACTCTACATAGGTGGAGGCCTTAATGTGCATTAATGATGAGAGAGGTAGAGGAGGTAACGCAGAGGTGAGAGAACAAGGTGGGAGAGGAAAAAACAGGGCAAGTGCTGTGACCGGGGAGTAAAGGGGGCAAAGATTTTCAACTGTATTTAGTGGTACAAAGAAGTCAAGGAGAAAGAGAACAAGGAATACATTAAGCCCATTTGCTAGCTAAGAACTATCCCTTGATTTATTTTAAATTATGGCTTTCCTTTTAAAATTCACTTTACAACGTATTATCCTGCAATACCACAAATTATTGCTCAGGTTTTCCTTTGAAGGGTTCATTACAAGAGAAGGCCTTTTTTCCCCATCCTTAAAGGGTCTACGCAGGACGCACAACTTTTCAAAAGAAAACTTCAAATTCAAATTTGCTTTGAAAGCTTTTGTGAAGTGTGCCTTTACTTTCATTGTTTTGGTTTGCCACATTGGACCTACTTCATTATTTCTCATTGGACACTTTCTGCAGGTTTCTGGGATAAGATGATTTTCCTTGCCAGACCATGCTCCCTGCCAATATATATAGAAGCAATATATTTTAGTGTCATAGTCTCTGAAGTTATCTTGGCATTTTTTTCTGAAAGACAGATTAAACTGGAAAGTGCCTGACCAACAACAGCCAAGAGAACAGTATCTTTGACTGGTTGTATCGAAGTTTGGATTTTTATTTAGAAGCTTTAGGTTTTTAATGGAGGCTCTTAATTTTCTTGCCATGAATGTGTAGGACAAGCTATCAACTGAAAGAATTACGGCAACTTTCGTGCATAAATTAAATGTTCTGAGGTCATTTTTAGAGTATGTTTACAAAGGACTCTTTCCTGGGATCCGCTTGTGGATAATAAACAACAGCACACCAAAATGCTCTCATTCATCTTATATTTAAAGATTAATGCAGGCACACGGATGAAATTCTTTAGATGCAACCAAAGTAAGTATCAATCACAGTTGTTAAGTATGAGTAGCAATATATCAGAAAGTTGAAAGGGAGATTGTAGTATTTTGTTCCACATATTAATGCTGCTAAAATTAAATTCTCTATCTGCCCTATCCTAAATTATTCGTATAAGCACTTAGAGTTAGCACTTTATCTCTGAAATATTATTCCTGCATCTCAGTCATGCATAATAGAAAATTTTCCTCCATCTCATCCAAGCTGAAAAAAAATCTTTTTTAAGTGCCCACAAAAATGATGCCAAGAGAACTCAAAATAGAAGCTTCAGGACAGACAGAGATCATTTTGTTCAGTAAGTTTCAATGTGGTATTAAGGTTAAAATAAACCAAATTGATTATCCAGGTTATTGTTCAAAATTCCTAGTTGAAAATTTTGAGAGATCAGTCAAAAGGAAGCATTAAACAATACCTTCAGGTAATTTCTGGATCAATGTCTATGAAGACTTGTATGCATTCTATGTCTGCAAGTAGCAGTGTTGCTAGGTATTGTTGATTCAAATTTATTTTTAAAATTTGTAATTGTTGTTTTGGGCTGCATCTATCAAACAATAAATAATGATGGAGCTACTGCTGTGTGCATGGTGTTCTGTTTACGTGTAGCCAAAGATGTCAAAGTCCAACCTCACATTCCATGAGACCAGAAGTGGAGTTTGTGGTCTTGGAGTGTGCATGAAGGAGGTAGGCTCCGTGAACACATGTTGAAAAGACCATCGCAGAACTGCCTCCTGCAAGTGCAGGCTGTTGTAGACAGCTGCTGTCACTATGAAGTAAGCCTGATATAAGCTCCCTTCCTTGTACAGAGCAGTCATCAAAGCAATGCTCTGTGGCTCACCACAGACCTGGATTCTTGGCAGGTTTCTCAGTCCACTGGCCATATGCCTTTAAATACAGAGTTATTGATGGCATATCTCTATGTCTGTATCTCTGAGACAAGACTCAAACCAAACTACCTATATCTGCCAGGATAAAAAGAATTGTAGAGTCCTTATCAGTAATAAGAAATCACTTCCATGTTTCTATGAAAATAATCCTAAGCAAGCAACCTCAAGCAATCTCTGAGCTAAGGCTACCTCTTTACTTCTGCTTTTCTAGTAATGGTAAACTAAGGGAAATATTCTTTAAACACCAAGAACGTATTGGCTATAGATAAATTGTACATTCTTGTGAGTTAAAGATAGACAGTTTTGTTACCATATGTAGTAAACTAATTATTAATTTCAAAAAAGGTGGGCAAAGGGAATTAGACATTGAGTTTAATAAATTGGAGGAGAATAAGCCTGTTTGCTTCACCAGAAAACTACAGCTTCACACTCCAGGGGACCACAACATTGTGCTCCACCAAGGGGATCAACACCCTTCGATTCCCCTCTCCAGTACTACATTTTTGGGGGGTACAGGTGGCGGTGCTCAACCACAGAGGCCTGTCAGTTTAACTAGGTGGTATAAACCTATCAAAAGACCCACAAAAACTTGGGGAGTTGATGGTTCTTTTGAAAAAGCATCTGGTCCATCTCAAACCAAGCTACTATAATCCCAGGGAAACAAAGAAGCATGTGCTCTCTCTCTCTCTCTCCCAGGTACTTGCACTTGCTCCAGGCACTTACACCTCCTTTTTCCATAGCTGTGTGGTCTGAGCAGCTGCATGGCTGATGGTTGCATGGACTCCACATGCAGGCTCCACGTAGGAGCCTGAATACCTCAGCACTGCAATGGATTGCAGCCGGGAACGCAAGGTAAACTAGCTGGATGCTCCCAAAGACTAAGCTTTAACATGAAACAGAAACTCTGGACACTGGCTATTGTTTTGGCCTTGTTGAGGACGTGGTTGGACTTTTTCCTTGGGGGAACAGAGGGAGATGGGACAGAGAGGACGCATGGACAGCCTTCCACACAAATATACCATCTTGCCACACCACAAACTCCTGTGTGTGGGTTTTTGGAATGCTTTCCTTTTGACCCCATAGAAGAACCTAATATCTATCAACAACAGTTTGATATTGAATAATTTTATTCTTACATTGTTGAAACTCACTATTTTTGAGGTTATTTTTCCTCATTTAATGATTATCAATAAAAATAGATTTCTGCCCCATAATTCAGAAAAGAAAGTTCTTCTGGGGATTACAGTTAAAAGTAATTCACCCTAAGCATTTATACAAACAATTTTCTAGTTTGGTGAAGAGTGAACATGTAATTTCCAGCTCTACTTTTTGAGTGCATTGTACCTCATAACTTTTTTTTTTTTTTTTTTTTTTTTAAAACGTGGTATAGTTGCCTCCTGGCTGTTTCCTTTGAATGTCTCAAAGTTGCTTGAAGTTTAACTCTGGAATTAAACTCAACCTATCTCTCTTCCAAACATGTTCTTCCTTTTCAAGTAAATATCTTAGATAATGATTCACTTCTTTCTGGCAAATTCCTACTCATCTTTCATGGTCTAGGCTAAATGTCACATCCTCTTTGTGTCTTTCCAGCTCTCTCAGGTGAAGTTAGTTGTTTATATTTCTATTTGGCATGTAACTTTTTCATACTTCCACTATTTTGCTTACATGTTATGTTATAATTGTGAACTCCTCAAAAGCAGAGGCTCTACCATGCTTTCTGTAACCTTGCTGTGACATAATGCATGACATATTTTATATAATGGAAATGTTTATTGCATAAATTTATATGTATGTCTGCTACTGTTTCTCCTTTGTTTTAAGGAATATATTTATCAAGGGTCAGTCATTTTGATTTGCTGAATGCTGAATATCATTTATAAGCTGTTTGATCTTGATTAAGCCAGCTGGAGTTATAAAGCATAGAAGAGATGGGATTTCTTTCCATAAATGATAATGGTCATGAAAATAGAATATACTTATTTCTTCCTCCTCTCATGCTCTTTTTAGAGGTCTGATTCAAAAAGATAGTTGAAGACAATAGAGGAGTTTTTATGCTGAAGAAAAAAGATCTTGGGGAGCATAGAGAAAATGCTTTCAACTATAAACTGTGCTTTCATGTAGAAGAAGGGAAATTGAGTCCATGTGGTCACAGGAGCTAGCGCTAGGACTGATGGGATAAGGTTGTTAAGGAGCACTCAAGCATCAGATAGAGAGTGGTGTATGTTGTCTAGGTGTTATATCCCTGATGTAAGGATTTCAAGGGTCAGTAAAATACCATGCCACCCCTAAGTATGGCAATCCATATTAGGTTTTCAACATTTTATTTTTCTGAATAAAAAGCAAACCAAGCAACAACAAAAAAGCAAACGACTTTTTATCATGACCATCATTTTATTAAAAAAATACAGAAAAATATAGAAAGACATAATAAAGAACAGGACATTTCGAGTAGGACAGTAGTAATGTTACAATGACACACACACACACACACATGCACACTAAAATTACCCCATCATTTTGCTTTGGTCTTGAAAATATCAATACTGATATATAATGGGCCTGTAGGTCAGCATTTGCGTTTATGAAGGTCTAGAAGGAATATCCTCAAATTTGCCATCGTAGCATGAAAATGGTTTCAAGCTGAAAACAATTAAAGCCCAACAAGCCTAACAAACACAGAAGAGTTTTTGTTTGTTTTTATTAGCCTCCTTATCTGCCTAAAGGAGTTCATATAGAAAAACCTGCTTCAGGTAGAGAAGCTTAGTGTATTTACCTTAGCACATATGAGCTAAGTGTAGCAGATAGGGAGGATCCAAGCAAAAGCTTGCTTATTAGGTTCCCCTTTGTTCCTCATCATTTCTGGGTGACCGAGCAAGTCAATTTCTTTATTATTATTTTTTTACTGTTCTTACCAAGATTTAGTTGTTTTATTGTTTTTGTTTATTTTTTATTTTTTAAATTTAAATTATATTTTATTGTTTATGCTCTTACAGTTGTCCCAATTTTCTCCTTTGCCGCCAACCCCAAGCTCCTACCACCCTCTCAGGCAATCCCCACACTGTTGTCCATGTCCATGGGTCATGCATATATATTCTTTGGCTACTATATTCCCTATGCTGTAGTTTACATACCCATGACTATTGTGTAACAACAAATTTGTACTTCTAAATTCCTTCACCTTTTTCACCTATCCCCGCAACACCTCTCCCATCTGGTAACCATTAAAATGTTCTTTGTATCTATGATTCTACTTCGGTCTGCTTGTTCATTTATTTTGTTTTTTGGATTCAGTTCTTGATAGATACATATTTATTGCCATTTTATTGTTTATAGTTTTGATCTTCTTCTTAAAGAGGAACATTTAACATTTCATGTGATATTGGTTTGGGGGGTGATGAAATCCTTTAGTTTTTTCTTGCACAGGAAGCTCTTTATCTGTCCTTTTGATTCTAAATGATTGCTTTGCTAGGTAGAGTAATCTTGGTTGTAGGTCCTTGTTTTTCAACACTTTGATTACCTCTTGCTAGTCCCTTCTACCCAGCAGAGTTTCTTTTAAGAAATTAGTTGACAGTCCAATGGGAGCTTCTGTGTAGGTAACTAACTGCTTTTTTCTCACTGCTTTTAAAGTTCTCTATTTGTCTTTAATTTTTGGCATTTTAATTATGATGTGTCTTGGTGTGGGCCTCTTTGGGTTCATCTTGTTTGGAGTTCTTTGTGCTTCCTGGGCTTGTATGCCCATTTCCTTCATCAAATTAGGGAAATTTTCTGCCATTATTTTTTCAAATAGGTTTTCAATTTCTTGCTCTTTTCTTTTCTTCCCCCAGCACCCCCATGATGCTCATGTTGATATACCTGAGGTTATCCCAGGGGCTCCTTACACCATCCTCATTTTTTGGATTCTTTTTTATTCTTGTTGTTTTGATTGGGTATTTTTTGCTTCCTTATATTCTAAATTGCTGATTTGATTCTCAGCTTCATCCACTCTATTGTTGATCCACTGTAAATTGTTCTTAATTTCAGCTAGTATATCTTTCATTTTTGACTGCTTTTTTTTTGTAGTTTCCATGTCCTTTTTTGCTGTTGAAGTTCTCCCTGAGTTCATCTATTCTTCCCTAAGTTTACTGAGCATCCTTATAACCAGTGTTTTGAACTCTGCATCTAGTGGGTTGCTTGTCTCCATTTTGTATAGTTTGTTTTCTGGAGTTTCGTTCTGTTCTTTCATGTGGTCCATGTTTCTTTTTCTTCTCATTTTGTCATCCTCTCTGTGTTTGTTACTATGTGTTAGGTAGAGATGCTATAACTCTTTGGCTTAGAAGAGTGGCCTAATGTAGTAGGTGTTCTGTAGGGTACAGTGGCACAGTCTCCTTTATCAACCAAGCTGGGTACTCAAGGTGTGCACCCCATGTGAGCTGTGTACACCCTCCTTTTGTAGTTGAGACTTGATTACTGTTGACAGGTCAATGGCAGGTATTTACTCCCAAGCTGATCAGCTGCAAGGATTAGTTTTGACCACTGACCGCCACCTCCAACCACCATGGATGATCAATGTGCAGGGGCCCTCTCCACAGAGAAAGACTTACTTTAGCAGAGTGCTGATGTTCACTGAGTCTGCTCCAGAATATGTCACTTGTGGAGGTGGTTAGTAGTGGTGTTCCAACATGGTCTATAGCTATCCACTGGGTGAGCAGGCTCTGGGGCTTTGCAGGGGTGCAGGCCAAGATCAGCCACCACCTGTGTTCTGTCTGGGGCCACCTGGCATAAGCTACAAAACAATATGTAAGTTGGCTGCTACTTGTGCTAGGCTTGGAGGTACCCAAGTGAGGCCAAGCTGTGAACCAAGGCCACCTGCTGCTAGTGTCGAGCCTGGGGCCACTTAACAAGAGTTATGGGACTTCCTGAGGTCAGATGCTTGTATGAGAGAATTTAGGAAAACCTGAAGCATGAGCCAAGATAAGTCATTCATATGGCAAAGCCACTGAAAGCCACCTGGGGGGGACAGGGCCTCATGTAATCACCAGCATGGGGCAGAAAGTATGAGCCAGGTTGATGGAGTCTCAAACATGGTGCCTGCCTGTCACCTCTGTTGGAGGATGGCTCAGAAAAGGAACAAGGGCTTTCGCCAGTACTTCTGTCTTGGAGAATGCTGTCTGCCAGCACTCATCCTGATGTCAGACTCTTCAATTCCTTCTCACATGCCTCTGGTCCCTTTCAAGTTTTTGCCTCAGCACTGGAGCTCAGAAGGAATAAGTCTGAGTAAGTCTGGGCACAGTCCCTTTAATAGGAACTGCCTGGAACTCTGTCTTCCACAGCCTCAATCCCCACTGGTTTTTACAGCCAGAAGTTATGGGGACTTATCTTATTGTGGCACTGGAACCCTGAGATGGGGGTCCTCGTCTGGGACTGTGACTCCTTGCTCCCAAGATATCCCTTTTGATTTTTATCCACCACACACAGGATATGGGACCAGCCTTTCTGGCCTCTGCCTCTCCTACTAGTCTTGATGTGCTTTCTTCTTTAATTCTGTAGTTATAGGACTTCCATTCAGCTTGAATTCTAGAGGTTCTGAATAATGTTTGTCCTGCAGTTTAGTTGCAACTTTAATGTGGTTGTTCGAGGAGGTAAGCTGTGTTTACCTATGCTGCCATCTTGCATGAAAGTCAAGACTTTGTTTACTCTTTCTCATTTACCTATGAATTGCCTACTTTCTTTTTGAAATCCCAAACCCCTGCCTCCATCTTCTTAGTCCAGAGTGGTTTATAATTCTCAATTGCCCAATGTGCACTCCAGTATGAGGGGGTGGAAAAAAAGTTTTACTTCTATCCTTCTAAGTTCTTCTGAATGGTCTAATAATCAAATACATGAGAAAGCTTAGAGGAAATGACCAAATTTATTAAGTACATACATATGGGAGCTCACTAAGAATAAGGGACCTGAGGACAGGTTGTGCAGTTTAGGTTTATATGCCATCTTGAGCTAAGTAGAAGATGGCTGGGATTGTGGTTTGGGATTTCAAAGGTCGGGAAGGCAATTCGCACTGAGGTAGAAAAACAAATGTTTGGTATATAAATGATTGCTGGGTCTTTTTTTAACAATGGGACACAGACAGAAATAGATCAAAGGGGTCTTGCTAGGTTTCTCCCTATCTTTCACACACTAGTTTACATTAAATTATACTTTCCTATGATAATAGCTACCTCCCTGGACCAGGTCCTCTATCAAAATACTTTTAGGCAGTTGGGGGAGAAGGTCAGATATTCTTTTGATATCTCATATGTACATATAATACATTTGATCATTTTTCTCTGTTAATCTGTCTTATGTTAATTTGATTATTAGTTCAGCCAGAAAATAGAAAGGGGAGAGAAAAATTATTTTTAGTATCCCCCTACCAACCTTCAGTGAACTAAGACCTCTTTTAAACCTGATACTTAATTGTAAGTGGTCAAGATATACATATACATATATTTTGTTGGAGGCTTGTGTAGGTCTAAGAAGGTATTTTCTGACAAGTATTTAAACTTTCAAACCTGATATACATAGTAATAATGTTTTGACTTACTTTCTGCAGCCAGACCATTGTATTTTTGAACATGATCTTTAATTTTGACATATCTTCCTGCATCATGATTTTCCTTGAATCTAAAACAAATCAATATTTGTTGGTCTAGAATACTGAGCATAAATGTATATAAATAAATGTAGTGTTTCAAGTAGTATCTTAGAGAAAACCCTACTGAGCAAAACTAGTTCCTGCTGTGGTTTCCTGGTAATAGTGTGTGGCTCCTGCCCTATAGCAGGGTCCAGGATGAACCCAGCGGGACTGTGGTTCTCCTGAGGGTGGAAGTGGTGGGTGTGGAGTTGGTTGCCTGGGGTGGCCTGAGATAGCAGCTGAAAGGAGAGCCTGACACTTAGGATAGGGACAAAGCTACTGCTTGGATAAAATGGTATAGCATTAAGGCCAAAGGGAGAGACTGTGACCTCTGTGAAGATTTGGGTAAGACTTATGCAGTAATTAATACAATGCTTATCAGGTTTATCAGACTTGGTGGTAAAGTTGACAGTTTATAGAAGCCACGGAAGACTGACATTCAGAGCCCAAGTTTTATAAAGCAGTAGCATAAGTAGGTATAAAATTTGCATTTATAACTGTGTAGGAACTTCATTTCTTTAATATTACCTTTTCTCTTTTCTTTCCTTTTGATTCAAACTGGTCTCACCCAGCACCCTGACTCACCTGCCACCTTCTCCGTTGAATGACCACTCTCTTCATCATTAAGGCTTCAGGACTATGAGGTTCTGGTCAGCATCAAACAATCCTAGGAACAAAGCCTCTCATTTGGTCAGTAACATCTAGGCCTACGTTATGTTTCAGCTTCAGGCCCAGAAAAGCAGAGAAACGCAATGAAGCAACACACGGCTAACATCAGGACCAGGTACACCGAACCTATTAGCTACTCCCTACCCCAGCACCAACCAGACAGTAGAGACCACAGTCCTGAGCAGGACCCTAACTCCCTTAGTTACCATAATTAATGACTTTTCTCCTGTATAACCCATCCCCTGGAAGACATCAGGGAGCCAGGTCTTTGAGCATTAGTGTCAGGTAGGATAGTTAGCAAACCAAGGCAAAGAGGAGGAGGCAGACATGTCTCACTCACTGACTCAGCAGCCCTGAGTCTGGTCGGGTGATATTGCCAGATATTTCAACATCACAAGAAACACCGAGCTAGCACGGGAGGAGGGCAGTCCTTGAAATTCTACGAATCATCTCCATTATCTGGAAAGCCTTGAAACTATGCTTTCATCCCAAGGCCTGAAAGGCCGGAAAGGGACTATAGTGCCAAAGGGAGAAGCCCATTAACACTTTTGGGTATTAATGCCACCCACTCCCCCACAGAAAGCTGGCACTACTTTTACCTGTCAATCAACATGTAAATTCTCTCCCTTCCCCCCCATCCCACCAAGAACTCAGAATAAAAGACTCTCAGTTTGGTACTCTTGGCTCTCATGGCTCTCTGGCCACCTGGCCTCTGGTCATGTGGGCACTTGCCACGCCAGCTCTCACTACACCTGTGCTTGCCACCTTGGCTTCTGTCTGCTCTTAGCCTACTTTTCCCTGAACCTAGGGTTTACACCTCCCTCCCCCACTGCCCTGCACTAGGCCTGTTGTCTTCTATGAGAACAGATCACCAATAAACCTTGCTTGCACACTAATAGACTCGCTGATCCATAATTCTTTACTGCATTTGCAAGAAGAATTGAGTTTCTGGGAGCTTCTCCTGTAACATTAGCTCACCTGTGTCTTGGAGCATGAGCCACTTCCTGAAATTAAACTCTTAATTTCTTTGCTGCCAACTCCTGTTTGTGTCTTATTGGGCTCTGATGTATCCAGGCAAATGGACCCCTTTAGTCTAGTAATAACGCACCACCACATTTGTTTAGTCAGTTTCTCCTGAATGTAAGATACTTTAACAGAAGGTACTTCTAGAAGTAGCATTTTTTTCCCAGGCAACTAGGCTATGCTCAGAAAGTTACATATAATGTCTTTTTTTTTAAAAAAAGATTTTATTTATTTATTTTTAAAGAGGGGGAAGGGAGAGAGAAAGAGAGGGGGAAAAATATCAGTGTGTGGTTGCGTCTTGCGCAACCCCTACTGGGGACCTGGCCTGCAACCCAGGCATGTGCCCTGACTGGGAATCAAATGAGCGACCCTTTGGTTCGTAGGCTGGCATGCAATCCACTGAGCCACACCAGCCAGGGCTACATGTAACATCTTACAATCATAAATATAGAGTGCTGTCTGTCCTTTACCCAAGGCTACTATAAAGATGTAACATAAATAATGGGTTTTGAATGAAAATTCTCAATTATTATAATGCATTATTAAAATTACACATTTATGAAGATGTAGGGGAGCATAACTTAGCAACCCCCAAAATACCTCTCTTTGGCATAAGGATTACTTTAAGCTGGTTAATTTTTAAGAAACAGGGGACATGGGAAAAAGTCTGAAAGCCAAATAGAATTTACCCTCTTCTGCTGATACTTATAAGGGAAATCTCCCTTTGTAAAGGGTGTCTCTCTGGTTTAGCTCACTGAAGCATGGTAGGGGGATATAAAAAAATTTTTTTTCATTCCCCTTCCTTTCCCTGGCTGAACTAATAATCAAATTAACATGAGGCAGATTAACAGAAAAAAACGAAACTCTTGTAACTGGAGAAAGCAAGAACTGACATCTGCATGACAGCCTGACCCTTGATTACTGTGCTTTTGCTGGCAAACTTTCACAACTGACTCCTGCTCCCAGCATATTCTTGTGTCTTTAGCTGAAAGTGGTATTTAAGGTGATGGCTCCTGCCACTTTGGCAAGTTACTCAGTGTTCCTGGGTCTCTCCCAGGTGTGCAGGAGGTATACATGTTATTAAATTTTAATACGTTTTTCTCCTGCTAACCTTGCTCATGTCAATTTGATTATTAGACCAGCCAGGAGAACTTAGAAGGATACAAGAAAATTTTCCAGTTAAACAAAGATAAGGAGTTTGCTGTGGTAAATGACAGTCCTGAGTTATAAAAACAATTGAGGGTAAATTAGTCCTGTAAATCGAGAAGTTCAGGCTTCCAGGCATATGTATCAAGTGTCTTTGAAAAACTGAGAGAGAATCGTTAAGAAACTAGGAAAATTTCTGGGCGAGTGGAATGGGGAAACGGAGACAAGAAAATTAAACAAGGCCAAACAGTTTAAGCACCTTACAGCCAGCTGGTGAATCGCAAGACCTTACCTACCCTAACTAAGGACACTTGAGAGCAAATGGCTTTGACCTGTCCTCCGTAGCCAGAGGATACATAGCTTCGCTAGCCATAAACCACTGGTGTCTGGAGAAGAGAGAAATGCTAATGTAAATGGAAGATAACACCAGAACAGAGGAGCCAGTTAGGGAAGAAGCTGCAGGACTCCTCTTTCAGCGCCCCCCCCGCCCCCCCCCAAACCCCAAGGGAAACAGCATGTTTGTGCTCTCCATAGGGACCTCCCCCTCCCAAACTCCCATGCCTCCCCTACCTACACTTGCTTCTGAAAGCTCAAGGTAAGGTGGATGTTAGTGTATTTACCTGCCACTTTCTCAGATTGCTGGCCTCTGATATTAATAAAAGTACAATTATAATCCATCCCTGTCTCTCCTTTTCAGCTACGGGGTGGCAGGCAACAGGAGCCCCAGACTCGGTTGCCCTCAGGTTTCAAATTCAATTTAATGTCGATTTAAATTCTGGAATCAAAGAGGAAGACACCTTTTCCCTCTGAATAATATTTGAATTGAATGTGCAAAGTTGGTGTATTCCCACCTCCGCCTACTGGTTTGGGAAGAACTATCACAAATTCTTTCCAGAAATTAGAGTAATAACCACAGTAAAATGCTCCCTAACTTGTCTAAGCCTGAGGCCCTGCAATTGGATGTGACCTTGACGTGTATCTCCTGGCTGCACCACCACGGCCTAAATTGTTTGCTTTGCAGGAGTCACCTAGAAACTTTTGGGATTTAGTCTGTCATCTTAGAGAGATGTGTTGAAGACACACTTTCTGGAAGACTCTGAATCTTAATTCTTCAGCTATATTTCAGATAGCTGTGGTGGTCTTCTCTTGTAAAATCTTCTTTCCACTTGGGTGTACATGGCAAAATTATTTGTCTTCCTCAGAAATTAAATTTGAAGGGAAAGAAGTGGTTTTAGGCGTAGAATCTCATTCCCTAAGGGAGACTGTTGTCCTTATTGAGGTTACCCCGACAATGTGAAACCAATCTTTTTAATGAAACTATCTGGGTAATTCAGACAGCCTAAATTTTGTTTTATCTAAAATACAGTGGGTCTTGGAATAATGCAGTTTCTTTCAAAGTCATTTTATTATAACCTTGATTAGATTCCTTAGAAAGTTAACTCTTGTTTCTGTCAGTTGATCTATGGTAAAAATGTCTTTGTTATACTTTGTTTTGCTTCAGTTGCAAGATACTATGGGTGGCATTAAGGAAGAACTTACTGTACTTAAAATAATGAGTTAATCAATAATAAATGTATGTATTGTTTTCCCTTCGTTGTGGGAGGTGGGAGTGGTTTTGCAGGGACTGCTTGACTAATTGCCTCCAGTCTCTGTCCCTGTCACACAGTCTATGCCCCCTGGCTATCTCAACAGTCTTATTTGCTTCTCACCCAAAGCATTATAAATTTTTTGAACTCTCTTAAAATATTTGCCCCCAATACTCTCTTTGGACATGGCACCGAAAAGCCTATCAATGCCATTTTGCAGATGGAGAAATTGGAGGCTGACTATATGATTGCTGCTGGTGAAGGCGGGGCTCGCCTTGGTCTTGTGGTGCACAGTCAGGAGCTTTCCCTCTCACACTGCATTTTGGAATGTGTCCAGTGTTGCCTAAAATGAAGGCTGAAACCACTCAAACCTAGCAGGACCAGTTCTCCCTGTAAAAGCAGCCAGTCTTATTGTCAGGGCTCTAAGAAGCCTGGGACAAAAATTATGCCAACTTCAAAGCCAACCACTAAAACATGTCGGAGAGCAGACAGGGAAGTCTGCGCATTGTATGAGCACTTACAGATGTTCACCTCTACCCACAATTTACCTATACCTTTTTTTTCTTAAAGCTTTATTCCTGGTATCTATGAGCAGAATCATTCAAAACACTGCAGTGGTTTTCCCTGCCTCTCCAACCAGATTCCCAACTGGCTGACTATATTAATCAGAGGCTGCCCTGCTCACTATGTAGGGTAAATAGATTAAACTACTAGCTTGGTGTGAGAAGAATATTTGTTGCTTTTTCTCTGCAGTACACTTAGAAGGAGGCAGGTCATCCATACCTATTAGGGCAAAAATCAATGTGCCCAATCAGGTAATGTCCGGATTGGGTTTTCTCTACAGCAGAGTGCAGAGTTGCCAGGGGAAATCACTGTAGATTCCTCCTTCGAAGGTGAGGTCGTGGCCCTGATCCCTGTAGAGCACAGGGCAAGGGTTCTTTTATTCTCCACGCTCACACTGCCATGGACTTAGATTTTGAACCACATCTGGAGGTGTCCTCAATTTTCACTTTTATCATGTCTGTGTGTCGTTCTGAGCTTAGACATAAAATGGAATATCAATACTTAAATGATAAATTAACTAGATAAATGAGGAGGAGTTGACAGTATCATTTTGGCAAATTAGCGGTAGCATTTATGATACTGAATTAAGGCAGTTATGTTGAGGCTGCACAGACTTCACCTAACACCATGTAAATGTATAGTGGTCATCACAGTTATTGGTGAAAAGTTTAGTAAGCGTCTATTTGGCACATACTAAATCAAAGCACTCAGCTAAATTCTGTATCACTGTTTTATTTCTGAAGCTCTCCGCAGCATGTTCATTTTTAAGGTTCTAGTAAACATTTATTAAAGAACAATGATTTGACTTTGATTTTATTGAGTTGGGTTCATATTGTACTTTATGATTCTCTTTTCGCTTTGACTTATTTACGCTGACTGGAGGATTATAAATCACTTTAAAAAATAATCTATAGTGATGGTAGCCATGCTTTCACTTTCAGGTTCTTCTTTATGTTAAGATGTCTCTCATTTAAATAAAGAAGAGCCGGAGTACACGTTTCCTATCTTTCAAAAAGAAATACAACTTATCAATGGAAAAAATGAATGGGGAGATTTAAGCATCTTTCTGTACCTTATGGATACAGGTTAGGAAGACACTCAGAGACTGCAAATTTAGGCAGGGATTGGTGATTTTAGGCTTTAGGCCATTTTCACTTTTGTTGTTTCTCTCGAGAATTTAGTACCATTCCTGGTTATATCATCTCCAGACTCGGGGGGATTGGAGAGGTCAGGCAAAACTTATTTTGTCATAAAGATAAGGAAAAACCAAATTAATTCCCTTAACCATGGATACTAGGGGAGGTGGAAGAATTTATGACTGACTCTACTCCCTTTAATATGATGAGTATTCTTCCCTGAAAGCAACATTATACAAAGTATTTTCCATGAGTGCTTTCAACATGACTGGTTAGTAGAAATTTTTCCTTAATAATATTAAATATTTTTTCCCCTTAGAGAAAAGCAAAAGAGTCCACATCTGAACTGAATAAAAATCCCATCCTCTCCCATCTGATATCATTCTGGCAGCTCACCCTTGTATCTCTTGCTTTGGTCTAAGCAGCTTTATTGGAAGGCTGAGACCTGGTCTTCTGTGATCAAATAGATTTAGAATTTCACCTTTCAGATGGGGAGACGATCACTTGCAAAGGCCTTGGCAGACAGGGAATCAAGGTGTCCTCCTGAGGGCAAGGTGTCTGAGTGACCAGAGGTTGGAGGCGTTGCCTATGAACAGATACCAGCATGTCAACTTGCAGGACACTCCACATTCCCTGTTTGAAGGGTAGTCAGCAGGGAGGGCCACGAACACCTCGTGAGCTATTACAACAGAAAGAAATTTCTAAGTTTTCCCACAACACAGCAAACCATGAGTGATAGTACAGTGTAATATCAATTTAGAAAATAAAATATAGTATTGGTAGTCAGTACTATAGGGAAAACTAAAACTTTTACTATAAAGGAAAACTAACCAATCATTAAACAACTGAGCAGATAAAATTTTATCAAGAAATTTATTAAATCAGTAAGTAAACACATGAACTGCATTTTTGCACTGTTGGTGATTTTTAAAGTAAAATTAGCTGCTCTTTCTTTACTTTGTTATTCCTTGAATGAATTTGCTACTCTTATACCAGGAGACTTTTAAGTCCTTTTCTTTTGACCATATTCAAGGTGTGATCATAGCTTGAGTGGTTCTCCAGATTTGAATAAGGCTCCATTGACTGAATCATCCAAATAATGTGAAGAATATTACCTAATATTCTTGTCCCCGTTTGATAGGTGAGATTCTCCTGCTTACCTTGCTTCCCTGTCATTGCCTGCCTTCCCCCAATCCTGCTAATTTAGCACTACATTCTCTCTAAGGAGTCCCTGATGCTTCCTAAGAGAGTATAGAATGCCTACCTTGACTACTGGGGTGCAGTGTCTTAGGGTGAGTTGATGGTGCTTACGTGCCCACTAGTCAAGCCTTTCTTCTCCCATCCCCCACAGTGTCTGCCCAGTCTGTGCTGCAGCTCCTTTGTCCTCCTGTCCTGGTTTCCTCTGCACACAAAAAACAACTCCAGTGTTTTTGTTTGGTTGGGTCCCTGCACTCTGTTTTGCTGTGATCATTCTACCCCGGTCATCCCTCCCATTGCTCTTTGCACTAACTGGGGACGTCTCACGGCAAGCTACAGTTACCCAGGCAATCCTTTGACTCCTTCCAATTTTGTTTGCTGGTACCCAGATTCTTCGATCCCAGACTTCATACATCAGCCTCCCTAACTGCCATTGCTCCTCCTGACGGACTGACACTTCAGAGTGCCCTACTGACCTTTTGGACCTCAGCACTTTTTTGAGTTTCCTTGCTTCCTTAGTACCAGTATTCTCCTCCACAGAAGCAGATCTAGGCTTTGTGGAACCATAGCTTATTCACTTTGGGGAACTTTCTAAACATAATACAAAAGTATTAATACTAATAGGTACAAATATAAGTACTTATTTAGAATAAGAAAATAAATCACAGCATGGCCCTTTAAAGAGTCATCTTTTTTTTTTCAGAGACCTCTTTAGGCAATTTATCAGAAGTGCTTACATAAAATGCTACCTGTTGGAGTTGGGCTTCCTTTCACCACTTAGAACATTTGACAACCACTGGTTCTCAGAGTCCAGTGCAAGCAAGGGGCCCCATAGCTTAAGCACTCCTAGATTTGTAGTTACTCTGAGCCCTTCATTGTGACTATGTTCTTTAGATTTAGAGAACCATAGCTCCAAGAGAACATGTGAGAGAGACAGAGAGATAAGAGTGAAACTGTATTTGCTTGTCTGAAAGAGGGGCAGAGTGTGCGTGTGTGTGTGTGTGTGTGTGTGTGTGTGTGTGTGTGTGTAAGAGACAGGTTGATTCAGACCATTCCCTAGAGCCTGCCAGGCCTCTCTCCTGTGATGCAGAACCCCTTTCCTTCCTGACATTTTATATCTGTTTTTACTTATTGACAGATTGTGCTGCAGAAAGATTGAATGAATTTATGGTATTTCTTGTTATATCTGGGGGTCTGGTCAGGCATGCATTGATTAACCACCTTGGAAATGGGGCGTACTCAAAGAAGCAAAGACCTACAACATACCTGGGCAGGCCTAGGAGGCCCAAGGGGGTGTGTGGGCTGCTGGGCAGAGGGTGATATCCAGAGGGCGAGGCGACAGGCAGCTGGGGTCATCAGATGGGGTTGGGAACATCAGGGAGGTCACCACTGGAACAATAAGGATCCTCATGGGCCAATGGAACCAATGCAGTGGCCTGCTCCTCCTCGAACAAGGGGGACCAGAAGAGGAGAGCTGAGGGCCCAGCAGTCAGCCTCTGGCAAGCATGGCCTCAAGTGGAAGAGTGCCACCTGGAGCGTAGCAGAAAATTTCGGTCCCTAAAGAAGCTCGCCCACCAGAGTGTGGGGGTTCAATAATAACTTTAAGGTCAGTGGGAGAGGAATCAGGCAAAAGGCTCAATAAGCGGATTGAACTATTAGAAACAGGATCAAAGTGAGAGGCCACATCCCAGAGAGACTTAGAGGTAGCATATGGAGGCCAGATGTGTTTGTGTTTTGGGTGCCAAGACCATCTACCACTTACTCTCTGTATAGCTTTTAACAAATTATCTAATTTTTCTGGGTGTCTTTAGTTCTTTTTTTTTTTTTAAATTTTGTTTAAAGTAGTAATAGTACTTAAATGAATAAATAGGTACACAATATTGAATGGAAACTATTTGGGGACAAAACCAAGATCTTATTCTAATTTTTTTCCTAGTGCCTAATACAAAGGGTGGTGCAGAGTAGGCCCTTTTAAATGTTTGTTAGGCTTCCAAATTACCTACCAGGTGACTGGCATACAGATATATCTATGTAGATGGGTAGCTAGATTGATCTATATAGACAGAGATATAGAAATCACTTCATGTGTGTATAATTACATACTTTTATCTGTATATTTATCTATTATCTCTTAGTTTTTGAAACTGCATTTAAGGTCAGGGTTAATGTAGCATAAATGGTGCCAGTCCTTGGTTGGAGACTGTGAGGCTAGAACTCATGCATTCCTCTCAGCAGAGGCTGGAGCTGCAGGAATTGTGGGAGAGGCGGTTATCACACAGGAAGACAGAAAAGATTCAGGGAGGACCGCTTGACAGACTTAGACTTATTTGCCCTAAATACCCTCTTCACTTCAAATGGTGATAAAACTGAAGCTTAGAGTGATTTTCCTAAAGCATTTATCACTATTTGTTTTCATGGTTCTGACTAACTTAGAAAAACTAAGGCTCGGCTAATGCCTTCCTGGGAAAAGACTTGTGCTAAGCATTTGATGAGCTTCACTATTTCCCTGTTTGCCCCGAAGGCACCTTTTGCAAGGGATAATGAAGTGTTCTCACTGATTCTCAATTTGGTTTCCAGACTTTGATGTACTTAAATAAATTTTTTGGTGTTACCTTTGATCCAGTGAAGCCTAGAGCTGCCCTCCATTCCAAGAATGAAATAGGGTTCAAGTTCAGCCTTGAGTGACAGTGTGGTGAACAGCAGAGGGCACAACATAGGTGGGAAGCAAGGGCTTCATCCGCAGACAAACCAGAATCCAAGTCATGGCTCTGCCATTTACTAAATGTGTGATCTTATGCAAACTCCTTTTGTTTTAAGGCTCAGTTTATTCACCAGTAAAAGGGTTAAAAGAATAGTAGGGTTACTGTGACCTTGAAAGAAATAATACCGATAAAATACTCAGTACAGTGTCTGGCACAGTATGTGCTTAATTCAGTTTAACTGTTGGTACAAGGTAGGAGGAAGGGAAGGATATGCCAGTGGGGATAGCCATCTAGACACTGTGAGATGGAGAAGCAGTCTGGTGTCCCTCTGGGTCTTGTGCTGGAGCGCGGGCTCAGAGGAGAGGTGAGAAATGCGGTTGGTGCAGTGGGTATGTTTGAGTAATAGAGCTTTGAAAGCTAGATAGGGAACTTAAGCAGATAGAGAAAACTGTGGTAGATTTTTTAACACATTGTCTTGCAAAATAGTACAACATAAGTTTAGGATTTCCTTTTAGAAACTATGAAATTCCTTTTAGACAGCCCTATGTGCCAGGGACCATACTTCCGTGTTTTCTTTTTTTCCAAATTGTGGGTAAGAATTATTCTACACATTTTCAAGATGATGATGTTGTGGCCCAGGGGGAGAAAAATTAGCCCATGGTAACCTTTGAAATTCACCTCACCTGTTAAGTGGAGATTAAATGAGCATATGTGAGGGTAGCACACAGGAAGAGAATATGATACAGCCTGTGAAAAGTACTTTCCACAGAGAAGGTGTTCAGCAAATACTAATTTACTTTGGTTCTGTCTTAGATATAAAGACTGGGCTTCAGCTCTATTCTCACAACCATGCCCCAGCTTTTCCCACTTCCGCGAACCTTTTTGAACCTTCTATGCTTATGTCCCTGTGTGGATAACCTTTCCAGGGTCTGCTAACTTTCAGAACTTGTATCTTTCTTTGAACCTGGCATATGGCTGTGACTGCTCCTTCCTCCAGACTTTTGGATGGAACTGTTGGCCTCTATGGGCCTGCCTGTCTACCAGTTGCCATGTTTCAGCCTCTTGCAGGGACTGGAGTATGACATCTTCTCAACTTGACTTCCTGCCTAGAAATCCCCCCATTTCCATCCCCCCAAGTCCCTGCATCCAAGCAGCAGCTTGGCCAGAGTCCTAGGTTCTGAGCTCTATCAGTCTGATTCATCCCACTCTTTCCAAGTTGCTTTTCCAAAAGTGGAGCTTGTTAAGAGTAGAGATACTTGGACTTCATTCTCCAAATGAATTAGAAGCTTCCATGCGGTGGCCTGGGAATGTCCCCCAGGTGGATTCGATACAGCTGTTTTACAGGCTGGCCTTTGGGAAACACTGACATAGGTACTTTGATTACATGGCCTTTAAGGCCTACTCAGTGAGTCTATGGTTCCCTCACAGTAAGGTCAATTTCATGAATTAGATTCAGGTCACTGTACTTTCTTTCCTAGGGGTTTCTAAAACTATTTCTTCAAGGGAAAGATTATTTAATCTCCTCTCCACATCGTCTCTGGATGAATCTGCCTTAAGGTCTACATGTATTAGAAGTCCTTCCTACAGAATAACTTGGAAGCTCACTGGCTTCTGCAGCTTACTTAGCATTTTCAGCCTGCTCTCTTTCCAGGGTATTTGTGAGGCAGGCCTCTTCCCATGTGCAAAGCCTGACCTTGCTTACAGGCTTCTGGACTTACATTTGTTCTCTGCTGTCACTGCCTCCATCTTAGTTTCAACGTTGCTCTAAGAAATGATAATCTGCTAAAATTCAGAGTCACCTCTATCAAAGCCATTTCTTTGAACTCTTCTGAAAAATAAAGTGGGAACATCTGAGAGTTAATGTGTTTTAACATACTGTGAGAAAAAGATTGTACTGTCTTGATGATATTTTTCAGAATGATTAGTAACTGGATTAGGTCTTACCGACATATTAAAACTTTTGTTGTTCTGGCCAGGAGGCTCAGTCAGTTGGAGCATTGTCCCATGCACCAAAAGTTTGCAGGTTCAATTCCCAGTCAGGGCACACACCTAGGTTGCGGGTTCTACCCCCAGTTAGGGTGTGTACAGGAGGCAACGATCAATGTTTCTTACATTGATTTCTCTCTCTCTCCCTTCACCTCTCTAAAATCAATAAAAACATATTTTGGGGTGAGAATTAAAGAGGAAAAAACCCCTTGTTGATGTACTACAACTTTAAAAAATTGGCTTTATAAACTGAGAACCTTGGAAACTTTTAAATTTCTTCCTGTGAAATTGTTTTAGAATTTTATGTATTTGTATGTCCTTATATTTTACCCTTGCATAAACTAGGGAGTGCCATGTATCAATGCTAGTGATTTTATTTCCTTGGAGCATCTGTGTTTGTGTACTGGAGAGGGTTCCTATGGTAATAAAAAGTGTTTTTATTAGAGACCAATTTATCTCTTGACTGTTTTAATACTACCCAGAACAAGATAGGTTTCAGTTCTGGTTTCACAGGCATGCAAGTTCCTAACATCTCCTATATTATAGAAATCAACATCCCCAAAAGCATAATAATAAAAATAAAAAAATTTTAGATTCCCAGAGTAACCAAGAATACCTTGGCATGAAGTATTAGGTCATGAGTTCATGAGGAACTTTAAAAAGTGCTGAGAGATGGAATGAGATATAATCACTCAACAATAGTAGGACAAGAAGACTCAGAAGGAGGCACGGTTTGTCATCATATTCCTGACCAGGGATATTTTGGTTAGCTTCCTACATGAGTGCTGTGTTTATCATAGTAAATGTTTTTCCACACCTAATTATTCTCAGGCTGCTATATACCTTTTCCCAAGATCTTGAGCCCAGGCCAGATGCAGGATTGATTGAAGAAATATCTAAGTTGGCTTCAGTTTCAGTCATGCTGGCTGTTGGCCACAACAGAGAGCCTCACTGAATGGATGTTTAGAATGTGTTAACATGATGGGACACAAGAGGGGATCTGACTGTCTGGCCAACAGTTTATTCTCTTATCAGTGAATCTCCAAACCAGTGAAAATGTAGCTGATGTGAGTTTAATGTAACATGCAGTATTTTCATGGTTTGTAGAGCACTTTAAAGGAAACAGTGAGAAAATACAGCATTTTTCTTTGTGTCAAGATGGAAAGATCTGGAGTTGAGGGTGGTCAAGATATAATTTTGAAGTAAGTTTCCTAACATGGACATATGTTCAGTTCACAAAGGACCTAAGTAGATGCTGGAAGAATAACAGAGGTTGGGGGATGCTTAGCAAGGGGTATGCTTTCTTTGGGAACTTCAGAAAGATAGTTTGTATTTTCACTAGTGAATATTAACCAAAGATCCAAAAATAATATATGTGTTCTCCTTGATTTTTGTTAAAAAAATTCTGAAGTTTGATTACTTATTTATTGGATTCCAAACATAAAATTTAAAATTACAGTTAATTTTTTCCTATTAATCAAATTTGCAAATCAATCAATCAAGTTTGGAAAGATTAAAAAAAGAGCAAATTATTGCTAGTGATGGTGGCATATATTTGACCCTCTCATTTGCTCCTGAGAAAAAGGTTGATTGATAGAACTTTTCAGTAAAAAATATCCTACTTAAAAGAGTAGATCCTAAGGAAATGCCAGAAAAACAAAGAAAGATTACTATACCAGATGTTAATTGCAGTACTAGTTATAAAATTCCCAAACTGGAAATAACCTACATGTCTGACCCCAGGGAAATATTTCCACATATATAACCATTACGTAGTCATTAAAGATGATATTCATGAAACTTTATTAAAATATGGGGAAGTGATTTTTAAAGTATTAAATAAAAAAGTGACTAAAATTTGACTGTATGTATGATGGAATTTTGGTAACAGAACCACCTGAGGTCCAAGTGAACACATATATGAAAAAGTAGAGACCCCACATACATGAGAAGTTCCTATACATATGTACAAAATTAAATTTGGTCATTTTCTCTTGTTAATCTGTTTCACATCTATTTTATCCAAAGGCAGCACCTACAAAGTTTAATAAAAGATTGTGGCACATGTAGATGGAGTTCATTTTGCTCCTGCAAAATGACCCCTCAGTTACCAGACTTTTATCATTCTAATGTCCCTGTTACATGGCAACTGTCTGCTTCTAAATCAGAGAAACTAAGATGGGTGAGCAATACCATAAATTAAATGAATAGCCAGGGCTATAAGAAATCCAAGATGGCCACTTGTTTCTTCCCAGCTTCCTGGCAAACGCAATTTTTTCAATTTCACAATCCTGCAACCAGTGTAGTGCATTTAAACTGGACTTCTTTTAACTGCCACTTAGTTATGTTATCAATATGTTCTTGTTTTTGTGTGTATGTTTTCTGGATGGTTTGAAGCTTTCCCCTGCTGCAAAGCTGATGCCATCACAATGGCAAAGACATTGTTAGAAAATGTGTTTCCCGCTTGGGGTATACCTTCCACAATCTCTAGTGACCAAAACACCCATTTCCCTGGACAAATCATGTAAGCCTTAATGGAAAGCCTTGCAAACTTCTTGGAATTATCACAGACCTTACCCTCAATTATCAGGCAAAGTTGAACTAATGGGAAAACTAGATTGAGCAGAACAAGTCTAATTACATGAGACTAAATGAACTGATAAGGATGGTTATAACCTTTATGAATTTTTGTTTGAAACATTTCTGGTTCTTTAATTTTTTTCCGCATACATAAGGAAACCTTTTTTCATAAACTAACTATGACTTAGAGCAGTTTGGTAAATTATACCTTGTGAACAGAATGTAAACATTTTTCTTTCTATACCTACTCAATCCCTTCAGAATTCAGAAGCTCTTAGTGAGTATCCTTATTTTCATGGCAATATTGTTATTTGTATAAATTCAATAAGAATCTGGTCTCCTTGTAACAGGTCACAGTTGGAAACTGGCTATATTACCAAGGCTTTGACTGGAATGTTGTATTCGAGGGAAGCATGTATAGATTCAGATATGATCAGACAGTTTTAAGGAATTAAGATTGACTTATGGAAGCTAAAAACCCCTTGGGCATACAGCCTGGTACTTTGCTTACAGGGTTCCCAGTAGCCTTACCAGGTGAGTAAAGAAGGTCACTTCCTGTCATATGCAGAAACTTCAAGATATCTTGGGTACCTTGAGAATAGAGGAACTCACCCAAAGCTATAGGTATTGCAGGCAAAGTTTTAAGGCAAGTCCTTGCCTTGGCTTTTCTGGTGTCAAGAGGCCCTTTGAAGTTCAATCTGGAGATTCCTTATGAAAAATTCCAGCAAAGCAGATTTGAAAGAGCCTATATGGCCCTGACTGGTGTAGGTTGGGCATCGTCCTGCAAACCAAAAGGTCACTGGTTTGATTCTCAGTCAGGGCGCATGCCTGGGTTGAAGGTCAGGTCACTGGTTAGGGGTTTATGAGAGAAAACTGATTGATATTTCTCTCTCATGTTTGTATTTCTCTCCCTCTCTATCTCCCTCTCTTCCCCCCCTCTAAAAGTAAATAAGTAAAATCTTTAAAAAAAGAAAGAGCCTATATGATCAATTGTTACTCATTTTTTAAAAATATACTCACCTGGGGTCATTTATTCATTGCTTTCAGAGAGAGAATAAGGGAGAGTGAGAGAAAGAGAAGCATTGATATGAGAGAGAAACATTGATTGGCTGCCTTCTTGTATGCACCCTGACTGGACCTCAAACCTGCAACCCGGGAATGTTCCCTGACCCGCAATCAAACCTATGACCCTTCAGTCTATGGGACAACACTCCAACCAAGTGAGCCACTATGGCCAGGACTCAACTGCTATTCTTGTATTTATTCAAATAACAGATCGAGTTTATTAGTAAATTATCTTGCAAGTAAATTAGTCTGAATATGGTTAAATATGGCTATTTAACCTTCATTTTATGGTTAAAAATGAAGGTGATTTTAGAGAGAAAATTATGTTTTAATAATATATCTTTGTGGATATTAATTTATAGTGCTGTTTATTATCCCCCCCCCCTTTAAATTGGTGACAAAAATACTTAATGAGAAAATCATGAAAGGACTTCAGGCAAATAAGACTGGGTCAGTGTGAACTTGGGGTGTCACAAAACATGTTGGTCCGATTACTTGAATGTTCAGAAAGTGGGTTAAGCTCTTAGAAAGTTTTCTCATGAGGAGAAAAATGAAGTGGCCAGCCTGATAGATGTCTTGGGATATCAAGAACTGCCAAACTCTTCCTCCCTTTGGTTAAGACTGCTTGCTTATGCCTAAAATGCACGGGGTACAAATAATTTTCAGCATGGGTAGTGGCACCATTGTAGAAAGTGGCTTGAAGGATGACACAAAATTGGAATTTGGCCTTGGGAAATGCAAGGCAGAGGAAGAGGGACTCCTTTCTCACATCCCTTCATTCCGCTGTAGCTAGCACCAAATTATATGCCCTTCAGAGAGATGTCAACCTTGAAACAGCCCAGGCAATTCTCATCACTGCTTAGGATGCTCCTGCTGTGGTAACTCCAGCTGGACAGCTGCAGGTTGGGCAGGGTTATATCACTGTTGGGCAGTGAGTAGGTGCCTTCTTTGAAGGGACACTGGAGGGAAGCGCATAGTTGTGCAGTGGCTCTGGAGAGAACTATCTAAGGGGAATAAAAATGTCAAGTATATCACAGATGCCTTTATGAGTTCCTTTACTAATTTGTTTCACACACAGAGCTTTGACCCAGAAGCCAGCCATTTCTTTCCAGACAGTTAATTCCACCTTCTAAGGACTATCAAGGGTAATGCTTTCCTGGGTTTGGGCACTGACAGTTGCACTCCCAGGACTGGCAATGGGGTTGGTTGCACACTTAGGCTTTAAACATCACAGGGTCCTCCCCCTCATCACAGTTTTCACAGAAGAAGTTACTGAAGTGAAATGGCTGTTTCAGAAAGACCTTGGCAAGGGCTGAAGCAAGAAGCAAGCACAGAGCGATCAGCAGCAGAGCCCACATCCGGGTGAGTCTGCCCCAGGATGACTATCTGTCATCTTTTGAGGTTTCGTTTCTCCCTGTAAACTAGATTGAATTTCGAATTCTTCTAGTTTCCTCCAATATCTGGCCATGACTATCCAAACTAACATTTCTAATTATTCTCCCATCTTTTGAGTTGGAATCACTGTAAACCAAAATTGGCCTTTTTTGAAAGTCTTGCAAGCTAACATGAGACAACTTGATAGACATTTTGAAGAAATCACAACCGCTCATAAATGGACAGCTTATGTGCCTGTTTCCATAAGATCACTAGACATTCAAACTTTAGACCTATCAAATGTATCAGATTGTCACTGCTTGCCTTTACCTGATTTGAAGATGCTTCAAGCCAGACAGCTAGAAATCTTCTTGACTGCTTGCCTTTAGAACTCAGAAACCAGGATCATAGTATGCTCCAGTTGTTAAACATAGTTTTTCTTTCTCCCTTTTCCCCCCCATAGATATGCCTCTTATTAAATACCTGATTGTTTGCACCAGAGGCCTAAATTTGGGATCCCACCTGCATTACTGCCTCCTGAAAGGAGACACACTGTTACACTGAACTGATCTATTCTCAAGGCTGAGGCTGGCTTAATGAGACGTGAAACAATTTATCAACCCAACTTCTCAGGAAGTTTCATGGAGAGACTCAAGGGGTTCAGAATAGGCTTTCCCAAGATGTGCCACCTTGATATATGAATTATTTGAGTTGAAGGCAATCCAGACCCTGCAGCCTCAGAAGAAAATTTTCTCTCTCCCTTAAAGAATTTAAATTAAGGACCTTACCAATAATGGGTTATTACCAGAAACAACTTTTTATGACCCGTCTGTAGGGCTGGACAAACTTCTAATCACTGTGAACAGCTGCTTTTCTTATCATCTTGAGAATGACCTTCCTCCCCTCTGAAGCCCCAGAGTGGCTTACCTTGTTCTTAGCTTGAAAGGCCAATTATATGTCATTTTCTCTTTCTAGCTCTGAACGTCTCATGTATGTGGGGTTCCTATGCATATGTATGTAATTAAATTTGGTCATTTTCTCTTACAAATCTGTCTTACGTTTATTTGATTAGACCAGCTGAAAGAACCTAGAAGGGTGGACAGAGGAAAGTTTCTTCCTCCCCACAACCCCTCCCTTTTCACGCATTTCTTCATGGTTTGCATTTTGAGAAGATACAGTGAACACTTACTATTGTTATAATTTAAAATAAGCTCATAAAAGTGAAGAATGGTTAGTAGTAGACAATTATCTTTCTGAGCTATAAGCAGGGAATGGCAACTTGAGGTCATGGAAGATCCTGTCCCAGTGTCTACCACAGAAATACAGATAGGTGCTAAAACCTGTTTCATGTGGGAAAGACAAAAAATACGGTCCAGCAGAACTGCAGCTGGTAAATCAAAAAGGCAATTTCTCCTGTATACCAGTATTATTATATTCCTTAGCAATTACTTTGACTCTGAACTTCAGAATGACCTTTTGTTTTTTTCCTTGGAAATAATTTTTTATACTCCTTCTTCCCCTCAACTTACATTTTAAATGAGGTTCATGACACTGTAAGATTCTTTATCAAAGGTGCTAAAATACATCCAAGTCTTTTGTGAAATTTTTTATGGATGAACAAAAAGCAATGCCCTTGAGATGTCACTTGTAGGTAGTATATATATAAAAGTAAATTCAGAAAATAATAACAAGGAGGTTAATGTTCTTCTAATTGTGCATACAATTGATTTCTTTCTCTTCATCTTTGAAAAAATTATAAGGGTTAAAAGAGAGAAAGAAAGAAAGTCAAGTTTGTGGTATGCTACAGTAAACTAATACATCCTGATACACTGACACTTTATTCAAAGATGTCCTTCCTGGTCTCACACAATGCCCTCAGGACCCTCTAACTTTACACTGCCACCTGTGGGCATTATAAAGGAGGTTCTGACTGTGGTCAGTAGGTGGACTGTCCTGTTCAATAAGACAATTTGACCTATTCTGTTTCTTCTTCAGCTCCATCTGCCTCTTCATCTTTCTTCTTTACAACAAAGAGCTTGTTCACAGCACCATCTAAAAAGGAAACCGAATGACTGTGGATAAACCTAAGTTAATCAGGCATGCACTTGAGATATGATTGATTTTACGACAGTATCAGGACTGGATGCCTGGTGCCATGTAGGTTCCATTGAACGGCTTAGAAACAGCTTATAATTGATTTTTTTTAATGGCCATTGGAAGTTAGAGTGCTATTCTGTGCTTACAGCGAAGTAGAATTACATTATGCTAGGTTTAGGTTAATAGATATCTGTGTAAATGATGTTGGGGACTCACTCTTCACTCTCTAAATGTGAAAGAAGTCATAAAGAGAAAAATGAGATGAATAAGTGTTCAATATATAAGCTAACTGTTCTAGTAGATTAGCCATTCACAAACTTCAGAATACATAAAAGTCACCAGGGGACCTTATTATATATGTAGATTTCCAGCTCTGCTCTCAGTAATTCTGATTAAGTAGGCCTGGGATGTACTTTTATGTGCACCCCAACTGATTCTTATATAGTCAGTGGAGCACAGCATAAGAAAGCATGGCATTAAGTGGCAGAAACTACTTGGGACAGGGACAGACACCGTTCAGACATTCCAGTGTTTTGACTTAAAGAGCGATCTGTAATTTCCAAACATTTTCCTGGTTTGGTCCTCTCTATGTGTATGTACTCTTTCACCATTACTTCATTACATAGGAATTTGAAAGGGACAGGACAAGGGAGTGGGACAGTACATGATACTCCGGTGGGGAGGAGGCTGTTGCACATCATTGTCTGCAGGTAGGCATGTGGAAAGCCCTCTCAGATTCTGACACTATTTCCTCTTTCCCATTCTACTCATTAATAGGTAACTCTTGGAGAAAAGCAAGTGTCTCCTGGTAGGAAATTTCTGGGTGTGAGGAGACTTTTGATAACACTCAAGGCACCATGGACTTGCATTGTGGGTGAATAGTAGACAAGACTTTGACCTTGGGAATGTTCCTTCCTTTTGAAGGTGGAGAGAGATAATCTGGTTTATTCTCCATGAGGTCTTCCTCTCCAAATGCCAGTCTTCCTTTGATCTGAGCTGGGGGTGGGAGGTGGGGGCCTTGCCTAATGTTCTGCAGGTTGAGCGTACATTCCCATGATGAGTATAGCTGGAATCCAGTCCAGATTCCACTCGCCAAGCTGGATGTTAGAGCCAGAGCAAGGGCTATGTCTGGCCAGAGGAAGGGAAACTTAGTTAATTAATTTTTAATTTTTATTTATTGATTTTAGGGAGAGAGAGAGAAATATCAGTTTGTTGTTCCACTTATTTATGCACTCACTTGTTGCTTCTTGTGTGTGCCCTGACCAGGGATCAAACCTGCAACCTTGGTGTATCAGGATGATGCTTTAACCAACTGAGCTGTCCAGCCAGAGCTGGAAGGGGAACTTTTAAAAATTCACACTAGGTCTTTGCTAGTTGGGATCCTGCCTGGTGGCAACACCCAAGGGTCTCTCAGTTTTGATGCCCTCCTTGACTTCAGTAAACTGGGTATTGGGGTGATAGGAAGAAGGGAAATAGAATACAATTTAGAAAGAACTTTGTTTACTGATACGTACTTCAAGAGTTGAAAATCCTTGCTTTCCTGATGATAATTGAACCGCATAAAGAGACTATTCATATGACCTCTTCTAGGCTATGCTCATCTAGCTATTGGAAAAACAAATTCCTAAATTAGTGACCCCTTGTTCCCTTTTATCCTGTAAATCCTCTTAGTTGCCAATTTCCAGCTTATCAGCTAGATTTGTTTAATGCTTGAGGCCAAGGTACTGCAGTGTCTTTTAATTGACTAGTTGCAGAGAGCTTTACTGTAGAATCTCATCAGTATACAGAGTATATTGACTCCAAGTTGGAAAATGTTTCAAAGATCATTACAAAACTTCTGTTAGAAGAGACACCTTCTTAAATACCACCCATTCAATAAGAAAGATAAGGGAGAAGTTGAGAGGAAACAAGCTTGAAGGAGGTGTTTTACTCTTCACTCCAACCCCTTCCCACATTTCCCATGTCAAAATGATCTCTCAAGAGATTTTGTAGAAGTATTTACCTCTCATAACCTACTCCACTGTCCTGCTGATGAAAACATCCTTGGGATGCTTCACTACAGTCTTTCTGAGTGGGTTCACATGCTGAACTCTGACCATAGCAACATTTAGAGAGCTAACTGCTGCCCATCCTGCAGGCCATTGAAACTACAGGAAAGCTTGATTCACAGTTTCAGTGCTTGTCTTTCGAACACCTGCTGACCAACCTGCTTTGTCCAGATCTAGTCTTGCTTTCAACTTTGCTGTCTGAAGTATCTGCGGCTTCCTGCAGGAGGCCAGACACACTTTTCTTCTTAAAGTGAGATTAGCAGGTGCTCAAGAAGGTATTACAGATCATTAGCTACCTAATCATTCAAGTTCCTAAATAGTTCTCCCAGGTTGACTGTTCACTGTGCTTTCATTATATAGCTAGGCATGTACTGGGCATCTTGCATGAATCCAACTCAGTCTTCATACTGTCTGAGCTAAGAGTCAGCCTAGATCTTCAGTTGAGAAACTTGAGGTACAGAGAATTGGAATCACTTGTACAAAGTCACACATCTTATTAAAAATCAAAACTTAACAGAAAAGCTAAGGGAGGAAAAGTGCTTTAGAGGGAAAGGAGGCAGGAGTGCAACCCTTCATTTTGAGAACAAATGCATATTCATTTGGGAAGAGCATTTTTTTTTTCTGACTCCTCTGCTGGGTCAGCAGATCAGTGCTGCAGTTATATTTGCTGTGTTTAGAAATGATTTTATTTTGTTGACCTCATTTGATTCTTCAATCATTTACAGCTTGAAAGCTGTCTTGGCCAGAATGGAGATTTCAGACATGAAGTTATTTCTACTTTTCCCCTTCTTTTATATGTCCAATAAATATTATAGTGACCACTCTTTTTCCTTCCAGAAGTACATATTTTGTAAGTGAACATGGGGCAAAGAAAATGCCAGTGGATTAGTGTAGTGTATGCCCTGACATTTTATTTTTTTGAAACTAAGTTTTGATTGCTGAGGCATCCACTTCAGAGATGGCCTCCACTCCAAAGATGGCTATCTCCAATAAGTACATTTCTGGCCACTATTAAATACTGAGCCAGGCCACCTTCTCTGCTACTGAGGGTCCTTTGTTTTAAAGACCTTGGTTGATTTGAGCAACTGACCATTTGGGCTACTAGTTTGTTTTCTATCCTGTACTTTAAATTCCTGCTCTTATGTTTTAAACTAACCAATAAAAGTTGAGCCCTCCAAACCCTAGGCCCTCACCCCAGAACCCAATAACGGCAGTACCCCAAGCACATGCGTGCTCTCTCTACCTGAAGGCTTGACCTTCCTGTGTGGCCCTAGGTGCTCTAGGTCTTGTAAGTAATAAACCTGTTGTCTTTTCAAAGTTTCTTTAAGGTTTTGCTGAAGGTGTCTTGCAATCATAAGAATCACAAGGGCTGGTCCAGTCACAACTTTGGTTATTGATAGGCTCAGATCAGCATAGAAGTGTTGCCAGTGGAAGTGGGGCTCTTTCATGGGATCCTGGAAAAAGCATTTCACAGACTCACACATGGGAGACTATGGTATAGCAAGATTTATTTGGGTGGAAACAGAAGTATGCCTAGTTGTGTCCCATCTTATCCATCCCACTTTGAAAAAGTCCAACTGTGTCTTCAGCAAGGCCAAAACAGAGGCCAGTGTCCACAGTTTGCATTTTATATGAAAGCTTAGCCCTTTGGAGTCTAGCAGCTGCTAAATGTTCACAGTCCCCATCCAGGTAGCTTAGCACTATTCACTGCTGCACTGCTGTATTGCAGGCTTCCGCCTGGAGCCTCTGTTTGGAGTCTGCATGGCTGCTGGCTGTGTAGCTGCTAGACCTACATGGTTGCTACGAAAAGAAAGAGTGAACAAATGAGGTGAGCATGTATTCCTGAGGGGCGGGGAGAGAGGGAAAGAGAGAGAGCACGCACGCGCTAACGATAGTGCGAGCACGAGTGCACTTCTTCATTAAGCTGGGTTATATTGTCTTGGGTTTGGGACAGACCAGGTGCTTTTTCAAAATAACCAATCAACTCCTTGAGCTTTCACAGGCTTCTGATGGTCCACCCCCTAGCCAATTGATCTCTTTCCCAAGTTACGCTCATATGGCAAGCCTCTATCTTTAAGCACCTCCCCCTGCATCACTTTGACTTTTATTGCACATGTGCTTAGCTTCCCTTGCTTCCCGCCTCCACTGACAATCTGGTAGTGTAGGGCGGGCAGTGCTCCTAAGGAGATTTCCTGTCACTCCAAGGATTAAATCTTCTTGTTGTCAGGCCTCTGGAGTATGTGAATGGTCTGTAAATGCTATAGCTTCCTGATGAAGCAAGCAAGCTTATGCTCCCTGGTTGATAATGTGCCACAATGTCTGATTCCTCTTGCTTCCTTTCTTTATTAATAACTAGCTAACTACCTAAAGTAACAAAACCATCAGCCCAACTCAGCACCGCTGGGTGGGGATGAGGCATCAGCATTTTAAAAAGGTTCCTCTTATATCCCACATGAGGTGATTGGGAACCACTGATTGCTCTAGTGGTGTTTTCCCGACTTCAGTGAGTACAAAAAGCACCTGAGTGCCTGTTCAAATGCAGTTTCTGGTGTAGTAGGCCTGTGAGGGCACTGAGCGGCACTGAGGGGCACAAACAAATCCAGCTGAGGCTGCTTCTGCTGCTCTTGATATTTTGGGAACCAAGTTTCTCAAAGTATGGACTCTGGATCTGCAGCATCAGCATCACCAGGGAGCTTGTTAGAAAGACAAATTCTTGGGCTTCATTCCAGGTCTACTGAATCAGTAATTCAGAGCCTGTAGCCCAGCAGTATGGTTGAACATAGACTCCCAATGATTCTGATGGGCGCTCAAGTCTGAGAACCCCTGCTGGATAATAGTTTCAAGTTTACCTCGGTGTTAGTCTTTTGAGAGGGAAGAATGAGAGATACCCCTGTTAATCCAAAGCAATGGAGTGGACTTGTCACAAGGATATCTGTGGAAATAAGAGATCAGTCTTTGTGGGAACCCAGGAAAAGTTGCACAACCAGGATACATGTGATGAACCGCTGTGACCCAGCTAGGATGTGGTCTGGGAGAAGCGAGTGTGAGTCAGGATCTGAAATGACTAAGCAGGCTGATTCATTGTTTGCCTGGATGCAGGAGTTCATGGTTTCTTCCTCTAGTGACTTACTCTTATCAAAACTCAATGATTCTGTCTGCTTACAGCAGTGACTTAGCTGAAGTCCTGGAATAAGGCTGCTTGAGTTAGAATTCTTGTTTATCGTTTACATGACCTTAGGCACTTTACTTAACCTCTCTTAGCCTCAGTTTTCTTACCTGAAAAATGGGAATACTAATTGTATCATAGAGCTGTTGTAGGATGAAATGAGATCCGGGGTGTAACATGTTTAGAGGATTTCCTGGGACATGATAACCATTCAGAAAATAAAGCTGCCATTATTGCCTTTGTCTTTATGCTTCTAGTTACATCTACCACAGCTGACTCTTAATCTAGACCTTGAGTTCAAATGTTTGAGGAGAGACACAGATTGCTGTTGTGAGTCACTGTCATAGTTACTAGGCCAAGTTCTCCCACTGAGCATGTGTGGACATCCTGTGTATTTGTTATTTGAGGGTTAGATGCTTTTCTCTGGTCCATGATACTTCACTTCCTTGAGAATATCCATTCTCGAGGGAGGAAGGAAGCGTGGGGGATACTGTGCCACCAGTAGGACACTCTGGGGCTCGTCCCAGGCAGTGTGAACTGCTAGGTAGGTAACCTATTCCCTTAACTAGGCCCAAACAGTCTAACCATCTACTGATAACATTCACGTCAGCCTCCAGGATTTGGAAACATATTTTTACATGAATTGACCAAATTTTAACCTAGCATCTGGGTTACAGAAGTGAAGACCCTGACACGCTAGTACTGTCACCCCATCCCCTTTGTCTGGAACGGTAAGATCACCAAAACAGGGAGTTTGTTTATTTATTTTATTTTATATATATTTTTAATATTCACCCAAGGATATGTTGCATTAATGAGAGAGAGAGAGAGAGAGAGACACACACACACACACAGAGGGAAAGAGAAACATCAATGTGAGAGAGAAACATCAATCAGTTGCCTCCTGTATGTGCCCTGAATCCGCAACCTAGGTATGTGCCCTGACAAGGAATTGAACCTGTAACCTTTTGGTGTACAGGGCAACATTCCAGCCAACTGAGCCACCTGGGCCAGGACACCTAAGCAGGGAATTTAAATGAGAGGAGCATGCGCTGCTCATTGACGGAGGCAAAGGGGATGGCAATCTAAGAATAAGAACTAGACATTTAAAAAGTCATCCTCTCCTTACACTCCCTGGATCTTTTAAAATAAACACCCGTGTCTTTGTTTAGGCTTGGAGAAAACAGGAACTGACATTGGTCACTTAGAGACACTTCTCTGCTGGTTTCCTACAAGACTGCTGGATTGATATGCTCAGATGTGTGGGCTTTTTAGTTCACAAAAGTTAAGAACAGTTTTGTGGTGAATCCTGCACTGACAAGTCAGTCTTTATTTGACTAAGTGATAACTACCAGTTCTTTCTCTATTTGCTGTTTCTGAATGATGAGACAGGGCCATGCCCAGTGTGAGATGCTTCCCTTTGTAGTTTTGAATTTGCTTGAGAGCATTCCATTCTTGATCGTCTAAAATATCTCTGCTGTCTTTTCTTTCTCCTTGTAAGAAAGCAGACAGAAAAATCAAATAATAATTCTAATGAAAAGTCTTATAATAACCCAGGATCACCCTGTGGTTCCCCTTCCTCCCACCTGTACCTAGTCATTAGTTTCCTTACAAGAGGATTTTAGACCTCCATAAAGATCTCTTTGAAAGGAAATAACTTCTTGAAGACTTTCAGCATTACCTCATATCACTTTTTATTACAAAATTCCTTAGGTGAAAATATAAAACTAGATAATGTTATACAATCATGAAAAATTACAAATTATATATAAACAAAACTACAACCAAAAATAATGTCATTTTATATTAATGACATTAAAGATCAAATTGTGATTAAATTTAAATTTCTAAAGCTGGATGTATTAATAGAAAGATATATTGGCATAACTGTTTTACTCATGATTGCTTCCTCTTTAAAGAATTTATTTATTTATTTTTAGACAGAAGGGAAGGGAAGGAGAAAGAGGGATAGAAACATCAATGTGTGGTTGCCTCTTGTGCGCCCCCTACTGGGGACCTGACCCGCAACCCAGGCACATGCCTTGACTGGGAATTGAACTTGAGACCCTTTGGTTCTCAGGCCAGTGCTGAATCCACTGAGCCACACCAGCCAGGGCTGCTTCCTCTTTATTTTAATCATTCACAATCATTATTTCAATTGTAGTCATCTTCATTATCATTATTTTGCTATTTTAACAATCAAGTCACTTTAAACTATAAATGGGTTGGTCAAGTTAGAGTGTACAGTCTCCACACTGGCAAAAATGAGAATTCTTTAATGAAAGAATGCTTATTGCCAACATAAAAACAGCTCTTGATTTTTATAGCACAGGCACTTGAACGTTTAGTTTTTCAGCAGTCATGCACCATATAATGACTCAAATCCACCATCACTTTTCTATGTATAAATTGCTACAAAAGTCCTACACAATGTATGGCAACATCCTTTGTGCTTGGCTAGGCGCATGCCTGGTTGTGAACACAAACACGTAGGCAGTCATTGGAACCTCATTTTTGTCCAGACGACATGGGATGTGTTTGCATTCATAGTTAAATTTAGATTACCATCAAAATAGAAACACAAAATTACTTTCTCATAGACTTTCTGGATTTTGGAAAATCTAAGGAACTTCACAAGTCTTTGGATTCCAACTTAAGAAACGTTGGTCTAGTTGCTGCATAAGCTTTACCCTATTTAATTCTCACAGACACTCTGGGCAGTAGGAACTATCATCAACCCAACTTCTGATAAGACTCTGATGTGGCGAGGTTAAGGAATTAGCCCAGCATCACACAGGCAGTGAGAGAGGAACCAGGATTTTCTGTCTCTGAAACTCTCTCCTCGAGAACTCCCAACACCCCGACCCGAAAAATTCTGTCCAGAACCCTCAGGGAACTATGGAGCTGTGGCCAAAGGGCAAGCAGGGGCTCATGCCTATTCTTTTCACAGTTTCTTCAGGAAAGTCAAGGCAAAGGTGGCCACCATAAGCAGAATTAATGCAGTGCCCATTTTGTGGGGGAAAAATTCTCAATTCTAATGACTACTCATTTATCCCACATATAATTCCTCTTAGAATCAGTGCATTCAGCCCTGATCTGGACATTAAGCCAATGCTAAGCTGTGAGAGAATTGTGGTCTATACCTTAAAAGCTGGCAGTTTGTTCTTTCATTTGTTCATTAATTCATAGTATGGAATATCTGGCTGCCATTCTAGGTATTCTATCAGTATACGAAAAGAACTCACAGGTCCAGGTTTCATTTATAGACCAAGAATTTGTTCCTGGTTCCCTTACTACTGGGCATGAGTATCTCCTTATTTCACCAAGTGGAAGACATGGATTTGCTATATGGTGGTAAAAAAAAGCACTGACTAATTTGGGCATCAGAATGTCTAGGTAGCACTGGCTGGTCACTGGACTACAAGGCAAAGGGTCACTGGTTCGATTCCCAGTCAGGGCATATGCCTGGGTTGCAGGCCAGGTCCCCAGTAGGGGGTGCGTGAGAGGCAGCCACACACTGATGTTTCTATCTTTCTCTTTCTCCCTCCCTTCTCCTCTCTCTAAAAATAAAATAAATAAAATCTTTAAAAAAACAGAATTTCTAGGTGGAAGTCCTGTTTTTGTAGCTAAAAAGCTTTGTAACCTTAGGCAAGCCACTTCTTTCTCCTGGCACACCTTTCCCATCTTTATAATGATAATACCTATATTGATAGCAAATTACAGGTTTATTGTGATGGGTCCATGAGACCATGTGTGTAACTGTACTGGACACTTGAAAGCATTTTCAATAAAAGACCAGTTCCCCGCGAACACTTACAGAGTAAACCACTAAGTGTCAAGGTCTGTGTTGACACTGGAAATACAAAGATTGGGCATGGTCCCTGATCTTAACGACCTTATAGTCTAGGAAGGGAGGTTGTCATTAAAAAAAAAAATCATGATTTAGTAAGATAGGCATCATTGTAGAAGTGTGTGCAATTTAAGAGAGACAGTAATCAAAGTGTCTTGACTGGGACAGTTTGTTTCATAAGATGGAGACATGAATTTATCCTTCAATTATCGCTAAAAATCACAGCAACATACAGCAGCATGGTGTGCTTGGGGCTTAGGGCAGTGAAGTGGATCAGCATAAGAGATAAGTGGCTGTGGCCTGGTTCTACCCTTGTGCCATGATTAGATATAGTTGTAATGCCCACCCATGCTATTTCTTTTCTACCCAGAGAGGTAGACAGTAATTACTTTGTGCCAATTTAGAATGCACTTTGAGCATGGAAAACATCAAACACAATTTCCACTTAATTGGCCTTTCCTGCTGTTTTTGCATTTGGGTGGGACATCAGCTCCGAGAACTGCAGGGTCACACCCGAATGGCGCATCCTCTCGCTCTCCTAGAGGGGGTGACTTTCCCTATGCAGGCTCTTGATTTCCTCTGAATATGTCATTTGGCCACTGCATTGTTGCTCTTTCATAGGCCTACTTAGACCTCCAGAGCTAGAATATACTTGGCCAAATTCCTTACACACAATAGGAAATTTTACCACCACAGTTCTTTAGGAAACAGCTAACTGCCATGCCCCGTACTGAGGTCAGTGCCTGTAGCACCCAGTGCATTAACCTGTCTGTCTGCCTTACTGAACTGGACAGAATACTTGGCATCTTTCATACCCAGCCTCTGTCAACATTATCGTCTGTGACTTTTGTGGAGAACACAGTTCCTATTACACTATTCTACCAATTCAATCAAACCATGACTCAGACAATGCTGATATCTTCTGAATGACATTTTCAACAAATGCTCCTAAGTATATGGATGGAACAGTATTATCCAGAGAGCTAATGAAGTGCTGCTGGAGCCTATATTATTCTCATTCCACTGCCTTCAATCTTGGGGAACAATTAAATACCTGTGTATCGAAACGATGACAAGAGAAAGTGAGAATCATAAATTCTGTGGGCCTTTTGGATTGGGTTTGACTGCAAACATGATTTCACATTCTACTTCACAGCCAAAGGCTCTCTTACAAAGAACTTTCCTGGTCTTGACTGGAAAGTGTGCAGGTAGTTTGTCCAGAGCGTGGTCCAGATCAGAGGTCAGCCAAAGGGTGGGATCGCACCTAAAAGATAACACATTAGCACTCTAGAAGAAGAGGGGATTCATATATCTTTGTTTATTTAACATATAAAGATTGTATCTTTATTTAATATATAACAAAGAATAATTTGGAGTTTTACTCTATGTGATAAAAAAATTAGTAGCGCCCTCAACTCGTCTACATATCAGATGGTCAGGGGACCAGGAGGGAAGGATGGCGTGGGTTGCATAGCAGATGCATCATTTGTTTGTTTTTTCCCTAGCATCTTGGGTTGTTTTGCAGTTTATGTGAGTTTGGTTTAGTGGGCAAGAGTCCTAAAAGACTTCTGTAATAAAAGTAATATTAGGTAATAATTCAAGGTCAATGGCAGAGCTGTTCACATCTGAAAGATGTCCCCCTGTGTTAACCTTATATAGAGATAAATCCTTTTCAGAGGTGATTGAGTTAAAATGATTAACTTAATGCTATTAGGATGGGCACTGATCCAATAGGACTGGTGTCTCTATAAAAAGAGGAAATTTGGACATTGAGACAAGTATAGAGGGAAGAAAATATGAAGAAACAGGGAGAAGATGACCATCAACCAGCCAAGAAAAGTAGCCTAGAACAGACCCTTTTCTCATAGCCTTGAGAGAGAACCAACCTTGCCAACACCTTGACTAATCTCAGATAGTTAGCCTTGAGAATTCTGAGAAAATAAATGTTTGTTGTTTTAGTTGCCATAGTCTGTGGTATTTTATTACCAGCCCTAGCAAACTAATATAGAATTCATCATGTATCATTAGTAATGGGCTTCTGTCATATGCTTTAAGGAATAAGTTAATGTTAGTGGGAGACATTAAGTCTATAAAGACATTTGAAACTAAGCTTTCAACACCACCCAAAAGTTCACAAACAAGGAAATGTATTCAATCACTGCTGTCACCAAAATTTTGCTACTAAATTTTTAGGAGAGGCAAAAAATTATTTTGTATGATCAATAAATTAAAAAAATTAAATAGATTAAAATAAAATAAACATAACTTTTTTATTGTGGTAAAATTGGTATACAACAATATATATATTTCAGGTGTACAACATTATAATTTAATGTTTTTATATACTACGTAATGTTCACCACTGAAAGTCTAGTTACCATGTATTGATCCCCTTTGCCCCTCTCAGCCTCCCTCTAACCCTTTTCCTCTCTGTATCTATGAATGTTTTTGTTTTGTTTTTAGATTCCACATAAAAATGAAATCACATGGTATTTGTCTTTCTTTATCTGACTTATTTCACTTAGCATAATACCCTCAAATTCATCTTGTTGCAAATGGCAAGTATTCCATTGTGTGTGTTTGTGTGTGTATGACATCTTGATCTATTCATTCATCAATGGGCGATATCTTGGCTATTGTGAACAATGCTGCAATAAACATAAGGGTGTATATACCTTTTTGAATTAGTGTTGTTTTGTATTCTTTGAATAAATAGTCAGGAGTGGGACAGCTTGGCTTTATGGTAATTCTATTCTTAATTTTTTGAGTAATTTCCATATCATTTTCCAAAATGGCCTCACCAATTGATAATCCTATTAACAGTGTACTAAGATTTTCTTTTTTCCACATATTCTCCAGCATTTATTTCTTGTCTTTTTGATACTAGCCATTCTAATGGATGGGAGGTAATATCTCATTGTAGTTTTACTTTGCATTTACCTGATAATTAGTGAGAGTAAACATCTTTTTGTGTGCCTGTTGGTTATTTGTATGTCTTGTTTGGAAAATATCTGTTAGATCTTTGGCCCATTTTATAATCAGAGTTTTTTTTTCTTTTTTTAATGTTGAGTTGTGTGAGTTCTTTGTATATTTTGGATATCAACCCCTTATCAGATGTGTGATTTGCATTATCTTTTATTTGGTAGGTTGCCTTTTTATTTTGTTGATGGTTTGCTTTGCTGCTCAGGAACTTTTTAGTTTGACATAGTTTCATTTGCTTATTTTTGCTTTTGTTTCCTTTGTCTTTGGAGTCATATCCAAAAAACAACACCACTTAGACTGATGTCAAGGAGCTTACCACCTATGTTTTCTTCTAGGAATTTTATAGATTCAGATTTTATATTCAACTCTTTAATCCATTTTGAATTAATTTTTGTGTATGATATAATAGCCTAGTTTCATTCTTTTGCATGTGGCTGTCTAGTTTTCCCACACCATTTATTGATGAGTCTGTGCTTTCCCCATAGTATGATCTTGGGGCTTTTGTTGTAAGTTAATTGTCCATATATGTGTGGGTTTATTTTTGGGCTCTTTATTCTGTTCCATTGATCTGTGTGTCTGTTTTTATGCCAATACCATACTGTCATGATTACTGTAGCTTTGCAGATTAGTCTGATATCAGGGATGAAAAATTTTTTTCTCCATTTTATTATGTAGTTAATGTGATAGTCTGTACTGCAGTACATATGTATAATTTATAAGCATATAAATATACATAAGGACAGGTTAATGTTCAAATGTATTTTATTGATGGAGTATGAAATTAAAAATGTTTGGACATCACTGGTCATGATAATGTGACCTAGCTTTCTCTTTTCTAAATCCGGATACTTTAGGTCCTTCAGATTTATATCTAGGACATAATAAGGCAAATTTTCAAGGCAATTAGAGTTTCTGAAGTAATCAAAGTTTTATTCTAAGAGGAAAAAGTTTATGAATTTTGTGTTTCATATTTTCCTATGAAGATTTAAATAGAAAGACTTTCTTGCTGGTTTCAGATTTTAAAGATAGCTTCTAAAATGACTTAAATAAGTCCATGTCTATAGAAAAGCTAACTTTTATTAGCTTTTTTTCTTTAACATTTATTTTCTATTCAATACCATTGTTAAAATTCTTATAATGACCGGAAAATCAAGCACATCCTTAAGAAGCTACCAGCAGTTCTCACCAACCCACTTAATTGGAAGTTTTTTTGGTTATCATCTGGAAGAAAACTAGGTGGTTCAGCAACTACCCCTAAAGAATGTAATCAAATGCAGTCAAAACATCAGGGAATAGAACTGGGTAAGGGGAACTTCATCACATCACATACACACATGAGCACACATATACACATCCTCCCACATGCATGTATACTCATACAGTCACACAGATGCACACACACACACCAGCATTTGTGTATGCTTGGAGAAAAACATGCCTAGCTTTCTATCAGAGGCCTAGCTACTCCTTCCACAATAGAAAAATACATAGCAATCAACATTCCATGTGCTCTGAGTGGCTGTCTTCAAGATAACAGTGGTGCAGTAAAGGAGCATAAAAGGCTGTTGCATTTTTTTGAGTCTCTTCCATCTTCAAAAGGTCCCCAAAGTACAAAACATTTAGTATGTGTAAGCAAAAAGTGACTTGCCTTATGAGGTCTAAGGCTGTCCGTGGGATTTTCTGATCACCATCAAGAAAAGCAGAAAGAGAGACATTGGTTTAGGGTGGTTTCTTATGCCTCTCAAGCAAACATGTACTCAATTTTATTTACCAGTCTTGCAAATCATCACATGTCTCATGAGGCACCTACGTGCTAATTTCTGGTTCTATCCACTCACCTCTGCCTGTCATTCACAGTCTGCAAATCACTGCCAATGTCAGAATTTGGGAAAATGTTATCATGGTTAAATGACATAAACCAGTCCCCATCTCGGCTCCTTATTAGTCATTTCCAGGGGATTGTTAAGTTGCTCAGGTGGAAAAAATCACCCTCTTATGGAGAAGGTGTATAAGGAGAATATTAGAAGACAGGGGACCAAGACCTGGGACACTCTAGCACTGAGATTGAGGAGAGGAGACAGTCAGCGAGATAGCAGGAGAGCAAACTGAGCATGGTGTCATGGTTCCCCAGGGAAGAGAGTGTGATGTGCGCTATGAAATGACATCCCCCCTCTCCCCTTCCACATTTCCACAAGTTCCTCACTTGTCCTTCTCAGCTGCACAGATGGATTAATTTCTTCTAAGCTGTAAAGTCATTGCGTATGTCAGTAGAAGTTCCCAGTCCTCAGAACCTTTTGGAACTTTTGCAACCTATTAAAAATGCCCTCAGTATCATCCTTTACTTCATGTTTGGTATTTTCTTTTCTGTATTGAATCCTCCTGGGATTCGAGTACATTTAAGAGGGATCAAATTTAGGTTGGAGGGAGAATTTTACTAAAGATTTAGGGGTGTTTCAGCAGTGAAATTCCATTCAATGTCTGTTTACTACATGCTTACTAAGTAGAATATGCTATTCTAGGTGCTGCAGAAAATAAAAAAAATTAAAAAGATATGTTCACTGAGGTCAAGATGTCCTCCAACATCTTCAATGTAGGAATGAAATTATTATAAGGAAAGTATGTATAAAATGCTATGGGGGTTCAAAGTAGGAAGAAATCACATTTAGAGGGAGGGATTTTAAAAGACTTATAGGAGCAGTTAATGTTTTGTCTGGGTCTTAAAAAATGATTAGGGTTTCAAACGGCAGAGGAGAAATTAAGTGCAATTTAGGAAAATCCAAACATCATGAGCAAAGGCATGAAAATGGGAAAGTATAGCTCAATTTGGAGAAAATGTAGTAATTAAATTTAGCTGGAGCATAAAGATATGCATGTCAAAAAACGAAGAAGAAGGAGAAGGAGAAGAAGGAGGAGGAGGAGGAGGAGGGGGAGGGGTAGGAGGAGGAGGAGGAGGAGGAGGAGGAGACGAAGACGACGAAGAAGAAGAAGAAGAAGAAGAAGAAGAAGAAGAAGAAGAAGAAGAAGAAGAAGAAGAAGAAGAAGAAAAGGAAGGAGTTAGATTGGAGGAGAGGGGTGATGACCTGTGTCAGAGAGCCCTGGGCAGGGAAGCAGGAGGCTGCATGGTGAGAAAAGAACATGGGCTTCAGGCCATAGGGATTGAAATCAAGGCTCCCTCAAATACCAGCTCTGTGATAGGAGTGAAGTTAAAGGACCTCTCTGAACATACAACTTTTTCTAATGTAAAAGGTACTTGTATACTTACCTAAAAAAACAGACAACACAAACCAAACCCTGATGCTTATAATGTTGGCCATGAGACACGAATACAGAGTTAAACTATGTCCAGTGTCTTGTCTAAGAAGCCAGGAAAATTAGTAGGAGGCTGGGTTAGAGCATCTGGGATACACTAGGTCAGATTTCTTAAGAAAGTTTAGTGCAGACTGTACAAGAAAAGAGGGATATAATAAATAAAAGCTTTTGGGTTTTAAGTGATAAAATGCTAACTGCACATCTCTTTTTGGGGAAGAAAGGGAAAAGGATTTTGAATCTGCAAGGTGACAGGTATTGGAATTAGTCTCTAACAGCACCTTCAGGGGCAGGCCAGAACCCTGGGAAGTGGGTGTGTGTGACTGAGAAAGAGCAAGAAATAAACAGCTGCAACAGTGTGGCTGAGCTCAGCACGGGGAGATGGGGTCACCCTTCCTCAGGGGACCATGGAAATCTTTATGGGGGTCTAGACCCGGAGACTGCAGCAGTGGGCAAGCTCAATGGGTAGAACCCGTCCTCAACAGGGCCACCGTGCGGCAGAGAGGAGCAGTGGCAGTTATAATCGAATCTGACTCCAGTTCTTTGCTGAGTCTAGAGTGGAAGCCTTTGCACTTCAGACAGTGTGCATGTGGTGGGAACTTAAAGAGGCTGATGTCCTTCCTGTCTCCTGATCATAGAGAATATAAGAATTTGAGAAATTAATTGAAAAGTAAGGAGAAGTAATTATCTGTAATTCAAATTTGTGGAGCAGTTCTAAGTTGTTATGAATAATTGGAATTAAAAAATTATATATATACACACATACATATACATACATACATACAAATACATACAAGGTCAACTTTCATCTCTCCTGAAAACCCAGCTATCCAGAAACTCCCATTCCTTAAGATTCTGGATTGAGGGGATTTTATTTTGTTTTTCATTCATCAGGGAATGCAATGAAATGTTTGCCTTTTTACTTTCAATTTAACTCAAGTTCCATAAATCTCTGGAGAAGAAAGTCTCTAATGATTCTAGATGTCTTGTATATACCTTTTATCATCTCTGCCTTTACTCCTTGAGTTTCTTGTGGATAAGGAAGAATACTGGAAAAGAGAGGATGCGAAAAGCATCTGTCATGTTAATTACTGACTGAAATACATGTTCCTGGTCAATCATCATTAGGTAAAGCTCTAAAATTTCAATCAAAGCCTGAGCTAATTGTGCCCTAGGTCTGATAAAGAGTCATTGAAAAATGGGCAATGAATAAGGTCAAGCTTGGCATTTCTTCTTTGTTAATTATTTTATCACTCATCACTGGTTGAATATTTATCAAGTTTTGGAAAATAAATCAATACTTTGGAAAGTTCTATAGTAGCTATTTAGTCAGTCTTTCCCTCCAGGCAAAACTTTCTGCAAAATCCCTGACTTCATGACAGAAGATCAATCAGTGCAGGACCTGCTACAACACACCCAGCGATAGGAAACTCACCACTTTGTGAAGCAGATCATCCACTTAATTCACAACGTGTGGTCTGGGAAGTGGCAGCAGAGCATTACCTGGGAGTTGTTTAGAAATTCCGAACCTCAGGTCTCATCCCAGACTTGCTGAATTTGACTCTTCATTTGACAAGTTCTCTAGGTGTTCACACACACAATGTTTGAGAAGCACTGGTCTTTTCCAGTACTGGATGGTTTTAGTTGTTAGAAAATAATATCTTAGAAAGACCTGCTGTGCTGTCTGTGCACCAACTAGTGTCTGCTCAGCCTTGTCTGTCTCTAGCTAGCCCTTGGCTACTATTCCTGCTTCCTGACATTTACGTACTTTAAAAGGCTTGGCCCTTGCTGCCACTGTGGTTACTTCATCTTCTTACCCGAGAGTTGTTTCTGACCTGACTGGGCAGAAGGCTGGGCTTTGGCACAGCCATTGTCATGTTCACTGTGGTAGAAGCTGGGAACTCCAGTGCCTGGGCCAGACCCCACTGAGTGCATGGGGACTCTGGATCGCTCTGTGCCCCTTGAAGGGGCAGAAGAAGGTAACTAAGAAGTGTAAGGGTATTTATGCTTTGTAGGGAGTGATAAGAGACAGGACAAATCAAATAGATAGCCAGCTCTTCCTCTGCTATGCTGCCAAGTACATTGGCCCAAACCATCTTTCCAGAAATGTCTTGTGTGACCAGCTGTGTTTTGAGGGAAGTTGTGGGCAGCTTAGTAACAGACTATCCTGTATTTGCTCTCCTTCCTTTCTTGCCTCACATCTCTTTTACTTTGCTTTTTTCCCCTCTGAGCATGCACCCCCCAAATAGAGCAGTAATGTCCAAGCTTTGCCTTAAAGCCTGTTTTCTGAGGAGCCCAGTTTAAGTAGGACATCTGCCTTGCATGAGGTTCACTCTCCACTTCCAATTCTGCCATCTGGTTAGCTTTGGAATGGTCAACATCATTCATATGCCTTCTTCCTTCAAATTCTAGAAGGCTGCTACCAAGCCTTCTTCCTTCTTGCTAAACACTCTCAGTTCCTTAACAATTTCTCAGAATAAAGTTTCTACATTTCTCATTCCTCTTGTCTCACTTTAATATGCCATGTCTTCTTAAATTGTGGTTCCTCTAGTGCCCCTGTCAATGTGGTCAGTGCAGGGTTCTGCTCGTGGGTCCCCATTTCTTTTATTAAGGTCTTTATACCCCCATGAACTCAGCTGCCCTGAACTGGGCCTGCTCCTGTGAAGGGAAGCTGACTATTTGGATTATGGTTAAAATAAGCCTAGGAAATTGGATCAGAGTGAGCAAGGCAGATTTGGTTTGGTCTTCTCTCTCAGCTTTTGAGGAGGAGCAGGTTCTCTGTTGGGCAGTGACTTTCCACTGGTGAACCACAAGAATTCTTTTTTTTTTAAATTATGATTTTTAAAAGGTTTTATTTATTTATTTTTAGAGAGAGGAGAAGGGAGGAAGAAAGAAAGGGAGAGAAACAATGCGTGGTTGCCTCTCCTGGCCCACAACACAGGTATGTGCCCTGACCAGGAATCAAACCAGGGATCCTTTGGTTCACAGGCAGCACTCAATCCACTGAGCCACACCAGCCAGGACCACAAGAATTCTTAAAACATGCAGTATCTGACTAGTCAAGGACACTGACCTCTTGTCCCTTACACTGTCAAACAAAAAAATGACAACAGCCAACACAGCAATAGCCATCTGGTGTGAATGAATCAAAATTGTACCTATTTTTTTGTCAGATTGGCAAAAATATATTTTTTGGTGTGCAGCAGAATTTTAGTAATTAGTTTATATGTGCCATGAGAGGAAAAAGTTTGAAAATAGCTGCTCTTGGATGTCTGTATCCCTTAAAGACACGTTTAGGCTGAGCCCAAGGCAGGCACAGTGGGACAAGGTGCTCAGTTACCTCCCAGGGTCTATACAGTCCTCAGGGTTGGAGCTTCTTCTATCATCAAGACAAACTCAGAGCCAGAATTTGGTCAGTGGATTCCTAAAAATCATCACTGAGTGTGCCACATTTAAGTTTTATGCCTCAGAATATGAATATGAGAGGATGAGCTAATAATCATGTAAACTTTTCTACGGTTTATCTTGTCTTGTTAACTTGCCTTTCAAAGACTCTACTGATCCTACACCCAACTTTTAGGAACTTTTATGATTTATCAAGCTCTGCACCAGTTTTATGGGGAACGCAGATAAGGGTTAGATATAGCGCCTGCCCTCCAGGATCTTGCAAAGGCAAGCCATATCACATAACAAGAGATCTAATACCATGGGAAGCATATAAATGATGGATGAGATCAGAGGAGGGGAGGGTCCTTATGGCCTGGAGCAGCAGCCAGAGAGTCTCCACGGAAATTTCAGTAAAGAAGAGACCTGCAGATTTGCTGTAGGACTCTTTCCTTTAACCTTCATAGCAGAAAGTTACAGAGACCCAAATTTTTAGGTCACTGGAAACTGATAGGTATTTTCCTTATTCCTTAAGGTAAAGGACATAACATATTCTCTGATATTTGTGGGAAGCTGTAAACACATATGATTCAATACCTTATCAGGGTGAGAAAAATGACGTTTTTGTCTTTAGTTTAAGACTAGTGAGAAATCCATACAAAATAAACAACAACAAAAAAATCTCTGTTCAGAATTAATGCTTTCAGTATAATATTAGGCTTCTGTCCCTTGGTGATTGAGGAAAGCAGACGCAATTATTTTTGACATGTTTGCTAAATTATTTTTGGTAATATAGAAGTGTCACAGTAAAGGGCCAGACAGGAAACGTCAACAAAAAAGATTTGGGGAGGCAGTTCATCACTTGCCGGTTTATAACAGCTCATTCTAAATGATTCATCATAAGGAGACAGCCCTATATTGGTTTCATTCTGCTCCCAGCACACTCCTTCTGGGTACTCACCTTCTTTTGTGAGTATGTAGGTGTACAGAGAATGCAAATTAGTTTTAATATTTTAAGGCTAAGTTTACCATGGCTCTTGAGGTTTCTGTGCCTTCTGAAGGGGAAGGGAGGGAAGCCAAAAGCCACAGAAGCCAAGGCAAATTTTTAGATGAGCTCCTAATCTCTCCCAAACTGTTGATGGGGATGGTGATGTGTCTTTTTCTTTTTTTTTTAAATAAGAGAAAGTTAAGTTAGATAGTCACAGAGGCAGAATAAGTGAGCTGTAGAAGGAATGTGTTCAGGAAAAAAGCTACATAGGCAAAATAAGGGCCTTTGGCTCTTAGGAGAGAGAAAGGAAAGAGGGGGTAGCAGGTGAAGAAGAGGGGGAAGGGAAGGTGCAAGCTGCGGATGTTAATATGTCTTGAAGCTGTGGTTTTCCACCTGCAGAGTCCTACAAAGACCCTGAAATTACATGTAAAATATTTTGTGCATTCACATGTTACAAAAGGCATTTCCCTTCTCCTTTCCTGCCATTTTTCTTTGTCAGGTCGTTCTGCAATGAGGGCTATTCATGTGTACTCCTTAAAATTCCAAGCCTGGGAAACCTCATTTTAGTCTCTACCAATGTTCTTTCACTCTTTCTCCTATAACCTATTCTGCTCTCAGTGGTTCATGAACTTAAAAAAAGAAAGAAAAATCTTGATCTATAACTGTACATTGAGGAAAGACAGCAAAACAAAAACAAAGTTCTCTTTGATGGTTCCCCTTTGTATTTAGAGTAAAAATCCACAATTCTACTTTGAAACCTAATCTACAACCCTCCTCTCCAGTAACTACAAATAACTACAATGTTCCATAGTTCTGGCATCCTCTTGTTTCCACAAATGGAGGTCTCTTCCCTGACTGTGCCCACTGCCTGAGATGCTATCTGCTTACTTCATCTGGTTAAGCTCAACCCATCTGCAAGCTCAGCTGAAACTGCACACTCACTAAAAGAAGTTACTGGATTCTTTAGTCTTAATCTCGTGTTATGTTTGTATGCATAGCATCTTTTTTCCAGAGGTTCTTATATCTTAAAACTATGTATTTATCTCTCTATTTACATAATGTTTTTCCCCTCATAGACTAAAATTGTTACACGGAGAGCTGCCTTTCCCTTCCCCCACTAATTATTGAATCTCCTGCTGTGGCTAAGTTCCTGCCTGCCTGAAATATTGTAGATTCTCAATAACTATTTACTTAAGGAATGAATGGACATTACTGGCATTTAAATTGAAGAGAGTAATTTGATTAAAAATAATTCTAGATTGGAATTTTTTTAGATTAGAATTAGAAACTCTAGGATAGAATGTCAGCCATTAGAAATTATTTAGAGATATAATTACTGGCATGGAAAGATGCCCTAGTAGTTTTGATTAGCAAAAACAATTTACTAAATATTATGTATTGTTTTAATATAGTATATTAACAAAAAAATTAGTTTATAAATACACTCAAAATGTAAATAATAGTTCTTTGGGTCGCAGATTTTAGGTAGTTTCCACTTGCTTTTACTTATTTGTATTTTCTTACATTTAGTTATTTTTTGCCTAAAGTTATAGAATCCATTAATTCATTTATTAATCATTAATTCACTTTGACAACTATTTATTTAGCATCTCTCTTTATTAAGCATTGTTATAGAAACATGCTGGTTACATGCTGATTATAAAATTCAAGCACAAATGCTCTTATGTACACCCTTTAAAAAAATTAAAGTATAATTGACATAGAATATTATATTAGTTTGAGGTGTTCAACATAGTGATTTAACATCCATATATCTTGTGAAGTGATCACCAAGACACTTCTAGTAACCTTCTGTCACCTGTACACCTTGTTTTTAACATTCCTTTCCAGTTAAGCTCTTTAACAATTTAAATGAATTCTTCTGGAACTTTTCTTTATTTATTTGCTAATATTTATACACATTTTATCTCTTTTCACATATTAATAGGTTTTTAAATCATTCTATGTCTATCTTTTTGTGAGTTCCTTTTTTATAACTTAATATATATAGGAAAATTTTTCATGTCACTTTGTTTAAATGCACCTCATTAAAAAAGAAATGAAATGACATTTCTAAAACAATTTTATCAATTCTTTTATTACAGAGCATTTAGATTATTTTCAATTTATTCTCTGAGTTTTCTTGTAAAAGATGACACCATCACATGTTTTTTGTGTAATTAATGATATTAAGGTTAAAAATAAAAAGAGGAACACTTAGCTATATGTGACAAAAGGCAAAAGTTACAACAAAATGGCTAGACATAGCAGAAGATTACTCCTGATATCTGTGGGCTACATTAAATAAAGTGACTGTTCAGCTGTGACCACATTTCAACTTGAAATTGACTGTTTGCTGTGTAGAAATTCTTAAATTGAGTTTATCTAAACATACTGACCAGCACTTCCTGTGAGAGGCAATATTTTATGAATAGATTAAATTTTTCACACTGTTGATGCTGTTGGAATAATTTTTATGTAAGTGATAAATGTTAAAGTTTGAGTCTTTCTTCAAAGGGAGAACACTTTTCTTCAATAAGTTATTGTATGTAAATGATCCTTGTTTGGGAACTAAAATGTGGTGAGAAAAAAAAAACCTCTCATGCCATATTTAACATTTTAAGGCTTTTTGTTACCAGAGTTTGAGGTCATGACTAGTAACAGGGTAGAAAGAGAAAAACAGGATAGCTGAGAAGAGGGGTGTGATATTATCTCCATTCGTAACTTGCCCTTTGTTAGGGCTCTGGCTTATTTGAGTATTCTACATCTTCATTTCCTAATTTGCTTAGTTTCATTTATTTATTTTTGTCCTTTTAGATCATTGACATTTTGTTTGGTCCCTCTATCTAGGGTGGACTCAAGTGTGGCATGAAGCTTATAAAATTTGGTGGCCTTTTTTTTTTAAAAAAAAAAATTGTTTATTTTGGAGAGAGAAGGAGGGAAAAAGAGAGGGAGGAAAGACAGAGACAGAGAGACAGAGAGAGAAAGAGATACATCAACTTATTGTTCCACTTATTTATGCATTCATTGATTGCTTCTACTATGTGCCCTGATTGGGGATTAAACCTGCAACTTTGGTAGATAAGGAGGATGCTCTCACCAACTGAGCTCCCTGGCCAGGGCTGGTGGTCTTCTTTAAAAGAGAATGTTAGGTTAAAAAATGACTATTTATTTAGGGTGAGGAAAAAAAATAACAAATTTCAGTTTTTAAAATGCCAATAAATACCACAATATTCTAAAGTCTAATATTATTAGTTAATAGCTATCACACTGAGTTAAACTATTTTTATACTTTTTCTTGGCTATGTATTTTCAGTCACCTTTTTATATTACACAATTTTATAATTCTTATTACAAAATAAGAAATAAGTCTTTCTTTTGCCTGGTTGATTTAAAAATTTGAACTTATGATTGATAGTTGGAATACATAAAACATGCAACTTCACACATAAATATGTTCAACATTTTAAAATACCTTTATAGGTCTGCATTTTGCAAATACAGGAATTCTAATAGATAGCAGGTTATGTGATTTCCATCAGAAACAAAAAAGTTGTATAGTACATTTATAACTGTATACTCTGCATTATCAAATATATCCCTGATGAGAAAGAGCTTCTGTTTTAACTTGCTGCTGATAACAACTGAACCTTCTGTTGCAACATTTATACATGTGGTGATTGGAAGAGTTTTTCACAGACCATCATCCACTTTGCTATACTTCAAGCTCTCTTCTCCTTCACTACCCACAGACTTCCGGTGCTGGTTGACTCTGAACACACTCATATTACAAAATGACTTCTCGTCCTGAATCTTTGAGTGGAGGGCAAATTGGCAAGGTGAGCAGAACTATTTCGAAAAGTCATGCCTACAAGGATGGTTACCAATTAACTACACAAGGAAGTGACTGCAAATGACACATACATTCCATATGATATTCTAATTAAATATATTCCCAATTCAATTTAGCTGAATCCCCAGAATGTATGCTGCTACTCCTACAAACTTGATATAAAGGAAAATGTAACAAAAGAAAAAGGCAAAATGAAAAAAGACAGTGGTTTTAATCTACTATGGTTAACTTTTCACTTTAAAAAAAATTTACAAAGACATATGACTGTATGAATATATTTTAAGGCTTTTTCTTGAGCTTTATGGGAGCTCATGCAATGAAGGGATTTGAAGGGTAGGTTTCATTGATTTTATAGTAAATTTGCTTCTGAAGTCTCTTCAAATTCTTTTCAAAAGAACAGAGGGAGAAAGGGAAGGAAAGAAGGTAGGTAGGAAGGGAGGACGGAAGGGGAGGTCAAACTTGAGGTACACATATTTCAATAGAAAACTATGCCTTCCTCACATGTTTAGAAAATGCTTATATTTCTAAAACTAACACTTATAGGGTCAAGATATATGTCACATCATGCTAAAATATGTGTAAAATAAACAAGATTGTTCTGGGGCTTGTCTTCTAAAGCATTAGAATGTGCTATGAGACCAAATGTACTTACCAAGAAGGACTTCCAGTGGCAAATTTGGGCTCAAATTCATAACCAGAGTCTGGCAGCCATTGCTGGCAGTGCACTTTCACTCATGCTGCGTTTCAGGAGACAGCCACAAGCTGAGATGTTGGCCTCTGCATTTTGCTCCTGTGGGCAGAGCTGACCCTTATGAAGGAGTTCTGGGAATCTTGACTCCACCAATGAACTGAGACCTGCCCTGACCAATCAGAGATGTGTAGCTATGACCTCATTTGCATCTTTACTGGCCAATCAGAGCAGCTCTATAACAACCAATCAGAACATGCTACTATGACGGATAAGAATACACTATTTGGTCCAAATTGCAAAGTGGAATTCCTCATTTGTATAAAAATGGACCAGCCAGGGACCAGGGTGGCCACTTTATAAGCAGGTCTTCCCTTTGTCTCTTGGGAGTGGCCTTTGGGTTTGCTCCAGGGCCTGCATTTGATCCAGTTTGCAAACTGTTTACCTGAAGAAAGTTTCTCCTTTTATTGCATCCCAGATTGTGGACTCCTGTTGGCATTGGATTGGTGGGCAACCTTCTGATGACAAGTTGATAAGAGTCTACAACTTCAAATATTGTGTTATAGAGGTCAGGTCTGAACATTAGAGTTAATTTTTTCTTTTATTCTAAAAAAATTTAAGTAAAATTTACATGAACTAGGATGTACACATTAAGAATGCAGATCAATGAGCTTTGACAAATATGTAAGCCTCTGTAACCATTACACCAATCAAGATATATTTCTATTATTCTATCCTGCCTCTTTTTAGTCAACATTCTGCTCCAAGGCAACTGTTCTTCTGATTTCTATCATCATAGATTAACCTTACCTGTTCTTGGACTTAATATAAACAAAACCATATGTACTCCTTTGTGTCTCTCATCTTTTCCTCAACATAATGTTTTGTTATTTATTTATATTGTTTTATGTATCTGTAGTTCATTCTTTTTTTTAATAGTTATTTTTTTCTAGTAGCTACAATTACAGTGCTCACTTGTCAAAATGGAAACTGAAAACAAGTAAACAAAACAGTTGATTACTAATTATGTATTGAAAGCAGGGAGAGGTTCCACGACACCAGATAAACCAGTTCTTAGGTTTTTCCCCAAGATAAAACTTAACAGTTCCAGCTTCTTCAGTATTTATCAAAATACAACAGAAAAAAGTAGAGGTTGTTGATTTTCATGTCAAACCTGACCCTTGCAGGCTGACAGAGTGAAAGCACCTGTGGATGGGGGCTCTGAGGAGTTGGCTCTAAGATGACCTGTCACCTGTCCACTCTCCTGTTGGTAAGACCCAGACAACCTGCAGTGAGTGAGTGTACACGAGGGGCTCCTACTCTGGCCAGGCTGGTCCCATCAAAGCCCCTATGCAATACAAGGGAAGGCTGGGGTCCCTGAGTAGTGGACACAGACCCCAGTCCATCCCCAGGGCAGTGGTGTAAGCACAGGTACAAGCAAATGCTATGGGATGCAGAAGATCCAGCGAGTCAGCCATGCAGGGACCGTAAGTGACCATGCAAAACGTTCTGTGACTTGTTCTGCCCACCACATGCCCCAGATGGGGTAGAGACCACAAATAAACTGGACTGAAGGCATTACTGCAGAAGCTACATTAGGCCCATTTCTCCCTTCTCTATGTTCAAGTGTCTCCTTATCTTGTATTTGTAACTATTTTTAAAAAATGCACTGAGTGTGGGTTAAAAACCACCATCACAATGGATTTCAACACAGATCTAAAGCCCAGAGCAGGAGCATTGGGTTGATGTGATAGCGACTCCTAGAGGTCCCAGGTGCCTAAAATCCCTTCTCAGTACTACATCTGGTTGATTGTCATTTTACAATAATAGTAAATAAAAGCGCTGAGTGATATTGCATAGGAGTACCAGAAACTGCCTCACGGGAAACAAGAACTAGTTACATTAATAAAACCCCGGTTGCAGGCTGCGCCTGCACATGGACAGCATGGGGAAGCACGCTGGGCCGACTGTGGAGACAGTGTCTGACCCTCGTACCACAGGGAAACGGAGGGCTGCCTGAGAGGAAAGCAGGGATGAAGGAAGGAATGAGGGGGCAGAGAAGTGCGGCTCACTTCTGGTTCCTGGGCTGATTGGACAGCCAGTCCAGTCCGCCATGGAGCCTGCCCCCAATGGTGGCAAGGGTGGCCTGAATGTACTGGTACCTGTGGGGCAGAGAGTGCAGGCTCAGCTTGTCTGTGATCTCCCAGCGTTCAGGACGTTGGGGAGGTCCTGCTTGTTTGTGAACATGATCAGGAGAGTATCCCTGAGCTTGTCCTCCAGCAGCAGCCAGCAACCGCCTGAGTTCCTCTCAGGCCTCTTTCACGCCTCTTGGTCGTTGCTGTCAACCACGAAGGTGAGACCTTGTGTGTTCTGGAAGTAGTGGCGCCACAGAGGCCCCATCTTGTCCTGGCTGCCCAGGTCCCACAAGGTAAGCAGATGTTCTTATATACCCCACAGTTTCCATGTTGAAACCTATGGTGGGGATGGTGGTCACGATCTCATCCAGCTTTAGTTTATACAGGATGGTGGTTTTCTCTGTAGCATCCCAGGCCCACCAAAAGAATGCCCCCTTTTTTTTTTTTTTTTTTTTTTTTTTTTGCCAAGAAAGGCCCTTAAAAGGGTTCACAAAGACATTCCCCATGCTGTAGATCGGAGGGAGAGACACTGGCCAGAGAAACCCTTGGTGTTCAAGGTGCTGCTGCTGCTCCGAGCCAGGCTTTGGGTTCGCTCCCTGTATTCCATTCCTGTTTATTGGTGAGTAGTATTTCTTTATTTGGATATACTTCAATTTGTTAATCCCATTAGTTGTTGCCAGATTTTGGCTGCTGTGACCATTTTGTATAAATCTTTATATGAATATGTGTGATTTTTTTCTCTTGAGTGAATACCTAGGATAACATTGCTGGGTGGAAGGGTAGCAGCATGTTAAACTTTATGACACTGGAGGTTTTATTCCTTCTCCACTGTAACATGGTATTAATTCCCTAGTTCTTCTAAAGCATTTGGAGATCCTCAGAGGAACAAGTCTATTAAGCAAGAACGGTTATTAATTAAAGTTTGTGACAAATAAAGTATGCAATTTGTATGCCAGACATTCCAACTCTGAAAAGAGTTATCTTAATTACCTAAAATTAAATTGAATAATTACTGAGACATCTAAAAATGCTCGAAGGTCAATATGCTTCATACAAAATCTTAAAGAGTTTTTTAAAAATAAAATTATACCAGTCATAGTCCAGTCAGGAGACAGAAATCCTACAGTTATTTTAACAGAGAGAACTTAATAGAAATAATTATCTAGATATGAAGTTATTAACTAAATAACTGAAGGGAAAATTTGAACAGTAAGGTATAATGGGAGTAACAATTATGAAAAGCAGCTACCCTCCCCTACGAGTGGAAGAAAGGGAAAAGAGGTCAGAATTATTGAAAGTTAGTATCGTGGAGCTAAGATTTAGGCCTTAGGGTGCATTACTTGGTGGTGCTGATAATCTCATAGTAGGGGAAGCTCTATGACATGGGTCTGCAAACTATGGCCCATAGGTCAAAACCAGTGCCTTACTTGTTTTATTTATTTATTTATTTATTTATTCATTTATGTCTTTATTTTTTGGTATGGCCTGTGAGTTAAGAATGTTTTCTACTTTTTTTTTAAGGGTTGAAAGAAAATCAAAAGACTTATTTTGTATTATTTCCTAGGGCCATCTAATAATGTTTCACAAGTGAGGTGTCTTAAAACAACGGTAATTTCTTCTCTCACAGCTCTGGAAGCTAGAAATAAAAAATTAAGATGTCATCAGGTTCATGCTTGGTCCCTCTTTGAGTCTCTGGAAAAAATCCTTCCTCTCCTCTTTCCAGCTTCCTCTTCTTCTTCTTCTTCTTTTTTTTTTTTTAAAGATTTTATTAATTTTAGAGAGAGGGGAAGGGAGGGAGAAAGAAGGAAAAACATCATTGTGTGGTTATCTCTCATATGCCCCCTACTGGGGATTTGGCCTGCAACCCAGGCATGTGCCCTGACTGGGAATCAAACTGGAGACCCTTTGATTCACAGGCTGGCACTCAATCCACTGAGCCACATCAGCCAGGGCTCTTTACAGCTTCTTGTAGTGACTATCAGTCTTTAGCGTTCCTTGCTTTGTGGGTGCATAACTCCAATCTCTGCCTCTGACTTTGGGTTCTTCTTTCTGTGGGTCTGTCTTTTGATGTTTTTCTTTTCTTATAGGAACACCTGTCACGTTGGATTAGGGCCTACCCAGATGATTTCGTCTTGGCTTGATTACATCTACAAAGACCTTATTTCTAAATAAGATCACAGTCACAGGCATAGGAGTTAGAATGCAACTAGCTTTTCAGGGGACATAATTTAACCCATGACAATAATAATATTTTGTGACACATGAAAATATATAAAATTCAAATTTCAGTCCCCATAAATAAAGTTCTGTGTTCATTCATTTAAATGCAGTGATACCTTGATAGTTGTTAATTTGTTCCGAAACTCATGATGAGTGCTGAAACTGACAAATGACGAAGCATTTCTCTAGTGGGTTGGCTTCGTGACTCATATAAGTTCTAGCAAGAGCAATGAGTCCTGAGTGCTGAAACATTTTTTTTTCTTGTCCAAATGTGAGGAATACAGGGTTTGACGAGTTCTGAAGCCGACGAGTACCAAGGTATGACTGCACTTTCTCTGGCTGTTGTCGGGCTGCAATGACAGAGCTGAGTAGTTGCTAGGGAGACCATGCAAAGTGTCCGGTCTCCCTACTGGCAAAGTGTCCGGTATTTACTATCTGGACCTTAACAGCAAATATTTGCTGACTCTTGTTCTATGTGATTGGTTTTGCAAGTGCTGGAAAAATGCAAATTGGATTCAGCTGCTGCTATTGAAGCCCTTGCTACTCTTAAGTGAAGACGTTGCTGTGTGATGCTCAGAAGGACATGAAATAGAAGAAGCTCACAAGAAACAAATGAAGAGGAAGTCTGTTCATTCTCCTCCGGCTTTTAGTTTCCCTATATGGCCCCCTATTGGTGGTTTAAGAGGGAAGAAGCTAAAAAAGTGGAAATGTGGTTGGTAGAGTCCCTGTCCTAGAAGCACAAAAGAGAAAGAAAGTAGATTTATAACTTAAAGACAATACCTAACAACTTGTGCGCGTGCGCGCACACATACGTATAGGCACGTAACCAGTAAGGGGAAAATGTACATAGCTGTTACAGCCCTTGTTTCCGTAACTGAACTTGAGGCTATAGTTTGTCCATATGTATATACATATACTTACTGAACTAAACTTATCATTTTGAGATAATTTGTAAATTTACATGCAGCTGCGAAGAAATAATACAGAGAAATCCCATCTACCTTTTACTCATTTCTCCTCAATTTTCCAACTACAGAAGCTGCAGAACTGTAGTACAATATGACAACTAAGATACTGACATTGATACTCTCAGGATATAGAACATCTTCATCACCACTGGATCCTCACGTTGACTTTTAGCCATCCTCTCTTCCTTTCCCCCATTTCTCCTCTCCTACTCTTACCCCATGACCATCTCTAATCTGTTCTCATTCTCTCTCTTTCTCTCTCTCTCTAATATATAACATTTCAAAAATGTTCTGTAAATGGAATTACCTGGCATGTAACATTCATTTTAGGATTGGTTTTATGGATTCAGCATAATTCTCTGGAGATGCATTCAAGTTGCTGCATTTATTACTGCAACATTACTTTTTATTATTGAGTGGTTTTGTGATATGGATCTATCAGAGTTTATGCGATCATTCACCCATTGAAGGACATCTGGGCTGTGCTTAATTTTAGGATATTACAAATAAAGTAGCTGAAAACATTCTTGTACAGGTTTTTATATAAATATGTTTTCTTTCCTCTGTGTTTAATGCCCAAAAGTGCAATTTCTGGGCTCTATGGTCATTTCATGGTTTAGTTTTTAAAGAAACTGTCAAACTCTTCTCCAAAGTGCCATAGCATTTGACCTTCTCACAAGCAATGTATGAGTGGTGCAGTTTCTCTACATCCTTGTCAGAATTTGGCATTGTCATATTTTCCTTTATTTTAGCCTTTCCAACAGCTGTGCAATGATATCTGGAGGTTTTAATTTGCATTTACCTAGTGGCTAATAATGTTAAGCATATTTTCATGTGCTTATTTGCCATCTGCATATGCTCTTCCTACTATGTCCATTCATACCTTTTGCCCATTTTCTAATGATATTTTTTCTTGTTGAGTTTCAAGAGTTGTTTATTTATTCTAGACACCATTCTTTTGTCAGATACCTGGATTGCAAATATTTCCCCAAACTGTAGCTTGTCTCTTTATCCTCTTAATAGGGTCTTTCACAGAGCAAACATTTTAATTCTGATGAAGTCAATATACCCATTTTTTTTTGTTATGCATTGTACTATTGATGTCACCTTTAAGAACTCTTTACCTAGTCCTAGATCCTGAAGAGTTTCTCTTATATTTTGTTTTGTTTTTCAATTACAACTTACATTTAATATTATTTTGTATTAGTTTTAGGTGTGTAGCATAGTAGTTAGAAAATCATACACTTACAAAGTGATCCCCTTGATATTTCAAGTACCCACCTCACATCATACATAGTTATTACAATATTAACTATATCCTCTATGCTGTATGTTACAGCCCCATAACTATTTTGTATTTACTGATCAGTACTTCTTAGTCCTTTCACCTTTTAAACCCAGTCTGCCAACCGCATTCCCCTCTGGCAGCCATCAGCCTGTTTTTGAGTCTGTTTCTATTTTGTTTGTTTATTTTGTTTTTTAGATTCTACATATAAATGAAATCATATGGTATTTGCCTATCTCTCTGACCTATGTCACTTAGCATAATAGCATCCTATTCCATCCATGCTGTTGCAACTGGAAAGATTTCAATCTTTTTTATGGCTGAGTAATATTTCATTGTGTATATGTACCACTAATTTTTCACCCACCTGTCGATTCATGGGCACCTGAGCTACTTCCATATCTTAGTTATTGTAAGGAACACTGCAGCAAATATAGGGGTGCATATACCTTTGAATTAGTATTTTGGGTTTCTTTGGATATATATACCCAGAAGTGGAATTACTTCTGGGTCAGAATGCAGTTCCAGTTTAATTTTTTGAGAAACCTCCACACTGTTTACACAGGGGCTGCACCAGTCTTCATTCCACTATAGTGCACAAGGGTTCCCTTTCTCCATATTCTTGCCAGCACTTGTTGTTTGTTGATTTATTGGTCAAAGCCATTCTAACAGGTGGAGATGATATCTCATTGTGGTTTTAATTTTCATTTCTTTGATGATAAGTGATATTGAGAATCTTTTTATATGCAATTGGCCACGTGTATGCCCTGTTTGGAAAAGTCTCTATTCATGTCCTTTGCCACTTTTTAATTGAATTTCTTTTTGGTGTTGAGTAGCATGAATTCTTTATAAATTTTAGATATTAACCCTTATTGTATGTATCATTGACCAATATATTCTCCCACTCAATAGGTTGTCTTTTCATTATATTGATGGTTTCCTTTGCTGTGCAAAACTTTTTAGTTTGATAGAGTCCCATTCATTTGTTCTGTTGTTTCCCTTACCTGAGGAGATATGTCAGAAAAAAATACCGCTGAGAGAAATGTCCGAGGTTTTACAGCCTATGTTTCTTTTTCTAGGAGTTTTATAGTTTTGTATCTTACATTGCAGAAAGTGATCTAGTTTTATTTTTTGCATGTATCTGTACAATTTTTTAGCACCATTTATTGAATAGACTGTCTTTACCAAATTGTATGTTCTTGTATGTCCTTTGTCAAATATTAATTGACCATATAGATGTTTATTTCTGGGCTCTCTGTTCTGTTCTGTTGGTCTGTGTGTCTGTTTTTATGCCAGTACCATGCTGTTTTGATTACATGGCCTTGCAGTATAGTTTAGTATCAGATAATGTGATACCTCCAACTTTGTTCTTTTTTTCTCAAGATTGCTGTGGCTGTTCAAAGTTTTTTGTGTTTCCATATAAATTTTTGGATTATTGTTCTATTTCTGTGAAAAACACCATTGGTACTTTGATTGGAATTGCACTGAATCTATAGATTGCTTTGGGTATTATGGACATTTTAATGATGTTAATTCTTTCTGTCCATGAGCAGGTATATGCTTCCATTTATTTACATCTTCTTCCATTTCTTCCTTCAATGCCTTATAATTTTCTGAGTACAGGCTTAGATTTATTTTATTTATTTTTCTTGATGCAATTGTAAGTGGGATTGTTTTCCTACCCTCTTTCTGATAGTTCATTATTGGTATGTAAAAATGCTACTTTACTGAATTCCTTTACCAGTTCTGGTAGTTTTTTAATGGAATCTTTAGTGTTCTCTCTATATAGTACCATGTCATCTACAAATGACAGTTTTACTCCTTCCTTTTCCATTTGAATTCCTTTCATTTCTTCTTTTTGTCTGGTTGTTATGACTAGGAATTTATCTGTTTCTTCCAAATTGTCCAGTTTGTTAGCATATAATTGTTTGTAATATTTTCTTATAATCTTCTGTTATTTCTGTGGTGTCAGATGTTACTTTTCTGTTTCATTTTTGATTTTGTTTATTTGAGTCCTTTCTCTTTCTTTTTCTTGATGAGTCTGGTTAAAATTTTGCCAATCTTGTTTATCTTTTTAAGGAACCATCTCTTAGTTTTATTTATCTTTTGTATTGTTTAGAGTCTATTTTATTTATTTCTGGTCTGAATTTTATTAATTTCTTCCTTCTGCTCACTTTGGGTTTTGGTGGTTGTTTTTCTAGTTCCTTTAGGTGTAATGTTAGATTGTTTGAGATTTTTCTTGTTTTTTGAAGTAGCCTGTATGTAATGCTATGAATTTCCCTATTAGGACTGCTTTTATTGTTTCTCATAGATTTGGGGTAGTGTTTTCATTTTCACATGCCTCAAGGTATGTTTGAATTTCTTTTTTGGTCTCATCATTAACCCATTTATTGTTTATTGTATAATACAATATATTGTATATATTACATGTTATTTATCCTCCATGTGTTTGTGTGTTTCTCAGTTTTTTCTTGTATTGATTTTTAGTCTCATACCATTGTGGTCAGAGAAGATGTTTGATATGATTTCAGTCTTCTTAATTTATTGAGACTTGTTTTGTGGCCTAACATATGGTCTATCCTGGAAAATGTTCCATGTGCACTTGAATGTATATTCTACTGTTTTGAGGTGAAATGTTCTGAAAATACCAATTAAAGCCATTTGGTTTACTCTGTCATTTTAGGCCTCTGTTTCCTTATTAATTTTCTGTCTGAGAGATCTACCCATTGATGCAATGGAGCATTAAAATCCTGTACTATGACTTTCCTATTTTTTCTAAAAGTTTTTATTTTTACATTTCAATTTATGTCTTTAATACATTTGAGCTAATTTTTGTTTAATGTGTAAAGTTTAAGTTGTGGTTCATCTTTTTGGCCTATGGGTGTTCAATTGCTCTGGTACTGCTTTCTGAAAGGGTTACTTTTTCTCCACTAAGTTACTTTTACACCTCTGTCAAAAATAAATGGAAAATATTTGTGTGGGTTTATTTCTGAGTTTTCCATTCTGTTTCATTGAGCTATGCATCTGTTTCTCCATGAATACCATATAGTCTTGATTACTGTAGCTATATAATACATTAAAATCAAGTAGTTTCAAAGTTTATTGTCTTTTTGCCTTTTCACAAATTTTAGAATAATTTTCTTTATACTTACATATTATCTTGCTGTAATTTTGATAGAAATTGCACTAAACTTCTATGTTAAGAAATTTTGGATTCCGGGTTTAGCTATTTCTAGAACTGATTTTCTTTCATAGTGTTTATTTTCATAGGTTAATAATTTTTAAGACTTTGCTCAGAAACACCTTTGAGTGTGCTTATGCTGGTCTGTGACTTTTTTTCTGTGTGTGTGTGTGTGTGTGTGTGTGTGTGTGTGTGTGAAGAAAGAAGGAGACCTAATGGTATGCACCCTGACACAGTGTCTCTCTTGAGAAAAAGGGACAAGCAGCTCAGTGGGCATTTGGGGCCCAGGGCATAAAACTACCAGATAGAACATTTGGTTATAGCCATTTTGACACGGTCAATTTGAGGTAATTAGATGCAAGCCTTTTAAAATGTAATACCACTCCTTTATTACCAACTTCTATTAGCAACAGATCTCCCTATGTCCTTCCTAATCCCTATTTTAATTATGGGAAATTTTCACTTTCACTTGTGTTTGCTTTTGTATTGACACACAGTTTTGTCCCATCTATGAGGTTCTTAAGTTAATTAAAAAAATTTTTAAATAGTATACATTCACATAAGAACATAAGGTGCATTTCTTTATATATTGTTTTGATATTCACAGTCAAATATCAAAACAATATATAAAGAAATGCACCTTATGTTCTTCTACTCACCTACTTGTATCTATCCAGCTGTACGCTACCCCAACAAATAACTGTTTTTTAATTTTTTGCTTATCACTCCAGAGAAGGTTCTGCATATATTCTTAAAGCATTTATTTTTAGAATACTGTCATTAAAAATGTAAATAAATTGAAGTTTGACTTTTGTTTATTACTTTAACTCTGCCTGACAATGGATATCATCTATGATCTTAGTTTTTTCCACTTAAAAAATTTTTTTCTTTTATCGATTATAGAGAGAAGGGAAGGGTAGGAGGAAGAGAGGGAGATAAACATTGATATGAGAGAATATCGATCAGTTGCCTCTTGCACACGTCCCAGCTGAGGACTGAACCTGCAACCCAGGCATGTGCCTTGACCAGGAACTGAGACCTTTCTGTTTGCAGGACAACGCTCAACCAACTGACCCACGCTGGCCAGGGCTTTTCCACTTTTTTTAATGATAAAAGTTTATAATGTATCTTGACAGTTAACACCTTCCTTTTTAAAACTTAGGTATAATTTATCTGTACATTCTTATCTTCTGTATAAATAAATATAATTTTAGATAAATCTCTTTAATGTTAGGGTTTGATGGTTCTTTATAAATCATATAATCTTACTTCTTCATTCTGAAGATGTGTTAAGTGAGACCAAGAGAAGATAGTTTCTTGTTCAAGGCTACAGAGCCCGTTTGTATCAGAGCTGGGCCATCTGCCCATATGGGCTCCCTTCTGCCCACATTCCTGACTACTGTCATTGCTGTATGATGATTCATACCTATTATTACATGGCTGAAATCCATTGAAAACATGTTTCTGACATCCATCTCAATCCTCTGCTACTGATGCAGTCCATTTTTAAAAAGGAGGATTTCTTTTTTTTTTTGCTGATAGATTCATTATTTTAGTTGTTTTGGCTCTCTTAACACTTTCCCAGTTCAATAATTAGTTTTCTAATCTGAACCCACTAATATTGGAGTGATATCTTGCCAACCAGAGCGAGCAAGTGAATAATTGAAATTCTAATTAAGGATGAAATTTCTTTATTAAACATTTATTATATATGATAGTATCAACTTTCTGAGTTTCTCTTGTCAAATGCATTCTTCCCTATTATCTTATGTATGTAACTTTTAATTTAAATGATCTGTCTTTTGTTCTCATACAGGAAAATAAGCTGGCATAGCCCTCTACCCGTTAATACCACTTTCAAGTTGAGATTGGTTTGTATTAATGTAGTAGTGTGACCCCTAGTGGTTGTAAGAAATATCTGCACTTTAGTTGTAGCCACATAATTTGTGGGGCTTGCTGAAAAGTGAATATAAGACAATGAATTTCTTTTTGAAAATAAATAAAATAAAAATTAGAGAAAATTTATGAGTTCAGAGAAGAAGTAATAACAAAAGGGAAATTCAGGCAATATTGTATTTCCATGAAAATAATTTCCAAATCTGTATTTATATTGGTTTTTAGTCATGAATGATGGGGCTTCACTTAACTATAATGTCCCAGGAATCCATATTACATTATTTGTTAGAAACCAAAACTTTTCTTCCCTCTGAAATTAATGCTTTGTTATCATCTCAGCATAGCCTTTTCCAGTCTGTTTGCTCTAGGATTGGAATCAAATTTAGAGCTCGATGAGCTTTTTGATATAATCTACTAAAGATCAGAGATCCAGGAAGAGTGGGTGACTTTTCCAAAGCCATAAAGTACAGTGTCAACAAACCTAAGATCCTCACACCTTGGAGGACCTGATCACACAGCAGAAGATTTCCAGCCTCACTCTTGGGAGCTGGGGGCGGGGACTGGGGGCAATGTCGCACTGCAGGGCAGAAGTGGGGTTGGAAGTCTGTAGGCCCAGGGAGGAACAAACTGTTAAAGCTATACATGCACTATGCACTCAGTGTGAAATATCCAAAGAGAGAGAGAGTAAATAAGAAGTGAAAATGCCCACTTCTTTACCAGCCGGGGTTCCTGCAAACCTATAGCCTGCAAGCATTTATTTTGATGTGCAACCATCATATATTTTTTACACAGACACACACAAGACATAGATAGACTTTTTTCACATAGGTTCATACTATGTATAGTAGTCTATAAATTGATATAGTTACTTAATAAAATATCTTGGACATCTATCCAAGTCAGTACATTTTTATTGTCTGCCAACCTAGTGTTTTGATATAAGAATGTGGCCTAATTTATTAACTCCTCTCCAACTTACATATAGGTGTTTTTTATTTTATTTAAAAATTTTTAAAAGTCACAGTTAGCATTCAACATTACATTAGTTTCAGATATATGGCATAGTGGTTAGACATTTACATAACTTACAAAGATGTATCCCCTAATAAGACTTGCACCCACCTGACACCATGTATAGTTATTACAATATTATTGACTGTATTTCCTAAAACATACAGGTGTTCTTTAAATTTTTCTGTTCCTATAAACAACACTGTAATGAACATCATTATATATATATACTTATAGACTTAAATAAGTATATCTTAGGAGGTAGATTTCATTAAAGTGAAATTTTAGTCCAAAATTTATATGTAATTACAATTTTCACAGTTAATAAAACACATTTTGAAATTAATATTGCCCCACCTCCCTATCTTCATGTTTCCCTTGTTTCTGGTGCCCCCTTCTGGTCTCAGTGGCTTTGTCTCTCTTTCCCTTAATAACCCAACTCTGCCCTTTATCTTTTATGCCTTAACCTTTTCTTTTCTGAAAAGAATAAAGCCTTTTTCTATAAACAAGCCTCAACTTCCTTTGCGCCATGTAAACTTTGCTGGCACCTGTCACTCTGCCTCTTTCCTTATGTCTGAGCAAAGAGCACCCTTCCCTCTTCCACCTGCTCACGCTTGTCCTGTCCCTACCTACACTTTCAGGGACCTTCTCCCACCAGGTATCCCTTTATAGAATGTTTCCTTACTCTCTTCCTGTTTCAAAACTGCCCATTTCCCCTTGGTTTAGAAAATTGTCTCCTTACTCCTCAAGCCATGTTTTTCCGAAGTCTGTCCACCTAACACTAGTTTTGGGAGGTACTTAGTGGGGAAAAAACCTCATTTTGTCAAATAAGTTTGAGTCACCTTCTATGCTGTCATCTCTTTCTTTGGAACATTTAGAGCCCATGGTTTGTTAAAGGTGCTGAGAAGTTCTGTAAAATTGAAAAGAAATCTGCTTAGCTTTGCTAACTCAGTATTTTATCCTCAAACCCAACTTGCCTTTTTGTTTTCTTTTGTAATGCTCCTTAACATCTATAAACACCTTTTAGGGAATTTTGCTTTAAGCAAAAATTTCCCTTGACTCTGTGATTCTGCCAAACCCTGTCTTCCCCTCTTTCTATGGGTGCAACTCTCTATTACTTATCTGCACTTTTTTTCTTTTAAACTGCTGGTTCCCAGTTCCCCAATAGCAGCATGGTCTCTACCCTGGCTATTTATTGAATTAAGTCTACTGAACTTGTTTTAAAGATCCTGAATGGCCACATTCAGGAGCTTTCTGTCAGTTTCCTCTTTTTCATTGTGATGTAGGAAATTGTACCGTAGACAACTTTATCTTTCAAATTATTTTTTTCCCTTGCTTACAGAAGCATTGCATTACTCAGATTCCTTTGAATCTCTCCTCTCTTTAATTTTTTTCCATTTTAGCTTCATCTATTTATTTGATGATATTTATTAAATGTCTATGTGCACTGTGGGAGACTCTGGAGATTACAGCAGTGGGCAGGACACAGTCTGCCCTCAAGCACTTCTAAACAGCGTGATAAATGTAAGGCGAATATAATCTTTCTTCTAAATATGGGCGTCTTTTAGGTTTCCATGCTCCCCTCCCCTCCCCCCCTCCCCTCCCCTCCCCTCCCCTCCCCTCCCCTCCCCTTCCCTTCCCTTCCCTTCCCTTTCCTTCCCTTCCTTTTTTCTTCTGTATTCTCTCCCTGGTTACTTCATCAATTCATTAGGCTTCATCTACACTCTGTGTATAGATGTACCTCTCCAACCGTGACTATCTTTCTCCCAAACTGCAGGCTCACATTTCCAAACTTGACTGATTTACTTATTCATATGTCAGGAAACACATTAGAAGTCAACATGTTCAAAATGAAAATTCTCTCCACATTTCTCTCCAGCTCCCTAAAATGATGTTTCTCCTGCCTTGTTCTTCCTGCTAACGTCACTGCGGGCCCAACCATAGTCACTGAGGTCATGGCCATGGACTCTCCCTTTCTCTTCTCTGCACCTTCCTTCAGCTGCCATGTCCTGGAGAGTCTGTCTCATTGTCACAGTTATAGTATCAGCTCTAGTCCTCACTCTCCTCTCTACGTTGTTGCGATGTCCTCCTAACTAGACTTCTAGTCCAGTTTCCTCTAGTCCAGTTGTTTATGTCAATTCCAGATTAATTGCTTTTTGGTAGGAATTTCATTATGTCTTTTATCATCAGCAAATTTTAATGCCTTCCTTTTTGGCCTCCATAACTTCTGTGGCCTGACATCCAAGGATCTCCATAATGCCCCTCCTGTTTCAGCTCACATTTCCACTGTCCTGACAGCGTGGGGTCCATCCCTGATGCCACGGCTGGCAGAAGCCCTCCTGATTTCCCCAATCAGCTCTGCTCACTCTGTCTTCAGCAGCCCTGTTGGCATCTCTCCTCTTGTGTCTTGTCCTAGAGTAATTTGTGTGCTTTTCCCAGCTCCTTCTTTCTATCCCTAGTAGTATATTACATGAGAATGGCCTTCTGCATACTTTTTTCCTGTTACATTTAATAGAAGGCTAGAGTGAAACAGGATATCTAGGTTAGTATAATTGAACCCAATTTAGCCTCTTATTTCTGCTTTATTCCTTCTTCCTCATTACTTTTAGGTGGTAACTCACCTTCTTGGAATACTACAAATGATTGGAAGGCCACTGCTCTTCACGCCCGGGTGTCAAGGGCCTTAAGAAGCAGAAATCAAGGGTCACCCTTTGCCCCCTCAGTGTATGGACTAGAGAAAAGGTCACCCTGTTAGGAGAGAGCCACTGTACACAAACTTCATCCAAGACACTTGTGGGATATAGTGATGCGAAACTATTTTGAGACAAGCACCTCAAAGTATTATCAGAATCTGAAGAAGAAACCTGGATCCTTGAGGAAATTCCTGATTTGTTGGCACAATCATAAGGCCACTTGCCTCTGGACTTCTTGTTGAGAAAACAAGAAGTTTATTTTTTGTTACTAAGGTTTTTGGTTTAATTGAAAGTGAACATTTCTAATTGCTATATAGAACTCTTAAAACATCTCAAATCCCCTTCCTCACTTGAACACAGGAGCACAACACAGTTCACCATTCAGCCCTGGCAGCAGCAGACTCAGGCAGGTCAGGAAGCCTGCTAGCTGAGAGGAGATACACCAGCGAGGGGCAGGGAGGAAGGACAGATGCAAGAAGTAGCAGTTTCTTTGAAAGTTGAGGAATATCTATATAGTTCTCCTAAAAGAAAATGCAAAGCTCAGATATTAGTTCAAGCAGCTTTCATTTGACTGGAATGTATAGTTGAAATCTAAGTACTGCCTGGAGTCATGGTAATGAGTAATCACCCAAATATTTATTTTTCAGTGTCTCTTATTTTCAGACACTTTCCACAACAGCTTTTTTTTTGGAGGAGCACGAGTTATTCATGTTTACTGGGGTTTATTCTTAAAATAACTTATATTAGTTTGAGTTGGTTGGTATGCTATCATCATTTGCTCACTCTTACAGACTTCTGCTTTCCTAAAAATGTTTTTGGCATTTCTGTGTGTTCAAATGCATGTTTTCATCACAACCAATGAGTATGGAGATCAGAATACAACGGACTTTGCTTATTCATGGAGTGAGAGGTCGTAAGACCAGATGATGTCGGTTTCAGATGTTAGGGCCAGCTTCATAAAGATGTGACCTGGGAGATGGAGGTGAAGATGAAAGGAGTCCCCTGTCAAAGGTGGAAACTGAGAAGAAGCAGAAAAGAAAAACTGATGTGAAAAATCCGTGGCCAGCTGTGGAGATGCAAAACCTCGATTCACATCAACAGAATTGACACAGGGCCAATCTGTCAGATAGAAATTGAGTAGCAGCGTGCCCCTTCTCCTGCTTTCTGCTTGACTGAGGAGAATGCTTTGCTATGCTTATCCCTTCATAGGATTAAAAACTTTTTTTTTTTGAAGGAGGGGGATTTTTAATGATTTTATAAATTCCCTTGAGGTAATGACTCTCAGTTTAAATTTTTCTATGGTGCTGATGATGGGCAGGTATCTTTCTCTTCACTTTATGCTCACAAAGAGGTTAAGGGAAGGCACCCGTTAGTGAAAATTAGTGGCCTAGCTGGGAATCTGTAGGTTCATGAGATATCTGAGTTGAGTGTTCAGCAATCAAATGTAGTGGCTGAAAAATGCTCTTTCCTAATCCTACCTGTGTGGATGTTATTTCCTGCAAAGGAATTGTGAGGTTTGCCAGTGAGAAAGCATAAAAATTTACTTTCTTTTTTCCTCCTTAGCCCTTCTATCTTCCCTATAACGGTTGGATGTTCCTCAGCCAGAGTTATATAAAAATCAATTCTATTACCTGATTGCCTGGTGGTATGGGACATTCAGCATTAAGAAAAATGTCATGAAAGAGAATGGTGGCCTTTAAAGGGTTTTTTTTTTATTGATTTTTAGTGGGTTTGAACTGTTATCTCCAGGCTTTCAGTCATTATTTCTTCGTATTTGAAATAGATTGCACTTTTTGTTTTGAACTTGCCTACTGCACAGAAACTACTGGAATTAGTCTTGATATATCAAATAGGGGACATTACTGTGAGATTCCTACTTTGGGATACTGTAGATACCCGTAAGGATCAAAGAAAGCCGTGGGGGAAGGGAAAGGAAGGAAATGAGAACTGAGAGAAAATAATGATAGCTTGAACAATGGTTCATTAACTCCCGTGGAAAGGAGTGCCCCGGCTGAGACTCCGAGAGTCCTTCCCTGCACCACCAGTGTTCCAGGTGTTCAAGGAAGATAAACCTGTTAAGTGCTTCAGAGCTCTGGGAAGAAAAAACGACTATTGTCTGTCTAAAGCAGCTCCACTCTGAGATAATCTTTGAAGAAACTAAGAAGAAAGGGGAAAGAATTTCTCTACTAACTGGAGAGAATGATAAACCACAAACATTTGGGGGCCAATGGTCCCAAATAAACATCTGTAGGTTGGCATTTACAGTTTATAATATTCTAATTTCTCTCTTTCTACTCTTTTAGTGGTTCATTTGTTTTCTTCAGATGGTTTATTATTCAGTATGTTTTTCAATAAGTCCTGGTTACAAATAGAAAATTTGTGTACTTCATTGGAACCCCAAAATATTAAAAGGTCTTAAAAAAGCCATGACTATTTTCATCTAGAACTAAGATGACTGATGGCTCCAGCTACACCCCTGGAAGCAGATAACTGAAACACCAAACTGAAAATCAGCGTTTAAAGGAGAGGGTGAGTATTTTTCAAAGTGTGGCCCATGGTTCAGAATTTCTGACTCTGCTGCACACCGCAGCGTTGGAATCACAGAGCTATGGTTGGTCAGACTCAGCCTGACGATCACCGAGTATTGCTTCCCAAATTGTTACTTTTCAAGAACTATTAAAACAACCTGTCCACCTTTCATTCATAGAAGCAGATACTATTAGAATATAGGAACCTTAGAGATTATTTAGTCCCATAACATTATTTTATAGACAATACAATCTAGGTACACAGTGCTCAATGGCCTAGTCCAAGATTGTAAGTTAGTGGAAGACAGATAAATGGATTTAATTGGGAGTTATTAGGCATTCCAAATACATGATAAGAGTAGTCATTAATCTTTGTTTTGCCACCAAGTGGATCCCAGACTATCGATTTTTTATTATTTTGTCCTACCTCTTTCTTGTCCATATTTCCTTAACATACAATTGAGCAACTAAGTGAATATTATGTCATATGTTAGTGACTAATAATGTATATCATAGGCTTGGGCTTTAATTATTTTTTTCTTCCTGGTAATCCAGTAACAGTTACTTTCTGCCAAAGATTCTAGAGAGTTAGGTCATATATAAAGAAAATAGTGTGGGATTTGGAGTCAGGAGACCTAAGTTTAAGTCCTGGTTAGCAATGAGCAAACATAATAAGCTGCTGGTGCTGCTGCTGTTTTTGTTTATTATTGTTAATAATAACCAAATGCATAACCTTGGGAGAGTCATGCCTCTAGATTTTAATTCCTTTTCCATGAAAAGAAAAAAAATTCATGCTCCTGGATTTACCGCAGGGATCCTTCAAAAACATTCATAAAATGCTAAAAGTTAAAATCACTATATAAGTTGTTATTATCATTTAATTATTTCTAAAAGTAATAAATATACTATTGCAACTATTTTTAGGAATAAATCATTGATTTTATTTTTTATCCAAAAAGAATTTGTGGGGACTTCAAAGAGCATAGTAAAGTAGATATAGAGAAATATCAGGACCAAAGAAAAAAGAATATAAAGGTTAGCAGAATATAGCTTTCATAAAATAGTACATACAGACACATGAAGGCATTACTTGCATTATAACCTTTGATGTCCCTTCAAACAGCTGCCACCTGTGGAGATATCTGTCCTATAGCACTTTTAAAATTTGTTTTTAGGTGCTTAAATGAGGGCACTTGATTATAACTGGGGGGAACCCTGTTAATACACTCAGATTGAGTGGTCTTATGGTTTTCGTTTGTCCTTCATGTCCTTTCGTATCTCTAGGTTAAATGACATTCTAAGGAACATATAATAACCAAGTCACATTTTCTAAAGCCTTTAAGAGATAAGGAAAATACATGAGGAATATCTATTTGAGAAATCTGCTAGGGAATGCCCAGCGGGGAACATATAAACACAAGTTCGTGAACATTTACATAAATTAGAGGTTTGTAAAAGGGAACTAGAGGTGGGGGAGGTGGTTTGCTCTGGGCTCACTTCTTCAAATAGGACTGTCTGTTACTGCAGTGACAGCCAATTAGAAATGGATGGAACAATAATACCTTGTCTTTAGCACAAGGTAATTAGACTGAATCACTAAGATATATGTCTATGGATCAATGAAGCTCCACCTTCACTCTCCTAGCAGAAAGAAATGAAAATAGTGTGAGATTCAAGCAGAAACAAAGATAATACCTGGAGAGTGAAAGGAGGGAAGGTTGATGGTAAGGGCTACTTTGGAGATGAAGTGAGAGCTGATTGACTACTAGGTGAACAGAAAGAGGGGATGTGTGATGGACTGAATGTGTTCCCCCCAAATTCATATGTTGAAATCCTAACCTACAAGGTAATGATGTTAGGAAATGGTACCTTTGGGGGTGATTAAGTTGTGAGGTCTCCACCCTCATGAGTGGGATCAGTGCCCCTATAAAAGAGGCTTCTGAGATCTCTTTTGCTCCTTCTGTCATCAGGGGACACAGCAAGAAGATGGCTGTCTATGCAGCAGGAAGTGGGCCTGCACCAGACACTGAGTCTGCTCGCACCTTGACCTTGGACTTCTTAGCCTCCGCAATTGTGATAAATAAATGTTTGTTTTTTAAGTCACCCAGTGGATTATACTTTCGCTCCATCAGCCTAAGTGGACTAAGACAGGGAAGGAAAGGTAAATGAGAGTAAAGGCCCAGGATTTAGGATGGATTCAATGAATAAAGGCATTCAATGTCTTTAATGGGGTTGGGGATAGACATGGACTGGGACTTTTCATTCTGCTTCCCACCCGGGTCTAACAGTCTGTTGTTAAATACTTAGAGGATAGACTTTTGGGATATATATATATATATACACACACACACACATATATATATATATATAAAATAACCTTTATTGAGCTTTTCTCTGTGCCGGACTATCATAAGCACATTTCTGGTTTTAAAACATTTAATCATAGCAAAACCTCTGTATAATTAGCACTATTATTATCCTCATTTTACAGATTTTTAATTATTAATTAAATTATTATTTAATTTAAAATTTTAATTTAATTTAATGATTAATTCTTTTAAAATTATTCTTGTTTAGTCTATTACGGTTGTCCCAGTTTTTCCCCCTTTGCCCTCCTCTGCCTGCCTCCACTCCCCCAGCTCCCGCAGTCATTCCCCACATCATTATCTACGTCCATGGGTCATTCATACATGCTCTTTCACAATCGCTTCTTTTTACCACTCCCCTCTCTCCTGTCCCCTCTGGCTGCTGTCAGTCTCTTCCATGTTTCCATGTCTCTGGTTCTGTTTTGCTTGTTAGTTTATTTTGTTTATTAGATTTCTCTTGTAAGTGAGATCATATGGTATTTGCCTTTTACACACTGGCTTATTTCACTTAACATAATAGTCTCCAGTTCCAACCATGCTGTTGCAAAGGGTAAGAATTCCTTCTTTGGTTTTGCTGTGTAGTACTCCATTGTGTAAATGAACCACAGTTTTTGAATCCACTCATCTGCTAGACACTTAGGCTGTTTGCAGCACTTGGCTAATGTAAATAGCACTGCTATGAACATAAGGGTACATAAATTCTTTTGTATTGGTATTTTTAGATTCTTAGGGCATATTCCCAGCAATGGAATCACTGGGTCAAAAGGCAGTTCCACTTTTAATTTTTTGAGAAAACTCCATACTGTTTTCCATAGTGACTGCACCAGTTTGCACTAGGGTTCCCTTTTCTCCACAACCTTGCCAGCACTTGTTTGTTGATTTATAAATGATGGTCATTCTGACAGGTGTGAGGTGATATCTCATTGTGGTTTTAATTTGCATCTCTCTGATGGCTAGTGATGTTGGGCATTTTTTTCATATATCTCTGGGCCCTCTGTATGTCCTTGGAGAAGTGTCTGTTTAGGTCCTTTGCTCATTTTTTAATTGCATTGTTTGTCCTCCTATTGTTGAGTTGTATGAGTTCTTTATATATTTTGAATGCTGAACCCTTGTCTGATGTATCATTGGCAAATATGTTCTCCCATACAATTGGTTCCCTTTTCATTTTGATGTTTTCTTTAGCTGTGCAGAAGCTTTTTAATTTGATGTAGCCCCATTTGTTTATTCTTTCCTTTATTTCTCTTGTCCTAGAGGATATTCATTGAAAATATTGCTGTGCAGGATATCTGAAGTTTTACTGCCTATGTTTTCCTTTAGGACCTTTATGGCGTCACAGCTTATGTCTAAATCTTTTACCCTTTTTGAGTTTATTCTCATATGTGGTGTAAATTAGTGGTCTAGTTTCATTTTTTGCATATACAAGTCTATAGTTTTCTCAATACCACTTATTGAAGAGGCTATTTTTCCTCTACAGTGTGCTCCTGCCCCTTTTGTCAAATACTAGTTGACCACAGAGACATGGGTTTATTTCTGGGCTCTCTATTTTGTTCCATTGATCTATGTTTCATTGTGGAATAGTTTGATATCAGGTATTGTGATCCCTCCAAATTTGTTCTTTCTCAAGATTGCTGACTATTCAGGGTCTTTTTTAGTTTTATATACATTTTTGAAATATTTTTCTAGATCTTTGAAATATGCTATTGATATATTTATACGAACTTCATTGAATCTATAAATTGCTTTGGGTAATATGGACATTTTAACAATGTTAAGTCTTCCAGTCCATGAACACAGTATATGCTTCCATTTATTTATATCTTCTTTAGTGTGTTTCTTCAGTGTCCCAGGTACAGAGCTTTGAACTCCTTGGTTAAATTATCTATAAGTGGAAAATCTCCCATTAGCCTTGGTGTGAGGCCAGTGATCATCTTCATAATTAATGTGACCGAATGATGAATTTGGATATTATCTGAAGGTTTTTAACATTAACAGAAGAGAAGGAAAAACATGGAGATTAAAAGAAAGTGGGAGGAAAAGGAAAAATGTGAGTAAGGAGAAAGAGCACATCACCTGACATGTCCTTGTACTGTAGAGCAGAAGTTCTTAAAATTTTAGTGTGATCCAGTTTGTCTGCAAGGACCTTAGCACTTGCATTTTTTTTTCTTTCAATTTTATTTTGTACTGGTTTCAGGTGTACACAGGAGTGAGATAATTATATAATTTACATAGTACTCCTCTCAATATTTCCATTATCCCAACCGGCACAGTACACAGTTATCACAATATTATTTAATATATTTCCTAGGCTTTACTTACATTCCTGTGGCTATTTTGTAAATATCTATTTGTGCTTCTTAATCCCTTTATCTCTTTTACCCAATTCCTTAACTCCCCACCCTTCTGGCATCCACCAGTTCACTCTCTTTGTCTATGAGTGTTTCAGTTGCGTTTGTTTATTTTGCTGTATAGATTCCACTTCTAAGTGAATTCATATGTACTTGTCTTTCTCTGACTGACTTATTTCACTGAGCATAATACCCTCTAGGACTATTCATGTTGTCGCAAATGGTAAGATTTCATTCCTTTTTATGGCTGAGTAATAATCTGCTTTACATATGTATTACAGCTCTTTATCCACTCATCAATTGATGGGTACTTGGGCTGCTTCCATATCTTGTCTATTGTAAATGACACCACAATGAACGTAGGGGTGTATATATTCTTCTGAATTAGTATTTTGGGTTTCTTCAAATAAATCCCCAGAAGTGAAATTGCTGGGTTATAAAGCAGATTGATTTTTAATTTTTTTGAAGGGCCTCCATACTTATGGGCTTCCACCATAACTTTTATAACAAGCTCTCAGATGACGTAGATGCAGCTACTCTGGGAACCCCACTTTGATATCCACTGCTCACGGGGTTTAGGTTTACCCTGTTTATGGGAACAGGGCAGTTACTCCTTTCTGGTTTAGACTTCAACTTACTTCAGTTTATTCACTCCATTGAAAATAATTTTTATACCTTTATCAGAGGCTTTAAACTACAAGTTGAGAGTTTCAAATACAAACAGAGTACCCTAGGACTTTGAGCATTCATTAGAATGGATATTTGGGCTGCTGTATTTCAGGGCTGTGTATAATAACAAGCAAGATTGTGGGTAGCCATAGTCCAAGTGACTTTATAAAAATTTTTGTTTACTGATTTTAGAGAGAAAGGGGAAGGGACAGAGAGAGAAATATCAACTTGTTGCTTATATTTATATATTCATTGGATGTGCCCTGACTGGATTCTTGTATGTGACCTGACTGGAGATCAAACTCGCAATCTTGGTATATTGGGATGACAATCCAACCAATTGAGCTACCCGGCCAGGGCTCCAAGTGACTTCTAATATGGTGCCTAATACAATGGTATGTGTGGGAAGTAAAAAATTGTGACATGAATTCCACAATGACTTTCCACGTTCTTCTGTATGAAGCCTCAGAGTCTCTTGTCAAAATTATAAGCACTGTTTTTTCCCCATCCTGGTATAGCAATAGAATTAGTTATGAATGCCAGTTGCAAGGAAAAAAAAAATCCTTTAGCAACATTGAATTAATAGAAAGTCATCTATTTTTGTCTTATAATGGGAAGTCTAGAAACAGGTGGCTACTGGAGTTGTTGGCTCAGGGATGTCAGAGTTGCTTTTTGTACAATTCTCTGGACCTTTTCCTTATGGTAACACCCCTTTTCAATGCAAGAGGGATTAAAAGCATGGTACCAGCCATGGTTGATTTATTAAGAAAGAAAACCCTTTCTAGATTCCAGAAGAGTTTCCCTTGCAAATCACTGGCAGAACATTTCATTTAGTTTCTATAGGGGAGGTGGGCAAAATAAAATGATAACAGAAATTATGTTGGCCAGCATGTGGTGTCTGCCAGAGAAATGGACTCAAATCTCTTCACACCGAAAAACTCACTCTCCCTTTTGCTCACTCATCCGAAGCGGCCCATTTGTCTCTCCAGGAAAGCTTTCCTGTCTATTCAAGCTCTTGTCCCATAAAAAAGCAGGTGACTCTGGCAGCCACTCTCTGTTTTTAGAGAGCTGGAAGTGCCCTGAAAAAACACACCAGCTCATGTTGGCTCAGCCCACGGCACTGCGGCCTCTCAGGCAGCCTTGGGGCCCTCACGGCCGGGGCTTACTGGGCTTTTCTGGGGAACACTCTGCTTCTCTCTTAAGGTTGATTGATTCTTTTCTTCTCCTAGTTTCAAATCATGTAATCTTCATGTAATTTTCTTATGAATATTCTTTTTTCCTACAGAGGGACTAGTTTGCCATGTGAGTAAATCTCACCAAATTTCTTTGAATTTTCATATTTTCAAAGTTAGTTTCACACATAGAAAGACACATACGGCGATCATGATTTTCTTCAGCAGCTGTTTGAAAGGGCTCAAGGATGAATCCACCAGCAGCTGAAAGAATAGGACATTGCAACCTTTGCCTTTGAGACTCCAAGTGTTGCACAAATGGGTGCTGAACAAAAAGCCCAGTGGTTCTCCAGTGCTTCTCACTGATATCTTTGTTGTACGAAACAGACAAACTGATTTCATGAGAACTGGGGCTCCACAGACCACACAGGTTTGTGGTAGAAGAACAAGGCTATATTCATAAAAGTGTAATTTTATGCTGAGTCATTGGGCTTGTCCTCCCTTGGCATCAGAGAGTCAGAATCCACATAATGTTGTGACTCCTTCGCATTGGAGTTTTCACCATTTGACCTCTCTTTCTAAGAGAGGAGTGAGTATGTTTCCAACAACCTGGGTGTACTTATAGAAAAAAATCCTGAGTTTGGGGAGGTTTGTAGCTTTATACAATATTCTTCTGTGTTATGGCACAAGAGCCAGAACAATGGCAGAATTATCCCAACTTTAAATCCTTGGTCTCTCTCTTAGATAGGTGGCTCTGGAAGTAATTTTGTTCAGAAAATATTTATTTGGAAACTTTCTTTTCTATTATACTGCTTTAGAACATCTGAGAGACATGATGGAAAAAAAAAGCCATATTCTCAAGGAATTTATAATCTAGATAGGGAGGTAGGGCATACCTTCTCAAAACAATAAGTGAATTAAATTATGATACTAGACAGCAAATCAAATGATATCACAAGGAAGCATATAGCCAATTGGTATTTCCACTATGTGCTGTGAGTTTGGAGGGCAAAGAAATCTATCTGGGACAGGGCGTCAGACGAAGTTATAAAGTGGGAACAGAACTTGGAGGATAACCAGCCAACGAGGGTATTCTATGCTGGAAGAGTAGCATGAGCAATGGTGCAGAAGCTAGGAGATGCGTGGCCTGTTTTGGCCAGAACAGATTTCCTTGACTTGTTTTTAATCTTAGGGCAAAAGCATTCAGTCTTTTACCATTAAGAATCATGTTAGCTGTAGGGTTTTGTCAATGTCTTTTATCAGGTTGTGGAAGTTCCTCTTGATTCCTAGTTTGACAAGTGTTTTGTTTGTTTGTATATTTGTTTGTTCTGTCATGAAAGGGTGTTGGATTTTTATCAGTTTTTTTTCCTACTGAGATGGCCGAATGGTTTTTTTCTTCATCCTATTAATATGGGTATATTACATTGGTTAATTTTCATATGTAAAACACGCTTGAATTCCTTGGGTAAATCTCATTTGGTTATGATATATAAGCCTTTTTATATATTTCTGAATTCAGTTTGCTAGTATTTTGTTGAGGGTTTTGCATCTATAGTCATAAGAGCTACTGGCCTGTGGTCTCTTTTCTTGTGATGTCCTCAGTTTTGGTACCACAGTAATTTTGGCCTCATAGAATGAGTTGGAAAGGGTTCCCTTGTTTTCTATTTTTGAAAGAATTCTTGATAATTTTTCTTTAAACTTCTGGTAGAATTTACCATTGAAGTCATCTGTGCCTGGTATCATTTTTGTAGGTGAATTTAAAATTACTATTTTAATCTCTTTAGTTTTCATCCATTTATTCAGATTACATTTGGTACTTTGTTTTTTCAAGGAATTCATTGCCATACATTGGTTCAAATTAATCTATTATAATCATTTTTTTTGAAAGTTTGGTAGTAATGCCTATCTTTCATTGCTGATTTTGTAATTTGAGTCTTCTCTCTCTCTCTTTTTTTATTGGATAGTTTAACTAAAGCTCTATGGACCTTTTTAAAGAACCAAACATTGCTTTTTGTTGGTTTTCAGTATTGATTCTCTATTCTCTATTTCTACTCTAATATTTATTACTTAACTTATTAATTATTTATTATTATCATTGTTATTTCCTTCCCTCATTTTGCTTTAAGTTTAGTTTGCTGTTCTTTTACCAATTTTTAAAGATGGATGTTTAGGTTATTAATTTAAAATCTTGTTTTTTAATATAGACATCTGTAGTGATAAAGTTTTTCCTAAATGCTGCTTTAGCTGCATCATAAGTTTTGATATGTTGTGTTTTTGTTTTTATTCATCTCAAAGTCTTTTCTACTTTTTTTGTGATCTCCTTTTCGACCCATTGGTTATTCACATGTGTTGTTTAATTTTTACATATTTGTACATTTTCCAAATTTCCTTCTGTTATTGAGTTCTAACTTCATCCCATTGTAGTTAGAAAATATGCTTTGTGTAATTTCAATTAAATTTATGGAGGCTATTTATGGCTTAGCATATGAGCTCTCCTGGAGAATGTTCCAAATGCACTGAGGAAGAATATGTATTCTGGTTTTATTGGGTGAATGTTGTATCTATATAGCTGTTAGTTCTGTCCATCCTTGATTAGAAGCTAGGTAGAAAAGTATACTGGTCTTCTTGGCTGCACACACCTGCAGTAGAGCTTCTATCATCCTGAGCTGGTCTATTATCCTGGGGGCTGGGCTGGTGTGGGGGTGGTGGAGTGAGTCATGGCTCAAATGCTTCAGGCTCTTAATGTTCTTACTAAGATTTAGTAGATTTTCTTGAATACATGTTTTCAATTTGTTGTGTGACCTTAGGATGATTTCCAGAGATTATATTTTTAGCAGCTGAATGGTTGAATCACTGGAGAGAGGGTCCACGCTCCTCACACCACCACTCTGGAAGTCAATCTCCTTCACATTTATTTTTAATTTTAATAATATTTTTGTAGTCTTTTACATTGATTAAGCAAATTAGAACTAGATCGGTAAAATCATAGCTAGTGGGTTAACTCTCTCAAGGTTAGAGAGAAAAATTAGCTTCCCATGAGACACATTATTTAAACAAAAAATATTAACAAATTCTTCTAACAAAAACTGTTTCTTTTTTAATATATATTTTATTGATTATGCTATTACAGTTGTCCCATTTTTTTCTCTCCTTTATTCCCCTCCATCCTGCACCACCCCCCCCACCCCTGCACCTAGCATTCTCCCTCCACCATTCTTAGTTCATGTCCATGGGTCGTACATATAAGTTCTTTGCCTTCTCCATTTCCTATACTGTTTTTAACCTCCCCCTGTCTATTTTGTATCTACTATTTATTCTGCTTATTCCCTGTACATTTTGCCCCACTCTTCCCCCTTCCCCTCCTCTATATTCTCCATTTCTATGATTTTGTTCTTGTTCTAATTGTTTGCTTAAGTTTCTTTTTTGTTTTTGTTTTGTTCAGTTGTTGATAGTTGTGAGTTTGTTGTCATTTTACTGTTCATAGTTTTGATTTTCTTTTTCTTAGATAAGTCCCTTTAACATTTCATATAATAGGGGCTTGGTGATGATGAACTCCTTTAACTTGACCTTATCTAGGAAGCACTTTATCTGCCCTTCTATTCTAAATGATAGCTTTACTAGATAGAGTAATCTTGGATGTAGGTCCTTGTCTTTCATGACTTTGAATACTTCTTTCTAGCCCCTTCTTGCCTGCAAGGTTTGTTTTGAGAAATCAGCTGATAGTCTTATGGGAACTCCTAAGTAGGTAACTGTCTCTTTTTCTCTTGCTGCTTTTAAGATTCTCTCCTTATCTTTACTCTTGGATAATGTAATTATGATGTGCCTTGGTGTGTGATTCCTTGGGTCCAACTTCTTCAGGACTCTCTGAGATTCCTGGATTTCCTGGAAGTCTATTTCCTTGGCCATATTGGGGAAGTTCTCCTTCATTGTTTTTTCAAGTAAGTTTTCAATTTCTTGCTCTTCCTCTTCTTCTTCTGGAGGCTAATTTAAGATCATCCCTGAGGTTCCTAATCTTCTCCTCATTTTTCTGAACTCTTGTTTCTCCATTCTGTTCTGGCTGAATATTTTTCTCTTCATTCTGCTCCAAATTGTTGATTTGAGTCCCAGTTTCCTTCCCTTTACTGTTGGTTCCCTGTGTATTTTTCTTTATTTCACTTTGCATAGCCTTCACTTTTTCTTCTGTTTTGTGACCATACTTGACCAATTCAGTGAGTATCCAGATTACCAGTGTTTTGAACTGTGCATCTGATAGGTTGTCTATATGTACATCCCTTAGTTCTATTTTTGGAGCTTTGATCTGTTCTTTCATTTGGGCCATATTTCTTTGTCTCAGCACCTGTTACGTTGTAAGGGGGCAGAGCCTTAGGTGTTCTCCAGGGCAGGGCAACCCAGGTCACTGCATTGTGACATTGTGTGTGAGAGAGTGATCCAAGAGGGAACAATGACATTTGCTCTGCTCTTGGCTGACTTTCAGTCACTTCCCCCACTACCCACAAGCAAATTGGGCCCTTCTGGTGATGATTCCCACGTGGGTGGGTTTGTGTACATTCTGGGACCCTGTGAGTCTCTCCAATGGACTCTCCTGTGATGCTGGGAGTTTCTCCTGCTGCTGCAACCCCCATAGGTTTTTACCTGCAGAGGTTTTGAGGCTTTCTTTTCCCACCCTGGAATCCTGGGTTGTGCGGTCTGTCTTGCTCCCTAGCTCTTTCTCACAGTTTATCTGCATGCAAATGTAGGACTGCCCGGTCCACCAGCCACCACCTTGCCTGCATGGTCCTCCAGCTGCTGCCTTGCCACGGGTCCTCTTCTCCCTGGCTGCCCGTCTCTGCCCCTCCTACCAGTTTGGATGAATGTTTCTTCTTTAGCTCCTTTGTTGTCAGACTTCCATACAGTTCAATTTCCTGGCAGTTCTCGTTATTTTTTGTTTTTAAATTTGTTGTCTTTCTTCTGGTTGTGCAAGGAGGCAAAGTGTATCTACCTACACCTCCATCTTGGCCAGAAATCCAAAAACTCTTTCTGATAACAAACTTTCATATTCTTAAAGTTATAGTCAACAGCCCTGTAATTGTTAAAAGAAATATTTTAATTTTTTCCTTTTAATAAATAGATATAGGCAGAATCAATTTTGTTGATATAAGATACCGGTAAGTATAACTTTTACTTACATTATGTGACAATTAATATGTAAACACAACTAACATTACCCTTTATTTTTCATTTTCAACAAAGGTAATTCATAATCTACTTTACAGTCTCAAAACACTTATTTTAACAGTTTTTTTGCTTAGAATTTCCATCAGTTCTTATTAAAACATATGGCCTATGAATAAAAATTTTGAATTCATTAATTTATTTTGATCTGGTTTTGAAACAAGTGAATGACACAAATGAAAGTAATATAACAAACATAGTTCTTGGAGCATTTTCATATTCAAAGATTGGTTTCATTAGATATAATTACACATAATTTTGACACACCCTTGCTGCATGAGATTTCCAGAGAGAATTCATTTGTAACCACCAGTCATGTTGCAGCCAACGCCCAAGTAGTGTTTTGATCAGCTGGAACATCGCAATGAGTCTTAATAATCTGGCAGTTGTAATGTTGTTATTTAATATGACATAACTCTGTGAGCTAATGTGGGGTTGACTGTTGACTGGGATCAGGGTGTGGGACAAAAATGTTCGACCTCTATTGTTTGGAGAGAGCTCCCAGTACTGCAGAAGCCCAAATTTATGCCTTTTTTTTTTTTTACATCTGTGCCCTGATGGCTGATGTTCATTCCCTAACACTCCTGCTCCCGTTAGACTCTTCCCACATACCAAGCAGGGCAAAATTAACAGAACTAGATTGTTGAGCTTATAGGCAACTTTTGGGTCACTGAAGAAAGATAGAATGGGATCAGGCTAAAGGTTATACATTAACAGCTCAGTTCTGCCACTTGTTCTTTGATGAGCAGAGTCTCTAATGAAGTAGATTTGGGGTTTTAAAACAATCTGGCAACTCCATTTCATTCTTGACAGTTCAGCCTGCGTAGTTTTCATAAACAATAAAACAATTGGCTTTGTATATAAAAGAGGTGGAGAAACATGAAATGATGGCCCCTCTTTCAGTCTTTATTCTTTTGCAGCTTCATGTCTAACTATTATATTCAAGTTGTATAATAAGGCTACCTTCCCTGCAGTTATTAGCATCATTTGACTAAATATCTGATGGCTGTTAATAAAAACAGGTGTTGAAATCTTTTGCTTTTGCTGAGAAAAGCAGCATCACTTTTTGTCCCTTGGTGATCTCTATCCACATTTATTGGCTGCTGCCTTTGTGGGTTGTTCTGTGTTATTTTCTACTGCATCTCTCTGCTGTCTAGAAGGCTGTATAACTTCCACACATTTCCTTAAAGTCATAAACTGATAGGATAGCATATTCAATTCAACAAATATCTGCAATTAAGTATAAATGGTCTGAGATAGACAAACCATTTGAATCTTACTTTTGGGCACCTCACACGCATTAACTTTCCTGCCTCAGAATACACACTTTTCCCACCTGGGCACTTTCCCAAAAAGTAGAGAGAGGGAGGGCAATTCTTTATTTCTCCTTTTTGTTCAGGATCATCAGTTTCTGCATCTGTCATATAAAATCTTGATTGCCATGCCTACTAGGAGTTCATGCAAATAGAATGACTGAAACTCTATCTGTCTCTCTTGGAGACCAGGCTCTCTACTCCAGATCTTTGTCAAATTATAATACAAGAGAGAATGTGCTATATGTATCATCATAAAAGTTATTACTGTTTTGAAAGTTCAGAAGTTACTTTTAACTGGGAAAATAAGAGGAAGCTTTATACAGCAACATTTAATTTGTACCTTGAGTGATCAGTAGGATGTTGACGTAATGATATGTAGGAAAATAATTTTAGAGAGAGGAACAACAGTAGCAAAAATGAATGAAGAAAGTGTTTTGTTTAGCTCTGATGGGTTGAGTTCAGAACGCTAAAAGATTGGTATTTAATTATGGGGAATAATTGGAGGATTTGAGGGAGAGAATGCAATGAATACTGGGGACTTTTCAATGTCGTACAGCACCCCACTCCCCCACAGGCTGTAGCTTCTGTACTATTTATTTTTGATTCTTTCTTGAACTTCAAAGTCCTTTCAGATTCATTACTACCTATATTATTTGGGGCAAATATAGAGGAAGACTGAAAAATGTCCTGGAGCTTGGGTCTGTCAGCCCTTGTCTGGTGTCTGAACTATCACTTTCAGATGCCCTGATTTTCCTGAGTTATTTAATGGGAAGTGTCTCTTACCATCACCTTTGAGAGCCGATATTCTGTGTGAGAACCTATTTTTATCCTTACCTACACATATTAACTCTTAAATTTTTTTTGTCTTTGAGCAAGGGCAAACTTTCAGTGTGATTTATGAATCAAATTATATGTTTGAGATGATATTTTCATTGACACTTGGAAAAAGCAGTTCACTGTATCCATCAAAGTAGCTGGCAATTATGAAAATAATCTTCAACCACTCACCTTCAGATTAAAGAAACTGTTACTCAGGGTTATGGGTAGGAGAGCAGCACTTGTTATACTGATGTTATTAATTTATTAAAGAAGAGTGACCCCAAGATACAGCCATACTGCCATCAATGCCAAGTAAACGGGAAATTCTTGGTTTAGGAACAGGTGGGATAAAGCAAAATTTTGCTTTTGGTGTTGTCTTTGTACTCCCAGCACTGCAGGCTGGTTGGCATGCAGTTAAAAACGTGCATTGGTTTAATACATTTTGAGAACAGATCCGCTTTTCAACTTGAAAAAATAGAGCCATTGTCACAAAAACTGTTATACATTTAATTTAAAATGTTCAACTCTCTAAATAAGAATATTGAAAAGATACTGAATTTGATAACTAGAGTTTAGCCTAATGTTATGGTTCCATTCCATATTTCATGAAAGTACCATGGGTCATGGATATTGGTTTATTTTTTTCAGATATGCCATAATTAATGACCTTTAGCAGGTAACCAAGAGAACCTTCGCAGCCCCCCTCAGCTTGACTAAACTTCAGACAGACTTCTTCCTGACTCTGGGCTCTTCACCTCTCTGCCCTTAGACCATTCACTTTGGAACACTTGTAATTGTAAATTCTCTCTCTGCCCCTTAGAGATGTAACTTTTTAAAAAAGCTTTTGCCAGTTTTATAACCCAGGAGAGCAGGCTCTATTCAAATTATCCAAGATGTGGACTTCTGTGGTCTTATACTTGGTTTCAACCTATGTTGACAGCTTTATTTTCTAAGCATCTCCTAGATTTTCTGAATATAGAGTTCTCCCCTTTTTTTTCTTTGCTACACTTTCATACTGTACTTATATCTTCCCTCCACTTAAACTTTCTTTTTCTCATGTTTACTTATCAAAATTCTATCCATGCTTAAGGTCCAGATGCATGCCAACGTCACCTTCCTAAACACCCAGAAAAGGAGTGATTCTTTTCTGTCCTTTGTATGTTTTTAGTACATACAGTGTATTTATTATAATCTAGTTGTGCTTATCATAGCCTAATTTATATCGTGATTATTTTGATGCATGTCATATGCTCTTTATTAACTTGTAAAATCTTTCAAGGTGGGCTTGTGCCTACTACTATATCTTTATATTATCCCAATTACTTAATATTACTTTTATACATAATAAAAATATTTTAAAAAATGTTTTATAAATATGTTAGGTAAATGAACTAAAATACATTAATAAATGCAAAGTGGTGCTGTTGGCCCCTCCACTGTCCCAGGCAAAGTTGCATCATGAATAGTGCCTCCAACTGCGCCCCCAGAGGCCTCTCTGGAGTTTTATGTGTGAGTTCTCAGAGAGGTCAGAACTGCTGATTCTTGTTTTTGCAGAGTTGTAGACACAATCAGTCAAATTGCATTCCCAGTTCAGGAAAACATGAATAAAGTTAGGGTACAGCAGAAAGTGTCTCCGTTGAAAATAAATGACTTAGGGACCACACCCTATGCTGTTCTAAGTCAAACCTTTGCCTGTCTCAAACAAGAAATTAGAGTTTTAATTTCTGTGAAGTAGCAAATCTGAAATCTTCAACTCTTTCAACACAAAGACATTAAAGAAAGTGAGAATATTTATTTTAATTGGTTTGACTCCAGAGGTAAAGGCCTTAAAAGAGGCAAAGAAAAGAATCTGTACTAGAGAGCTGGCTGAGATTCTAGTACAGAATCTGTACTTCAGCTGAGGCTAAAGCTTTGGACATCTGGCATGTCTAGGTAGGGGACACACACATAGTAGTCTACGCTATGCTTGATCTCCCTTCTTCCTTAGTTAGAGGAGCCTATTTTTGTTCAGTATGGCTATGTACTTAAGTATTCATTACACCAATCTCCCTTGTTAGAAAATGCAGTTCTGAATGATGAAAAATTAGCGAAGTCTACTGGGTGAGATTTGCAGGAAAGTTATCAGATAGGGTGCACATGCCTTTAGCTCCTTCTCTTCCTTCCTGTCTGGAACTTAGTATAACACTTTAATCCTTAAAAGTGTGACACAATTTTAGAAGCATGAAGAGGGAAGATACATGTAAAGGATGCTGTGTCCTTGGTGACATTGTGGTATAGTTGTATTAGTGTTAACCTGTCTTCTTTGAATTTTTTTTCTTTTTTTGGTGTGGAAAATGAACCAATTTGTTAGTGCTAGTTGGTTTTATGTTCTATAAAGACAAACGTAAATCTGAAAAATACACTGGACATGCCTAGAAAATGTCTAGGTGATCCAACCGTTAAGGCAGATGTAGCCTCTAAATGTCTGCCTTTTTCCATATTCTCAGTTCACTTTTCAGAGTTAAATGTAGAAATCCAACTGATGACTTTTAGGAAACAGAAAAGGATACTGGAAATATAAAACAAAAGAAGCAAGAATCCCTGAACTATTTTCTAAATGGTCATTTGCTAAATATCTGATCATGAGCCAGCCATGGACTTTTGCTATGTTAAACTACTGAGAGATATTTTGGGGTTTTTTGTTAAGATAACTAACATTAATAATTCCAAATAAAACATCACTCATCAGGAAAAAGTCTGAGATACTTCCTATATCAATTAAAATGCCTTTGGCTACATGCAACAGAATACTCCAAAACTAATCACTTTAACTAATTTTTTATTATATTTTTTCTATATTTCCTATAGAAATATAGAAAATATATACTTCCTATATTTTTTCTCTGCCAACCTCAGAATTTTTGATTTGTTCTCAGGCATGCCCCCCTCTTTACTGATAGGGCTGGAACAATTTTAAGGATCATAGCTAGATATGACCACATGCAAAAGATATCATCTTTTCTTTTGTGTGTCTTCTTAAGAGTGAATAAACCTTTTCTAGAAGCCTGACAGCAGACATCTCTTCATGTTTTATTAAACACAAGTACCTCACATGCCCACATCTAGACCAATCACTTACAAGGGGAATGGGGGTTTTCTGAAAGTCCTCAATTCTCTAATTAGTCATGACACTGTAGTTGACACATCACTTTCTTCTTCTATTGTCCATTCCATGTTCTCTTACACCTTACTCACACCTGACTTGGGTTCTTCTGTTAGTGGAGAAATCTGAATCTTCCTTCTTGAAGCTTGTGAGTCTTTAGTGGCCTTGTCCTGACTAGGTTGTTATAATCTTCCACCAACTTTTACCATTGGCCATGGAAATACAACAATGTGCTTTCGTCCATGTCTGGGTTCCAGCATAGTCTTCTCTTCCCCTATTGTGCGGCAGCAATGCAATTTCTCTGTGATAGATCTGGATAATCCATCACTGGTGGTATGGTAACTCCTCTGCTGAATCAATAGCATAAGAAGCCCAGAATGACCAGATGAGAGTTTTAACTTATAATTTAATGGGGGCGATTGTGAAACCTTCCTCTCTTGGGAACTATATCTACAAACCATCAGAACCCAAGGTCTCAAGGCTGCAGTGGTGGAATATTACGTGTAATAGTTAAAAGCGCTACCTCTACTTTCATCTTTTAATTTCAGGCCTAGATGTACTGGCAATGGGAAAAATAGCACTTTATATGGGTCTCTAATTAAAAAAATATTGTACATCTTGGAGAATAGCACACCAACCTCAGTGAGTCTTTAGTAAACCATTCTCCTAGTCAATTAGGACAGCTACCTCTTGGTCACAGGCTACACAAGATGAGAGAATAACATGGGTACTGGCCCGTTGCTGAACCCCTTTGTCCCTTCCACTCTGAAATGGCAAGGGAGGCCCAAGAGGTTTTGGTGGTTCAAGATTTTTGTTTTATCTGAGACACATTCATAGCCCCATCCCAAATCTCACAGCCTCACTCTTATCAATAATGTTCTAACCTTAACAGAGACCTCAGTGTTCTTGTGTTGAATAACCACAGTAGGGGTCCATGACAGGAACTGGAGCCATGGACGAGAGGCAGGTCCTGCTGGGGACTACACTGGTGCAGAAGGAGAGGAGAAGAAATACCCTGGATTCTCCCCATCATCTGCTATGTCAAACTGAGTTCTCCTGGGGCAAGGATTTATGTGTGAGGAATTATTGCAGAAATGTTTCTGGGGGAAACCCATAGGGAAGTAGGAAAGGCAGGAAAATAGAGGGGAGAAAGCTAGACCAAGTTCCTTGGAGGGTGGCTGGATCCTGTGGGGAACATCTGGAGTGTGAGCTGTGCCTCAGTTCTCAGACCCTGAAGCAAAGGAGCTGTTTTTTTTTTGTTGCTGTTGTTTCTTTTTAAACTCTCATCTATCTCAGTCATTGGTTAAACGTAACCTCTCCTCTCCAAGTTAATATTCAGGCATTTCCAGCTATTTCTTATGCCAAGTGGGCTCCAGTAGTCTAAAAACAGTTTTCCAGAAAATAATTGCAGCTGCCCCCTTGAAATGAAGTCGCATGCAAGTGTGGAAATTGGGTGAGGTTTACACAGAAACCATAATAAAGGGAAATCCACGTGGTCTGAGTACAGTGCTGACATTGGTGGCTATACTACACCTCAGTGCTCTGCCAGTGACCTTCATGTCTGAAACTACTGGATGCCTCAAGACAAGGAAATGCAGTTCCCTGTGAGAGGAGACAGAGCAGAAGATGATGAGGATTACCTGAGCACACACAGGCAGTTGACCCCCACAATATATCATAAAAATTTTCCCTGACAGCCTTGGTTGGTGTGGCTCAGTTGGTTGGAACATTGTCACATAACTGTATGGTCACGGGTTTGTGCTTGTTCTAATGGAGTTTTCCTGATAAGTGGTATTTTAATTGGAGGTATGTGCCTGGTCAAGACAGGTTTGATCCCCAGTCCAGGTGCATTCAGGAAGGCGACCAATCCATGCTTCTCTCTTGCATCACATTTCTCTCTCTCTTTCTTTCTACCTTCCTCTCTCTCTGAAAGCAATGAAAAAATGTCCTTGGATGGGGGTTAAAAAATTTTTCCCTGACATGAAATATTTTTCTATAGCTATTTTAATGATTGTATAATATACCAATATACAGATGTACATGTTCCTTTAAGTAGTTCACTTTTTGTTAAAAACTAGCTCTTTCCTATTATAAATGTTATTATGGCACAACTCTGCAACTAGAATTTATTTTATCTCCTCAATTCTTTTTGTTAGGACAAATAGTGTTGGTACTTTCATAGGGCTTTTGTGAAGATGAGGGTAGACATAACATAATTCAGATACTCTAAAAATGGATGCAAAATTTCTGGCATGAATGTATATCAGCAGGCAACATTTTACACATGGTCTGGATTCTGAAATCCGTTGTTTATAATTCACTGTTTGAAAATCAGTATATATTTTTGTATTGAAATGATGTTATAATTGGTATTTATATTCCAATGTATCTCATGAGTCTTCATTTAGCTCATGAAACATACTGGGAACCTAAATATCAATTATAACACTACTTCATAATATGTGAAATATATATAAATGTAAATATAGCTGAATTGCTGAGTAACAGTACAAATAGTACAGTCCTCTCCTCCCTTTCTTCCTTTCTCTCTCATCTCAATCCATGTCTTCATGAAAGGCCATTGCCAAGCTATGAAAGCAAAACAACCCTTTCAGTCATTAAGACTTGAGGAGAATTTAGGTTTATTATGAATCAGAAAAAATTTTCAATTAAGTCTCTGTAATTGTGAGGTTCTTTATACCATGGGAAAAGATTTTTGGTTACCATGTATAGAAGAATTTATTTTTTTAAAGAGAAGTTAACTTTTAGTCCTGAATTTATACCTTATTAGTTCTGCATACCTTATTTTTTGTTGTGAGCAAAGATCAATGTTTTGTATTTATCAGGACAAATGAAACAACGGCTTCTACTTGGAAAGCATTTGCTAGAAAAATGGACATTTAGACACTGCTATTTAGAGTGATGTGGAAGATATGACATGTATTCTTATTCTTTGATTTGTTTGTTGATACATAATATTCTGTCTTGCTTTTAGATGCTGTCTAGTTCTGTTGAAATATAACTTATGATTAGCCTCTATGGGCATAGTCAGGTAATCACTACTGGCTTAGCTTTGAGTCTAGTGTCAGATATTTGTAGCTTTAATTACTTTCTTAGCTAATGGTTTATTGACTCATTAAAAAAACTTTTAAAATAAATTTTGTATTTTAGAATAGATTTAGTTTTACAGAAAAATTGTTACATTAGTTCAGAGAGTTTTTATGCACCCTACTCCCTGTTTTGTCCATTATTGACATCTGACAGTATGGTACATCTGTCATAACTAATGAACTAGTGCTGCTACATTATTATTAACTAAAGCCCATATTTTATTCAGGTATCCTCAGTATTCACCTAATGTTATTTTTCTGTTCCAGGATACCATATGGGGTATCCTATTATATTTAATCATTATGATGTCTCATTAGACTTATTTTGGCTATGAGAGTTTCCCAAACTTTCTTTTCTTTCAGGAGTGTAGTTTAATTTCCCTGTTCATGTGAAAGTTAGAACACCTCTAATGATTATTTTCTGAACACTATATGATAAGAATTACTATCCACTAGACTACATAACTCATTTTACTTTCATTTTTAATATACAGGGTAAGAAAAATGGAAATTAAAAATATATTTATCTTTTTTTGATGAGAACACAGGTTTTACTCTCTCAGGAGATTCCAATTATACAGTACAGTGTTATCAACTATAGTCACCATGTTACACATTAGACCTCAGACCTTATTCATTTTATAACTGAAAGTTTGTACCTTTTCACAGCCTCTAGATTTTCCTTGTTTTGATGACTGCCAGTTTTGAGGAGTTCTGGTCAGATATTTTGTAGCTGTCCCTCAGTTGAGGTTTGTTTGATGTTTTCTTCATGAGTAGACTGGAGTTGTGGGATTTGGGGAGGAAGACCACAGAAGTACATGTAACCTTCTCATCTTATTATGCCAAGAGAATATGACTTATCACTGGTGATGTGAACTTTGATCGCTTAATTCCCTTTCCCTCCCCACTAGCCTGCTTCCTGTTTGACAGCCTTTGGAAAGAATTCACTATGTACAGCCCACACTTTAGAAGTAGGGAGCTATGCTCTGATCCCTTGAGAGAAGAATAGCTACATAAATTATTTGGGCTTCAGTTGGTTTTCATTTCAAGTGACAATGAAGATTTTGAAAAATATAATTTTTAAAAACAAAACTGTAGGTTTGGCTGTGTAAATGTAAGTTCAAAATGAGGAAGAGGATAATTTCCCACAACCTTTTTTTTTTTGAAGTTGAATTGAAACTTTTTGTCATAACACCAAACCTTAGGTCATGTTCAAAGACACATCGTCATATCTGGATGACATTGATTTGAAAAAGAAAAGTTTTCAACAATAAATTTATGTATACCATGAAAGCTGATCAATTTTTTCCCATGTTTATCTGGTGGATATTTAATAATATGATGGATTATTTAGTATCATACACAAATTTCCAATTAGATTGAGTGAGGAGAAAGCCTTCATGCAGAAAAGATTCTTATCCTTCCCCTTTTCTCTGGTTGTGTTGTATATCTTTATTACTTCCACTGGGAAGAGATTAACTTTTCACTGTTGATATATTCTGAGTTTTATATGGAACAGAACTCTCAGGTAGAAAAGTGATTTTACTCTTCACTTGCAGAACTTTCGATATCCATCATAATTCCTGTCATATCCTGTGGATATTACTTTGACCACTGCAGTCAGAAATCCTGATATAATCAGTTCAGTCTTCAGGGAGTTCTTCGCATCAAAACCATTAAGAGATTTTAAATGAGCCCCTCTAGCTGCTCTTGCTGGTTTGTGCTCACAGGTGAGTTTCCATCAGTAATTAGATCTTTCGTTCTTGGGATTTGGGCAAGCAGCACTTTTCATATACGATACTGCAAGGTTTGGAGCTTATTTGTGAATTAAAGGGAAGTAGAAAATGCAGAACTTACTGTGACAATGGACTATTGAATATTGAGCTTTTTTATTTGCTGGAGATGTCATTTAACTTTTCATGTGCAGATTTAAAGAAAAGACTACAATTCATTTCTGCTAAAGTTAAACTTTATAAACTCTTAATTAAACCTGCCTTATATACTGCCCTATTCCAATATATTGTATTTATCTTGTTTTTGGATATTCTCTCTCTCTCTCTTTCTCTCTCTTTCTCTCTCTTCATCATGTGTATAAAATGGTGATATATAGACTTGAAGGAAATGGGTGTGATTATTACAAACAGAGAAGATGGGATGAGAGTAAAGTGGGGGCATAGCTATAACCCTTTTTAAGAATTTAGGGGTCCTGATCCTGGTGTTAAACAGGTATTATATGCTTTGTATTTAGGCCTAACCTTACACGAAGCCAATTATGTGTGTCTGTGTGTGTGTGTATACACATATGTTATATATTTGTCAAGGAAGATGCACGCTCCTGGTTTTGAGGCGGTACTGGCAAAAACATCAATTGATTTGGGCAAACTTGCTTTGCCAACTAGAAAAATAAGTTTATGGGTATAGTTCTGATTTAATAGGCTTGGGATAGGGGAATTTTTATTTTAAACACAAGCATTTCTGTTGCAAGTTCTCCAAGGATCACATTTTTATTAATGCTATTTTATAATATATTTTATGATATTTATTAAATTTTCAATTTTTCTGAGTCATCCCAAAATTACCTTTTGAATAAGATCCCTAATTCACAAGCAATTGAAATATTGTCCTTCATAGACTTCCCAATTTTCACAAGAGGATCTCATCCTCCACCCACTCCTTACAGCTCTGTCAATTGTTAAAGCACATGGTGTCAAGAATTGTGGAGTCTGAAATTTTATCCTGTTCACAAGCTAAGAAATTAGCCTGCTTTTGTTTCATAGATGCTGGCTGAAGACACAAGGCTCTTGGATCAGAGACAAAGAACTTTATTACTCAGTGGCACAGCAAGCATCATGAACTTCACAATTATATTGCTTCCTTTTGTTCAAAGTCCCATAGAGGAAACTAATGTTTATTGATCACTTATTGTTTTGGGGATCAAAAAGATTAGTGGGAGGTAGATGTAATTATTTCCAATTAAGATGGGAAATAATCGAGACTCAGAGAAGTAATTGCTTATTGTATACTGCACAGCTATTAAACGGTAGAAGTGGAATTCACACCCAGTTTTCATTATTCCAAAGTCCATATACTTTGTTTGACATGATGACTTAGGTAGAATTTGAGCATATAGAGTTTTGTCTTAACTGTATTCTCCTGCATCTATCCCCTTTCTTCTGCTCTGAATTTCTACACAACCCCAGAACCTAATTTGTACCTAATTCTTGTTCTCTGCTCTCAGGTTGTTAAATAGTCTCTGTAAAGTGTAAGATGAATATTAATGTAATGAAACGATAGTAATGTGATGATCAGGTATATATGAACTTTAGAACAAACTCTTCCTGATTTCTATTGATAAAGAAAAGCTTGCTGCTTGGGTATTGGGGAAAGAAGTTGGAAAAGACTAGATAATTGATACTCTCTTCCAGTTTCTAGAGAAAGCCCTGAATTCTGGGCAGACCCCTTGGAGGAGAATGGGTAACTTTGGGTCTAACAAATAAAAAAGAAATTTGCTTCTCACTCTTGAAAGCTGGCTACTATGAACTAGAATTTTACTCTTTTTGATTGTTTAATGGTATTTTAAATATAACCCTTTGACATTTGGGCTGCATAATTCTTTGTTGTCAGGGCTGTCCTGTGCATTGTGTGATGTTTAACAGCATCCTTGGACTCTGATCATTAGAGGCCAATAAGAGATCCCCATTTACGATAATGGAAATGTCTCCTTGGAGAAAAAATCATCTCTGCTTGAAAAATTCTGATTTAAAGCTATTATAGTAAGTTTTTCTAATGACTCCTTTTGCAAAGTCTATTTTATTAAAAAATTATTATGCAGATTGTTCTGGATGAAGTGAGAGGAACTAAACTGCATAAATATACTTGTGCCCCTGTAATTAGCATGGACCTAGTTTCCTGCTTGGAGGAAATATTTAAAAAGAACTTTTTCTTTGAAAGAGAAAAGCCTACAGACAGATAAAAAAATAGTTCTTTACTGAAAATTCAGCTGCCAAGAAAGAATCAATAAATGATTTCTTTTGGGTTATTCTTCGGTTCCCCTGGATGGTATGCATAAAATATGTAGACAATATTATTGGCTGAGTTTTCACTTAGCAATTTTGTTAAGGTTCAACTAAAAATTACACTTTATTTAGAGCCTGCTTTAGTATTTGGAATTTTATTCTGAGGTCCCAGAAGAACTGCAGTTGCTACCCAGCACAGTCTGGACCTGCCAGCCGCGGAGCAGCCTCCTTTAATTAACTGTCAGCTTCTGTACTCTTTCACTGCCCCCCACCCCGAGCTGGGTGGTGTGGAGATGGTTCAGAACTGCCTTTGGTCATGTCTCCTCTTAGACATTAATCCTGAGAGAAGCTCAAAGACAGGACCATTTCTGTATAACAATTCGGTAACTAATCAAGCCCAGCAGACCTCCCCAGAGTTGTGACAGCAGTTTTAAATATTAGGAATTCTCTTTTGTATTAGTGCCTCTTTCAGACAGCTTAGGTTTTAAAAAGTGGAATATTTTTCCTCTATTACAGAAGAATTATATGCCCATTGTGGGAAATGTGGGAAATGTAGGAAATGTGTTATGAAAAAATAAATTGTAGTTGTCCGTAATCACATCATTAAGAAACAGACACTGTTAAAATGTTAGAGCATTTTCTTCTACAATTTTACTATGCATTTTATATTGATAGTATCTCAATATAAATTACAATATAGTATTCTGCTAGTTAAAACTTTAAAACTTAGCTTTGTATCATAGACTTATTTCCTTGACATTTATAAACCCTAAAACTTAGTTTTCAGAAAGCGGTGTTGAATTAATCATCACAGAAATCTTGTTATACATAAAGAAATTCAGCATGGTTCCCTTTGTGCAGAAGGAAAGTTAAAGCACAGAGGTGAAGCGATTTTCTGGTATCATATATCCATGTTAATTATTGATGCTAAGGGAAGAGTTTGAATCAAAGATATTTGCATGGTTAGGTTTGTGTTTCAGAAAGGTCACTTTGGCAGGGATGCAGAGCAATGCCAGGCTGGGCAGGGGGACCAGTTAGGAAACTGGTACAATAACACAGGTGGGAAATGATGAAGACTTGAAAAACATAATTGAATAGGGGAATGAAGGGAGATAACGTGTAAAGAAAAATCAAGGGGTTAGCGGTATCGTTAGCATTTGGTGAGTGGCTTATTTGGAAAACATGAAAAAGGGACAAAGCCAGGCTCTCTCAGGTGTTAATGTAGACACTATTCACCAAGAGACAGGAAGTAAAATGTGGAACACTTTGGGAGGAAGATGACTGGTATTGTTTTGGGTGCAGTGGAATGGCAATTCTCATAGAACATGCAAGTGGAAATGCCTGGTAGGCTGTTGTTGTAATGATGGCCTCATGCGGGGTGGAGGAAGAAGAGAGGGAAGAGGAGGGCGTGTCCAGGAGAGATCAATAGACTTGGGATAAACCCTTATCTAGAAAGTCACAGATATCACAGAAATAGATAAACTTACCTAGAAAGCTTTCAGGATGGGAGAAGCAAGCCTCACACAGATCCCTTCTCTCTCAGAGGTGTCTCTTTTTATCTTGGTCGCTTGGTTAATCTGTGCTGTCACTCAAGGTCTCATTTCTTCACTGAGATGACTTTTTGCTACCAAATGGAAATGTTTCTTCTGATCTTACTGGACCTTCCTGCAGCATTGGACGTGAACAATCGCTTTCTCTGCTTTTCTGAAAATCCCTCCGCTTTGACATCAAGTTGTTCCCTTTTTCCTGCTGATTTTGCGAGAGCTCCTTTGCTGTCCCCTCCTGTAGGTGCAGGTTAGCAATCACACACCTGCAACTCCGACCGATGAATGGATACTCAACTGCCTCGGTTCTTTTCTCTTGACACTTGTCTGACCTCTGAACATATCTCTGTGTTTTCTTGATCTGATTTCTCTTATTCCCAAATACCAGCTGAATTAAGGAAACGAATGGGCACCTCTGGGAATGTGGTGCCTGTTCAGACATGGATGTATTTGTTCAACACCTATTTAGTGAGGGTGGAGTGAAACAATTTTTCTGTTAATATAAATGTAGTATGCCTTTGTATTTATGATTTATCACTTGACCTCTTTTTCTCCTTCAGACTCCCTTAAAACAAATATGCACTTGTCTAAAAGCATTTATGAGCAATGTAGAATTTAATAAAAATTCCATAGGAGAGAACAAGGAGAATGTTCACATCTGAGGGTATATAGCATTTCCAAAAATTTTTATCAGCTATCTCTGTTCTGAGCACCACAGACTTACGTTTTCTCTCTTTCTTTCTCCTTTTCATCCTGATCTGGCAATTGACACTTTTGATTTACTTATCCTGAGTCCTCCTGTGTCCCTTCTTCGACACACTTTTTATTCAGAGCATTTTTTCTTTCCAGCTTCTACCTTCAAGTTTTTATGCCACCATCCACTACTTAATACTGCCTTCAAGTCGTCAATAGCCATTAAAAGAATGATGAAGATTTTAATTGTTCTCAGGAAAAAAAGAAAAGATCCTCCTGCTACCAAAAATCCATCCTCCCATGAAGGCCCCAAGGGATCACATACAACAAATACTCTTCAACTGTTAATATTCAAATTCAAAATACACACACTGAAGGAGAGCCATGTACATTTTGCTAGCTGGGTATGGAATTACATCCCATTTTTCCTAGAGATGTTTTAGCCTTTTGAGTTTGTCATCCAGTATAGCTGAGCAGATGGTCTGCTCTTTAACCTGGCTCTACTGCAACCCTTCCTTCTTCCAATGGGGAGAGAACATGGGGCGACTGCTGTGCTGGGGGTGTGGGATGAGGAGTATTAAAGGGACACACACTTTTGGTAAGCACCTGCCACACAGCTGGCGGTGGGATTGCTTCACTTAACATTATTTCATTCACAACCACACTGTGAGTTAAGTATTATTATTCCCATTTTATAGATGAGGAAAGCGTGGATCAGAAAGTTAACCACTTTAACTCACAATGGAGCAGCTGAGGTCACCGGGGCAGGTTGCTGTTACCACACCACACAGATGCACAGAACACAGGAACAGGGCCATTTGCTGTTTTTCTGCCTCAGGAAAAGAAAACTGCTTTGGTTCTGTCCTTTTGTGCTTCTTTTTTAGGCTCCTTTTACAGGGTAGGAGGGCTAAACTTTCCATGCCTAGAAGCTAAAGGCTGCACTCCTCAATAAGAGATAGGGTTCTTCTCTAGGTAAGCAGGGCAACTTCCCAAATCTGCCAGTTGGAGAATTTGCAAAATTATGCTTGTGCCATTTTGGAAAAGACTGTCTTACTTTTAATCTCATGATTTAGCAGCTGCCATTTTATTCTTTAAAATTTAAATCATTTTTATTTTTCATTTACAGTTGATATACAATATTATATTAGTTTCAGGTGCATACTACAGTGATTAGGCATTACATAACATATTAAGTGATCATCCCAATAAATCTAGTACCCATCTGACACCTTACATGGCGCTTAGAATATTATTGACTATTCCCTATGCTGTACTTTACGTCCCCATGACTATTCTGTAACAACCAATTGTATTTCTTAATCCTTTCGCCTTTTCCATGTAGCTCCCCCAAACCCTCTCTCCCATCTAGCAGCTGACATAATTTAAATTAGACCTTAGACCATTTGGAAGAGGGAATGTCCAGAGTTTTAGACAGAAGTCTCAAAGTGGCCACTGTGCAAGGACATGACCACTGACAATCAGGGTTTGCCACGTTCTGTTTAAGATGCTACAACTCTATGTTCCTCAGTTGAAGCTGCCACCTAATTCCAGATAGTCCAACAGACTTAAAGCTGCTTCACTCTGTAAGAAGGCCCATTTCCATTTCATTTGCTCTTATTTTGTCTTAGTGCTGCACCTCCTTGTCTACTTCAGAAATGCTTTCTGAGTCATAGTGTTGGTGTCCATGAAGCACCATATGGGGCAAAACTTTGTCAAACACAAAAATGTAGGAATAGAATCCAAACTAGCAAGACGCTAACAAACAAAAATATTTTCCTGTTAAACAAGAATAATGTCTCTAAATTAAGCTGCCCAAGGCAGTGCTGGCAAATAAATATTTATTACTGTCAGATTTTCACTCCCCCACTTTCTGGAACTTGAAAGTTGGCATGTGTTTCTGGTGGGTAAGCAGTATTTCAGAAATCAGGACAGGCACACAAAGAGGCAGACTCTTTGGAGGATACCGTTGCAGGAACCTTACACAGCTCCCAGGTGCTGGAGTCTGTCACTCCTGGTGCTCAGCCCCCTTCCTTTTCAGCAAGGGTTTTAGCGTTCGAATAGTTCAAAGATGATGACTCTCTTTTCACTTCAACCTCGATTCCTGTAATAGTTCTAAGAATACTCTGCTGGAAGATGTAAAGGACGTAGTTTAAATGACACTTCTCTTAATTTTTAGGGTTTTGTAATCTAGGCAGAGTGATAATGCAGGTAACTATGACAAAGTAGAATGGAAAAAGGAAAGGCCTGTTAATACCATAGATGTAGTCCTTTTGGAGAATAAAGGAAAGCAATATTGATTTCCCCTGCAGAAAATCTGGGGCGGAGAAGATGAAATCTGAGGAAGTCTTTGAAGTACACATAAGACTTCTTTGTGCCGTGCAGAGGAGGGAGAGGGGAACGTTTAGGCCAGATACAATCACATGATCAAAGGCAAGGGAGTGAGAATTGTATCATGTGCAATTGTATAATTGGGGATGAATTGGGATGGAAGTCTCAGACTATTAAAAGCATCGCATAAGCCAAAGAGAAAACTAGAATACAACAGGAGACAGTTTTCAGAGTTGTATTTTCTGATTTTGAGAATCTTGGTGTAATTTAATAACTTTTTTTGCTGTAATGTTCTCAATATTCTCTACAGATTTTACAATTTAATGTATATTTTTTGTTTTTATTATTTCTCTCTACATTTTTCCCTGAAATAATTTATGCCCAGACTAGGGCACTATCAGCTCCTACATGTCCTATCAAAATAAGTATAATTGTCTTACCTTGCTTCCATTCTTGCCCTTTCACCTCTTTTTTACACAATAGCCTCAGTGGTCATTTAAAAACATGAACCAGAGTCTTCTACTGCTCTTCTTGAAATCCTAAATAGATTCCTGACGCTCTTTTAAAGAATAGTTTACTGGACATCTAGAAGATTTTAAATAGAAAATAAACTAGTTGTGATACACATATAAGGAAAAAAAGAGTTATGACACTTCTGAAAGAACTTTCTTTGATGTAGGCTGCAGAGCAAGACTTTCTGTCAAGGGTTCAGATGTATAAAATGTGATAGTAATAGCTTACCATTGCCAGGCACTGTTCTAAGGACTCATACCCCAACAATCTTTACAACTATTATGTGCAGATAGTACTATTATCATATCCATATTATACATAAAAAAACAAAGGCACAGAGAATTTATATTTAAAAATCCAAACCAAGAAACCTCGGTTATCATCTAATTTGTGGTCCCCACATAACTGGACTGCAGATTAGTCATATCTGTAACACATATTCAACTGATCATTCATTACTTCTTGCTTCTTACTGTTTTCTACTAAGTTCAGTTTCCTATTTGGTTAACTCTATCCACACTGAGGATCTGTAGTTGATAACTTTCTTATGTCTTTATTTTTTTTACAGTTTTCGAAATGGTGGTTTGATAGGATATAGAGTTCTAGACTGAGATACTTTCTCTTAGCACATTGAAATACTATTCCTTTGGATGCTAGCTTCTGTTATTATATTTGAGAAATTTATTGTCATTCTAACTGCTGTTTTTCCTTTCTGGTTGTTTTTATTTATTTCTACAATTTTATTGATATAGAAAATACAGTAAGTACACATACAATAAGTGCATAACTTAACTTTTATATAAATACACACTCATTGATCTACCACTGGATCAAAATTTAAAACATTTCCAGCATCCAGAATGTTCCCTTCAATATCTATCCTTTTCCTCTCCCTGCCCTGATTCTTCCTTTATATAGTGTAAGTTCAGATCAGCATTTAGTTTTTGAAAAAATTACCATTTTATCCAGCATTTCTAGGTGTTTGTAGCTGGAAGTTACAAATGTATGGCCTGAATTGGAAGTCATAGGAAAAGGTTATCTCCCATTGGACTTAAAATAAAATTCCAACTCCTTAAACCTGGCCCACGGTGCTCTGTATGAACTGGCTCGGGTACACCTTTCAACCTCATCCCATACAGCTCCTTCCCTCATTCAAGGTGCACTGGCCTCCTTTCTGTTACACAGCTCAACAGGCCCTGTCCTGACCCCAGGCTGTTCCTCTGCTTGGAATGTTTTTTCTGTATTTCTTTGCATGGCTGGTTTCTCCTTCAAGTTAAAACTTCAGTGTCAGCTCCTCAGACCCTCTCCAAAGTGGCCTCTCTCAGGTATTCTTTTTGTTATCACTCTATATGTCTCTTTTTCAGAACTTATCACAATCTGTAGATATTTTAATTTCTAATTTATTGCTATTATTTTTATTTTCATTGGTTTCTGACTGTCTCCATAATCTCAAATGTCAGCTCTCTGAAGTCAGGAACTTTCATTGTCATCACCACTATATCTCTGGGGAGCAGGCAATCAACTAATGTTTGTAAAACTCATGTTTGTTAAATAAACAAATAAAATAATGCTTGTAGTTGAGGACAATTTCTTTTAAAGATTTTATTTATCAGTTTTGAGAGAGAAGGGAAGGGAGGGAGAAAGAGGGAGAGAAACATCAACGTGTGGTTGCCTTTCATGTGCCCCCTAATGGGGACCTGGCCTGTAACCCAGGCATGTGCCCTGACCGGCTGGGTTACAGATGTCACTGTTTGGTTTGCAGACCGGCGCTCAGTCCACTGAGCCACACCAGCCAGGGCTAGCTGTGGGAAATTTTTAACTCCAAGGAGCAGGAATGTTACTTATGTTTGGTCATGAGAGCACTTTAAAAGTCTTCCATTTTTACTCTGTGAACCACATTCCTCCAGTGCTTAAAGCATTGCTCACTAGCCGATTTAGGCACCCTTTACAATCTGGGCTAGTTCTTGCTAGTTAACCATAGACCATTTATCCACTAACAAAGAAATTTACTAAATGACATATTAAGAGACCTCAGAATGGCAATATGTCTGTAGTGTTTCATGGAGAGTCTAAGCCCCATCAATAGGGGGTCCCAATGACCCTTCTCCCCTTGCTATCTAATCCTCTACCTGCCCTTTTTGAATCCAATTTTAAAACTTAGCTAAAATTTGCCCTTATTTCTCTTTTCCTCATATAAGCAACCAGCCCATTCCATGCTATCAAACTTGTAAACTATTTCTGCATTTCAAATAGAGTCCTGAAAATTCCTTCTTTAAATCAGAAGGATTATCTGCCATTTGCTGGGCAACTGATTTAAGAGAATAGGATATGTAATTGTGCCAGACTCTTAGACAGTTCATTATATGTTTAAATTTGTATTTTATTGCTTTAGGAAAACTGTTTAAAGCAAAATCACAAATGCCAACAGCATACTAAATTAACTACATTGAACGTAGATATTTTCACTGTTCAGTCTTTCACTGTGGCAAAGCTATTTGTGAAAGACAGCATAGAAGGTTTCTAATAAATGTTTGTCCAGTGAACAGATGAATAACAAATGTCATGATCTTTAACCCAGGTGATTGATTTCTCTCCTTTCCCCCCTGTTCTCTCATATCTCTCTAGTGAAATCAATGATTAATTAATTGTTCAATATTCTTAATATTTATTGCACTTTAAGTCTGTGTTTAGTGCTGGAATAGTTCTATTATGAGTAGAAAGAGGGCCGTGGAGTTAAGAGGTAAAGACAAACTTTAAGAGACCATTTGTACGTGAAGATTAGAAAACAAAATATCAGTATTGAACAAATATTTGGTAAGTGCTCATTATTATGCATTAGTTGCTGTGTTAGATACTGAATCCTTATGAATTTTATGTTCTATTGGAGGGAACTAAACATCAAACAAAACACAATGACAAATTAGATGGTATGTTGTATGATGATACATATTATGGAGTAAAATTAAGGAAGGAAGATATGTAGGATATTCAAGGGGTGGAGACCTACAATTCTAAATAGGGTAGTCTGAGGAAGCTATAATGAGGAATTCATACATGATCAAAGATTTGAGGGAGGGTGCAAATATTGTGTATATCACAAGTTTATGGTTTATAGAAAAATTTAAGATTGGGAAGATTATTTATATTAGTTTCTGAGCTCTAATTTAAAGATGAGCATGTATCATCTTAATAAGTTAAGGTATCAACAATACTTTAAAATCAGTCAATTTAATAGTGCATGGGTCCACTTTGCTAGGCCTTTGCCAACCTGCTTCCTCATCCAGTTGAGGTGAATGTCTGGCTGAGCAGATGGGCTGTTAATAAGCTCGAGTCCTATTGTGCCATTGGAATCTTCATCATCTAGGCAGCGTTAGATGTGTCACAAGGTGAGTCACAAAGCTGGATGAGGCAGATGGCACCTGTCTCTCACTATCGTTGGATTAGAGAGCATCTTATGCATACATATGGAAGAGCAGACAGTGTAGGTGGGTGGGAGGAAACCAGCTATCCAGAAAATTTCCACTGGGAATCATCTCTTGTGGCAGAAAACTGGAAGGTTGACCACCTATATTTCTTTCTTCATTTTAATGAAGCTCTCTATAGTTTTACAACCCAGGAAACATGCTCTGCAACATAACTCTAAAGAAGAAAGTTTTTGCTCTTTGGTTCAAGTGTGACTTTATTATAACTTTCTAAATTTCTGCTAAGTTTTGTTCTTTCCTCCTCTGTAGAGGAAGGGGCAAGACTTCTTAATTGTGGAATCAGGATATAACTCCCTTGAATGTTACTCAAAAGTGCTGCCTATCCTTCAGCACGTGGAATATAGTGTCACTTTAAACTTGGTCATCTACATGATTGTCTGCTCACTATCCTGTACACCCGAAACTAATACAAAATAATATTGAATACAAACTTTAATTGAAATAAAAAATTTAAAAAGTGGAAAACATACATACACAATTTGCTTATCTCTGAAGATGGAAATAGGAATGGGAGTTGATATTCTAAGGAGGTAATTTTAATAATGTCATTTATTTATGTCACATGTATATGATTAATAAATGATTATATGTTCCAAGTAAGATGTAGGGCCTAGTTAGTTTCATCAAATTCAAATGGTGTGGCTAAATTCAAATGGTGTAGTCAAGTTTTTTTATCCATAAATGTTAAGAAAGATTAATTTCTTTTATTTCATGTTATATGAATTGAAACACTCTAGCTAGAAGAAAATATGACTATTATGCAGTCACTTATGATCAAAATTGTAATAAGCTAACAAAAAGGATTGGGGAGAAATCAACATTTATTAAATACTTCTTATACATTGAGTACTTCACATGCATGATTTTTATTTAAGATTTCTAGGAGCCCCATGAGGAAGGCATTGTTCCCAACTGAAATTTAGGAGAATTTAAGGAACTTGTCCAAGGTTGCTCACCAGGAAAGTGGTGGAGTCTGAATTGAATCCAGGTCTTTTTGACTGCAAACCGCTTCCCACCTAGTTATTGCCCATTTCCATGGGTAATTGTTTCTGACTTGTGTATTAATGCCATTAGTTACTTGCTTATATATTTTGTTGTCATTTTAGCAGGCAGTAGGTACTAGGTACAATTGGTGAAAAACAATGCAGTATAAAGAACAGTATTAGCTTTCTGTATGTTACTGATTGCTATGCAAAACAATCCCAAAACTTAATTATCTCAAAACTTAGCAGGTGAAGACAATATTTATCTCACACAGTTTCTGAGAGTCAGGAAATGGAGAGTGACTTAGTTGAGTGATTGTGCCTCAGGATATGTCATGAAGTTGCATTCAAGCTGTTGACAGGGGCTGCAGTCATCTGAGGACTTGTCTGGGGCAGGAAAATCTTCTTCCAAGATTGCTGTTAGCCAGGGATCCCAGTTCCTTGCCACATGAGCCTCCCTAGAGTTACTCATGACGTGGCAGCTGGCTTCCCTCAAGGCTGTGATACAAGAGAGAAAGACTGATGAATCTGGGAGCAGCAGTTGCCTTTACAGTCTGATTTTGGAAATGATGTGCTATCACTTCTGCTGTATTTTGTTTGTCAACGTAGGAATGAATACATAGCAGTGTGACTATCAATAAGCTATCTGAGAGCCGTCCTGGAGGCTGGTCATCACACTTTCTACAATTTTAATTATTTTTGTCTGAGAAGCAGGAAAAATCTTCCATGAATTGACTTTGTTGGTCCTGTTTGCCTGCTTCTCTTATAATAGTATTTAAAAACTGTATAATTTGACCATCCTTTCATTTCCTTTGCATCAAGCACATGTGTTGGGAAAAAACTTGATCGTTACTTTTTTAGAGTTACCCAGGTCTTATATCCTTGCAATCTTTATAGAGAGGGAAGAACAGAGTTCTGCATCCTGCATCTTATGTTTAGCCTTTAACCCTAACCCCCAAGCCTGTAAAATTCTTTTAATCAATAATGGTTAAAAGAACCTGATAATAGTAAACAAAACCCTGATCCATCTTTCTATCCTAAAGAATTTTCCCTACAGTTCCTTGACTGTGGTAATTTTTGTTTTATATTCAGTTGTCTAAGAGCTGAAGCTGAGAAAGAAGAGTTCACGTTCTTCCCCAGTGCAAAACACTGTGCTATTTATCCTGTATGCATTTGATTTTATACATAAGTTCTCAGTGAATGAATACTTGAGTTGACTTTCTCTGATTTAGAGCTTTATCTTCCCAGAGTATCCAGGGCCTGAAAGGCCATCTGTGTCACCATGCTGGATGCTGTAGCTTCTCTCTGTCCACTTACTCCAATGCAAGTTTGCAAACCTCAGCTCTTTCCCTATGCAGAGTGAGCTCCTTCCACACCCCAAGGTGACTGTTATCACTCTAAGACTAAAAGAACTTCATCTATAGGTTCTATTGTCAGCTTCTTAAAACACTTCCTGATCTCTCATTCAAAGAAGCCTCTAGAAGCTTTTAGCTTCTTCTTTTTTTTTTTTTTAAATTAATTTATTTACTTTTTAAATACATTTGTCTCTGCCTTCCCCCCACCTCTTTCCCTTGCCCCCTCCCACCCTCCCTCCCTCAGCTCTTCCCCTTTGGTTTTGTCCATGAGTCCTTGCTATATGTTCCTTGACTTTCCCCTTCCCTTCCCTTTCCCTGCCCCCCCCTTCCCTCTTGTCTCTGTTGATTTCTTTTCCTTTCAGTGTTGCTGGTCATATTTTCCTTGCTTCTTTGCATTGTTGGTTAGGTTCCGCTTATAGGTGAGATCATATGGTATTTGTCTTTCGCCCCCTGGCTTATTTCGCTTAGCATGATGCTCTCCAGTTCCATCCATGCTGTCGCAAAGTTTAGTACTTCTTTTTTCTTTCTGCTGCGTAGTATTCCATTGTGTATATGTACCATAATTTTTTGATCCAGTCATCTACTGATGGGCATTTAGGTTGCTTCCAACACTTGGCTATTGTAAATTGTGCTGCTATGAACATTGGGGTGCATAGGTTCTTTTGTATTGGCGTTTTGGTGTTCTCAGGGTATAGTCCCAGCAGGGGAATCGCTGGATCAAAAGGCAGTTCCATTTTCAGCTTTCTGAGGAAATTCCACACTGCTTTCCATAGTGGCTGCACCAGTCTGCATTCCCACCAACAGTGGACTAGAGTTCCCTTTTCTCCACAGCCTCGCCAGCACCTGTTGTTTGTGGATCTGTTTATGATGGCCATTCTGACCGGTGTGAGGTGATACCTCATGGTGGTTTTGATCTGCATTTCTCTGATGGCTAGTGATGCAGAGCATCCTTTCAAATGCCTCTGGGCCCTCTGTATCTCCTCCTTAGAAAAGCATCTGCCCAGGTCCTTCGCCCATTTTTTGATTGGATCGTTTGTCTTCTTGGAGTAAAGTCGAGTGAGTTCTTTGTATATCTTGGAGATCAAACCTCTATCTGATGTATCATTAGCAAATATATTTTCCCAAATGGTTGGCTCCCTTTTCATTTTGCTGATGTTTTCTTTAGCCGTGCAGAAGCTTCTTATTTTGATGAGGTCCCACTTGTTTATTCTTTCCTTTATGTCCCTTGCTTTAGGAGACATATCAGTGAAAAAATTGCTGCGTGGGATATCTGAGAGTTTCCTGCCAATGTTCTCCTCTAGGACTTTGATGGTGTTGCGACTTATATTTAAGTCTTTTATCCATCTTGAGTTTATTTTTGTGTATGGTGTCAGCTGATGATCCAATTTCAATTTTTTGCATGTAGCCATCCAGCTCTCCCAACACCATTTGTTGAAGAGGCTGTTATTGCCCCATTTTATGCTTCTGCCCCCTTTGTCAAATATTAGATGTCCATAGAGACCTGGGCTTATTTCTGGGCTTTCTATTCTGTTCCACTGGTCTATGGGTCTGTTCTTGTGCCAGTACCAGATTGTTTTGAGTATAGTGGCTTTGTAGTAGAGTTTGATGTCCGGTATTGTGATCCCTCCTACTTTGTGTTTCTTTCTCAAAATTGCTGCAGCTATTCGAGGTCGTTTATGGTTCCATATAAATTTTTGAAATGTCTGTTCTATTTCTGTGAAATACGTCATTGGTATCTTAATAGGGATTGCGTTGAATCTATAAATTGCTTTTGGTAGTATGGACATTTTGAGGATATTAATTCTTCCAATCCATGAGCACGGTATATGCTTCCATTTATTTGTGTCTTCCTTAATTTCTTTTTTTAATGTTGTATAGTTTTCTGCATACAGGTCTTTTGTGTCTTTGGTTAAATTTATCCCTAGGTACTTTATCTTTTTTCGTGCTATATCGAATGGTATATTTTTCCTGATTTCTTCTTCTTCTATTGCATTGCTGGTGTACAGAAACGCCTTTGATTTCTGAATGTTGACTTTGTATCCTGCTGTTTTGCCAAATTCACTTATTAGGTTGAGGAGTTTTTTGGTAGAGTCTACAGGGTTCTCTATGTACACTATCATGTCATCTGCAAACAATGATAGTTTTACTTCCTCCTTTCCTATTTGGATGCCTTTTATCTCTTTCTCTTGTCTGACCGCTGTGGCTAGGACTTCCAATACGATGTTGAAAAGAAGCGGTGAGAGTGGACATCCTTGTCATGTTCCCGATCTTAGTGGGAAAGCTTTCAGTTTTTGCCCGTTGAGTATGATATTGGCTGTAGGTTTTTCATATATGGCCTTTATTACGTTGAGGAAGGCCCCATTTATTCCCATTTTGCTGAGTGTTTTGATCATAAATGGGTGCTGTACCTTGTCAAATGCTTTTTCTGCATCTATCGAGATGATCATGTGGTTTTTGTCTTTTCTTTGATTTATGTGGTGTATCACGTTTACTGATTTGCGTATATTGAACCATCCCTGCATCCCTGGGATGAATCCCACTTGATCGTGATGGATAATCTTTTGAATGTATTGCTGGATGCGGTTTGCCAATATTTTGTGGAGGATTTTAGCATCCATGTTCATCAGCGAAATGGGCCTGTAGTTTTCTTTCCTTGTAGGGTCTTTATCTGGTTTTGGGATCAGGGTGATGCTGGCCTCATAGAAGGAGTCTGGCAGTCTTCCCTCCTCTTGGATTTTTTGGAATAGTCTGAGAAGGACAGGGGTTAGCTCTTCCTTAAATGTTTTGTAAAATTCTCCTGGGAAACCGTCTGGCCCTGGGCTTTTGTGTGCTGGGAGTTTCTTGATGACTGCTTCAATTTCCCCAACTGTTATCGGTCTGTTCAAGCTTTCTGTTTCTTCCTCCTTCAGTGTTGGAAGATTATACTTTTCTAAAAATTTGTCCATTTCATCAAGATTTTCAAATTTCTTGGCATATAATTGTTCATAATAGTTTCTGATAATCATTTGTATTTCTGTGGTATCAGTTGTTATTTCTCCTCTTTCATTTCTGATATTATTAATTTGGGTCCTCTCCCTTTTTTTCTTGATGAGTCTGCTTAAAGGTTTGTCCACTTTATGAATCTTTTCAAAGAACCAGCTTCTGGATTGGTTGATCCTCTGAATTGTTCTTTTTGTCTCTATGTCATTCAGTTCTGCTCTAATCTTGACTATTTCCTTCCTTCTACTTGCTCTGGGATTTATTTGTTGTTGTTTCTCCAGTTCTTCAAGTTGTAGTGTTAGGTCTTTTATTTGAAATGTTTCTATCTTTTTAAGGTAAGCCTGTATTGCTATGAACTTCCCTCTCAGGACCGCCTTTGCTGTGTCCCATAGGTTTTGGACAGTTGTCTGTTCATTTTCATTTGTTTCCAGAAATTTTTTGATTTCTTCTCTTATCTCATTATTGACCCATTCATTGTTTAATAGTGTACTGTTCAGTCTCCATGAGTTTCCAAGTTTTTGAAGTTTCTCTTTGAGTTTGATTTCGAGTTTCAAGGCCTTGTGGTCTGAGAAAAAGTTTGGTATTATTTCAATTTTCCTGAATTTACTGAGGCTTGCTTTGTGTCCTATCATGTGGTCTATCTTTGAAAAACTGCCATGAGCATTTGAAAAGAATGTGTATTTTTCTTCTTTGGGATGTAAGATTCTATATATGTCAGTTAAGTCTCTTTGATTCAGTGTGTCATTCAGCGCCACGATATGTTTATTAATGTTTTGTTTGGAAGATCTGTCCATTTTTGACAGTGGGGTGTTGAAATCCCCTACTATCAGTGTGTTGCTATCTATATCTTTTTTGAAGTCATCCAACAATTTCCTTATAAACTTGGGGGCTCCTATATTGGGAGCATATAAGTTTACAATGTTGATGTCTTCTTGATAGATTCTTCCTTTAAGTATGATAAAGTGCCCCTCTGGGTCTCTCTTTATGGCCTTTGCTTTGAAATCTACTTTGTCTGATACAAGTATGGCAACGCCAGCCTTTTTTTCATGTCCATTTGCCTGGAATATTATTTTCCATCCCTTTACTTTCAATCTGTGTAGGTCTTTTGCTCTGAGGTGGGTCTCTTGTAGACAGCATATGTGTGGGTCATGTTTTCTTATCCATTCAGCTACCCTGTGTCTTTTGATTGGGGCATTTAGTCCATTCACATTGAGAGATATTACTGATAGAAACTTACTCATCTTTTCTCTTTGTACTTGTGTTCCTCTCTGTCTCATTCTTTTCCTTCATCTGCTTAAACCAGTCCCCTTAGCATATCTTGGAGTGCTGGTTTGGTAGAGATGTATTCTTTTAGCTTTCTTTTGTCTGGGAAACTCCGTATTTCTCCTTCTATTTTAATGGAGAGCCTAGCTGGGTAGAGCAGCCTTGGCTGTAGGCCCTTGCTTTTCATGGCTTGGAATATTTGTTGCCATTCCCTTCTGGCTTGTAGTGTTTCTGTTGAGAAGTCAGCTCCAAGGCGTATCGGGGCCCCCTTGTACGTTACTTTCTCCTTCTCCCTTGCTGCCTTGAGGATTCTCTCTTTGTCTTTGACATTTGCCATTTTAATGATGATGTGTCTTGGAGTGGACCTCCTTGGGTCCTTCTTGAGTGGGGTCCTCTGTGCCTCCTGGATCCATGAGAGCCTTTCTCTCCTCAAATTAGGGAAATTTTCCATCATTACTTTTTCGAGGAGGTTCTCTATTCCTTGCTCCTCTTCTTCTCCTTCTGGTATCCCTATTATACGGATATTATTACGTTTCAGGTTGTCCTGCATTTCCCTAAATGCTTCTTCATTCTTTTTGAGCCGTTTTTCCATTTCTTGTTCTTTCTGGGAGCTTTTTTCTACCTTATCCTCCATCTCACTGATTCGATCCTCAGCTTCATCCAGCCTGCTTTGGATTCCTTCTACTGTGTTCTTCAATTCAGAAATGGTATTCTTCATATCCTCTTGTGTCTTCTTGATAGTTTCTATGTCCTTTTCCAGGCTGATATAGTTTGCTGTAAGATCCTGATAGTTTCTCTGCAGTTTCTCATAGTTATCTTTGAGCTGGCTGAGCTCATTGAGCTTCCTTAGAACCATTGTTTTAAATTCCATATCTGAGAGTTCCCTTGCCTCTATTTCATTTAGCTCTCTCTGTGGGGAGTCCCCTTTTCCACTCATTTGTGGGGAACTTCTTTTTCTTCCCATTTTTGTGAGTCTGTTAAGTATTTTTGTCCTTTACTTTTCTTTCTGGGCTTGCCTCTGATGATGTCAGTTGTTGACCCTATAGGGCCTTGGGTTGTTTGTTTGAGCCTTTCAGGAGTCTAATGCCTGTGTCTGACTCCTGCTTGGAGCAGCTCTGTGACCCCTTCGGTCAGGGCTGGGCTATTTTTTGGGATCTCTCTGCGCTCTCACGAGAGCTCCTTGAGCGCGTTCCCAGCGCGGCAGGGTCCCCCACCTGCCTGGGCTCGCATGTGTTTGCACCAGACCAGGGGGGCTTATTCGCGACCTCCCGTGCTCATCTGGCCTCCCTGGCACGCGAGCTTCGCGGCACTGGTCCGTTTAGGGTCTTCTATTGTGTGTTTTCCCCGCTTTTGGCTCTTTGGGTGCGTTGCTTGCCCTCGCCAAATGGGGACTACGGAAATGGGAGGAAATCAGCTCTAGGACTCTCCGGTTAATCCTGTTTCTGGTCTCTCCTCCAGGGACTCTGGGCAGCTCTACTTATTTTGTGGGCTGCTCCGCAATCGCGGCGGGTAGGTCCATTTACGCCTGCCCTTGCCCCTCTGTGCAATCCCTCGCAGGCCGTATGGGTGCCAGTGTGTGTGAGGCCTTGCCGGCAGGTGCAAGCATTCGCCAGCCCGCGTGGGTCACACACACGCTCGCCAACCCTCGCCAGTCACTCGGCGCAAGTGTGCGCGCCTGCTCTGGGTGTTTTGGGGGTTTCTATGTTTGCTTTTCGGCTTTTGGCTCTTTGGGGGTGTGGCCTCTTCCCGTGCAATGGAGACTTCGGCAAGGAGAAGGAGTCAGGACTCCCCGGTTCCTCCTCCCGTTCTTTCCCCAGTGCCTCCGTTTCTAGTCTCCCCTTAGGGGCCTCTGGGCAGTTCTGAGACCCCTTCGGCCGAGGATCCAACCCCTGTGCGGACTGCGTTTCAATCGCAGGCAGTCTGGTTCATGCGCGCCCCGCTTCTGCCTCTTTGGGGTCGCGCCTTTCCAGCCCACAATGGAGACTACCGAACGGGGAGGGAGTCGGAACTCCCCGGTTCCTCCTCCCGTTCTTTCCCCAACGCCACCGTCTCCAGTCTCTCCTCAAGGCTCTCCCAGCCAGTCTGCACTCAGCCCCGTAGCTCACAGGCGTACAAGCTGTGTGCGGAGCGCACAAAAGGCAGGTTAATTGATTCCCTTATGCCTGAGCGAGATGGTAGCTGGCGAGTGGGAAGTGCGTTATCACCCGGGCTCCACCGGCCGCAGTCTCAGTTCTCTTCACAAAGTTTTCCTCACCAGTCTTTTCCCAGGCACCAGCCCACCCTGCTGCCGCCTGTACCCAGCGATCAAGGAGGGCGGCTGCCGCTGCAACTTTTGCGTTTGCCCTTTAAATGTCTTTTTGCATCGCCAGCCACCTGTCTCTGGCAGAGAGCTCCCCTAAGCTTTTTGGGGTTGCGTTTTGTCTGTATTTTCTCGGCTTTAGCTGCTGTAGTTTAGGGGTTCCTGTTTATGATTCAGACCCCGTTCTTCTCGGGGGGACGCTAACTGGCCGTTTCAATGTCCCTCTGGTGCCAGTGCCCGTGCGCACCCAGCCCACCCTCTCGAGCCTCCACCGCAATTCTCACCCGTTGGGATGTGTGAGAGTCGAATCCACTGTCCGCGGCACCAAGGCTCCTCTCCCACTATCGCTCCACTGCTTTCCAGGTGATTACTCCATTATTTAGTTGCAATTCCAGTTTGCTTTTGGGAGGAGGTCAGCGTGACTCCCTTTCACTCCTCCGCCATCTTTTCCTCCTGCTTTTAGCTTCTTATTTCTCAAAACTCAACAGGATCTTTGATGGTATGGATTTACTTGTTAAAAATGCAGAGTTCGGGACCCTCTCCAAATATTCTGAATCACAATCTCTGGAATTCAGGCTTAGAATATAATTGTGATTTTTAATTAAAAGAACATATTTATTAAAATATAACTCACATACCATAAAGTTCACTTTTTTTAAAGTATACAATATAATGGTTTTCAGTATAATAACAAAGTTGTGCAAACATTACCAGTGAGTAATTTCAGAACATTTTGTTACCCTAAAAAGAAACTCTGAACCCATTTACAGTCACTTCCCATACCCACTCCTCCCAGCTCCTGTTTCTATGAATTTGCCTATTCTGGATATTTCAGGTATATTGGATAATATAATATATGGCCTTTTGTGACCAGCTTCTTTCACTTAGTATAATGTTTAAAGATCATCCATATTGTAGCATAAATCAGTACTTCATTCTTATTTATTGCTCATTAATAATGCATTGTATGCATATGGCATATTCTATTTACTCATCAGTTGATGAGCATTTGGTTTGCTTTCACTTTTGCCTATTTTGAATAATGCTGTTATGAACATTCATGTATGGGTTTTGTATGGATATATGTTTTCAACTCTCTTGGGTATGGTTATGGGCTGATTTGTGACACTCTTGCCACCCAAATTCATGTGGTAAAGTTGCATTCACGAAGTTGCATTCAAGCTGTTGACAGGGACTGTGGCCATCTGAGGACTTGTCTGGAGGACTTAACTCCTTATCCAGTACTTCAGAATGGAACTGTGGTGTAGATCAGTCCTTTACAAAGGTGATTACATTAAAATGAGCCATGGTGGCGGTGCGGGGTAGGGGTGGGGTGGTGCTTAATCCAATCTGACTATTGTCCTTATGAAAAGAGTAGCTTAGAACACACAGAAAGACACCAAGGACATGCATGCATAGAGGGACAACCATGTAAAGAGACAGCAAGAGTGTGGCCAAGGAGAGAGATCACAGGAGAAACCAGCCCTGCCAGAACTGTAAAAGAATAAATTTCTGTTCTTAAGCCACGTAGTCTGTGACATTTTGTTATGGCAGTCTTGGCAGAATAATACAGGCACATGGCTAGGAATGGAATTGCTTGGTCATATGGTAACTCTGTATTTGGCATTTTGAGGAACTGCCATGTTTCCCAAAGTGGCTGCACCATTTTACAATCCAATTCCTACATCCTTGTCAACACTTGATATTGTCTGGGTTTTTTTTGTTTGTTTGTTTTAGTTATCCTAGTGTGATATGAAGTGGTACTTCATTGTGGTTTTCACTTGCATTTACTTAATGATTCAGGCATAATGCTGAACATTTTTCATGCACACTTACATTTTAAAGACAGGATTTTTGAGCACTTTTTATTCACATTAAAGTTTGAGAAAAATTGAGAAATTGTAGATGTATTGTAACTCAGAGTTGTTACCCAGCTTAAACCCTTGGCCCAGGACCCTCATTACCCATAGTAAATTAGCCTTGAAATGCTGAGATGAGAAATCAAGTTGTGGTTTCCTCTTTGTGAGCTTTTTGGTCAGAAGATTGCTATTGTTCAGAGAAGATATCCTAAACCTTGAAGCTAGTTGTTGGAAATTTTGAGATACGGTTTTTAAGGAGATAACACATTTTGGCAATTTCTACACACTTATATTATCTCTGTTGTTATTTCTTATTTATGCTATTTGAGATGAGGATAGGTAGTGAGTTAAGGGGAGAATATTAAATATTTGCACGTCAGAACTCAGCTGAACATGGTGCTGTTCCATAAAAACATGGAAGAGAACTAGTTTGGAGCTTTCAGCAAAATGTAATCTCTTTGTATGACACACTTTACTGATTACTTAGTTTCTCTATAAGGTAGTCCTTGCTGTTGCCTGAAAATAATTGAATTCTTACTTCTACTGTGTAGCAATACAAATAAAGTAGAACATAAAAATCTGATACATGTTGGAGTGGTTAGATTTCCATTTTCCAGCTTTCTTTTCCATTTGTGGCAAGTTCTCCATTCTCCCCTTTAAGAAGATGCAAGGCCAAGTTCTGCCTTTTTCCTACCTTCTGGCTTTCAGGATAAACTAGTTTGTAAGACTCCGCTCCTACCCCACTTTCCCAGGAGCTACCCAAGGTTTTTTGGGCATGTTAAGTTTGTGGAGCTTAGTGGATATCAAAGGGGAAGATATCTAACAGGCAGTTGGCCACATAGACAGCATATACATTTTACAAAGGTGGATAATAAAAACTCTCTCTTAATGTTTTTGTTTCAGTAGCAAAATATTTATCAGCATTAAGTGAAAAATATGAAATAATATAGTAGTAACTTTATTGATAATTTGTGCCCAATGTTCTAGTAATGTTTAAGGAAAAGCAGTAGTATCAATCCAAATTACAGAATTGTCAAAATGATTCTTTATATAGAAATATTCTGTTAACATTTCATTGGTCACCATTGATGATCTCTTTTTATTAGATGTATACTTAACAGTGATTAAGTGCCATGATATGCTGGAAGCAAAATAGGGCTCATAAATTGTTTCTCCCTAGTGATCTTATCAATCTTGCCTTATGCACATGAATTTTCTTCTTTATTTCTTTAGTATGGACTGCAGAACATTTTGCATTATTATTGCTCATAAATTCTTCCCAGATGAGATTAGTTTTATAGATGTAGGATCAATAGCACTTCAACACATTTGCTGCTGTGTACTGCCCAGTATTGCCCATTAATGGCTTTAAAAGAACCAGTGCATTTTGCTAGAAGCAAAGATAATGAGCCATTGATTATCCCTGCACAGCACAATTTACAGCCTATTTTATTTTTAATGCAACGTTAAATTAATTTGTAAAAGATCAGAAGCATTGCTTTATTTCCAAGCTGTGATTAAACAGTTATTGAACTTTTCATAAAGAACATTAATCAATTCTCATCTCTTCTGATCTCCCAGAGTGCTTTGGAAATGAAGATGAATAGCTTGTGATCACCTGCTCTTCTTGGGAGGCAGCAAACCTGGAGGAAAAAACATCCTTTATGGGCTCAGCTCTAGGAGATAAGATGTATCAGAAAGGATCCTAGTCCATATTTCTTCTAAAGGTCAGATTGTTGTATATATTCTAGATCAATGAGTGGAGACTGAAATTTTACTAGAGTTTTAAATGAAATCACCTTGAAGAGTACAAAAGATACATAGAATGTGAAGTATATGTAATTTATATGTTTTTGCTTTGGATGGGTGGGTAATTTAACTATGCTTAACTAGCCCTATACTCTTGAGTAACTTTTTGAATAAAACTTTAAGATCACTTTTGAAACACTAATAAATTCATAGAATATTGCTCCTCTTTATCTCTTCTTAGCAATCTTCTACCTTTCATCAAGGCTGGCTAAATTAGATATACATCATACATAAGCACTAATATCGCTGTAGCAATGTGTCTGGGCTACTAGAATAACCTTCAGACTCATTGTTTTAGAAGAAAAGGGCTTATGCACGTTTTTAATCAAGTAATCCATTGTAAAACATTCAGGAGAAATCACAGGGTAATGAACAGAGCGGATGAAGGTGCTATGTAGATTGAGATGTCATAATATTTGATGAGACGGTAATGGAACCCTGGTAGGGAAGACAAGACTGTACTGTCTGGAAACTAGCAGGATGAAGAACTTAGTACAGTGAGAGGAACAGATCTGCAATGACTAAGAACGGCAAGCAGGCTTCCCTATTAAGTGTAGGGCAAGTTCTGGAATGGTTGGGGTAAGAAACTATCTAGTAGCAGGTACAAACAGAATTTAACATCCAAAGGAATGAATAAGGCACACAGTTGCATTAGGGGCTCTGAAAGAGGCACTGGAGGTCCATACAGTTAGTCAAAGCCCAGAAATTGAGCTTCTAGGAATAAGTCACTCTCAGAAGTCCAGAGGGACCATCAAGGAGAGATAAGCATAGGATTCTAATCCATTTCCATTATAAGGACGTAGAAATTTAAAGTTAGAATGAGAACTTCTGGTCAAGATGGAGTTGTAGGTAAACACAGCTCACCTCCTTGCACAACCACATCAAAATTACAGCTCCACTATAGCACAACCATCAGTCGGAACCATCAGGAATTGAGTTGAATGAAAGTCCAACAACTGTGGAATTAAATAAACCACATCCATCCAGACTGGTTGGAGGGGTGGAGACACGGAGATGCAGAATGGGCTGGTTCCACACCCATGTATAGTGGATAAAAATTTAGGAGGGATGTCTTGGGAGGGAGGAGTCCCAGCTCCATACAAGGCCCCCCGGCACAGAGTTCCAGTGCCAAGAAGATAAGTCCCCATAACTTCTGGCTGCAAAAACTAGAGGGGAGTGAGTTGGTGGAAGAAACTTCTGGAGTCCCAAGCAACTCCTCTTAAAGAACCTTCATACAGACTAACACAGACTCACTCCTTCTGAGTTCTAGCACTGGGGTAGCAGCATGAAAGGCACTAGTGGCATACAGGGAGGAACTTAAGTGTCTAGTGTCAAGGTAAGAGCTGGGGGACAGCTTTCTCCCAGACAGAAAGGCAGGTAGAGGCCATCATCCCTTTTCTGAATCCTCCCCCCACAGAGCCATAGAGCTGGCAGGCAGGTGCCATATCTGAGACTCCATCAACATGACTAACACTGTTTGCCCCACTTTAGAGATCCCCTGAAGCTCCCCCACACCCGAACTGTTAATAGTGGCTTTTCCATGTGTACGGCTGGTCTTGGCTCATGCCTCACAACTTCCTGGATTCCCTCAATCAAGCAACAATCAGCCTCAGCAAGCCCCCAGCTCCCATACCTCTTGCTAAGTGGCTTTAAGCCTGGCACTAGCAGTAGTCGGCCTGGATTCACAGTTTGACTTCACCTGGGAACCGCCAAGCCCAGCACAAGGAGCAGCCATCTGCAGATTGCTGTGTAGGTCATGCAGGGTGGCCCCAGGGAAGACACAGTTGGAGGCTTACCTAGGCTTGTATCACCCAGGAAACCTCAGAGCCTGCACACCCGGTGGATGGCTACAGACCATGACAAACACCACTACCCTGCCCCTGCACAGCTGATCCTCTATGGAAGGTGGAAGTTGGCTGTCAGTGGTCACAGCCAGTCCTTGCAGCTACTTGGCTCATGTAAATCCCTCCCATTGACCTGCTGACAGCAATCAAGACTCAACTACAAGAGGAGGGTGAACTCCACCCACACAGAGGGCACACCTCGAGTACCCAGCTTGAGTGATAGAGGAGGCTGTACCACTGGGTCCTATAGGATAACTACTATATTAGACCGTGCTTCAAGACAGGGTGTCAAAGCAGTTCTACCTAATACATAGAAACAAACACAGGGAGGCTGCCAAAATGAGGAGACAAAGAAAAAAAAATGGCACAAATGGAAGAATAGATCAAAGCCCCAGAAAAAGAAGTAAACAAAATGGAGATAAGCATTCTATCAGATGCAGAGTTCAAAATACTGGTTATAAGGGTGCTCAAGAAATTTAGTGAGGACCTCAACAGCATAAAAAAGATCCAGTCAGAAATAAAGGATACACTAATTGAAATAAAGAACAATTTACAGGGAAACAATAGTAGAGTGAATGAAACCAAGAACCAAATCAATGATTTGGAACATAAGTTAGCAAAAAACAACCAATCAGAAAACAAGATGAAAAAAGAATACAAAAAAAATGAAGATAGTGTAAGGAGCCTTTAGGACAACTTCAAGAGTTCCAACATCTGCATCATAGGGGTGCCAAAAAGAGAAGAGAAAGAGCAAGAAATTGGAAATCTACTTGAGGGAGATCCAAGATGGCAGAAGAGTAAGTGGAAACTACATTAACCTCTTCTCAGGACCAATCTGGAATTACAATTAAATTGTAGAGACACCATCTTGAATGTTAGTGTTATCACCTGAACACTAGCTGGAGAGAAGCCTTACAACTGAGGACAGCCAGAAGAAAACATTTCAGCACAACGTGACTGGTAGGAAGTGCGGAGGAGATGTGAGAAGGCTGGCTGGGCTCCCACAGTTGGCAGTTGAAGTACTGGAGGGATATTTCTGCAGCCTGGGGGTTCCCCCTGAGAAGTGTGGTGTCTGAGCCCTACTGGCTCAGGAGTGGGGGATGCTGGGTGGAGGGGGGGGGGAAAGCGGGAAAAACTTAGACAATTATAATAGCATAATCAATAAAATACAGTTAAAAAATAAAGTTAGAATGAATTTGGTGGTAACATTGGGTAACAACATCAGGCTAAGCTGGGCTCCTTAGCCTAAAGCACCAGAGCTGGAAAGGAACCCAGATAACATCTATCTGTGAAAAGCAGCCAGGAGTTCTGTTGGCCAGGGAGAGATGGCTAGAGATGCAGAGAGCCTTATAAAAGGCCAAACCACAAAATTTTGTTTGTAGCCACTTACCCTGGGTGCTGGCAAAGGGAGGGCAGAGTGGCCTAGAGATGCTTGAGGAGCATCTGGGTTTGGTGGTTCTGGGGAGAGAACTGAGGGAACAACTGCCAGGATCCATCTGCTTAGTCATTCCGCATACTGCAGGGGCCATGTCTCTCTGGCAGAGCACTCCCCTCTGAATGGCATCAGTCCGAGGGGAAGAAATAACCCTGCCCACTGGAATCACTCTGACCCATCCTGTAGTGCTTAAGACTGACTACAGATTACAAATAGATTAGGCTAACAACTGATACACTTAAATGACTGATTAGTTTAACATCTAAGGCTGAAAATACAAAGAAGCAACCAAAATGGAAAGACAAAGAAACAGACCCCAAATGAAAGAATAAGAAAACTTTCCAGAAGAACTATATGAAGTGGAAGTAAGCAATTTATCATATAGATTAGAGTAATGATTTTAAGGATACTCAACAGCATGTAAAAAAGACATGGAAATCTATTTGAAAAAACAATGAAAGAAAATTTCCCTAATTTGGTGAATGAAATAGACATGCAAGTCCAGGGAGCACAGAAGGTCCCAAACAAGATGGATGCAAAGAAGCATACTCCAAGACTTGTCATAATTAAAATACATATCAACTTGAATCTAGAAAACAAACTAAGTAAACAAGAACAGAGACAGAATCATGGATATGGAGGGAGTTTTGATGGTTGCCAGATGGGAGAGGGGAATGGGGGAATGAATGAAGAGGTGAGGGGATTAAGAAGTACAAATACGTAGTTACAGAATAGTCAGGGGGATGTAAACTACAGTATAGGAAATGGAGTAGCCAATACTCCATATGTTCTACATGTACACTCCATATGTTCTACATGGAGTGTACATGTAGAACATATACACATGATTCATGGACATGAACAATGGTGTGGGGATTGCCTAAAAGAGTGGGGGATGCTGGGTGGAGGGGGGAAAGTGGGAAAAACTTAGACAATTATAATAGCATAATCAATAAAATACAGTTAAAAAATAAAGTTAGAATGAATTTGGTGGTAACATCGGGTAACCACATCAGTTATTTGCCACTTGTACTTTTGAAGTGTTGACTTATTGAATTAGATAACAGGGACACAGAGGCAACTTCAGGGATTTAGAGGTGAGCTACGGACGGTGAAATGCCTTCGAGTGGTATTAACAGGAACATTGGTGAGAGTTTATCAAGGCTGGCCCTGGAGGGAGATGGAGTGGCAGTCAACTAAAGATGCCATTTGATGATTAATGGAAAGCTCAGCTACTCCAAAATGATATCTTGATTGGCCTGCTGTCTCACTTCGTATTTTCAAATCTGTTTTCTTTTCTTTTCTTTTTTCCCTAAAGGGTTATTTACTGCATAGCTGATTGCCCGTAAAATATAGATATTTTCCTTAGATAAAAAGTTGTAATACAATAGTTTTATGTGGATATATTTTAGTGTATCAGAGACCCAGGCACATAAAGAACAGGGCACAATACAGATCTGCTTGATGTAGAGGAGGAGGAAGAGAAAGACGAGGATAAAGGCCTTAGATTGGTATGTGCAGACTGCAGGTCTAGGTTAAGTGCAGTGATGCTGGATTGTGAAGTTGGCTTGTGCTTTGGGGGAATGGGAAATGTTCATTCATGAAGGAAAGAAAAGTCAGGACTTGTATGTGTGTGTGGGGGGGGTGTGTGTCTGTGCAGTGCTATGGTACAGGCAAATACAAAAATGATGAAATTAGACTGAGATGGATAAATGACAGGATATAATGAACAGTGAGATGCACTAAAGGGGTGAATAAGGACTGTTTGGGAGGGGGTGTTGTGAGTCATACATCTAATCTACAGAGTCCTTAAAAAGGAAAGGCATAATTAGACAGAAAAAAGAGAGACAAGAGATGCTTACAGGGATTCATACGTTTAAAGGATATAATGAGGTGTTCATTAAAAGGCTGTAAAGAATGACCTAAGGAGAAATTGATGGAAGAATGAGAAGGTATTTAGTAACTATGGATTCAGGATACAGGGTTATAAACTTAATAAAATATTTGTAGCAGCAAAGGGCTTATATGAAAACACTGAGGTTGCTCAGCATTGCACCCACATCATTGCTTATCATTCTTTCTGCACCAAGTAGAAGTGTACACTTTTTGAATAAAACTAATTATGGAAGAATATATTCTTTGTAAATATAAACAGATCAGGGGGTGATTGGCAACTTCAGGAAGTGAATCATTTCAGCTTTAATCATGCATTCTTAGGAGACTCATCTCTTGGAACTGCAGGAGCATAGGGAAAACCTGATCCAAGCTCTTCCCAAGGCACAAAACTCATCTCGAGCAAATTAATTACATATTGTATTGGTGTTATTTTATAGATTACTTTTAAGAAATTACTTTTTAAATTTATAGATGGGAAACTAAAGTAAGGATGCCCAAAGCTATTTAGCACACTATGCCCTTGATTTTCAGCTCAGGTCTCTTCCTACCCAGCTCTCTAATCACTAGCCTTCTACCAATATCAGATGTTGCTTGATGTAGAGAGCTCATCATGATGTATGAGAGAGCTCTCTCCTCTCTCAGAGATACTCCACTGTATGAGACTACTGAGACAACTGGAAATTGATGTAGCTGTGGATTCACACAGATTGGCTGGAAATAATTAAATGTGACTCCATTTAATTGTTTGTAAAATAGAGTAAATGTCTACTTCCTTGTTTTTTATTACAAGGTCTAAGTGAGACAATGAAACTAAGTTGTGCAGGACTGTCTCTGGCATATAGTAGGTGCCCAGTAAGTGTTAGATGCCTCCTCCACATATACCTCAGTTGTCCACTTTACCTGTGAATATACAGCAGAGTTGTCTTAGGACAGGGTCTTTTCTTTTTTTAAAAAGTATATTTTATTGATTATGCTATTACAGTTGTCCCAATTTTTCCCCCTTTGTACCCCTTCTGCCCAGTGCCCCAATTCCCTCCAGCAATCCCACCCCCTTAGTTCATGTCCATGGGTTGTGCATATAAGTTCTTTGGCTTCTCTATTTCCTATACTGTTCTTAACACCCCCTGTCTATTTTATACTTACCAATTATGCTTCTTATTCTCTATAGCTTTTCCCCCATTCTCGCCTTTCCCCCTTTCTGCTGGTAACCCCCCAAAGGATCTCCATATCTATGATTCTGTTCCTGTTCTAGTTGTTTTCTTAGTTTGTTTTTGTTTTTTAGATTCAGTTGTTGATAGTTGTGGGTTTGTTGTCATTTTAGTATTCATAGTTTTGATCTTCTTTTTCTTAGATAAGTCCTTTTAACATTTCATATAATAAGGGCTTGGTGATGACAAACTCCTTTAACTTTACCTTATCTGAGAAGCACTTTATGTGCCCTTTCATTCTAAATGATAGCTTTGTTGGATAGAGTAATCTAGGTTGTAGGTCCTTGCTTTTTATCACTGAATACGTCTTGCCACTCCCTTCTAGCCTGCAAAGTTTCTTTTGAGAAATCAGCTGACAGTCTTACGGGAACTCCTTTGTAGGTAACTCGCTTCTTTTCTCATACTGCTTTTAAGACTCTCTCTTTATTTTTAACCCTTGGCATTTTAATTATGACGTGTCTTGGTGTGGTCCTCTTTGGGTCCAACTTCTTTGGGATTCTCTGTGCTTCCTGGACTTGTATGTCTATTTCCTTCACCAAATTAAGGAAGTTTTCTTTCATTGTTTTTTCAATTAGGTTTTCTTGCTCTTCCTCTTTTCATTGTGGCATCCCTATGATTCAGATGTTGGCAGTTTTGTTACCACAGACTTCTTATTCTCTCCTTGTTCTTTTGAATTCTTTTTTCTTCATTCTCTTCTGGTTAACTGTTTATTTCTTCCTTATGTTCCAAATCATTGATTTGAACCCCAGCTTCCTACCCTTCACTGTTGGTTCCCTGTGGATTTTTTTTTTAAACTTTACTTAGCGTAGCCGTCATTTCTTTCCTTATGTTTTTGCTGTACTCAGCGAGTTCTCTGAGCATCCTTATCACCAGTGTTTGGAAGTCTGCATCTGAAAGGTTGGCCATCTCTGCTTTGTTTAGTTCTTTTTCTGTGGTTTTGTCCCACTCTTTGATTTGAGCCATATTTCTTTGTCTCCTCAATTTGACAGCTTCCCTGTGTTTGTTTCTGTGTATTAGGTAGAGCTGTTTTACTATGTGTCTTAGCGTACTTGTTAGGTTGTATGGGGCAGAGCCTTAGGTAATCACTAGGATGGGGAAATCGCTTCACCACTTTGTGGCTCTGTATGTGGGGGAGGGGTTGGAGTAGGGACAATGCCACTTCCTGGCTGCTGGAGGCTTGTTCCACACTCACCCTAAGTCCAGTCACTTCACCAACTTCCCATATGCGACTGGTGTCCTTCTAGCTGTTGCACTGGTGGCGGTTCCCAGAGATCAACATGCATATGTTCTAGAACCATGCAGGCCCTTTAAATGGACTTTACTGAGAGATTAGCAGTTTTTTCTATCACCCCAAACCCCACAGGTTTTTAAACCAGAATTTATGGGGCTTTATTTTCCCAGCCATGGAACCCTGGGTTGCACGATCTGGCCTGGTGCTGAGATTGCTCATTCCCCAGGTGTCCCTTCTGGTTTTTATCTGCCACACATGAATGTGGGACCACCCATTCCACTGGCTGCCGCCGCCTCATTGCCACCTTGATGCTGCCATCTTGCCACTGTCATATTTCCACTGCCACATTGTGTCCTGTCTACCCTGGCTCCCCATCTCCCCCCTTCCTACCCATCTGGGTGAATATGGCTTCTTTAAATCCATGGTTGTCAGACTTTCATACAGTTCAATTTTCTGGCAGTTCTGGGTGTTTTGTTTTGAGGTTAGTTGTGATCCTTCTTATGGTTGTGCAATAAGGCAAAGAATGTCTACCTATACCTCCATCTTGACTGGAAGTCCAGGACAGGCTGATTTCTGGAACTATATGCCCTTTCTAAAGATACAGTTCACTTCTATTTTAATATGTGCCAGTCACCTAATCATTTTTGTAGGCTGTAAAGGATTCATAAAATTCTTAATTTTGACATACCTCTAGCTATCATTTTGAATTAGAGGTTGTTGTTTGCACTACCACAGAGATTTGCATAGGAATTTGATTTATTTGTCTTATACATTAACTGAAATAAACTTGGTATTAGACTTCTGCTTAAGTTAGCTGAATTAATTCTGCTTTAATTCAACTTCATCTCTGCAGTGGAAAATGACAGGCATTATTGAGTTCTGTTACACATATAATAAGGAATGCACACTTCTCATCCTTGCGGGAACAATTTAATACCCTGCAGAGCCTGTCAAAATTCAATTCAAGGTTGAATGACTAATGCATAAAAGTCAATTTTATATCCCATCAGAGATAAGTCGGTTATTTCTTTTTATCAAGTAGATGGGGATGTTATTTGGATCTCTAGTTGCAAAGGTTTGAAACTTCAGATTTTTCAAAGTTAGAGGAGATGTGAGTGTGTAAGTGAGTGGAAAACTCAGGCATTTCAGGAGTAGAGTTGGCTTAGAGAAATGAATCATCATAGAGAGGGTCTGAGTCAGTTATTTTGTCTTTTGTGCAGGTACAGTTTCCATAGTTTTTGAATGAAGGCACAAGCTCAGTACAAAGCCAAGAGTGGAAAGAAAAAGGATGTTTTTGAGGGCTCTTAAATGTCCATGGATGCAGCTCTAATCCCAATTTATACGTGTGCATGTCTGTGGGTACATGCATGTGGGTGTGCACACACAAGTGCATGTGCAAATGCATGAGCATGGGCACCAGCTCTGGCATTGCAGGTGATATCTATTCAACAACAATTTATTAAGCACCTTCCAGGCATTGTTCTGAATGCTTAGGGAATAGGAGTTAAGAAGACATACAAAAATCTTATATCTATCTATCTATAGATTTAAAATCTTAAATCTATGGGATCTTATATTTTAGTGGAGAAAGACAGTAATTGATAAAAATAATAAGTCCCTTATATTGCATGTTACAAAGAAAAAGGAATATGTGGCAGAGGCAAAAGGAATATTGTGGGAGGCTGAATTACATTCAACAGAATGGGCAAGAAAAGCTGAACTGACCATGCTCGAGTTATTTTGGGGGAAGAGCATTTTAAGCAGAGGGAACAGCAATAACAGAGGCCCTGAAGCTGGGCATGCTGGAATAGAATTAGTGATGGGGAATAATAGAAGATGAGATCAGAGAAATAAGAGGGGTTTAGATCCTGTAACATCATGGAGGTGACTGTAAGGATTTTATGTTGTTCTCTGAGTGAGACGAGAGCTATTGGGTTGAGCAGGAGTGACATGATCTGACTTTGTTTTATTGCTCTGGCTGCTGCATTGAGAATAGACTGTAGTGAAACAAGGAAGATCCAAGGAGATAGTTTCATAGGTATGAGAATAGCAAAATGGCCTATGTTGACAATGTTGAGATGTGGCCATAGGACTGGGACGTCGAAGTAGCCAGAGGACAAGATAAATGAAGAAGGTGAGGCAAGGTTACCAGAGAGATCTTCTGTGTGTCTGAGGCTAAAAGTTGCCTATTTAGGAGACTGGCAGTGTAAGACCTGAGGCTATCCTCCTGCTAAAATCTGATGTGTACTGTCTTGTGCCTGCAGAAGCCATCAAGAGCACTCCTGAAAAGGACTTGAGCAAGCTGACTGGCATTTTTCTTATGTTGACTTGTGCCCACAGTCCTTCTCATTAGCCGTTTAACCAGATAATATGTAACCTGAGAATTAGTACAGTGTCTATACATTTATTAGGTACTGCCCTCTCCCAACAATATTCCCCATCTTTTTTCTTCAACATTCCACTCATTAAATACATTTCTAATTCTCTGGTGTTGCATTCTTATTTTATTTCTTTTGGTGGGAAATTCTTTATTTTAATAAAGTGAGCCTAAGTAGGCACAGTTTTATATCATTTATTCAATTAGGTATCTTTTAAAATTTTTGTATTATACAAAATGTCCTTATATGGTAAATAAAAGTCAGCATTTATTTCATCAGTCAGTAAATCAGGGCATTTAATTCATTTCTCCTGTATGAACAACACTGAATAGAATCTCAAGGAAGGGCTGCAAAGTGAATAGAAGATATGATTTTTTTCTTCATGAAACTTACAGAACATTCTGGCATATGCAGAGAAATCAACATAACAATAATTTTCAAAGCAGCCCACCAAATAATTATCTAGCCCACTTTATAGTACAATAATCTAACCCACTTTGTAATAGAAGTGTTTACAGAAATATCCATGCTTAATTGTAGAAGGCTTAGAAAAATGGGTATTGATTGAGCCAGGTTTTGTAATAGGTGAGATTCCAAAATCATTTTGGTGGTTAGGGGGGAGAGGAAATTCCAGAGGGAGAGAATGAAATGTGGTTCTTGTAGGAGATGGCAAAGTTAGCATGTTTGGAATGAAAGGTGATAGGAAGACAAGGTTTAGAAATTAAACTGAGGAGTCTTCACTGAGACATTGGGGATTTGATGTGTGGAGCAAAGGACTCTGGATCAATAGTGTGGTGTAATGAAAAATCGTGTTGTAGGTCTGGGTGTGAACTGAACACAGTGTTTGAGGAACAAGAAAAGTGTGAAATGAAGTATGACATTGAGGATAAAAATTAGAAACCTTTCTGTGGAACTGGACATGGGAGGGCTGAGTGTGGTAGCATTAATGGGGAGGACAGGGAAGTTTGGAGCATATGATGTGTGAAGAAAACTGAGACAAAAAGACAAGGTCAAAAGGCAGACTAAGACCAAAAACCTTGCTCTCACCATTGACTCATCTGTTATAACCTCACATCCAATTGTTTACAAGTCAAATAAAACTTATGTTCATAATTATTTAGAAACTAACTATTTCCCATCACTTCTACTAGCTGATCCAAACCATACTCTCTTGTCTGGTTTATGTCAATAACTTCCTGCTTGCTTCTGTTTTCTCCCCTGTCTGCCCTATGTTTTTTCTATTCACAACCCAGCACAGCTTTTCCTAACCTGGACACCATTGAACTTTGGGCCAGATAATTCTTTGTTGTGGGGGTTTATAGAATGCTTAGCAGCATCCCTGGTCTTTACTCATTTGATGCCAGTAGCACACCATCCTATCCTAAGTTGCACAATGAAAGGTGCCCCTAGACATTGCCAAATGTCCCCAACTGGTGGCAGTGGGAGAATAACCTCTGTTGAGAACCCTGAGGTAGAGTGATTCTTTAAAAGTGTAAGTCATGTCAAGTTGCTTCATGGCTCAAACCTTTTAATATCTTTTCATCTTACCTAGAGAAAAAGCCCAAATTCCTACAACGGCCAATAAGATCTTACCTAGTGTGTGTTCATCTTTCTAGCCAGGCATCTTTTTTCACCTTATTTCTCTGCTTACTCATTTCCTTGCTGTTCCCCAAATGTTCCAGCTACACTCTCAAGGGAGGGCTTGCTCCCTGGCTATTTGCTTCATATAGAACATTCTTCTTCTCACATAATCTTCAGGTTTGCTCCATCACCTCCTTCAGATCTTCATTTGAAGGTCACCTTCTCAGAAAGGAATTGCTAGATCATCTATTTAAAATTGCACCTTTTCTCTGCTTTATTTTCTTCACACACTTATTTTATTTCTTTTGGTGGGAAATTCTTTGTTTTAATAAAGTGAGCCTAAGTAGGCACATTTTTATATCATTTATTCAATTATTCATTTTTATATCATGTATATCATTTATTCCAATCATGGCCTAAATTGACTGTTTTTAATTTTTTATTTTATCCATCTTTACACAAGAATATAAGCTCCATGAGGCAGGGTTTTTATTGGTTTTAGTTGTCTAGTACCTAGAACACTATATAAACATAGTGTGTGGTCAGAAAATACTTGCTGAATAAGTGAGTGGCTGGCTGGCTGGCTGGCTGGCAGGAGCAGGCCAACAAAGGGAAGCAAGTTAAGCCATAGACCTGGTCTACAATGGAACTCCCCCAAAGTGGCAGAATTGTGGGCCCTCTCTTACACTCCCCTGCTACTGCCCTGTGCTGTAGAACACACTTTTTCTCTTGTACAAATCAAGCAGTGCTAGCCAGCAAACACCCATGCTGGGGCACTTGCCAAGCACAACAAATGCTGTTTGGAAACAAAAGAGCCTCTAATGGAGACGTCAGCCAATTTGTTAAACAAACCATTAGTTTGGTGGCAGAAGCTGCATATGTGATGAATCTACTAATTTATAGATCATTATTGGACATTAGTTAATTGCCAGGCAACTCTACATCCTAGGAAGTACTGAGGAAGCCTCTATTACCAAGGAGAGATTGGATATGTCAGCGCTTAATAATTACAGGGCTTATATTTCAGAATAAATGAGTGAATGGGTCTTACATTTTCCTAGTGTTCTGTTGCTACTTCCAGAATTGTTCCTGAATTTTCATTTTAAAATAAAAATTATACTATATGCTGAATATTTAAAAGAAATGTTTGAAAAGAAATACAGAAAAATTAGAATTAGTCTTTCTACCCAAAGTCACCTTCTGGATGCATTTTTAGGTACTACCCAGAAATATTATATATGAGAGATATATGTGGACTTTATAAAGTCTGTCCAGAAAGTGTCCAGCCATGTACTAGGAAAAATAAAGACACTTAGTGAGGAAGATATAAGATACCAAAACCATTGTACATAGGACAATGGCACCTCAGTCACCTTCAAAGTAGATACCTTGGGACCTCACACAGTTCTCTCAGCATCTCTTCCACTGTTCAAAACACTCTGCAAAATCCCTTGTTGGAATTGCCATCAGCCTGCCACCTTGTGTTTTCTTAAATTTCACTGATGATCTGAAATCTCTTCCCTTTCAAAGGTGATTTTAATTTTGGGAAAAATCAGAAGTCACAAGTCACCAAATCTAGGCTGTAGGAGGGCTGAGTCACCTGGCTGATTTGATGTTTCACCAAAAACTTTGCACAAGACATGATGCATAAGCAGGCATGTTGTTGGGATGAAGTTGCCAATCCCCAGTTGCCCATAGCTGCAGCCTCCTGAATAATCCGAATAGTTTCTATGGAAGAATGTTCAAGCTTAATGCAAAATTTGATGCAGATTCATTACTCTCTCAGTCATTTTGAATGTGGCAGTCACACAGTACACATGCTCAGTCAATGGCATCTACCGCCCCCACTGACTAGTACAGTGAAGTCATCATTGTTCATGCATGCGCATTCCAGTCCACTCTCCTTGGCCGCCAAGTTACGTTGACATGGCACAAACCATTCTCATTATCTTAACAATGTCTAGACTTTTTCTGGACAAACCCAATAATACACACATATGTTTACATATAGTGAGTAAATATATGTAAATATATACTATATATAGTATATATATAGTTTTTGTTTATATATATATATTCTCTCTCTACACTCACATATACACACATATGCTTTAAAATGCTACAGACAGGATCTTACTGTTTCATATCAGATTTCACTTAATACCATATTTAGGGGATTTTTACAGCAGAAGCAGTTACAGTCAATTCTTGTTTAATGGTTGCATGGTGTTCTATTATATTTTCATGTTTTTTATAATTAATGAGACGCTACTGATTATGTCTAAGTTTTATTTTTGTAATGATTATACAGATAACAAGATGAATGTATCTGTAACTATACAATGACATAATTTTGTGACATATACTTGTGTTTGTAAGGCAGATTCCTAATAGAGAAATTTCTGCAACAACAAATATTTATATTTAAAAATATGAAGCTGCCATATTTATTATACTCTAAACAGAAGAATATGAGAGTGCCTAATTTTTTTTTACTTTTTCAAACCTTTTATACTTTAAAACATTTTTATCTGTTCCAATCTGAAAATTAAGAAAATTGTGTCTAATTTTAAAAATTTTCCCTTATTTAATTCTGAATATAGTTGAACTTTTTTCCTTCCATATATCAATTAGTCTTGCATTTTCACATGTGTGTTTAAGAGAAGGTTAACCTGTCATTCAAAAGCTTTGCCTTTTTAAACAGTGTGGTTGGCTTTTGCTGATAGCTACATATTTTTTTAAAAAAGATTTTATTTATTTATTTTTAGACAGAGGGCAAGGGAAGGAGAAAGAGAGGGACAGAAACATCAGTTTCTGGTTGCCTCTCATACACCCCCCACTGGGGACCTGACCCACAACCCAGGCATGTGTCCTTACTGAGATTGAACCAGCAACCCTTTGGTTTGCAGGCTGGTGCTCAATCTACTGAGCCACACCTGCCAGGACTGATAGCTACATATTTTTATTCAGGACTTATTTTGATCTATTATCTTTATCCATTCCCATAGGGCTCCATAATAAAAAGACTATAGAGTATTTATCTAACTATTCCTGTTACTATCCTACAGTTTGGTATATGGTTGGCTTTCTCTTATATATGGGTATTGTGAAAAATTGACAAGGAGTTGACTGATGTAGTAAGCACCTGGGATAGCAAAGTCAATGAGCAAAGTGGCAAAATATTAACTATCATGGTAAACATTTAGCTAGCAAAATTATGAAGAAAACTACAAAGTTTGAAGGCAGCTTACTAAAAACTTGCTGCAAGTAAATAATCATATTTGCATAGTTTCTGATGCTGAATATTTTCACTTTAGTTTGTGACATTTATAATAAAATAATAAGTATTAAAAATACAGTTGAGATTTATTTATTTTTTGGTTATTTTTATCTTACCAATGTTGATATTTTATTTGTAAAGAGTTATTAGCCCAAGTGTGACTTTTTTAACATCCAAGAACCTGTTTTTCCTCTGTTAAAGTGGATATTTAATTTTATGAAGACAACAGAAAAATATAAATTATATAGAAAAATAGAAATTTATATGTTAAAATTTTATTTAACTTTCTGGAGAAATTTTTAAAATAAGGAATGAAGCAATCTTTAAATTGAATAAACTTAATATTTAGGATACTTTTTCAGGCCAAATATCTATTTGAATTAAGTATGCTCTATATATCAGATATGAAAGTCTCCTTTTTAAGCAGTGAATACCTTTAAGCATTGCTTGCATTATTTAAATGGATATGCGTTATTTCACTTTTCTCTTCATACTAAAAGTAACTGAAGGACTATTAGGCTTCATGGCCAATTGTTTTAAAGTCACAATTGCCCCGATTTTTGTTTGTGGTCTTAAAGTATAAATATTTACAACCTATGGTTCCTATACTGGAGCATCAAAGCAAATAACTTACATTGAATTCTTATCAAAGGTTTTGTAGAGGAATGGTGAAATATAGTGGGTGCCCCCTTCCTTATCCACAGGGGATACATTTTAAGACCCTCAGTGGATGCCTGAAACCATTGATAGTATCAAACCCTACATGTACTATGTTTTTTCCTTACATATACATACCGTCTCTTTGGCATATCTGAATTGCTAGCATCACTACTCTTGTGCTTTGAGGTCTTTATTAAATAAAATAAGGGTTACTTGAGCACAAGTGCTGTGATACTGAAGGAATCAATTAATGACCTAGGCAGCTACCAAGTGACTAACAGGTGTGTAGTGTAAACAGTGTGGAATTGCTGCACACCCCAGGCAGGAGTGAGTGAGATTTCATCACACTACTCAGAACAGCATGCACTTTAAAACTTATGAATTGTTTATTTCTGGAATTTTGTATTTAATATTTTTTGACACCAGTTGACCACAGGTAACTATAAGCATAGAAAGCAAAACTGTAAACAGACTCTCTATATGTAAAAGAAAAAATAAATTGCTCAGGAAATTGCTTGATATCATTAAAGAGAAAGGGCACTCTCATTAGGAGAATGGAGAGCTGTATATCTGCTAAGAGGACTGAGAGACCAGCAGAGAGCTAAACTGTTCTCCATAAAAGACAGGGAGGGAGGAATGGAATAGGGAGGAGGAGAAATACTGCTTCTGAAGATTCAGGAGGCAGAAAAAGGTGCATGGAAGTCATGTGGAGAAATGATGAAAAGGAAGGAGTAGGTGGCAGCTAGAGAGAAAAGTTGTAGGGGTTCTAGTTTTCTAATGCTGCATACAAATCACCCCCAAAATTTAGTGACATAAAATAATCATTTACTGTACTCCCAGATTCTGTGAGTCAGGAATTTGGTGAGCTAGGTTTGGCTGGGCATAACTTATTTGGGGTCTCTCACACAGTTGCAGGCATATAAGCTTGCTGGGGCTGCAGTCTTCTGAAAATTAGACCAGGCTGGAGGACATACTAGCTTGGCCAGTGAGTTAGTGGCTGGATGTTGGCTGGAGTTCTTGTCCATATGGGCCACTCCACAGAGCTGCTTGATGTCCATATGACATGAGAGCAAGCTATCTAAGGGGTCAAGTTGGAAACTACAATGTCTTTTGTGACAGCTTCAGAAGCTTCAGGAGGTGACAGCGTCACCTCCACTGTACACTATTGATCACTCAGAACCATTTTGATTCAGTGTGGAAGGAGGCTGGCCAAGAGCATGGAAGCCAGGAAGTAGGGACCACTGGGGCCATCTTGGAAGCTGGCTACCACATGAGGGTACCACAGGGATGTTTATGAGGGATTTAAAAATCATTTTTACATGTAATGTGCCATGGAACCATTCCCCAGACTCCTCACACAATTTTCAGTAAATCTAAAACATTTAGATTTGTGGAATTTGACTTTTCTATATTTGACCTTTTATATTGGAACCAGAAAAATCTCTGGAAAAATTCTGTATAGCCCCATTTTTGCCAAATTCACAAAGCCCTCTTCATCCACGCGAGATCACTTTTCCTTCTTCCTCTTTCCCTAATACCTGGAGGAGGAGACACAGAGACTTGAGTATCCAGAAAATGAACCAGGAAGGGTAAGGAGGAAATGTCTTTATTCAACAGCCCTGTGGTTAGGTAGAACTTCTTTTTCCAGTTAATTTCACCTTTGATTCATGGGGAAGATGATTAGTTCTGGAGAATGAGCTACTCATCAAAGTTACAGTCAAGTAAAGACAGAGGTAGAGAAAACAGGCCCTGAACCATTGTGGAAAGGTCTGAGGATCTGTCATTACTATTTCACATTTAGTCAAAGATAATTTGAGTAGCGATTGCCTTTTATAAATGCACTTCGTGGCACAAAGCTCCCTGAATACTCTCTAACAAAACTGTTACTGTGGGTCGATAAAATACTCAATAACATTTCCCTTTGGAACCCATTTTGAGAGATCTATTATTGTGATGAGTAGAATATGCTAAACACATAGACTATTATCTATTTTATTCTCTGCTGAGAATTATTGCAAAGGTACCAAAGCAGTTTGATTATCACAGGGAGACTTTTTATTTTCAGCTTTGTCAAGCTGTGTATTGAGTTGCTGTGCCTTCATTTAAACATTAAGTTCTGAAATTAATTTGCAATACATCCAGGGAAAAGACTCCTTGGTGTAAAGCAAAAAGCTACAAAAAAGTGGTAAATTTAGTTTCCTCAAAGACTTAAAATTAAATTTCAATTCAATTCAATTAACATTTTTTGAATGCCCGCAGGGAACATGGTGCTATACTATGGACTAGAATTTGAAATATGCAGAGGTTTAGGAGGGTTTCAAAGTTAATATTATGAGTTTGGGTAGAGAAAAATCAGAATTATTTAAACTGCATTCTTTTTGAAGTCTACATTTCCTTTGATGAATTCTCAAAATACTGTTCAATTTGATTGGGAACTCCCTGGGAATGGGGTGAGAACAGAAAACATCCCTTATTGGGTCTTAAATTTGGAAAGAAGAACTTTTTTGTGTTACTTCAATAAATGGGCTAAATAATAAAAATACTGGTTAAAAAATAAACTAAAATAAGCAAATAACAGTGTTGCTTTCAGAAAGACAGAAACAAGTCTTCTATACAAAGACATTAACATTTCAGATAGCACTCATTTACCCTTTAAGTGCCATGCTAAAAAATAACAAAATAGGGAGCATTCTAGTGTCACCAGGAACTAAGAATACTTTAAAAAGAGAATGGAGTAAATTTTATAACTGCTAGAGTTTTCCAAGAGATGTGACAAAATTCAACAAAATATGCCCACCTAAATGTCTGTAGAGCTCTCCTCGCCTGAACATGTTTTACAAACCTGCTGCTCCTTTTTTTCCTACAAAAATCAGAGATGTACTTAAAAGGAAAGCAGATTTAAGTTCTTTTTTAAGATCAAAAGGCACACCTTATCTTCAGTTGGTAAAAGCAGTGTCCATAGCAGATTCCCAAACATTAACACACTGTTTCTTCATCTCTGTTACACTTTCTTTTGTACTGTTTATCCTGTGGAACTCTTTTTAAAAATTATTTTATTTTATTTTATTTTATTTAGTATTATTTATTGAAAAGGTCCTCCTTTCCCACTGTAGTTTATGGCACTTTTGCTGTACATTAGTTGACTGTATAGTTGTGGGTCTGTGTGTGGACTGTATTTTGTTTCATTTTTCTATTTGTCTTTCCTTATACCCATTCTACACTGTTTTAATTACTGTGACTTAATATGAATGCTTTCTATTTGAAAGACCTCTGACTTAATTTTTCTCCAAGGTTGCTTTGAGTAGTCTGAGGCCTTTTTATGTCCATAACATTTTAGAATCAGCTTGTCAATATCAACAATAGCAATAAAACCCAGCTGGGATTTTAGTTGGAATTGCATTTAATCTCTAGAGCAACTTGAGAAGAGCTTAAACTTTACAATGTTGAGTCTTCCAATTCACAAAAACATGGTATATTTTATCATGTATATAAGTTTTAACTTCCCCCATAAATATTTTCTAGGAGAAATATCTAGGTTGTATAATGTATATTAGATTTATTCCTAGTGTTTTATATTTTCTTGTGCTAGGGTAAAGTTATTTTATTTTCCAATTGTTGTTCAGAAATAAATATACATTTTGTGTGTGTGTGTGTGTATAGATTTGCATCTAGAGATTTTCCTAAATTCACTTGTTCATTTTAATATTTCACTTGTGGACTCTTTTGGATTTTTCTGTGTATGAAACTACAGTGTCTGCAAATAATGGCAATAACATTTTTCTCTTCTGAAATTTATACATTTTACTTCTTTCCTTGCACTACTGTACTAGCTAGAATCTCCAGTTCACAACTGACTAGATAAGGTGATAGCAAACATCTTTGTCTGATTATTGATTTTAAGGAGAATAATTTAAGTATTTTACTACTAAGTCTGGTTCGTGGTAAGATTTTTTGTAGATAAGGGAGTGATTTTTATTACATTTATTTCAAGTATAACATTTTCATTTTTCTCTGTAGCTAATAATTTTTCATTTTTTTTCTTTAGCATATTTTCCTTCAGTTTAAGACTTGTTTCTCCCCACTTCTTCCAATAGTTTTGTAAAATGCCTCTCGACACAGTGTTCCACGTGGTCAAGCCTGTCAGTTAATTAGCTCCATTCTTTTTTTCTGGAGACATATGGAGCACATTCCCACTGGGTGGTTTTGATAATTCCCTTAGCCATCATTCTGGGAATTCAATTGCCTTCTTTTAGCTTCCAAATACTGTGCCCCCCTCCCCCCGATTTTTCTGTCTTCATGGCTTCCTCCATCATTCCATGGAGAACAACTTTAGCCATCATCTATAGCACCGATGGTACAGCGGGTGCCAGGACAGGTCTGTGAGGGCCTCACTGGAGAAAGCTGAGGCTCTGAGCCAAAGGGCTTTGAGACAGAAAGCATGGAGGGGAAAAAAAGCTGCCACACTCCAATTCATGACAGTTATGAGGCTGTTTTAATTAACACAAAATTTGGTCAATACCATACTTGAGTGTATATATTTTCCATACCATCTTTCAAAATGGCACAAAGTTATTTAAAAATAAATTCAAGTGAAACATTCATGGTGTTTCCTAAAATCAGTAAGATTTGTTGAAATTCAAAATGAATTATTTAAGATCCTGATGACCTTTTCTGTAAATAATGAATATTCATTCAATGGATATTTATCAAGTGTCTTCTCTATGCCAGGAATCAGTGAACAAAATAAACATAAATCTCTGCCTTCTCAGAGGAAGATAGATGATAAACATAATAGGAAAGTTAATTCTATAGAATAATAGAAGAAGATAAGAGATATAGGGAGCATATGGGCAATTAGGAGTCCTGGGAAGGATGCAAATGCAAAATACAATTTTCAATAAGGTGGGCACAGTAGGCTTCAGTGAAAAGGTGATATTTGAGCAAAGAATTGAAGAAGGCAAGTGAGTTAGATATGGGCCTATCTGGGAGAAGAGTACTGTAGGAAAGGGGAGCATGCTGGTGGGTTCAGGAACAGGAGGGTACTGATGTGGCTGAAGTTGAGTGTGCAAGGGAGAGTAGACAAAGAGATGAGGTCAGGGAGTTATCAATGGGACTAAATCATATAAGGCCATGCAGAGCATTGTAACTACTGGGCCTTTACGCTGAGTAAAGTAGGAGTGTTTGACAGATTTGGGGCAGAGGAGTGACACAATCTGGCTTGTATTTTGAAGGAATCACTTTGGGTGTTGTATTGATAAGAAAATATAGGGGTCAAGGGTAAAGATAAGGAGGTCAGGTTACGAGGCTACTGAAGTAATTCTGGTTGGTGGTTCTATTCAAAATGGTAGTGGTGTAGGTGGTGAGAAGTGATTGGATAACACTTCTCAAAATGTAGTGGTTTAAAATAATTTGTTATTTATTATAATCCTGTGGGTTGGCCAGATAATCCCTTTGATGGTTTCTTCTAGACTCACTCATGTGGCTGCATTTGCTGGAAGGCCAGTTGGGTCAAAGGTGAGAAAGATGGGCTTTCTCACATGCCAGATATCCCTGGTTTTCCTTTACCCAGCATCCTCAAGCAGTAGACCAGCTCCTTACGTGGTGGCTTCAGGGCAGTGTTCCAGGAGAGGGAATATGGAGGCTGCACCGTACCTAACTCAAATCACATAATACAGTTTTTAACATGTTTAATTTTTCAAAACAAGTCACAAGAGCAGTCCAAATATAACTGGAGGGGAAATAGACTCTGTATCTTGATAGGAGAAGCAGATAAGTTACATTACAAAGGGTCCTGCATAGAGGGATAAAAGGAGAAATATTTTTTATTATTTTTATTTTTTTAAAATATGTTTATTGATTTTAGAGGAAGTGGAAGGAAAAGAAAGAGAACGAGAGAGAAACATCAATGTGAGAGAGAAACATAGATTGGTTCCTTCCCACATGAGGATCAAACCTGCAGCATAGGCATGTGCTCTGAGTGGGAATGGAACCCACAGCCTCTTAGTGCATGAGACAGCGCTTCAACCAACTAAGCCATACCAGCCAGGGCATGTATGCATATTCTGAAGCCTCCTAAATTAGTTAGTATTTTGAGAGTGTAGGTTGAATATATGATGTGAGGGAAAGAGGGGCATCATGGATAACTCAGATTTTTAGTTTAAGCAATAAACAAGAAGGATTAAACATGATAGGTTTAAAAAAATCCCCCATTGCTGAGCTAAGAAAGAGTCTATGGCCAAGCTGCATCTGAATCTTGTCAATGTAGAATATGACTCACAATTTAAAGTCAACTTCTTTTTCTTGTTTTGAGTGGGGAGAAATATTATAGAGGAACATTTTACCCTCCTATAACCATGAAAAGACTACGAATTATACCCAAGGAAGATAAATTTTGGGAGGAGTGCATTCCGTGTTGTATGAATCTTCACTGGCAAGCCTCTGAGTGTGGGCGTGTGTATATGCTGTGTCTGTGTCTGGGTGTATTTTTGTGTGTGTGTGCGCACACATGTGTGTGCGTGTGTGTGTGTATCTAAGTAGTGACAACTGCTATGACTGATCTTTTTTTAGGTCTAGGGTACAAATGGTGAAGAAGGAGAAACAGGTCATTCCTTAGGTTGGCTGGTGAATACTTTTGGTTAGATTTTGCAAATATGCTGTAAAAATGGAAAATATACTTCTCTAGCAGGTTTGACAGTTTACCCAAGGTTAGGGGATTGGATTCTATGACCTTTGAAAGTCAGTTTGTACCCCAAGATTTCACATTCCAATTATGTCTGATAGATTATTTAAATAAATGATGGTCTTTTTATTAGGAAAGAAAATTGACTAGAATTCATTCTATTTGAGCTGCAAAAATTTGAAAATAGGTCAACTCTTAATTACCCAGAGTAATGGGGAACATCTTGGATGGATTATCCTAAACCACAGGTAATTAACAAAATGTGCAAATTAGGCACTGATTCATAGCATTCGTTAAAATTTGCATTTAAACTACTACTTAAGCAGCCTACATTTGTAAATGAGCAAATCAACATGGTAAAAATAATTTTAAGATGGATACAGACGTTTTAAAGGAAATACAGAGTTGAGAAAATTGCTGACAGTCTGAACAACCTGGAATATTTTGTATTCTAAAATTCAAAACTTTGAGTTAGAACCCCAGAGGACATTTGACAGGTTTTATTATCCCATTTCTGTAAAAGCCAGGGAGAGTCCAGCAGAGGTGTTCCACCCCCTGGCAGCCTCGCCCGGCGGCCCAGAGCTGTGGAGCCCTGCTCTTTGTGCTGGTGCTCAGGCCTACGGAGCCCTCTCTCTCTTCACCCACTTCTGCGAGAGAGCTAATAGCAGCAGAAAGTCTAGGGCAAGTGGGGAAGTAAGCAGGAGAAACTAGAGACATGAGTAATAACAAGAAAACCCTTAACTGATTATGAAAACCAAAATTTAATGTTGCTCCTACATTATCCTCAGTTTTTCAAAAAAGCACTTGGTCTAGAAGGATTTGTTATTCTGCCAGATTTTTGTTGTCTGTTATAATATATTTTTTTGTTATTTGCTGAAATTATTTGCTGAAATAATCCATGATGTTTGTGTTTTTATTTTTACTGATGATAATTAGTTGCAACCTATAATATGCCCAATACTGCAAGGAACACTTTGTTAATGTTATCTCCTGCTTACTTCTTAGAACGGCGTTGGTAGTGAGAATTATTCTCATTTTACAGCTGATTCTCATAGAAGTTCATGATAACATGTGGTAGAGGTGGTGTTTAAACTCAGGCTTGTCTTTATAACACCAAAGCCTATGTTTTTTCTACTAGGCTAGTGGTTTTCAAAGTGTGTCCTCTCATTAGATTAGCTTTAACAACCCCACACCCCCACACCCCATGCCCCAACCTCCCAACCAACAGAATGTGCATCTCCTGGGAACTTGCTGGAACTCTAAAATTTCAGGCCTCACCTACTGAGTCAGAAACTCTGAGGTTGGAGACTTGCGATCTGTGTTTTCACAGGCCTTATGAGTCACCTTTCACAGGCAATTCTGACCCCTGCTCAAATTTGAGAACCGTGGTTTTGAGAGTATAGGTCAAATGTGTGATGTGAGAGGAGAGGCATCATTGATAACTCAGACTTTTGGTTTAAACAGCAGACAAAAAGGAGTTGCGACAACTGAGATAGGTAATACTGTGGATAGGTTAGGGGAACTGAAGGATAGGCTATGCTTATGCCATGCTTTGTTTTTGTTTTTTCTTTTTCTTTTTTATCCTTACCCAAGGGCAGGCCTATTGACTTTAGAGAGAGAGGAAGAGGAAAGAGACAGATGGAGAAAAATATCAATGTGAGAGAGAAACATCAATTGGTTGCCTCTCTTACATGCCCCAACTGGCAACCAAACACACAACCCAGGTGTGTGTGCTGACCAGGAATCAAACATGTGACCTTTTGATTTATGGGACAATGCTCCAACCAACTGAGCCACACCAACCAGGGTTACCATTCTTTATTAAAAGTATCTTTATTATTTTTAACTAGAGGCTCAGAATTGTTACTGTTGCCATATGAGAAAAGATGTCAATAGTCTAATTTAATCGAGTTTTTTAACTGGACTTTCTGTTTCCAATTTCTTCCACTCTCAGTTTTTCTACTTGAAGCAGCCAACGCTTCCCCAAAATCATTCAAGGAGAATATTGCATATTCTAAATCAGTGGTTTCCAAAGTGGACTATGTTTAATATAGGGGTTAACAACACCATTCATTGAGTTGTTGAAAGGAAGTATTAGGATTTCTAATTATATTAATTTATACCTAAGAATCAGAACAAAATAAACTTTACTAACATTTCATTTGGGTTGAAAGTAATGCATGGATTTATATATGAATATGTATACATTGGCTGCAGGTATAGGCTTCCCACCTTGGGTCCTGGCTCACATACTCTTGGTCCACCTTTGTACTCTGTTGTGTGGCAACCAGCTGTGCACAGGCATAACCCATAAACCTCATCCTTTGGCTGTTCTATATCTCTTTCAGCTGTTATGCTGAGCTTTCTCTGTCTCTGTCCAACCGTTTTCAAGTATGTGCAAAACTTGATACAATGTGAAACAGGAGCCAGTGGATAAATAGTTGCCTGTCCCACGTCCCAGAGGAACAATTCTGAAGTGCAATCTGCTTGGCTTCTCATAGTGTATGTAGCATGACTGATCTCATTGACCCTTAATAGTAACTAGTTCAATTATACACCTTTGGATTGACCTTTGACCCTAGCTGCCTCTTTTTTGTTTTTCAGTTCCCACTTTTATTCTTGGGGGATCACTTCTGAAAATGAAGCCCCTGCATAGAAGCCAGTGTTTTAGACTCTTTTGGGGGAAGAACGAGGCTAAGTAGGGTATATGCTAACACATCTTTTTTAAAGGATCTAAGATAAGCATCTTGGAAATTATTCTCCTAAAGAATCAATTACCAACTTTTTAAAAAGACATGAACCTATCAGATGATGTTCTAATGTGTGCTGTTTTCATGGCCATTATTATCCTCTAACTCTATGCCTTCTTCTACCACTCCAGTAAGCATATTAGATGCAAGTCAGTAAAAGTGTGGTTATTATGGTGGTATTCTTAAATGTACTTCAATTTGTAGATATAGCTAATCAAGCATAGTCTTTCATACTTTATCATGAATACCAAATTATTTTAACAATTCAGTAACTGATGGTAATGCTGTGATCCTTTGGTTGAAAACTGTCAAAAGAGACTTGAAAAAAATGTAAAGCAAACAGATTCAGGTTTACAATCTGGAACTTCATGGTAACAGTTATTTTTCATGTTTAAACAACTTCTTAAGTCATTTATTTGTAAACTATTACTTCTTTGTGCTAGAGAATAAGGTAAGAACTTTTTATCATTTTATTTCTTGTTCAAAAATAGCCACCTCTATGGTATTTTTCCGCAAAACTCATAACCTTAGTCTAATGAGAAAACATCAGAAAATCCAAATTGAGGGACATTTTACAAAATATCTGCCCAGTACTCTTTAAAACTGTGAAGATCCTGAAAAACAATGAAAGACTGAGAAATTGTCCTAGTGCAAAGGAGACTAAGAAGACATGACAAGTAAATACTCTGTGTTGTCTTAGATTGAATCCTGGAACAAAGAACACTAGTGGAAAATCTGGTGAAATACGAATAAAATCTATAGTTCAGCCAGTAGCATTGTGACAATATTAATTTCCTAATTTTGAAAAATGTGCCACGATTTTGTAAGATGTGTTAACATTAGGGGAGACTGGGTGAATGGTATATGGGCATACCCTGTACTATCTTTGTAACTTTTCTATAAGTCTACACTTACTTCAAATAAAGTTTATGTAAAACAAACAAACAAAACCACTCTGGTAGACTGAACTCTGGCTCATGTGGGCAGTATCTTTCCTGCAGGTCACAATGAGGAAAACTTTAAGAAAATGTGATCTATAAAGGTAGATGTACATGTATAAAGAAGTGAAGTCTACACAGGTAAATGAGAACACTCAGCTGAGATTTTGTCAACACTATAGTCTGTGTTTTTCCTCATTTAGAGACTTTCTGGTACAGTGTGATCTAGTTACCCCAAGATGCCACTTGTCATTGCCAAAAATCTAGCTGTTTCTTCAGGAGATTAAGCAGTGGACTCATCATCTTTTGTAATTTTTTTTTCTATTAGCAACTCTCAGGGAATACTTTTGCTGTTTCCCATGGGATGTCAAGCACTTCAGAGATGAAGCCCCAACTCTAAAGCTGGAAGCCCTATTTTTGAACCAAGCATTTAATGAATAAGAACTCCACAAAGTTGCAAAATCTGCTCTTGAGAAACCCTGACAATTAAATATTCTGTAGCTTTAACTGATAATCATGCTGTCAGTTAAGCATTTTGCATTTTAAAACAGCTGGATATCTCTATGAATTTCTGTGAAGAGAGTTTGATGCAGAAACTTTTAAAAATATGGCTTGCCACATACCAGGAGGTATCAACAATCACCAAGCTGTCATACGGTAACTACCTCTTCTGCCTGAATTGAAGGGTACGTCTCATGTGAATCATTGGGTCTATGGTGAGCTCTGCCAGCTGTTAATTTTGGAGTCATTTTCATATTAAAACCAAGTATGTGCTTAAAAGTCTTCTTGGGTCATAGCTAATAATAATAAAAAAGCAATGTTTCTGAATCATGAAATGAAATATAATTAGAAATTAAACTTGGTTCGAATAAAATGTATTTTCCATTTTAATCCATTTAGAAACCTGGCTGTGATAAATGCCAAGGGAGTATATGCCAGTTCACAGCAGTAAAAGTGCAGAAGTGCCAGGTTAGTATAATGTGATCATTATGTTTATGACTAGATACATGTAAACAGATCCATCAAAATCTGTCTGTCCTTAGGTAGGTAACAAAACTAGATCAAGAGATCTGGCCCCAATCCCAGATGACTTTCTTTTCCTTTCTCCATCATAAACCTGATACTGAAGTTTCAGTGGAGCTTGATTGTGAACAACTTTTTAAAAATGGAATTATGGGGAGAAGAAAGTTTTTTCAAGTCTGAATTCAGATTTCTTTTAGATGAAATGGAACTAGAAAAAAACCATAAAATTTAGCCTATATTGTAACTTGTATTTTTATTAGTAGTAGACCCTTGGAATTATTGAATTTTGTGACTTTTGACTAATGGACAGTGAAAGTAGGGCTGCTGTGCTGCATATACAATGACAATGGCAACCCAGAATTGCACAACACAGCTCTCCATTCTGAAGCCTATATCTTTCCTATTTTGTCATTATGCTGAGGAATAAATTGGAGCCATGGGTGCAATGATGTACAAGTGAGACTTTAGCTGGTGAATATGCCTTACTTACCACCCAGCCACGACATGGCCGATGACTTGTTATATATGTAGACACACTCAGGGAGTGGTTGTAAAAGTAGATGTGAAAAGAAATCTAATTGCTTGCACTAGTGGTGAAAAGGAAAACTAGTAAGTTAGGAGGGATAAAAAAACTATGAAAATGAATTTGGCAAGTTGTGAAGATCTCAGGTTTTATCTTGTACAACTGTAAAGAACTTGCTTTTTCAAAAATAAAATGGTAGCATATAATTTCCTTTGTTATGTAAGAATATCAGTAAACATCTTTTGAACTACTAATTTTGATTTTAACATGGTTCTAGATGCCAAGGATTGAGGGAAAATGTGATCAGAGATGGCATTATTTATCAAAAGTATTCAAAGCTTTCTGGGAAGACAAAAGTAATCTAGAAGACACAATTCAAGAATAATAACTGTATCATTGTAAGAGTCTGGCCAAAAAAAAATTACACTGAATTAGGAGTCAGGATAGGTGAGTTCCAGATCCAGTTTGTAAAATAGTCCCTCTTCAATACCTCCCAGAACTAAAGGGCCCCAGCAGCCGGGGCCCCAGTTTAACCCAAGACCCTCACACATCTGGTGTCTATAATTTATTGGACAGACTGGGACACGTCTGAGAGTGAAAGGGGGCTTCATGAATAATTATTCTAAGACAACTGAATCCATTGGAATTGTTCTGGGTGAACCAGAAGGCAAAGCTACCCTAACTGCTGTACTTCTAGGCCTCTGTCTGATCCTTTCGATAGGTCTCTTCCCAGTGAAAAATCCTTCCTTGGAGTATATGTGTGCTTCTATTGAGTGATAAGTGCATATACTCATTCCTTGCTAATATGCAAGGAAATAAAGCATCCCATGTTATTTGAGAATTTTGGAAATTCTGTGCTTGTTAGAAGAAAACCTAGCAACCCAAAGGAGACATTTTGGTCCAGACAAGGTTCTCCGGTCACTTCCATAGCCTCTGCCTAGGCAGCATCAGAGCAGCCCTTTTAAAATAATCACTGATGCAGATACTAATAATACAAACTCAAGGAAGTTGCTTTGTAGATGTTAAGGTCATAATAGTATAAGCCCATCAGCAAATACAGATGTGCTTATTCTGCACAGGGGGTTATGCTATGTGTACAACATGCACATAGCTATGTATGAACAATAAAGATATGAAACTTATTGTTAAAGAAATAAGTAACATGGGACAGCATATGCAAAATATTTATTAGGAAAACAAAGACCACAAGACCTAGAAAAAGGGAGAGATAACTTAAATTTTGCATGAACCAAGAAAGCAGGTAAGACTTACATGGGCCAGGTTATATGTGTGTGTATGTGTGGGGGGCAGGGTGGAGAGGACAACCAGATTGCCTATTTTTCAGTTAATACAAAGGAGATGAAAAATTCTCTTCTCTAAATTTGACTTGCCGAATTCTATAAAACTCGAATTGTATTTTCCCCTCAGAACTTAATTTATATAACTTCAAAATGTGAAAATTCAAGCTGCAAGACAGATTTCATTAACACTCCATGTGTGTGTCAGCTGTGATTGAGGTAGGTGTGCTCTAAGACAGTTTGGTAGAAGTGCCTTTGTCTAAATGGTGCTTAGGCATAACAGTAGCCTTGATGATGTACTTTATATTAAGGTAAATTTGTAGAGAGGCTTCGTGTGTGAATGTATTGTGTAGTAAATACACAGCCAACCGCAGATTTATGAGCATTGTTATCCTGTTGTACAGATAGTGCCTCCATTGAATTTAATGAGCTGAAGTAGGTGAACAGTTCATTCTAATCTGCTGGTGCCTGAGACTCCCATAGTCCCTGGACTGATTGAACATATGTCCTTCTCTTGTTTTAAAAACCTAAGGTGCCTTTCTGATAAACAAGTCTCTCTTGAGGGTAATGACATAGGAAGTGATTTTGAAGACATTTTCTTCCATGCACTGATTGAATGCTACCCTGAGGCAGATACCTGTTGCAAAGCTGAGAGGTGATTTGTCAAATCCAAGATCCATGGCAGATTTGCTTTAATTGATTCTTGTTCCTTTGCATGAGTTTATTACCTTAAAAATGCCTTAGATTCTCTCACCCATATGTTTCCTTTACTATTAAGAACAAACATTGGCAAGAAAACTCTTTTGTGCTCCTTTATGTGATAATTTCGAACTGATTCTACCATGTTTATCCTAATTAGATTAGAATCATGGAAGATATGGTATGCAAAACCTAACCTGAATTTCCACCTTATTTTTAAACCACTAATAAATGAATTCACTAAAGAAGCATAGAGAATAGAGTTTTAAGATCTCTAATGGAGGATTTGAAATCCCACAGGGCTACATTTATACATGAGAAGAACACTGGTGAAGTGAAACAATTGGCGTACTTCAATGGCAGTGCTCCTGGTATTTTGAGTGGGACACCTTGTGTGTGTGTGTGTGTGTGTGTGTGTGTGTGTGTGTGTGAGTGTGTGCATGTGTGCATGTACATGTGTAAGCCTGTCTAGCTTATTGCAAGCCTTTTAGAATCCTAGAGAGCAGGAGAACATCCCAGTTACTGCAACCACCAGACTCATCCCACCACAATCCTCCAAACAACGCTCGAGGTACAATTTGTTGAAGGTGGTAAAAGAGTAAATGCTAACTAGATGAGTAATTTCCAACTTGAAAAAGCTATGTTTTCAAAGATGACTTTGATGGGTTAAAATCTATGACTTTTTTTTTATATAATGAAAGATAAAAATGATGACTACGTCCTTAAGCTTCTTCCATTCTTGACCCCCATGCACAACCCCTACACTAAATTCTCCAACTAAGCCATTTAATTTCAATATTTAAATCTGTTTCCCTTTTCCTAAATTAGATTCTTACATTAGATTCTTCTTAAAGTCTTTCTGATCAAGGAGACTTTACAGAGTTACCTATATTTCAGGAGTCTATTGACTTAGGACCAGATTTTGGCCTGGTCAGAACTTGTTCTTAGCTCATCTTATTCTCAGTGACTTAGTTCCTATCTTGCATCCCAGGTGCTGATAAGATCCCTATCTGGCCTTTATCTGCTTTCCATCCTGCCTTACTTCTTTATATGCTGCCATTGTCAGAATCCTGAATGTTGTTCCCTTCAGGCAATTTGTTTGCTGCTCATTGTGGAGACTTTCTGTTATCAACCACCACCTGGACATGTGGTTATACCTTCTTTCCAGGCAGAAGATACTATGTCCACCAGCTTATTGCTATTTCTCCCTAAAGTTGTTTGTGGGTGTTACCTCCATTGCCCTGGCCAGTCTTCAGCTTGTCATAGGATGGGCTTCCCCGAGCACCAAGGTCAACAGCTATCCCACGCTACTGTGAACATGATGCAGCAGAATCAGGGGCCTAGAGGTGGGAAACATGGAAGCAAGGCTTTTGCAGTACAGTAATTAAACAAAACTAAAAACAAATTGAATAACAAATAGTTGCTTAATCATTAAGGCTGGTGCTTAAAGTAAAGTAGTCTTAATTAGGAAAAAAAAGGAGATACGTGAAAATTATTTTAAAAATTTGAATTGTCTGAGCCTTTGAAGCAAGGTCTTCAGAAACTGATGGCAATGACTATTATGATTAATTTCCCTTCAGAACTTATGGACTTACTCTTCCTTGATATGGAAATATCATTAGCACTATCCTTAGGCTGATCAGCAATAATTAGGATAATTTTTTTCTTCACAATGAAATAAAAAAAGAGATTTTCCCCTCTAGGATAATTGAGTGAAAAATGAAGAGAGAGTGAAATGAAGGAAAACATTAAAAATAAATTTCTATATGCGAGTAAGCAAAATTGTAAGAGCTTGATGGGGAGATGGGAATAGTAGATAATGTACCTAAATAATAATAACATTATTATTATTTTGGAGGAGGAAACATTTTGTTTTATTTGTTACAGATATCAAAAGAGACAAAAATAATGAAAAATGAGTCTCCCTTACACTTTTTTCCTCCCACTGATCAGGTTGCCTTCCCCAGGCAACAAATGTTACAGATTTCTCATGCATCTTTCCAGAGCATTCTGCACATATACCAGCACTTGTATGTGTGCATGCATTAATACACACATACACACATATAACATATGAATTAATTATTTGGGTAAATTTGTGTTTGTTTTTGAAATCTCTAGTGACCAGAAGGCTCTTTTCTGTGTGCATACTTGAGGCCTCTCAGTTGGGCATCTGTGTGGGGGTGCAGGGCAGGGACCAGGTAATTTACTGATGAGTCCTGTACCGCCACCTATAGTTACTTCCTCAGAGAGAATTCCTCTGGTCTCCTGTGTTGTGGGATTGTCTGGAGAAGGGATTGGTGCTCTCATTACTCACTGTGCAGATGGTGTTCAGTGTAGTGCCTCATCCCTTCCCTCCACTGTGCCTGATTTTCCCAAATTTGGATCCTTTTTTTGGTTCTAATTTTCTAGATCATAAAAATTATCCTCCTGTGGTGATGAAGGAAGAGTTGTCACCAGCCTACACAGGGTGAGAGAGAAAAACTGGGGATCTAAGTCTTCCTTAAGTAGACTTTCAGTTGACCCCAATTTCTGCCCTCTCCTCACCCCACTTTCGGATGTGCCTGCTGCTTCCAATTTGAGTCTGCCCTAAGTTCTGTGCTATGAATTGATGTATTAGTTTCCTACTGCTGCCATGGCAGATTACAACAAACTAATTGGTTTAAAGCAACACAAAGGTATATCTTACAGTTCTGGAGGTCAGAAGTTCGAAAGGAGTCTCCATGGGACTTAAATCAAGGTATTGGCAAGGCTGTGTTCCTTTTGGTGACTTCAGGGGAGAATATGATTCTTTGCTTTTTCTGGCTTCTACAAGTTGCTTTTACTCCTTGGCTTATGGTCCCACATCACTCCAACCTCTGCTTCCATCATCGTATCTCATCCTCTGACTCTGCCTTTCCTGCCTCCTTCTTTCTAGGGAGCCTTGTGATTCCATTGGGCCCACCTGACAATCCAGGATGCTAACTCTGTCTTGAGACCGTTAACTTAATCATACTTGCAGAGTTTTCCTTTGCCATGTAAGGTACCATATTACAGTTCTGGAAATTAAGGCATAGATATTTTGGCGGACCATCATTGAGTTTACCACAGTCGATTTGGTTCTCACTGACTTTCTCTTCTGCAGCCAGTTTGGTTGCAGTTTTCTTACTCTGCAGTCAGTTACCATTCATCCATCTGCTTTTCATCCTCTGCATTAGTATGTTGACCTGTTTTATCTGCTGTCACCTCCACTCCCATTCTCTGTTTTTATGGGCTTATACCTTTTATAATCTTCTATTGTCATTTTAAAGGTGTGTCAATCTTCCATTTGTAACTGGAAGTCCTCATTTACTTTACAGAAAAGAAATCTCAGATGCAGAGAAATTACATGACTTGCCCAAGGCAATAAAGGTAATTAGTGGCAGAAATGAACTTTTGTTTAAGAACAGAAACAATTCTAGTACACTAAAGAAAATGGAATTTCAAAGTTAAAATGCCATGCTAGAAAGAAACCATATTAGTTCCTATTGATAGATTTAGGGTGTTTTCCTAATCAGGAGATTTTCAGAGTTGACTTTTTGGTTATCATTTCAAAGATATGAATGCCGCCCATGTCTCACAGAACTGTTGTGAGAGTTAATGATAAAAGTTTCTGTGAAAGACTTAGAATGCTTCTCCTAAACACAAGCAAGCGTGCTGATAATTCAGGGAATGCCAGCAATATCCTCTCAGTGTTGACTTGTCAAATGTGAGTTATGTATGGTCAAGAAGTAACATGGGATTCAATTTATTTAGTTACTAGGACATTATTCAGAGGAAAGTGGTATACATTTTCAAGCCCAGAACTGACTAAATTTCCTGTTCCATAATTTAATGAATAAGCTAAGCTTTCACTTGAGAAAAAGTAAGATGTAAAAGAGGAAAAACAACAGTAAAGGATTTCAAAGTATCAATTTACTTTGGTGTGTTCTAAAATAGAATTTCCAGGCAGACAATGCAATTATAATCGGTAAAGGTATATAGAATCCCATACTGAAGAATACTAACTAGGTTTCCCCCTTACTATGTGTTTTTCAGTCTTCCTATGAAGTGAGAAAAATGAAAGACTTGTGTCTCTGTCTGCCTGGGGATTTGTTAAAAAAAAAAAAAAAAAAAAAGGGAAATGGAGGCAAACATAGAAGTAGTTCTCATGTCTCAGGACCTGGATAAAGAGAGGGGAATTGGGGGGAAGGGGAGAGAGAAAAGGAGGGAGGCAACTATTAAAAATATCTTTATGATTGAAAGGGTGTATTAATTTTTTCTTAAAGTAAACCTTTGTTATTTGAAAGTCTACATCACTGTCTTATTTAGTGATAGAGATTCCTTCTGAAAGAGAGGTGCACTCCCTCTCCCTTTCCCTTCTCTGATGGACGTTGTGAAAGCCTATAACCCTCTTTTCTGTGTTTGGAGGCTACGGTTCCTAGCACAGCTAATCATTTAGTGGGAAAGAAGAAAGCACAGGAGTCCTGGCATGAAGGAGAAGTGTCTTCTAAGCCAACAGTTACTTTAGTGTCTTTTATTGTCTCACTAAGCTAATATTCCATGGCTCTTAAGACATGGCCATAGTTATTACTCTCACTGAACTCCTGTTATATATCAGAAAATATTAATACTATAAATGACCCTAGGTTTCAAATTCGTTTATTTTAAAATTGAGACCCTACTCTGCTTTTTTGTTTAACTGAAACCTATAGTTCTTTTGCTTAAGTAACAGTTGAAAAATACCACTATTCTGAGAGAAGAAGAAAAATATGTTTGCCAAAATATTTTTGGTCGTTTTACTCTAAGTCTATGTATAGTTGCAGGTAGAAAGAAACCAGAGCTGGCTTGGCTTTCTTTGTAGAAATAGAGTTACATATTGGAACTGTTACATATTGGAACTGTGCTAAACTGAGAAGTGGGCCTGATGGGTGTCAACGTAAGAAATATTCAAGCCCGTAGAGAATTTTTGTGAGTTTATTTGAGCCAAATTGATGACAATTGCCTGGAAGCAAAACCCCAATGGATTGAGGAAGTGTTCCAGAGAATCGTGGTTCTGTACCCTGCTTTATACATTACAATCAAAAGAGAGGACATAAGTGGGTACATGAAATCCACTTTAGGGAGGAGGAGAAAGCAAAGCGGGGAAACTTCTGGGATTGGATAAAACGTAAAATGATAGACACATACTTTTTTACATAGGAGGGTATAGGATAGTTAACAATCAACAATCAACATGATAATAATAACAATGAGGGGATTTGTGGTCTCCCCTTTGGTGCTCTGGTGCAGTATCTGCTTTGAGGGGCTAGAAAAAAGAAATTACTATAGTATTCAAAGGTATGTTATTGTAGATGCAAAAAACAATATGCAGGCTTAATTAAAGTAAAGATCGACTTTTGTCAGCCAAGATCCTAACCTAGGACACGACTGCCTGCTGTAAACAGCTTTTAGTTAATAAATTTTCATTTCAGACCATACTTTGTAGTTACTTCATGTCTCTGAGTTTGTAAGGCTGCCACGCAGGCCTCCCCTGAGCTTGACAGGTTTGTGTGTGGCCCCCTTTTTTTGTCCATGTGGGGTTCAGGACAGTTACTCCAGAATATGACACTTTGATATCTTCAATGTTTTAAGACAAAGAAATTTGAGAAAATGGTAGAAGCTGGAAGGTCACTTTGACTTTCTCTCACCTGCCTCCCCTGAAATAGGTCATAAAACCCTCAACTAAGAGGTGCCCTTCCTAATACCTAGAGTAAAGGAGCATCCTTATCTTTAAGACAGAAGGACCCCCCCGAAAAAAAATCAGAACAAACAGGCCTTGTTAAGTTTCCCCTAATTATTATACTCACCTCACACTCTGATCTCTCTTATTTCTTCTACATGACTGTCTGCTTTCATCAAACTTAGCATAAAAATGCTCAGGCTTAATTCTTTCTTTAGGTCTTCATTTCCTTTTGAAGGTTTTTGTGCCTTCTAAAATATATTAAATAAATTTGTATGCTTTTCTTCTGTTAATCTGTGTTTGTCAGTTTAATTTTCAGATGCAGACAAGGATCCTAAGGGGGTCCAGGAAACATTTTCCTTCCCTATAGGGATTAGGGCACATTTGGGACTTTTGAGGATGCAAATGCTTCCAGCTAAGGAGGAAAGCAAATAAATAAGCACAGAAAAAGAATGCCTAACATTAAACACTTTTCTGTGGAACTAACCATTCTTTGACTTGTTTTGTCTCATTGATTAAGTACAAGGAGTCATGTGCTTATAGGTGTGCAGAATTATCAGAAGAGCTGTTTTATCTTATGTACGTGTTAAGAGCATGAATGCAAGAGTATCAGGTTATTTAATGGTTAGTCTTTAACTGCTGGTCCCCAGACCCAATGGCTCAGGCTTTCTGTGTATAAGTTAAAGAAACTAATTTGATGTACAGTAGCTAGAAGAAAAAGTTAGAAAGTTTTCTTTATGAACTTCCACATTTGCAGATTCTCTAGATGAGAGTGATAATAACTAGTAATTACTGAGTATTCATGATGTGCCACAGACTTTTCTCAGGTCTGTTTTCTATGACATGTGATTCCTGTTTTCAGAGGAAATGAAGGAAAGGTCATTCACTTGCCCCAGGACATACTGCAAGGATGTGGCAGAGAAGAGATCTGAATCCAAGATGTTTGGTACCAGAAACTTTGCTTTTGACCACCATCCCTGTAGCCTTGTTAAAAGTTGAAAGAAGTAAGCTGTAGTCTTTCATATACCCTAGGCTTTAGTCAAATTGGATTAGATGTTCTTTCTGTACAAATAAATTCTCAACTCTGTACCTTTACTCATGTTTTTTTCTGCTCAAAGTGCTTTTTCTTTCAAATGCTGTATTCCCTTCTTTTCATGTAAAACCATTCCTCCAACTCAAACAATATCCAGTTCAAGAAGTTTTTTTATGAGCCTTCATAGTAATTAACCTCTCCTTTTCTGAACTTCAGAGGTGTTCTATGTTTTCCTCTTTGGTGGTTGTTTTATTTATTTGATCATCCCTATTAAATTCCAAATTACATGAGAACAGAGCCATTTTAATGAATTATTTTTTATTAAATTTATTAGAATGACAATGGTTAATAAGATTAAAAAGGCTTCAAGTGTACAATCCTATGAATTCTATGATGCATCATCTGCATATTGTGTTGTGTGCCCACTACCCAAAGTCAAACCTTCTTTTTGCATTTCTTTATATTCCTGGCCTAGGCTGTGCCCATGATAGATGCTTACAAATTTGTATAATTATTATTCCCAATAGACATTTCCAAGTTGTGCATACTGTATTTTAGGGAAAATTGAAACCATGGGAAATGATTAATATATACACCCTGTTTTCTGTGTGTCTATATATAATTGCCTCCATATAATTGTCTCATTGTGATTTCTCTGAAAGAAGTCCACAGATACAGTTACAGGCCTAAAGTTTATTTAATAGGACAAAATAGATTTTCAGAGATGGTTATATAAGGCAAGAGATAACATAGGGATTAAACAGAGATATGGCTTCCTCGGCCTTCCACAATTTCCTATAGGGGATGGCTATTTTATAGAGCATGGAAGAGGTGGAAGAGGGAGCTCATAGGGCTGCTCAAATGCTCTCTTGTTCTGTTCGGTGGCTTGTTTTCTCTCCTGTTCTGTGGAGTGTTGCCAAGTAAAGCAAGGAAACAAATTTTAGGAAATGGTGAAACACTGGTAAGGGTGAGCCCTGAAGCTTCTCATTTGTTCCATTTCATTCAATCCATGTTTTTACCTGAATATTTTTTCCTTTTTATTTACATTCCCTTTTCAATTCTACTTCTGTCCCTTCTTCCATTTTCTTAAAAAAATTATTTTCATTCTAATTAATTTTCCTCCAGATTCCTCGTGTTTATTCAAAGGTCTGCTGTTCTTATGAGTAGTTCATCTTTCCAACGTCCTGGGGACACTTTCACTCTTTGGTTTCTCTCCTGCTTCAGTTAGTCTTTTGTTGTTCACATTTCATTTATTTACTTTTTCAGAGTCAATAACAGAAACACTTTCTTCTTTGTAGCAACCCTGCTTCCCTTAGAAAAACATCTCCTTGTATGAATATGAATAAGGTCTGGAAAGAAAAACCCATAACTTCAAAACATTCAGGAAATTAATAGGGGGAAGCTATAAACTGGTTGTCAAGGAGGCAAATAAACAATACATTCTGAAAAATCTTCAATAATCTTGAGGCAAATGTCTGCTTTGTGACAAATGACAAATGATGGAAGTAGGGGGAAGGGTACTTAACTCTTAAGATATTGCTGATTTCCTTCCCCACCATCAAAAATAATGATGGACAAGAGAGTCTTGTCGAAGGAAAAGTGATTATTTTCTTGCACAATGCAATATATTTTTGTCAAGTGCTCTAAGCCTTCTATGGTTTTAAAATGTATTGGTGTTTTGAGGAAATTGTTTTGAATGGTTGTGCTAAAAACAAACAAACAAACATATACTCAGTTTCTTCTTTAATCAGGTTACTTTTCTGCCCTAACTAAAGTGACTGAATTTCACCTTATAGCAAGTGTACTTTATTTTCAACTATGGTAGAATTTCTTTATGACTTGACTTATAACATGAATTGGCTATAATACAGCTCAAAAAAACCTGCCTAAAATGAATTCATTGCAAATAATAAAAAGCTGATGTCCTATGATTGGCATTTACTTATGTTTCTTTCATAGTAGAATTCTCTGTACAAAGATATTTAGGACTAGTCATGGATGCTCATGTGGCACATGGAAGTCTTGACAAATGTGATCAGTGAGACTGAAGAGGGAAGGAATATTCCTTTATTATTTCCATATGATTTTTTTTTTGAGAAGTGGGCAAGTATAACATCCCTATATTTGCCATTAGACTCTGCCAGCGTATTTTTTGAAAAAACTATATAAATTAGTATACTGTAATCAAGAGAGGAATTTTACATGTTTCATAGTCTATGCTTGGTTTTAATTGAAATAAGAAATCTATAGTCATGTTATGGGCCTTCTATCAGAACATGTATAATGCTAACTGATAAGAACAAAATAGAGTAGCTGAATAATAGAATGAGACCACTTAGCATAACAAGATGTATGTTTCCAGTTGGGTGTAGGATTCACAGCATTTAAAGTGTGGCTAATGAAATCAATGACTGGACAAGACCTGGCATGAACTAAGGAAAAGGAACCCAAAGAAAGTTAATAAAGAGAAGTGGCTGTCTAGGGCTTTTAACTTTTGGCTGTCTAGATCAGTTTATCAGAGAGAACAAGAGGCAGGCACTCTTAACAAATACTAGGTTCAAAATCAAATTTCCATATTGCTGGCTAGTACCTTTACTAGGGTCCAGGAATAAATGAAACTATTTTGTAATGAGAGACTAACATGTTCGATCCTTAAAATACTGAAGTCAGAGGTCCTTTTAGTGGGATAAAGTTCTAATGGATGAAAATACACTGGCAAGGTGTTTTTGGTGAGTATCTTTTATTTATTTAAAATATCATCCATTTTTAGAATTTTGCTTCATTGTGCATGCTATATAATTTGGTGAATCTTATCATCCAGATATTTAAAGATTTTTCTTTCTAGTATTTAAAACTTTTCCTTATGTGTATGTAATGTTTTATTTTTTATGGATGCTTTATTGATTACTCTTTAAATCCTATGATACATGGATATTTAAGTTGTTTTTGACTTCTAAGTATCAAAAATATTCTGGTATGAGCAACTTTTTGCATAATGCTTCATCTGTATTTAAAGTTACTTCTTGAGGCATGATAATTATAAATAGAATGACTGGTTTAAAGGCTATAAGCAATTTCAGTCTCTTACTACATATTCCTATTTTTTCCCAGAAAGAGTAAATTAACAACCACCATGTCCTTTGATAGAGGACTGGACAGAGAAGATGTGGTACACATATACAACGGAATACTACTCAGCAATGAGAAAAGATGAAATACTGCCATTTGAAATGACATGGATGGGCCTTGAAAATGTTATGCTAAGCAAAATAAGGCAGACAGAAAAAGCTAAGAACCATATGATTGCACTTATATGTGGGAATAAAATAGACACAGACAACAGTATGGTGGTTACCGGAAGGAAAAGGGTCGGGAGGTGGAAGTGGGTAAAGGGGGCCAAATATATGGTGGTGGAAGATGGTCTGACTTTGGGTGGTGAGCACACAGCGCAACATGAAAATCAGGTACCATAGAAGTCTACACTTGAAACCTATGTAATCTTATTAAGCAATGTCACCCCCAAAACTTTAATTTAAAAAGTATACTTAACATAAAAAAGAGTAAATTAATTTACATTTTTATCAGTGAAAGAGAATCACCTACTTCACTGTACCCTTATCAGCATTGAGCATTATCTTCTCTTTTAAACTGTGCTTATTGGGTTTTTAAATTTGCATTTTGGGTGATTACTTAGATTAAACTGTTTTTATACATGTTTATTATACACTTACTTTTTTTTGGAAAAAATTATATCTCATGTTGAAATGTGGAGAAGCATCTTGGTGCGTTTCATCTCATCACTAACAGTTCTTGGATTGTTTTTTTTAAAGAATAAGACAAGTTCTTATAATGATTCTGCAGCTCTTCATACAATGAGTATTTTAACTTTCTTAATTCTGACTGATGTTACTTTAACTCTCCTAACAAGTAAAACCCATCTCAGGATGATCAAAAGCACGTATTAAATGGCTGTCTTCATATGGCATTGTGTTAGGGACAAAATGAAAGCAGATTATTTAGCCACCTGCCCTGCCAATTCCCAAGCTTGGATCTTGTTGTAAATAAAGCTAATGAATTACCTCATTTATTTTGAAAACTAGTTATTCAGTGCCCAGTATGTAGACACATTAATGAATACTTTGGTCACCTTGGGATTCATGTGATTTTCAATACTTCCCTTATTTTTTATCCCCACTTTTCAGCTTTTCCATACAACATTATTTGCGTTCTGATTGGACAGTGCAAGCTAAAAGCCATCACCAGGCATCCACAATTGTGTGTCAAGCACCCTTCCACCTAAAGATATATTACTCACCATCCAGAATGAATCAGGGTCAGGAGCTTTAAATAAAAGGGAATTCTTTGTTTTAACTTTGACAACACTTCCCATTTAAGAATTCCTCATTACTGCAGGGATGAATACCCCTTGACATTGGGCTGTGAGCTTCTTCAACCTTGAACTGAAAACTTCCTCTGGGTCTTTGGCTCAGTGACTGTCTTTCCAAGGCCATCCAAATAGTGCTGTCACATTGGAGCTATTTTAAGGTCTCTCATGCAGCCCAAGATGGATTTCTGTGCTCTAGAAGACCCCTCTCAACACCCCTGTGACTGTGGCCAGACAGGTCACGCTGCACCTCAGGTCCTGTATTGTTTACAGACCAAACAGAGAGGCCAGCCACCCTGAAGTGGGCATAGCAGGGCAGCTACCCTGCTAAGAGACACACAGCCAGATCGTACTGTGCTTTGACCCCTGGTGCCTGCATGGGCTTAGCCACATCCCATAGCCTCACTTCCTTTATCTTCAAAATAAGGGAGCAGATGGTCACAAAGATTTGAAGATTTCTCCCATCTGTATGGGTAAATGAATCTGACTCTGCTAGCCTCTGTAGATTTTAAATTTTCTTACCCCAGACATGAATTATTTTAATAAACATTTTAGATTTCCTATAATGTTCCAACCATGAGCATCACTCAAGAATTTACTTTTTTTCCTTCCCAAACTACAGGAGCAAATAAAAATATGCCTAACATGTATAAAGAATCAAAGAGACTCAGGAATCATATGGCAAAGCCATAGTGGTGTGAAAATTAATCAACAAACCTCATTTAAAATGGAATTGGGAGGCTAGAAAATGAGAACTCTCATGCATGTGTCACTCACCGCACACTACAGACTCCAACAGGAAGACAGCATCTTGCATCTCTGACAGGAAGTAATACCTCAGCTGGAGGAAGAAGAGATTCCTCTTCATCCAGTAACAGCTCAGCCAATGGGAGGCTGCCATAACTCAGCCAAAGAAAAGTCTCTATCCTTTGAACTGTCAGTTTCCTCCAATGGGCTCTTTATTTATAACTGTCCCTCCCAAGTCCATAAAATAGCTGTTTCCTCCTTTGTTTCTTTGAACTTGCATTTGGTTCCCCATTAGACAGCACATCCTGGATTGCAGTTTTTTGTTGTTCCCAAATAAACCATTTTTTGCTGGAGAAATACCTGGCTATCTGTTTAAAAAAAATAGTTGTCAGCTTTAGGCTGTGAGGCTCTAAACCTAGATGGTGGTAGAGCCCCAGCAGTAGATACAGACAGAGAAAGATAAGGTATAAAGGGATTCTGGCTGTCACAGAGAAGGTATTGGAGTAGGTCATCAGAAGGACATTGCTGGTGGTTGACTCTCAAGCCAGACCCAGGTCAGCAGAGGCTCCTCACCACCTCCCCTGTCTTGGGAATGTTATGTTCTGCCCATCATTGCCACACTAGGAGCTATTTCAAGAATGCAGCTTTGAGAAACTAGGTGTTGAGACCATCTGAATTTAATACTTGACTAAACCTTGTCAGAGGCCTCTGTATAAACTTTTCAGATTGTGGCAAGCAAATGTGGAGATGTATTCATCTCGTGGCCACCCAAAACATGCCTCATAGGTTTGCTTCCTTTCTTGTTAAACCTCCCACTTACCAGTCTGGAGAGACCTGCCTTGTTCTTTTCTCTCTCCCTGCCTGCTCTGTGATACAGACCAAAAGAAGTTTACAAACTAAAAGATCTGTAGAAGCTCTTTTTCTAATTAAGACAAGATAGTTTTGCTTTATAAGACAAGATATGTTCTTGAAGTACAGGACTGACAACCCTCCTCCACAAAGCTATGGAAAGTAGACATGGGAGTACAAATGAAACATTGGAAACTAGGACGTTACTGGGAAACTGAGCCACTGTCATGATAATAGAATTCTAGAGTTTGTTCTGAATGAAGCAAAACATTATTTGAAATGTTTAGGTGTTTAACTAATTTGTGACTAATTTATCTAAGGTGTGGTTTGGTTTCTTTGTTTATAAATCCCAATGAAAGAGTTCTATTTAAGTATAGTTGGATTTGAGAAATGTAAACTTAGGTAGAACCAAATCTGTGTCTGGTTAGTGCTAAGTTCCAATAGTGACCAATAGAGAGTAGGTATCTCTAGCCCTAATGTTACCTACACAAGGGACCATGCCTAAATTGGTACCTGCAAAAGTGGCTACGAGCCTACCTGTATGCACACTTACTAGGTTTATCTTGTCAAGGCAGTATTTGAAAAATTGGTCAGCTATGAATAGGCATCCAAAGTGTAAAATATCTGCTGGATAAGCAAATGTTTCTCTTATCTGTACTTTTTATACATCTGTGCCAAGATTGTGAAATAACACAGGCTGCTGTCTCACTGCACCGAAAGCAACCTTGAAGAATCGAGAGAAATGGAGAGCTCAAGAACTAAGAAAACAAAATAAACAGAAAAAAACTCTCAGGGGGGGTCTACGTTTTGTTGTGAGCAGGTGCAAGTGGACAGAACTTCCAAGTATGAAGGGCTGCAGAGTGTGGGTAAGAAGCTTCTTAAGTGCTGCTTTGCCTTTCCCCTGCATTTTTTGAGCCCATACTACCCTTTCACAAGAGAAGTTTGTGGCTAAAGCCAGACACAGGTGCTTGGAGCACCTGTTGTAGTATAAGTGTGGCACAAGCTTTGCTAACTGACTTGATGAAAACAGACTTTGGAGCTGGAAGCATCTAAAGACTCATTCACTCACATGTATGATGGTTGATGCTGGCTGTCAGCTGGTCCCTTAGCTTGGATTATTGGCTGAAACACCAACATGCAGCCTGAGCTTCCTTACAAGATGGTAAGTGGGTTCAAAGAGAGAGAGAGCAATCCAGGAAGGAAGGGTTTTCCTTCTTAAGGTAGTTAGAAATTATACTTCATTGTATTTATTGAGGGAGTCACAAAGTTCTGTCCAGGTTCAAGAGTTTGGGAAATAGGTTTCATCTCTTGATGGGAGAGTGACATGATTCTATGAGTATATGGAACTGAAATATTATTGCCAACATTTTTGGAAAATAATCTTGTCACATAAAATTATTTCTAAATAAGGACCAGGAACTGGACAACAAATGTCATCTGTATCAGGAGGTTAGACTGAAGGGAGAAGAATTTGAATTTAAATTCAGGGGCTACAGCTCGCCCCTGAATTTAGAGAAGGAACTCAAACATGTCCCAGAAAAGGACTCATTTTAAGGGGAGAACACCACACAGACAAGATTTGCTCAGGACTAAATCACCTCCCACTGTGATTAAGAACTGGTTTTGAATGCATTTTCATGGATTGTTCTTGTCAAGGATGACTCAAGGATAAAGCATTTAGAAAAGGAAAAAAAAGTTTTACTTACTAAGATTGCAAGAAAGACCAGCTTCTAAAAGGATGAGTTCACAAACTTAAAAATACAGTATTTAAAGGAAAAATTCCCCACGAGATCTCCAAGGTGATCATGTTTATCAGTCAGCTCTTGTCAGTGTGCTGCGTAACAAACTACTACAAACCCTAATGGCTTATCAAGCATATAAGCTGGTCAGCTGGAGTTGTTAGCTCTAGTTTGGATTTGGCTGGTGGCTCCAGGCTTAATTATGGACTCCAGCATGCTCCCAGTGTCTCCTATCTTCCTTGGTTTGGTGGGTTAGTTGGGGGACGTTCTTTTTAGGTGATGGCAAGAAGCTCATGGGTGAATGGATAAAGGTAATATCTCTCAACGGCTGGGGTCTAAACTGGCAAACTGTCACTTTTAACCCATTGGTCAAAACAAGCTATGTGACCATTTCCAACCTCAATACAGTGTGGAAGCTGACTCACTTTCAGTGGGTGGAGCTTGCAAAACCACATATCAAAAAGCAAGGGTAGAGGGAGGGACGGAGAACTGAAAGCTGGTGCATGTTACCAAACTGTTCATGTTGGAAAACAGCAATTTTACTCACATGATTTCCATATCCACAAACGTTGTGGTACACACACAAGAACAATTTTCAGACATCATGTTGTTTTTGTTTGTGAGTCAGCATCTTAAGGGAAAGGCTTACTTATTTTTGAGTTTAGAACTAGACAAGGGAATCCTTTGAAATTTTTTATGAGGGGGTTATTGCCTGTTTGTTTTTCCTTGAGGGGGTTGTTACTCGTTTGTTTTTCCTGACTGTAAGAAGTGATAGTCATTTTTATCCATGAAGGTAACAGAGACCCTCTGTTCCACATAAGGACCTCCTGCCTAAATCTGTCATGGGGGTTGGGATAGTTTAACACAATATGAGCCTGAAAAATATTAACTGGAGTCAGATGTGAATTGTGTGCATATCAGGCTAAGGAGGTTGAATTTACCCTTTGAGAAATCATCAGAAAGATTTCACTGCATCAGGTTTAAGTTTTAGAAACATGACTCTAATGATAATTGAAGAAAGAACAAATTTATCCTGATGCAAGGTAAAGAATGATTATTGTTTTAAAAGAGAAATACAGCAATGGCAGAATGGAGCATGGAGAGATTAATCCCAACAGGAGATCTGGGGAAGACCAGTAAATAAAATGGAAGTCAAAAGGACTCTGATAAGTTGAAAACAAGCGAGGAGAGAGGGAAGATAACTAAAGAAGAGGGTAGAACATTCATTTATTCAGCAAATATTTATTGCAAATATTTCCAAATATTTATGGAAATCATGTGAGTAAAATTGCTGTTTTCCAACATGAATATTTTAATGTTGCTGCTAGGTTCTGGGCTCTGTGTTAGGTATTGAAGATGCAATTTAGGACAAAGCTGAAATTATTTCCCACCATTGAGCTTACATTGAGTTTACATCTAGTGGAGATATAAACACTAACCAGACATTAACACAAATAAATTTAAAACTGTAACAAGCCCCGTGAAGGAGAGATACAAAGTGCTGAGGGACTCCATAAGGAGTCTGTTCTGGTCAGGTTAGGGACACCAGGGAATTCTACTAGGAAGCAACACAGAAACCACCATCTGAAGGATCTGTAGAGGTTAATTAGGTGAGGAGAAGAGGGGTGACATCTGACAGTACTGAGGGTTTACTATGTGCCAGATGTTTCTTAAATGCCTTATAAGTATTAAACATTTTCATTTTCAGAATAAGTCTATGATGGAGGCTTTGTTATATACATATTACAGATTTGAAACTGCAGTTCTCTGAGGGTTCAAGGTTATACAGCTAGTACACGGTACACCTCGCATATGAACCAAGATGACTATTCCAATGCTCCAGTTCTCTCTGTTCTCATTATACCATCTCCCCAAGCAAGGAAGAGAATCCAGGCAGAAGAAATGACATGTTTGGGGCTCTGGTGGAGGTATTTCTGGAATTGAAACGAGACAATGTGCTGCAAGCAAAGATAGCAAGAAATGGAGTGAGACAGAAAAGGCAGGTAAAGGCCGCTGATACAGGGTTTTGTAGTGAATGTGAGGGCTTTTTTTTTTTTTTTTAAAGCAATTATAAGATACGGAAGCATTTTAAGCAGTGAGATTATATTTTAAATATTCATTCTGAAAGTACTTTGGAGAGGGGACAGGAGAGCAAAGTAGATAGAAATGGACCAATTTGGTGCTATTGTAATATGTCAAGACACAAGTGATGGTAGCTTATAAAAGGCTGTTGTGAGAGTTGGGCAGCTGTGAGTGGATCTTAGCTTTTTAGCAGGTAACACTGCTTGTACTGTCTGAACTGACTAAGAAAGGAGTAAGGAAAGGGGAAGAGAGGTGTTAAGAATGACTTCTTTTTTCTGGCTTGTACAATTGGACACCTGGCACCAGTAAGGATAGCCTCACTTGATGGGTTATTTTGGGGACTGGGCAAGTTCAGCTCTGGCAGGTTTGAGGATTGGAATGTGGGGAAACGAGAGGCAGTCTAGAATCTAAAATGACTATAGCAGGGAGTGCCCTGCTTGTCTGCAGTTTTTCCTTTTATCCTGCAGGTTGGTAGTTGTCATTTGCCACAAAAATATGGAAGCAACTAAAAATAGAAAAAGATATATTCCTCTGGCATTCGATACAGAGACAAGAATCACTTTATTAAGGTTAGGTTTATTTCTAGACATATTAGATTTTCTGGTCTTGACAACATAATTCAAATGGTAGAAAAACCACAAAGCTGAATGTCAACTAATTTTGAGTCAAATATGAGTTTTTTTTTCATCATCTAGAGTTGACGTAATATAGAGTTCTAGGATTATACAGTATGATACCTCAAAGAATTAAACATTCTGCTCCTTTTCCTCCCAGCTCAAATGCATTCACATTGCCACAAACTACCTACCTTATTTTTTTGCCCTTAAAAATAGCCATACAAAACTAACTTTTATTTATTTATAGGAAATACTTAGCATAATGTTTTCCAGGTCCATCCATGCTGTCACAAAGGGTATTTGTTTTCTAAAAATAAGAAAACAAATCTTGCAAATTCTTTTGTTTATATGAAAGTCAGGTTGATTGAAAGAAATACCTTTCCTTAAAGGGCAGACTGTCTCTGCTGCGAGAATTTAGTTAAGCTTAAAAATGCCATAAAATGCAACTGAACATTTTAAGCAAGTAGACTGGAATAGAAGCATCAGGTGATAAACAGGACACTAAATGTATTTTGAAGTGAGATTCAGATATAAAAGAAACTGCCTCAGTAGAAGCTATTTTTGATTATGCTTTACTTTTGGTTCACTTGTAAAAGAGTTAATAAAGGCACTTAAACCCATAAATTTAATTTTGCTCCTATGTTCTATTCTCGAGAAAGCAAATTATCATGAACTATAAAACACATGTGGAAGGTTATTTTCTAACACTTGACTACATTCATTGTTAGAACTTTACAGCTCAATCAAAAACATGGTCTAGGCAGTTTTCCAGCGAGTTTGGGTCATACAGGCAACCAAGATGATTTACCCAGTGATTCTCAACAATACCATTCTGACAGTCTACGAATTATTTTAAATATTTCTAGAGGAATTTTGGATTGTTAAAATGATTGGGAAACCTTACTGGTGATTGATGGGTGAAGCCGAGTTGTTAGCTATCTTGCCATTTCCAGCAGTTTTATAAAAATACGTCTCCCCATATACTGCGTTGCACAACCACTAAATATTCTATTGGTTATTCACATAAGTGAGAACCCCCATTTATAATTATCTGAGCCTAGAATGTAACTTGAGTTTGTATATCAACATAGTGCTTGATTTTTTCTTTTAGAGCTTTTCTTTTTATTTCCTTTTTATTAAATTTATTGAGGTGACACTTCTAACAAAATTACGCAGGTTTCAGGTGCACAGTTCTACAATACACCATCTGTACACTGTATTGTGTGTTCACCACCTCAAGTTAAGAGTTAAGTCTCCGTCCATCACCATTTATCCCTCCTATACTCTCCTTTACCTCTCTCCATCCTCCCTCACCCTGGCAATCAGCACACTGTTGTCTCTGTCCATGAGTTCTTTCTCTTTATTGCTCAGTCCTTCCACCCTGAAGCCCCCTGCGCCCAACAGTTGTCAGCCTGCTCTCTATCTATGAGTCTGTCTCTATTTTGCTTGTTAGTTCATTTTGTTCATTAGATTTATATATGAGTGAAATCATATGGTACATGTCTTTCTTTAACTGGCTTATTTCACTTAGCATAATATTTTCCAGGTCCATCCATGCTGTCACAAAGGATAAACTGAATTTTCCAGAGATGCTGTTGTAATATACAATAATGTACAGTTGACCCTTGAACAACATGGGGGTTAGGGATGCTGACCCCTGGACAGTTGAATATCTGAGTATAACTCCCCTGAAACTTAACTACCGTCGGCCCTCTCTATCCATGGGTGTGAAACCTGTGGATACAAAGGTTCAATAAATACTGTATTTTAAGAAGTCCACATACAAATGGACCCACACAGTTCAAACTTGCATTGTTCAAGGGTCAATTGTATATTGAAGAAAAATTTGTATACTGCCTTAATTTTAATTTTACAATAAAGTGATTTTCACTGATAAATCATGCCATCAATGAAAATGCCTACAGTCTACAGCCATACCACCCTGAACGTGCCCGATCTAGTCTGTAAAACCTGCTGCTTATAGTGGATAAATTTGAACAATATACTCCAAACTCATCAGTATGCATTTACTGCTGCTTTCCCATTCACGGCAATTCTATGAGCAGATGTGAGAATTTGACTTCTTCCTTATGTCTTCCCAGGTAGTGGCAAGATTGTAATGTAGCTGTGCTTGAGAACTTATTTTGATCTCAAAATATCAATTAATTTATTATATATTGTTTTATATTTAACATATATATGTTTATATATTTGGTAATTATTGGTATAGTGAGTTATATTACCTTAGAAAGTGTTGATTACAAAATGTATGTTACGAAGAAGAGTGTTAGGTCCAACAGAGTTAACCAAGTTTGAACATCACTCAAGCATATATGTGAATTATATAAATCGTAAAAGGCATAGAAGAGACATTTGAATCCATTGCAGTCAGGGACTAAGTTACGGACAGTAGAAAGAAATACCCAAGATTTGAGTGTGGCTATTTTGTTTGAAAACATTCAAGTAAAAAATACTAATAATTGTTTATATTATATCATACATAAAGACATCAGAGTATTTTATTATTTTTTAAATTATATTTTATTGATTATGCTATTAGAGTGCTCCCAATGTTTCCCCCTTTGCCCCCCCTTCACCCAGCACACCCCTACTCCCTCTGGCAATCCCCTCACCATTGTTCATGCCCATGGGTCATGCATATAAGTTCTTTGGCTACTCCCTTTCTTATACTGTACTTTACATCCCCATGGCTATTCTGTAACTACCTATTTCTACTTCTTAATCTCCTTACCTCTTCATCCATTATCCCACACCTCCCTCCCATCTGACAACCATCAAAACACTCTCTATATCCATGATTCTGTCTCTGTTCTTCCTGTTTGCTTAGTTTTTTACATTTAATTGTTGACAAGTATATATTTATTGCCATTTTATTGTTCATAGTTTTTATCTTCTTTTCTTAAATAAGTCCCTTTAACATTTCATGTAATAATGGTTTGGTGATGATGAACTCCTTTAGGTTTGTCTTGTCTGGAGAGCTCTTTATCTGCCCTTCCGTTCTAAATGAGAGCTCTGCTGTGTAGAGAAATCTTGGCTTTAGGCCACCACTTTCTATAAGTTTGAATATGTTTTGCCAATCCCTTATAGCCTGCAAAGTTTCTTTTGAAAAAATCAGCTGACTGTCCTATGGGAATGCCTTTGTAAGTAATTATCTGCTTTTTTTCTTGCTGTTTTTAAGATTTTCTCTTTATTTTTAACTTTTGGCGTTTTAATTATGATGTGTCTTAGAGTGGGCCTCTGCATCCATCTTTTTTGGGATTCTCTGTACTTCCTGGACTGTATGTCTATTTCCTTCACCAAATTAGGGAAGTTTTCTTTCATTATTTTTTCAAATAGGTTTCCAATTTCTTACTCTTTCTCTTCCTCTTTTGGCACCCCTGTGACACAAATGTTGGAACTCTTGAAATTGTCCCAGAAGCTGCTTATGTAGGCTTTGAGGTTTCCCGGGTAGTGCAGGCCAAGGTCAGCCCCAACCTGTGTTCTTTCCAGGGCTATGCTGCATGACTTACACAGCAAATTGCAGATGGCTGCTACTTGTGCTGTGCTTGGAGATTCTCAGACAAAGCCAAGCTGTGAACCTAGGCTGGATGCTGCTAGTGCCGATCCTGGGGCCACTTAGCAAGAGGTATGGGGGCTGAAGGGTTAGTACTGAAGCTGGCTGTTGCTTGTTTGATAAGATTTAGGAAGTTGTGAGGCATGAGCCAACACCAGCCATTGATGTGGAAAAGTCAATGTTAACAGTTTGTGTGGCTCTGTGAGTTGGGTGGGATGGAGTCTCAGGGGATCTCTAAGGGTGGGGCAAACAGTGTTACCCAGATTGATGGAGTCTCATATGTGGCACCTTCCTGCTGGGTCTGTGGCTCTGTGTGAGGAGGGCTCAGAAAAGGGACAGTGGCCTCTGCCCACCTTTCTCTTTGGGAGAAATCTGTCCCCCAGCTCTTGCCTTGATGCCAGACACTTCAGTTCCTCCCTGATGCCACTGGTGCCTTTCAAGCCGCTATCCTGGTGCTGGAGCTCAGAGGGAGTGAGTATGAGTAAGTCCATGTGTGGGTTCTTTAAGGGGAACTGCTTGGGACTTCAGAAGTTTCTTCCACCAACTCAATCCCCACTGGTTTTTGCATCCACTTATCTTCCTGGCACTGGAACCCTGGACTGGGGGGCCTGGTGTGGGGCTGGGTCTCCTAACTTCTGAGACATCCCTCCTGAATCTTTTTCTACCACACATAAATGTGGACCACCCATTCTGCATCTGCACCCCTCCTACCAGTCTGGATGGATGTGGTTTCTTTAATTCCATAGTTGTCAGACTTCCATTCAACATGATTTCTTTTGGTTCTTAGGGGTGATTGTTCTGTATTTTAATTGTAATTTTGATGTGGTTGTGTGAGGAGGTGAACAGTGTTTACATATGCTGCCATTTTGATCAGGAATTCATATATCATAGTATTTTAAATGTGAGAAAATATTAAGTAATTAATGAATAAACTTATAAGCATTTTTAAATAAAGACATTCAGGTTTCTACCATTAAGTAGTTTAGACACTTTCCCCTGGCTTATTTTTAAAACAGTTTATCTATAGTTAAAATTTACTTTTAAAAATTTGGTGTTTAACATGATAAAAATATTTAAAATGTTAACATTTATTATATATATTATTGAGCACTTAGAGTACCTATTTTAATTCATGTAAATATCACACACATACTAAAGACAATGTATGTTCAGTCCTTTTAGCCAAATTGTCCAAGTCATGACTTCATGACCTAGATGTCCTGTATACATTAAAAATTCCAAATCTGCAGCCTAATGTAAAATATATTATGACATAGTTAAGACAAAATATCCAGTTCTTGTACCAGATTATTCTTTAAATTAACCTTACTAATAATTTCAACTTATACTTTACACAGTATTTCAGTATTCAATGGATTAATGCATGCAAAATTGTTTTATACAGTACTAACATAAAATAGTGTTCATAAAAATATAATATTTTGAATATTAATTATTAGCAATAGCAAAGGTCACAATCATTTGAGAATTTTATTTGGCCCTTATTTTAAAAAAATCATGAGGAATAACAAATTTAAGATGATCGTATATTGCTAAAATGCTTAGTGTCACAAAATTAAAATAATGCAGACAAATCTAGAAATTATAAACTGAAGTCTTGAAGTGTGGTGTCTCTAGCAACAATTTTGTATTCTGTGAACCCAATCTCAATTTTTCATACACTGAGTTCACATGTGAAGGAAAATAAATTAGAAATTATGTAAAAAATATCAAGGATATATTTCTAAAGATGGTTTTGAAAAAATAACATAATTTTTTATTATATTGTATTTTTTAGCTTTCAGAATGAATCTTTTCTCTTTATAAAAATGTTTTACAGTGATTTTAAAAATATTTTTAAGATATATATGATATATGAAAATAGGAAATATTCTGTAAACCGTACTAATTTTTATTTTAATTTTTAACTCTTGATGATACTTGAACAATCAAATTCTTTTACTATTAGTTATTTTTATAACTGCCTTCTTATAAATGACTTCCTAATTCTGTAGCATATATAAATATTTTAAATTCTATGTTTTATGTAATATAAGGTTTTCAATGTATTCTAAAATTTATTTGGGTATTTCTCAGTTTGTTTATATCTTTCTTAGGGATAAAAATGGAATTTTATATATCTATATATCTATATCATATATATGTGTATGTATATGTATATGTATATCTATATCTAATCTATGTATGTATTTTTAATCATGACCCAAGGGTGTTTGTTGCTGAGGAGGAGAGGAAGAGAGAGGGAGAGGGGCAGTGGGGAGAGAGAAAGATCACTGTGAGAGAGAAGAGAAACATTGGTTGGTTGCCTCCTATACATGACCTGACTTGGGATTGGGCCCACAATCTAGGTATGTGCCCTGACCAAGAATCCTACCTGCAATCTTTTGATGGTGTATAAGACAATGCTCCAACCAACTGAGCAACCCAGCCAGAGCTAAGAGAATTTTTAAAAGAACATCACCATTTTAGTTCAAAATAGTACATTACCCCTTAGGAGTTTGGTTCTACATGGTTTTCAATTTGCCAAATTTTACTTTATGTTTGCATGCAAAAAGAGGTTCTATTGAAAACCTATTGAATCCTACTCATATATTGACACTAGAAATATTTTGAATCTTCAAGTCAAAACTCTTACATGGCAATTAAAAATTGAGAGTGATCGTAAGCAATTTTTTTAAGTGAAGATACAAAGTCAGTTTGACTTATGGTACTTTTAGAAATAATAAGCAGGGTGGAGCAAAAGTAGGTTTATAGTTGTGAGTACATGAAACACAGTTTATTCTTGTATCCTTATATATTAATTACTATATTATTTTCCATACAAACAACTGTAAACATACTTTTGCCCTACTTTGTGTTTGGACATAGAGTGTAAGTGGTCAAAGTTTAAAAGGTGAGCTGATTTCTAAGGATTAAAGGTAAATAGACTAATTTAAAATATAGAATGTCTAACAAAAACAGAAGAACAAAAACAAAAGACATTATCTATCTTTGGGGGATGAATAGTAGGTATCATATTGAAGCTCTCATTGACAATATAGTGATCAAATGTTGGCCTATTTTTCAGTGTACAGGAAAGAGAAAAATCTATTTCATTGGCTCTGCTGTCAGGAAGTAATTTCTAGGTTACATATTTTAAAGTTTGACTGACTTAGAGAATGCTATAAAATGTACTATTTGTAAGCTATTGATATTTTGGTGATAAAATTTTTCTTAAATAGGATCCATTCCAACTTTTACCTACTTTCTCTCCATCCATAAGTGTGTGGATGCTGGGAGTCAGTGTGAGGATTCTGCCAAGAGCTAGGCAAATCAATTTCAGTTACATTTTTAGGAACTGGGGATGCAACTACAAGGTTATGCATAGACCCACTGGGCCCACTGCAAGAAAAACTTGAGGCAAAACTCCAGGTATCACTGATGGCTGCTTGTCCCCGCTTCAATTTGTGGACCATTGCAGTGCTTTGAACCTCTAGGAAGCAGTGTTAATTTAGCATCTATGTCTAGAAACCTCTGAAAGATATTTCCCTTTCTCTGGTATTTGGTCATTTAAGAAAATGGCCTGTAGTTACTCTAGGGAAAGACTTGGAGAAAGATTTTCAGTATGTATTTGTGCAAGGCAATGTGGTCCTTCCTCTGGGGGGGGGGGGCAATATTTTCCTCAATCAAGAGGCTAGAAGTTCATGAACTAGCTTCATTGTAGGAACTAGATGAGAAGATTTGCCTCTCCATTGTTGACTCAAGTCAGGTTTCTGGGTTTGAGATTTGCTGCTATACAGATCAGGTAATATTTTTGAAGCAAAATGTTCATCTTTTTTATTCCTAGGAAAACCATAATCAACAAGCCATTGTCAGATCCACAAGGGTCAAAACGTTGAAACGCATTGCCTGTTTTCTCTCGCCCATTATGGAAATTATACCTCCCTCCCTTCTGGTGCTTACCACGGTCACTTGGCCAGGATCCTATTAGCTCATTTAAATCAGGGAGCATATCTCAATAGTGGCATCTTCCACCTTCATCTTACCTAGGCAGACTAGTTCCACCAAGCTTTTCAAAGATACTGGCACTCCCATTAATAATGTAGTTCTCAATGACTTAATGAAGGAAGTAGTTTTTGGTATTTCCAGGAAGATATAGTGGTTTTTGGGAGGTGTTCAAGTGTCACGAGAAAAATTAATTTCAACATTACTATATTTTCAACTTCTGGTTTTCTTCCTTTACATTATACTAAAGTAATTCTTGTTTCTTGGTCACACCAAGCAAACGCTATGGGCACTTCCAGCTATTAGAACTAGCACATGGAATCTAGGATCTCTGGCAATTCACTCATACTAGTAAGTTTAACCTGATCTAATGCTAAATTCCATTCGCCTTTGTTTAACACTCTTAGAACCCATTCACGTGTATATTCCCCAGGTTTCTGCCAGTGTAACCCTGCAATTGACATACCTTGCAATTTCTTTGTGGTATAAATTACTTCCTCCCTGATCACACTTTGCACTTACCCTCTTAGAACATAATGAAATCTGGCTTTACATATTATTGGCCTAGTGGCCAGGAGGCATGGTGCAGACCTTGAGAACAACACATTCCGTTTTAGGGTGGGACTGGAAAGCTAGGATTAAGACCTCAGGTGGAAGAACTGTTATCTTGTCTCAGCAGCTTCTTTCTTACCCTGGCAGGGGCCCTGGGCCTCTGAGTTCATTTGGGTATTTTTGGATCTTAGACAGAGTGTCTTAGAGCCTTGAGCTTCCAGATGATCACCTAGATTAATAGCGACACTGAAATTCTTTGAACCAAAATCTAAAAGGCTGACTCCACTGACATTGTCAAGGAAGATTTGTTCTTACCTGCAACTAATTGGCTTTTAAATAGCTGTATATGTTAAATTCACTCGCAGCTCTATTAAGGATTCAGGAAATGCTGACTCAAGGAATTCTTTGAATAAGAAAAATGTAAAGGATGTCATTATAGAAGGATAATGTAATTACTATCAATGAAAGTTCACTTAGTGCCTAGTGAATTTAAAGCACTAAGGCATGTTTGAAAGAATACATCAAAAATGCCTGGCTCTGGCACTAACTGGCTATGTGTGACTTTGGGCAAGTCATTTAATCTGAAACTTAAGTTGTTTTCTTTTTTGTGTCAGGTGGGTAAAGAATACCACCTGACAACCCACAAGGCAGTTATAAGGATACAATAAGTGGAAAGTTGGCTTGAATGGTTTACAACACAAAGCATGAGTTTAAGGCTGAAAAAACTGTACACATCTACAGACGAGCTGTTCATGTTATTTCCTGGTGCAGGAGGAGAGTGAGGTCCATACATGATTATAGTTAAGTTCTGAATTTATGTTTAAAAATATAGCTCTCTGTTGAAGGATATATAAGTTTATTAGGATATTCTGTATACTCTTATGTATGAATTTCACATGATAAAATGTTGAAAATTAAAAACATACAGATTCTTAATTTAAGATATTTCTATATTTGGAGTAGTGTTAAGGGATAAGGCTTTTGTTACAGAGGGAAAGTTACTGAAAACAAGTAAGGAAAAAAGTAAAAGAAGGAGAAGTGATAAAAATAAGAATGGATCTAAAAGTAAGAGTGGTACTTGATGCTGGAAAGAAATTGAAAAGGCAAGAAGAAAACCAGCCAATGAAATATATTTTTGGTGAAGAAATACAAGGTAGAAAATATGAGAAGAAAAAGAAGAGCGGAAATAGACAATGGACCCAACAGCTTAGTGGAAGGGCAGCAAAGAGACTCCCCAGCCATGCCGCCAAAGGCTTCTGGCACTATTTGCATGTGAATCTGTTCAAAACCTATGTGACTATAGCCTTGACTATGGTTTGATGTTCCAGACTCATATGCCAATGGCCTACTGAACATGTCTTCTTAGAGTCCTGTAATGCTTTAAGCTCAGCATGTCCAAAGGAAAAATTATTTCCAATTCCTCCCTGCCTAAAACTCTGTCTGTCTGTCTCTCTCTTTCTCACACACACACATACACACACATTCAAATAGTCACCCAAGCTACACACTTCTTTATTCTTCATCCATCCCACATTCAACTGGTTACTAAGTATTACTGTATTAGTATTATCTTCTAAACATCTCATATTCATCATATTCTTTTCAAAAGTATTATAGAGTTCTCTAGTATTGGACAATGTTTCCAGTATTGAGCCATCGTAAACTATCCATATCTGCTGCCAGTGAGCATTCTAAAGCCCAGATCTGATAGTGCTATATCCCTGCTTAAAACTCAGTTTTGTTTTATGTAATAGGCCCTCTATCCAGCACTTTTCTACCTATGTAGCATTATTATGTGGTGATCCTTACTTGTCACCTATTCATTCGTATAGACTAATTGCAGTTTCTCAAATACAGCATGCATATTTGTGCTTCTGTGTCTTTGCACTGTACCTGTTTTTCCTTTTGCTTGGAGTGTTTTTCCTTCCATTTGAGGACTTTTTACTTATATGCTAAGAGCAAGTTTAAGATCTTTCTCTTCTGTGAAGCCTTCATTGACCCACATCCCATGAGAATTTATGCATAACATAGTTAACATCCCCTTTAAACCCATCATTGTCATTTGTACTTATCATTGTTATGATACCTGGTACCATTTGTTTGCATGTGTGTCTTATCTACTAGATTGTGAAGTTGTCCCAAGTTAGAGATCACATTTTATGCATTTCTGTGTCCAGAGCAGCCAGCTCAGTACTAGAGGGGTAGTGATAGTGCTGGTATGAGCTTTGCTGCTTTCTTTTTCCCTATTGTTTTAGGAATACATATGGCCCCACTTTTAGAAAGAAGACATATAAGAAAAGGTTTCTTTTTTTCTTATATGAATAATTATTTTTTTGTGTATGTATTTGTATAGATACATGTGGCTTAATGTAGAAATATAGAGCTTTGTATACTTATAAGAGACACCTTTTGTGTGTGCCTGTGCATTTATAAACCAGCCGCTATCTCAAATGCTGTGTGTGTATGTTCTATTATTTCCTCCCTTCCAGCCATATAAAGTGGATGCTGTTATATCCATTTTAAAGATAAGAAACCTGAGGGATAGAGTGATTAAATAGCTTGCTCGGGTTTAGATATTTTAGGTCAGATAGGGCTGCAATGTCTGTGCTCTGGATTTTAGATGCTTTTCTGGACTCTGATATTCGGTTTTCTAAACACTTGTTAGACTGCTTTCATGTAGATTAATAGCTGTGTTGAAACTCCATGTCTTTAGGAAGGTTAAGGTTTGTTTTTGTGCTGGTCACTCACCTGGTCACATGATTTTGGTTTAAACTTGACTCTAATTTTGCTATTTTAAACAAAGATTAGAATGATTCCTTTTCCATAAGGGGATCTAAAACCAACAAACAAAAAATCAGTGCATTTTAGATATGACCATTATTTTCTCTCTCCTAGGGCAACATATATGAAGTTTGAGTTTCTTTCTTTTGCAGAGGGATTTACTTTTGTAAGATCCGCTCATGACTGAGCTATGGTGACAAACCCAGCTATAGTGACAAACCCCAAACCACCACATGCATTTGGCAAATGTCAGTGGACTTCACGGTTGCTTATAGGCTTAGGAAAACATAAAATCATATTTAAGTAGATAATTTTTATTACAACTGGGTACTGTCATAAAAAGCTTTTTTGGTTTTATCACATTTTAAAAAATTTGTCTAAAACTTATCAGCATACTGCTATATCAGGTTCAGGCTAGAATCAGAGCTTATGATTAAAATCAATATGACTAACATTCTGAAACTGAAATTCCACTTAATAAGTCCACCTGATTTATCAATAGTGTATTTAGTAAAAAAAAAAAAAACCCACCATCAATGTCATGTAGGAATTTATGGACTAACTTGTTGTTTTATCTGTGAGCCTAGAAGCAATATTTGGGTGGGAATAATTTGTAAGTCAACATAAATGTAATAGTAGTATGAGTAAACAGAGAGGCAGAGTTTTGGAGTAAAGAAAACACTATCCAAGATAAAGGGCTACAACATTAAATGGAAAGGAGAGTAAACCAGAAGATTAAAAGATAGTCTACAATATAGAATTATCTATAAAATTATGAGTATATGAAGGCTAGGATCAAGCAGAAAATCTTTAGAAAAGTGTTGAAAAGCACAAAGCCATAGGAATAAAATAACAATCAGAAAATAAGAAAATAAATTAGTGTATTTCAGACCTGGCTGCACATTAGCATCACTTGAGGAGCTATAAGAAAATACTAATTAATCCGAGGTGAGATCTGAGCAGAGTCTTTGAAAGCTCCCAGGTGTTTCTAATGTTCACCCAGGGTCAAAAATCTGTAAATTAAATGGTGCTTTGAAGGTTATATATAGGCCTTTAACTGTTGAAAGATCAAAAAAGGTGTGCTATAAATAGAGACATAATGAATTTTATTTTAGTGACCTTTCAAAATGTTTGTTTTCAGTGGAAGTCCTTAAGAAGCAGTTTGATTTATTAGAACAATAAAAACTCCAATGTTTTATATTTGGCTACTTCACATACTTCCATATTTTTGTTAGGATGATGTATTCTTTAAAATTCATGATGACCCTTATTTACTCAGAATAGCTATGAAAGAGATTAAAGAAAAATATCACCCTATTTCAGAAAGAAATCTTGAAAGGCTGTAGCTTAATTTCTTCATGTTAATTTAAAGAGCAGCTGCCTTGTTCTTTATTTTCCTTTCTAAAGAAATCATCAAAAATTCTTTTAGTATTTACATAATATAAAAACATCTGTTTTGTGTAAATAAAAACAAATCATTTCCTTCAATCTTCTTCCCTCAGGAATTTTTCAGTTTCCCACAAATATCAGGTGAAAAAAATGACTTTAGAACAGCTTATTTTAAAATGTGTCCCAGGCCAGAATACAGGGTACTATCTAGTATCTGTCCATCATCCCTGGAGCACTGATAGGCACATCAGTAACTCCTCATCCATTGCCTGAGCTTGTCTCACTCTTCACATGGAACTCGTGGTGTGTCCTTTCCTCTCCCACAGTGACAGCTTCTGAGGGAAGCATTATATTTCACAGATGCTTATCCTCCACTGTGTTTCCTAGGTCCATTGTAGTCATGGAATGGATAGTTGTTGCATTAATTAAATAACCTCCTCATCCTCACCCTGCCCTCCTTAAAGGAAAAGGCAGATCTCAGTGAGGCATTTCCGTACGTGTGATAACCAATGTAACAGAGAAGGGGCCAGATTTGTAGGAAACAAAGAGAATATTTCCTTTTAGAGTAGAAGCAGATAACGTTTTTTAAAAAGATTATTTATTTATTTTAGAGAGGGGAAGAGAGGGAGAGAAACATCAATGTGTGGTTGCCTCTCGCGTGGCAATCCAGGCATGTGTCCTAGACTGGGAATTGCATTGGTGACCCTTTGGTTCACAGGCCAGTGCTCAGTCCACTGATCCACCCCAGCCAGGGCACAGCAGATAAATTTTAATGCAAATTCTAAGAATGCATCCAGTACAGCAGTTGCTTCTTGGCCACTCCATTGCTTCTAAAATGTAACCAGTATAACTAATCAAAATGAGGATGACTCTTAAAAGAAGTCATGCAAGAATGAAACAGAAGTGGGGGCCAGTGAGCTCCAAGTTGCTAAAGCATGATCTGGAGATGTACAAACTCAAGGAAACTGGGCAACTTTAAAAAGGCTTAGGATTTTTTTTTTCCAGCATCTGTAAGAGTCTCTGACCCTTGGTTTCAGAAGATACTATTTCTAGTACATCAGAGACATGTGGGTGGACTGAGTCATTCTCATACTCTTCAAATGCACTCCCCTTCTCCTACCACCTCCAACACCCAGGAACAATATGTTATTTTCTGTCCTACAGAATGCAGTAATTTACTGAAAATGCTTCTGAAGAAAAGCGAAAAAAATCCAATCAGGCAAATGAATCCATTGCAAATCAGAATTTATTAATTTGCCTTACATTTACATCTGTCAATTCTGCTTCCTTCTACCACTCTAAGCTAGAATATGAAGAAAGTTTGGATACAACACCACCAATAATGCCTGGCCAGTTTTAGGGTTAGATTCTTCTGTGGGGTAAGAAGATGAACAATGAAACAGACCAAACGGTGCTGGGTCCTCTTTTTATATTGACCCTTATGGTTTCCTTTGTTTGTGGTTTTCAAAAATGGGATGTAATTGTAAGAGGGAATCTGAATGTCTTTGCATCTGCTAATCAAAAGACCTCAACAATCCATACAGCCCTGGGCTCCTTTCAAAAATATTTGTAGGGCACTCCAAGGGATTCTCTAGACTGATGAGGCCAGGGTCAGGGACCACACTTTACTGTCACAATTGTGCTGCCTTCTCTACATCTAGGAGTTATGCTCCTCAAGGAGCTTTGTGTCAATAAATGATATATTAATAGCAGAACATATATACCACTTTCCCCTTCTGCCTCTTGGTTTTAACCAGGCTGCTGAGGATCAAGGGAGAGACAGGCTGCTGATAGATGTGTGTGAAGACTATAGGGGGATGTGAGAGGAGAAGCACGTCATACCTCCAACCTGGAGTTTGACTGCTTGTTCCCAACTCCTGCTGCTCTTCTGTGCCAGACGAAGCCCTCTTCCTGGACCTGCCAGCGTCATTTTTGTCCTTGAAACTCTCACAGAAATAACTCATTGAATCAGAGGGAATGTGGCTTCCCAGTGGCCTCCCTCTTATGATCTCCCTGAGAATAGATTTTTAGGGATAACGAGAAAGAAGACCATTAAGACCTTGTTTTCAGGGGTTGATTTGAGGAAGACAAATTGTGCTTCAATACCTGATAGGCAATGGAGTTCATACTTCATTCCTGTGTCTCTGTTTACTTGCATGCCAAATACGGTGCCTTGAATGCAGCTTCCTAGTCAGAGTTGTGGTGTGGAGGACCTACAGTGCCTCTCTTTACTTATTCTCTTGGCAGTCCCAGTGCTGCTTACCGAGGACACTACTTAGCAGTTGGACTGCTCATTGTTCACTAACTATGCTTTACTTTGCCTCTTACAACCAAAATGAAATTCTCAGGAGGACAGCCTGTTGGAAAAAGCGCTGCTTTGTCAAAATATTCATATATTAAGTCAGTGGCTCACAAAAAGGGGGATTTCTCCTTTTTATCACAAATGTATATGATAAACTTGCAGTATCTTTGCTCTGAAGGAAACCTGTTCCAGTATGGCCTGGGTGGTACAGGGATGATAACACTGGGCCCAATTTTATCTGTGGTCTGGTTCCACTTTAGCACTATTTTCATGAGTTACTTGGGTGAGTCAGCTTTGAGCTCAGTTTTCTGATCTATTGTATGATTATGTTGAACCAGACGATGTCTCAGGTCCTCTCTAGCTCAGCTACCTATGAATCAAAAGAGATTTTTGAATTTGTACATTCTCAAAAGCTGTCTATTAATTTTATGGCGGGTTCTAGGAAATATTTAGCTCTGAGATTTTTTTCTCTTTTTAAAAATTTTATTTTTAACTTATTTGGGTTTTTAAATATTCTTTTAAAAATATTTTATTGTTTATACTATTACAGGTGTCCCAATTTTTCCCCCTTTGGCCCTCTCCGCCCAGCCCCCCAATTCCCTCAGGCAGTCCCCATGCCATTGTCCATGTCCATGGGTGATACATATATGTTTTTTGGTTAATCCCTTCACCTTCTTTAACCAGTCCCCAACTCCTCCCTTCTCTCTTACAGCTGTCAGTCTGTTCTATGTTTTTATTTTGCTCATTAGTTTATTTTGTTCATTATATTCTGCATATAAATAAGATCATATAGTATTGTCTTTCTCTGACTGGGTTATTTCACTTAGCATAATAGTGTCCAGGTCCATCAATGCTGTTTCAAAAGGTAAGATTTCCTTTTTTTTTGTTTGTTTGTTTGTTTGTTTTCTTGTTTTTCTTTTTCTAAATTACTGCATAATATTCCATTGTGTAAATGTACCATGTTTTTTTTATCCATGCATTTATTGATGGGCACTTAACACTGTTTTCAGATCTTGGCTATTGTAAATAATTCTGATATAAACATAGGGGTGCACATAGACTTTTGAATTGCTGTTTCTGGTTCTTAGGATATATTCCCCAAAGTGGCATCACTGGATCAAAAGGCAGTTCCTTTTTTAATTTTATGATGTAACTCCATACAGTTTTCCACAATGTCTGTACCAGTCTTCATTCCCACCAACAGTGCAAAAGTGTTCCTTTTTCTTGACATCCTAGCCAGCACTTGTTGTTTGTTGATTTATTAATAACCATTTTGGCAATGTGAGGTGATATCTCATTGTGGTTTTGATTTGCACCTCTCTGATGGCTAGTGATGCTGAACATTTTTTCATATGTCTATAGGCCATCTGTATGTCCTCCTGGAGGAGTGTCTGTTCAGGTCTTTTGCCCATTTTTAAAATTAGGTTGTTTGTTTTCCTAATTTTGAGTTGCATAAGTTCTTTATATACAGGGTCTGGCACAAAAAATGTCTCTTTTTTATTACAAAACCATAAGCATGTAATTCTGTAACATAACAATATCATACTTGAGCACACCATATAACATATAAGGTGAAATGTTCAAATTAAAACTATAAATTATTACACCCATAGTATTACCCTACCAGCCACTCTACTTCTGCTGGACCTTGTATTTTGGAGATTAAATTCTTGTCCATTGACATATATATTCTCCCATACAGTGGGTTCCTTTTTCATTTTCATGATGGTTTCTTTCGCTGTGCAGCAGCTTTTTAATTTGATGTAGTCCCATTTGTTTATTTTTCCCTTTGTTTCCTAGGAGATATATCAGCAAAAATATTGCTACATGAGATATCTGGTATTTTACTGCCTCTGTTTTCCTCTAGGATTTTGATGGCATCACAACTTATACTTAAATCTTTTATCCATTTTGAGTTTATTCTTGTGTGTAGTGTAAGATAGTGGTCTAGTTTCACTTTTTTACATATACCCGTCCAGTTTTCCCAACACCGTTTGTTGAGGAGACTGTCTTTACTCCATTGTATGTCTTGCCCCCTTGGTCAAATATGAATTGACCACAAGGTGTGGGTTTATTTCTGGGCTCTCTATTCTGTTCCATTGATCTATGTGTCTGTTCTTATATCAGTACCAGGCTGTTTTGATTGCAGTGGCCTTATGGTGTAGCTTGATGTCAGGTATTGTAATCCTTCCAACTTTGTTCTTTCTTAAGATTGCTGAGGCTATTTGGGGTCTTTCTTTGTTCCATATGAATTTTTAGAATATTTGTTCTAGATCTGCGCTATATGCCATTGATATTTTAATAGGAATTACATTGAGATTGCTTTGGGTAGTAGGGGCATTTTAATGATGTTAATTCTTCCAATTCATAAACACGGTATATGCTTCCACTTATTTGTATCTTCCTCAGTTTTGTTCTTCAGTGCCCTATAGTTTTCCAAGTATAGGTCTTTTACCTTCTTGGTTAAATTTATTCCTTGGCGCCTTATTTATTTATTTTTGTCGTTATTATAATAGTAAGTGGGATTGTTTTCTTAGTTTCTCTTTCTGATAGTTCATTGTTGGTGTACAAAAATGCTGTCAATTTCTAGGTAGTGATTTTTGTCTTCTGCTATTTTGTCATATTAATTTATTAGGTCTAGTAGTTTATTGGTAGGATTTATAGGGTTTTCTATGTGCAATATCATGTCTTCTGTGAATAATGACAGTTTTACTTTCTTTTTTCCAATTTGGATGCTCTCTATTTCTTCTTCTTGTCTGATTGCTGTGGCCAGGACTTTCAGTACTATGTTGATTAAGAGTGGTGAGAGTGGTCATCTGTGTCTTGTTCCTGAGGAAACTTCTATTCACATTTTTGTTCTTAAAGATCTGATATGCTTATAAATGGTCAATAACCCCTGATCATTTCTACCTTTATACAGAGATAGTTTTGTAAAGTGTCTCCACACTTACCATCTCAAATAACATGCTCAAGACACTTTATAGAAAAGAAATCTGGGACTCAAAACAGTATGATACTTGTTCAAGGCCTTGAGGGTAATACATTGTTGAATGAGGACTAAAACACATTTTTCCTCACTTGAAGTCTCATGTTGTTTTCACCTCACTATAATGAAATAATATTGAAAAAATACAGGCCATTGAGTAATATCACCCAAATAATGTAGACTGTATTCTATGTACATCTTCCATAAAGGAGGTAGTGAATGGGTGGGGAAAGGTCACATTTTACTCTCTTAAAAGATATGAGAAAAGTCAATACTATTGCCATGGTGATGATTTCTATAAATTACAGCTATTCTTAAAGTCTCACAGTCACCAATACATTTGTTTTTATGAACTAGACTTCATAGCATTGCTGATTCTTTTCCCATTTTGAGGTGTTTTTTCCATCACTGATATCCATCTGTTTACCACTTTCTTTCTTTGGTGCTTGAAATACATGGCTAGTAATCTTGATAGAGGATGTTAATATTTGGAAAAGCCAAAGATTGACTTCTCTCCCAGTATTTTGGGGTTTTCTCTATAAGAAATCCTAACTACAGTACTCAGAACCCTAGATAAGATATAAAATCAGATTGGCTGGATTACACTTTAAGTCTCATCAAAGACTCAATGGAGGGATCTATCTTAAATTGACATGACTGAGATTACAAATTCCCAGAGGGCATGGATCAATGAGCAACTGATAGTTTTATTGTTTTTATTATTAAGATTGATCTTAATATGATCTAATCTGCATCTGTTTTGTAAATTGTAATTGAATTAAATTTCACCAGATGAAGAACAGTAGCATTTGGTGTCTATAGAAGTGTTTGATCCTCTGGGAGTAGAAAAGAAGAGGACAGAACAATAGAGTAAAAACAATTAATTTTTTCCCTGTGAACTTCCTGTGAACCTTCTACAGTTAGGAGAGCAAATTGTACTCAAAACTTCATTGTCCAGAAAAGAAGCCTTTATTTAAAGAACTAATGTAAATTCCAAGGTTCCAGCTTATTGAATTTAGTTCAATGGCTTGTGGCCAAAATTTTAATGAGGACTGAAACAACTGATATCTCCCACTATTCAACTCTACCTCTGGGACTACAGTTGATGAGAGAAAGAGTTGTCTTAAAATTCAAAACAGTTAATATATTCTATTTGCAACTTCCATCAAAATGAAGTCACCTTCATAACAATGACTTGTAGCAGAAATTGTGTCCTCATTTGCCATTTTTAGCTGGATTTTTGAAGGAAAATAAATCACTCTGTCCTCTTTCTCCTTTTACCTTACAGAATCATGAACCTTTTCAAACTTTAGAGGAACAAGGATGAGAGCAAAGGAGGGAAGATCTCTTGCAAAGTTAATTTTAGTGGTTTGCTTTGTGGATACTGAAAGGGTAAACTTAGAATTCTGTCTCACTGAATATTTGATGAATAATTCTGTGTGAGCCAAATCACGAAAAGGATGAAAAAAGGGAAGGCAAGAGCCATATAGTTCTTTCTTAGATCGCTCTCTTTTTATAGATACTTATAAACAATAGACTGCTTTTCAGTTTTTCAGTGCCTACCATTTATTGAATATGAGAAGATTAATATATTACCATGATATACCTTGGGTCTCTGAAAGACAAATATGTGACTCCAAATCCTTTCCAGGTGGAATGGAGGTATATCTATATAAAGAGAATTAGGTTATCACAGCCGTCGTGCAAATGTGTGCATGCATATGTGCCTCTGCATTTGTTTGTACACATATTTTCCTTCTAGGATCTTGATAAGTATCTTGTGGAATACAAATAACACTTGTCAAGATTAAAAATGAGTAAGGCTTTCAGCAAACAACATCAAACTCATGGATTTTATTTTTTATTTTTTATTTTTTTGTGGCATAAGAACAATCAGGAAGCTCTCTTCCTCACTCAGTGTCTTACAGAGTCTAGATAGAAGAAAATGCTAGGCATGGAAATAGGAAATAAACCTGGACTAGAATGTTGTTTGGATTCTTCTAGATTTTTGCCTCTAGGTGTATTTTTTTTTTTTTTATGCCAAGCAACACTAATTCTAGGCAAATGAATAGCAGCTTTTAATCTGAGTCTAAACTCTAGAGATGAGGGCTCTATTATTCACACGTGAATACCTGAACCTCAGGCTCTGCTGCTTTAATGAACAGCAGAGTGCTGCTGAGATAGACTTTTACTGTATATTATCAGGCAGGTGAATTTAATGTGAAACTCATTTCTATAATTAGGGCTATTGAGAGTGTCACTGTAATTATGGTTACTTTTAAAAAAGTTTCTTTCTAATTATCATCTGAGGGGTGTGCTCTCAGCAGATTAATGATAGCATTACCACTGCTGTGCCAGACTCAGGATTAAATAGACCGAACATCTGCAGCTGGGACACCTACCCAATGCACTTTATGGTGATATATTAGGTCAGGCCTTTACTGATTTGTCTTTAAAAGCTACGTTTGCCTCAATTAGTTAGAAAGTTTTAGTAAAAATGGTCTTAAAGCCTGGATGAATGGAAAAGTCTTTCAATCTCCCACTCTATTTTGCAAGTAGAAATGGAATTTCTGTGCACGGTACAAGGTAAATGTTAAAGGTTAATTTCATATGAATTTTATTTTAACTTTAAGCATTTTTTTAAAAAACATTTTGAAGTGAAACTGGCTAGTGTGGAGAACTGATTTTTAAGCTTGGAATTTTCATTCTGAAAAATACAAATTGACCCAAGGGAAATAGGAATTCCTTGGGGATTGAGGTGGCCTTTTTGTCTTTCAGTTATAGACTGAGGCAGTGAAGAAGTGAGGCGAATTATCTCTGTGCACAGACATGTTCTGGGTCATATTGATTCGAATAGTACATTTTTTTCAGGGAGAAGGTCTGAGTTGGACAAGATCTTTAGAATAATTTTGTTAATATGCAAATCAATTTTAGTTAGGTAATAAAGAGCCATAAAATATTCACTGTTTATCTTTAAATTATTTATTTTATAAATGACTGTGCTCTTTCCAGAGAGGAAAACTTGGGTTGGAAAGAGCTGAACTTAGTAAAGAAGCTGGCCAATTGCCATGAGAATTGCTACCTAAAAAAAATATTTTTTTCCAATATGAGTTTAATTTAATATGACTGGCTCTAATATTCATTGAGATAGGTTTTACAGGGATTTTAACTCCAGTTAGTGGCAAGGGAATGAGGCAGTGGAAACTTTGTGAGATTTTATGTGCTGAAAAGTTTTTTAGGGGTTTCTGATCCAACATGTAAGGAGCTTAGAAGTTGCCACTGTATTCTAAAAACAAATACAAGCAGAACAAACTGTAAAATCAATGAACTCCTCTAATATTCATCAGAGAAGTGAGATCACAGAGCAAACTGCTGATCCCAAAGTTGGAGAAAAAGACAGACAGATACAAAAAATCATAACTTACTGGGTCAGAAACCCATGAGCAGCAACTTCTATGGAAACTAGCATCAGGCAGTAAAACCTGACCTGAAACTGATGAATTGCTGGAGGAATACTGTGGACAAACCTGAGAGACAAAAATTCCAGGGGGACCCAGTCATGAGAAGGTTCCACCCTTTCGTGAGTATGGGGTCCTCACAGCGAATATTGGAAAAATTCCCTTATGCTTTTTCCAAAGTAGTCTGTTCTTCACAAGGCCTGCCCTCAGGACAAACTATTTTCCCAGAGCCTAACCTGCTGGGTTTTTATCAGAGCCTAACCTGCTCAAGGGAAAAGTGAATACCCAGCTCTAGTCCCTCCTAGTCATCCCGTCTCCTTGAAGGGAGGACAAAGAACAACTGAGAAGTACCAGTAAAGTTCAGCACAGGCTCACCAATAGACTGAGACCTAGTCATAGGACACTGGAACATGTCCCCTTCCCCTACAACTTGCCATTACAGCAAATAAATACCTATTTACCAGAATTCCTTTCACCCTGTACATCATGTCTAGATTTCAACAAAAATTTACAAGGCATACTAAAAGGTAAAAAAAATACAGTTTGAGTAGACTGAACAAGCATCAGAACCAGAGTCAGGTATTGCAGAGATGTTGGAATTATCAGACAAGGAATTTAAGACAACTGTGATTAATATGCTAAGGGCTCAATGGAATAAGACCACATGCAAGAATGAATGAATACTGTAGGCAGAGACTTGGAAATTCTGAGAAAAAAATAAAAATAAATGCTAAAGATCAAAAAACACTGAAATAAAAATGAAGAATGCCTATCATGGGCTCTTTAGTAAACTAGACACAGCTGAAGGAAGAATCGCTGAGCTTGGGGCTATAGCAATAGGAACTTCCAAAGCTGAAAAGCAAAACGAAAAAAAAAAAAAAAACCCACCATAACAAAATATTCAAGAATTGTGGGGCAGTTACAAAAGTATGAACAATGCATAATTGGAATGTCACAAGGAGAAGCAAGAGAGAAAGGAAGAGAAGCAATATTTGAAAAAAATAATGACTGAGCATTTTCTCAAATTAACATCAGACACCAAACCACAGACCCAGAAAGCTCAGAGGATACCAACAAGATAAATATATAAATAAATAAATAAATAAACCCTACACTTAGGCATACCATATTCAAACTTCAGAAAATCAAAGAAAAAGGAAAAAATCTTCAAAGAAACCAGAGGGGACAAAACACCTTACCTACAGAGGAGCAAAGATAAGAATTACATGTGACTGCTCCTCATAAATGATTCAAACCAGAACAGAGTGGAGTAAAATATTTAAAGTGTTGCAGGAAGAAAACCACTGACCTGGGAAGATGTGCTCCAACAAGCACAGGGAGAGAATGCAATGCCTCAGTCTCAGGACTATTCCTTCTTCCCCTCTCGGATCTTGAGCTCACAGGTCTCTGCTTTAGATGGATTGTACACACACGAGGATAGAGACATAGATCCAGTTTTTCATACCTTCTCTGCTGAGGATATTAAAGCTTTGAAGCTATATGGTTGGTAATATATTAAGTTAAAGAGTCAAAAATTCATGGGGTGTTTCTGGGGGGCATAAATAATGGATTTCCTATGGCAACAGGGGCAGAATTTATTGCTCATCAAAAGCTGGAAAGCAAGGCTCCATAAGAGGCCAAAACAGAAGAAAAATGAGCTTGTAGTGAGGAAGCACATGATAGGTATGTAGGTATCTTCAAATAAATATGAAAGTTAAGGATTAAGGGCATACGTGAACTCCATACTGAGGTCTGCCTTTCCAGGTAATATCTTCATAGACATGAAAAAGCTCTAGACATATCCAATAGATATTCTCCAGCCCTAGAGAATATCAATATATCAATAAATATTTTGAGATCTAGTTGAGTGACTTGCTCAGCCACTTATTAACAGACCTGGATTACATCCTGGGATATCCAAGCACTTACCACATGAGCATCCTTTCCACGAAAACGTGAACTGTGTTGCTTCTTCTACCCTGCTCTCCAGTTTTTCTTCTGCTGATGAAATTGAAACAATGCTACAGTACACAAATTCCCAAGAAAGAAAGAATACACACACACACACACACACACAAATTTTCTGTTAGAATATATGTCAAAATATATGTTGTTTTCTGTTAGAAAGTAATTTGTACTAGAATTTATGTTTAAACTCTTACAAGCAAGGGAAAAAAAGTTGGCTTCTCTGTTCTGTTTCTCAGAAGCAAACTCTAACACAGGGATTTCTATGAATGTGATTTATTAGGAAATGCTCCCAGGAAAAAACTGGTGAAAGGCATGGGAATGGGCCAGGGAAAGAAAAGAAGGCACTCTGACTAGGCCTTCGGGAATTGCCTGGTCTCATTCCCCAGAGGTTTTTGAAGAGTGTAGGCCACACTTCAGAGTTGTCCCCATGAGTTGTCAGTAGGCCATATGAAATAACAGAGCCAGAATGGAACAATATTGCTGACAGTCTCCTGCTAAAAGTGTATGAAATAATCCACTCACCTCACTCATTCTTCTTCAAGGCATCCCTCAAAGTAGTAATTTTTGAAGTTAATACTGCAAACTTCCTTGCGCACTGTGATCCCAGTACTCCCTGCCTGGAATGCTCTTTTCCTCTCCAACAATCGGGTCAAATTCTTATCTCAGGCCCAGCATCATTTCTCATGGGAGACTTGCTTTGCTGACTGGATCCAATTCTTATTTTGTTTTCTCCTAGAGCCATGTTTTACTCTTCATAGCTCTTAACACAATGACAAGTATACTTAATCTTATTAATGCTGGTCTCTCCCACTAGGCTGTAACTTCCATGTTGCATAGATCATGCTCTTCCTTTTAGCTCCAGAGGGCAAGTGTCGTGGGACCAGTTGTATACCAAATAATTTTGGCTAAGTGACCAACTATGAGAATGAGTAAAGTTGTGGGGTGTTTTCTCTCTCTAATCCAGTGGGGAAGGGGTAAGGACGTTCTGATTAAAGCAAATGTGTAGCACTTGAAAAGTGGGAGAACCTACTCTTTTCTGTTAATCTTCTTACCCCTAGTTGATGCACTAAATCCTTTTCACAGAAGCCACTTGACACAAAGTTAGGCAATGCTGAGTGACCATCACTTTTTCTCTTCCCTTGTTTCTTATTCACATTCTTTGTATTCACTGCCTTTCCTCTTTACTTCATTACTCATCTATGTCTACTTTCTTCTCTTTCTTTATCTTCCCTTTCATCCAATGTTTGAAAAGGTAGTCATTCAACAAACTTTACTGAGTTCCTACTATATGCTAAACACTGTTCTAGGTGTGGGATTTACAGACATTACATCAACAGAGTTTTTATCTGTCCATAGGGGGAGAGAGAAGTGTAAACAGATAATTAAGATACAGTATTAGTTTCCCTACATCAGAAGCATATAGAGGGGAGATTGATAGCACATAGAAGGGATTGGTTAACTCTATTTCTTTTGAGAAAAAATATTTTTTAAAAATTTTTTATAGAGGTGATTAAATTGAGTTTTCTTTCTTTTGAGTCAATCCCAAGCATAAATATTTAAAGGGACTCCCTCATCCCTTTTTCCCCATAATTTTGTTTCCCACTTAATAAAATATATAGGAACCATACTGTGCTGGGCACCTGGCAAGACACTAGATCAAAAAAAAAAAATCAGTTTATAGATTTTGTCATGTGTTCATGATGTGTTACAAAACATTTGGACAGCAAGAGACGTGTGGCTGAATAAAAAGACTCAGAAATAAAATTTTCCTAAAAGTTTTGTCCAAGTGTAAGGGAAGGACCATGCATGTGGTTATATATTACTCATGTGCTGTCATACATGCTGATTTTAAGTGATTTTAAGTTACCATAATAATAATAGGAACAACTAAGATTTATGAGTCAATAAAGGACCTTTCATGGTTTATAGTTCTTCACAAATATTACTTCAGAAATAACAGGATATTTGGGAGAAAATATCCAAAAAATAAAGATTTTCATTTTTGTCATTTATATTTCTACAACTAAAACGTAGGGGCTAAGTATCTGCAGGTTTTGTTTTGTTTTGTTTTTTTCCCCCCACTGTCTAATGAGGGGTCCTTATTACTGTGATTACTGTGCTGGTTTGAGGAACTCACTTTGGGAAGCATTACTTACCTTCACTACACTTGGCAGTTGCACAGTGACATGAATCACTTTGGGTACCACTCATATACCCATCCTGGAGCACTGCACAGGACAGTAGAGAGTTACATAAAACTTCAAAGAGCAAACTTGGAGTTATTCCAGTAAGTTATAAATGTGAATGAATAGGAGGCTATGAAAATTGATGTTCAGGAGAATATCATAAATCAAAATTTCTTTGGCTTTGAAAAGTTGTCTGAAGAAAATACATAATATAATTCATCTTTATTCATTTTTCAAGGACTGTTGGAGCAGCGATTTATAGAAGCCTAGAATATCATTTTGCTCTTGTCTGCCGTATTGGGATCTATTCAGATTCTGCTGGTGTCACAGTTCAGCAATTCTTGGAGAGGAGCCAGGAGAACCTGGGAGAATGACAACACTACATTTGTTTTGAAGATAAAAATGGAAATTATACCATCAACATTGAGCTGCAGGAATATAATTTATCAAGAGAGAGTTATGCACAGGTGCTGGGCCTATTAATAGGATGCTCTTCAGGGATAAAGATGATTTTAGTAAGCATTTAAAGAGTTAGTTCAAAAAACAGATTTCAAAATAAAGTGGCAGACAAAAATGGTAGTGTATATGTAGTGCATCTATGCCATTTGAAATCCGATTTATATACTTATACTTCTCTTTTCTAATGAATTATTATCTGTTTACCTTGTTTTTACTTCCAATCTTTTACGTCCATATTGGCATATCCAAAGTCAATTAAAGTGTATTTATCCTGGCGTTATCTATACTGCTATTTGTGACTTTCCAGGGTGGAGGACTAAGGGAAGAATGATAAAAGCATTTCCCTGGAGGTTAGCAGTCCTAAATTGTAGGTCCAGACCCATCTAATAAGCTCTGTGACCTTGGATAAATCACATAACTTTATTAATCTTCAGTTTTCTCATCTATGAAATGAAGTTGGACCATATGATTTTGAGAGTCCCTTCCATTTCTAAAATTATATTGTCCTGTCAGCTCTCATTTTTACTAATTTGGAGGAGCAATGAGCTGCTGCTATGACACAGTGGATTAATTCTCACTGTTTCTACCTAATTGGCTTGGGAAGTGACAGAAACTGGAAAAGAGATATAGCTGAGGGACTGCAAGTGGGCACAAGCTGGCAGTTCTCAGTACTCTGGTGCCTTCCTGTTGGCCGTTATCCCCATGCCCAGGTGCTCGTCACCATTCTTAGAAGTGGGAGCTGAGCTTGGGCACCAGTGGCCTTCATGTATAAAATCACATGTTGATGCCTTTGGGCTAGTGTTTATTATCTGAAGACCCTTCCTAAACATATACAAATTCCAGCATTTTATGGTGGAAACCTATCCACTATGATGGACAAGCCGTGAGTCGTTGAAGGGCGCTTTATCTATTTCACATTGCAGTTGTAGCCTAAAAGCTTGTGCCATGGACATCTTTGGCAGTTCAAGGAAGCCTCTGGGACCCTATCTCAGGGTAACGTTTTTAAATACATAAAATAACATAGGATTACACACAAAGAAACCAATTAAGACAGAAACAGTACCATCCATGAACCCTAGGTTAAGCACTATAAGTAACACTTTCCCCCTAGGCTGTAATCTTCCTGAGGCCAGAGATGACGTCTCCAGTTCATTGATGTGTCCTAGGTGTCTAGTGCAGTGAGTGGTTCAGACAGGATGCTCTATAAATGCATGCCTACTCATTTAATTACACTCTTTTGATACCCTCCCTTTAAAAAGCAAAGTCTGCCTTCCCATCAGAGTCTTAGTTCATTGGGAGTAAGGACTGAAACACATCCATGGTTGCTTCTCCAGGTCTTGCATCACACATGGTTGTTGCTCAAATGATACTATTTGAATGGAAACTAGCCTTGCACATTTTTCACTCTCTTCCAGCAACTTTGAGTTCTGGGTTATTGACTTATTGCTGGTGACTCTGTTCTCTGGAGGAGGTGAATGAAGTCTTGAAGATCTGAAAGGGAGAGTCAGGGTCATAGTTAATTTTACATGTCAGCATAAAACTTGAATTGGTAGACTCAGTACATTGCCCTCCCGACTGGGTGGGGGTCATCCACTCCAGGGAGGACCTGAATAGAACAAAAGAACAAAAGGCTGAGAAAGGGGGAATTCAGCCCCTTTTTCCCTGCCTCACTGATTGAGCTGGAAGACTTAATCTCATCTTCTCCAGGCCTCAGACTGGGATATTACATCACTGGCGCTCCTGGTTCTCAGGCCTTTAGACTTAGAGTGATTTATGCCACCGGTTTTCCTGAGTCTCCCGCTTACAGATGGCAGATCACAGGACTTCTCAGCTTCCTTCGCATGATCCAATCCCTCCTTCATAGTAAATCATACTTTTTCTCTCTCTCTCTCCCCCCACCCCATATATACAGGATCCAACTGAAGTAATGCCTGTTTGAATGTTCTCCACAGGGTAATAACATGGGGGTTATAATATATAGTTTTAATTTGAAAATTGCAACTAAAATATCATATGATGTGCTTGGATATGATATTATTGTGTAACAGAATTACATGCTTATGATTTTGTCATAAAAGTTTATAATAAAAGAGGGCATTATTTGTGCCCGACTGTGTGTGCGCGTGTGCGCGCTGGCACCCTGCAATGGAGAGTTGGCCCACCCAATCCCCTCCACGGGGATATGTTTTCTCCTTTTGAACATCATAAGGGATGCCCATAGGTCCAGGCCAGGTCTAGTGGGTGGAGTGTGGGGCTTCCCAGGGAGGCAAACTGGGTACTGTCAGAGCCTGCAGGGTGTGCCTAGTGACTTTCAGATGTATGTGGCGAGCAGTAAGTGAGGGTCCAGACAGAAGAGTAGGGAGAGGTTGCTTTGGGATGTGCTGAGTGTCAGGTGCAGCTCAGAGTTCAGCAGAACCAGGCCTGAGGCTCTGCTGCTGCAACCTTCTCTTTCCAGACGAAGCCGGATCTCGGGGGATCTGGGAGGTCTGTGGAATCGACAGGGGAATGCTGGGAAGAGAAACAGCTGGGTGCCCTGGACGCTGGAGGCACCTTCTACCAGACTCAGGGTAGGGAGTGCGCTTCAGGCAACCCAGCAAGCAAACCCCAGTCCTCCTGACACTTTCTCTGATGCCCCAGTCAGAGTCAGTGCACTGGCGCCTCTCCACAGTGGCCTGCCAGGTGTGGGGGACCGGGCTCCAGACCAAAGGCTGTACAGCGATGGACCCATTGAAGCCTCAGTGGGTTAGTGGACTGTACATGCATAGGTCAGCCGCCAAGTCTGTCACCTTGCAGGGCCGCGGGCGGTGATGCAGGCCTAGGATGCGGTCCTCTGATACCCCAATGAGACGTCTGCCAAGCTCTAAGGCCACAGCAACCTGAATACACCACTGCACATCCTTGGGGCCAGTATCTCTTGCCAGTAGCCCACTGCCTAGAATGCCTAAGAGGCCATTGCTGCCTGTTCCTTGAGTCTTTCTCCTAAAGAACAGCAAGTATATTATGCATATTTATATATACTTTTTTCCCCTATAGGTTCTGTTTCTCTAATACTGGTCACTGACTAATACAATCAGTATAGTGCAGGAAAATGTCCAGGGGGCTCAGAGAAAGGGAACCTAAGTTCTCATTTTTTCTCTTCCATTAACTAGCTAGATGCCTAAAGGATGTCCATTGTTTTCTTGTGTGTATTGGACCAGAAAATCTAAAGATTCTTTCCACATTTATATTCTTTGCATCCGTGTGAAGGTCCAGTGAATCTCTAGAACAAACTTGTTGCTTAAACTCAAAATGGTTGTTTAGCATATAATTGTAAGTGTAGTTTCTCAAAAAACTACACAGTAAACTTAGCTTTTGATAAGAAGTTCTCAAAACTTTTCAATGCAGTTTAATACATAAGATGTGTTTATAAATTTATGCCACGGCGGTGGCTCAGGAATCTGTCCAACCTTCTGAAAAATGAAATGGCTTGAGCTTTTAATTGGGATTAGCAGTGTTTGACAACTAAAGTTAACATTCTCCTTTTTAAAAAATTATTTTTCAGCTACAGTTGATATTCAGTATTATACTAGTTTCAGGTGTACAACATAATGATTAGACATTTATATACATTATAAGGTGATGACCCCAATAAATCTATACCCATCTGACACCATATGTAGTTGAAGTTGCTTCTTTAGATTATCTCAGGGTCAAACTGATATTTTTTTTTCTTTTCAATGGAACGAGGGCTAAAGTAACTACTTCTATAGTGTATTTTTGATATAAACTTACACTTAGGAATTTAATCAGCAAGTAAGAAGAAAAGGAATGCTCATTAGACATTAATCTGATAACAACTTTAACATTTTCCTTAAATGTTTATCTCTGTTCATGCACATTTCCCTCTGATTTCTGTTGTGTTTTGAAATTCTTCATAGTAGGATTATGTAAACTGAACTAGCTGGTTACATTACTTTGCTGAGAATTTCAATATTTTATTGCTTAAGACCAGTATTTTCTTTCATGAGAAAGAAAAAGACTGACAAAATATACTAACTTTTTAGAGAGTTTTGATGATAGTGTTGAAAAAGTCAGACATTTAATTGGGTCTTGTAAGTCTTAAAAGTAGTAAAAGATTTTGAGTTGATTTATTTGAGCTGTTAATTTCACAGAATTCTAGAACTGAAAGGACCTTGAATGATAGTTTAATCATTCAATTTAATATTATACCAATGAAAGGACCTCACTTGTATAATATAACTTTTACACATCACAATGCCCACAATTCTATACGGCTTAACATTTTCCATTAGTTCTAGTTATTTACACAGTAATTCACTCATTTCTAATTTATTCATTTATTCCTCATTTGATAAATGAGGCAGTGTAGTATAATGGTTAATTGCTTGGGCTCAAGTTAAAATATTGGTTTCTCTGTTATTAACTGTGTGACTTTACTCTTTGTGCTTCAGTATCTTCAGTTTTTGCCTAGTTCACAAAATTTGTTTTAATGATTAAATGAGATAGTATGCGTAAAACACTGAAAGGAATACCTGCCACATATAAATGGTCCAATAAATGTCAGTCACTCTTATAAATGCCCCATAAGATGTTATGAGAATTAAGTAGATGATGAATACAGAGTTTTCAGCTAAGTTCCTGGTATATATATATATGGACAAAAAGATGGGTAAGAGTCACTGAGCTTTTTTTTTAAAGACTCCCTCTGCCTTACATTACTGGGAAGAAATCTAAGCTGGAAAACACAACTTAGGTTCTCTCTGAGTACAGAAAATATCTAGAAAACACCAAACAGAAAAAGGACCAGGAGAGTTTAGTGGAGCCCATTGCATTTCTGTCAGACCCATTGTTCAATAATTTCTCTCACAGAAAATGACGGAAATGAAATCATTTTAATTTAGAAGCTTTAGACAGGGAAAATAAAATGATAGAAGAGGTAGACTAGAGGTAGAGAGATAGTCTTTGAAGATAGACTTAAAAATTAATTTCTTTTAAAAAGATGAATATCTGGGGAAGAGATTGACTGAAATTTTACATTAATGAGCAGTATGACTAAGGAGACATTAGAAACACTAAATGCCACCTAAGTACCTAAAAACTAGGAAAAAGGAGGTATTTGTTGAAATCTTATGGAGGTAAATTTGAGAAAATTAAGAGGATGACTCCCATACATAAAAGTTAATATATACTATGGAATTTATTATTTCAAAAAGTAGTACAATTATAAAAGATTTTGGAGAAAGGAGAAAGTCACAAATAGTTTTTAAGAATAGCTGAGATAAGGGTGATATCATGAAGAAAACCCATGTTCTTACAGGATTTCCCATGGACCTTTGGCAACAAAGCCTACGTTGAATAAACTGAGAGCCTAACCCAGGATGGCCTTGCTTATGCAACTGTGAATTTCAACCCCCTGCTATTTAAGAGGATCATTGGTTACTATTATTCTGCTAAATCCTTGATCTTTTATTATAATTTAGAAAATTTACACAGGGGAAAGTTCTACAGATTCTCCACATTAACAGTGCAGTGTGTAACTTTCTCCCAGGGCATTCATGTTTAGGGTAAATCTAAAGCCTTCATAATGCAGCTGAAGCCATGTTTTGCTTTTCTCTTAGAGGATGTTGAATTCAATCGCTCTCTCTAGCTAAATAATAGCCCTTAATAAACAATGAAATCATAAGCAATCAGGTTTCTTTAGCTGTTTTGAAAAGGTGTTATTCTCCATCTGTTTAATTATCTAGGTGACTGTCAAAATTTTCAACAGTTCTAAAATTGTGGAACATTCCATAGAGGTCTGATCTGTGCGCTTCTGTGAAGCACACATCATTCTATTTACCTCCCAAATCACTAAATTTTTATCTACAAGAATCTGTATCTTTCCAGATACGTACCTTTTTGCACAATTTTTTATGCCTTAAACCAATGAATTATTTAAAACTTGTCTTTATTTACAGCTAGTGTCCCCATTAATTTACCCATCTCCCTGCAGTGTTAAACCATGCATCTCATTTTACATTTTCTGGTATGTATGTTGGTACTCACTTCTAATTTAGCCATTTCATTATACTTTCTCACCACCATGCTCTGTTTTTTTGGATTTCTTTCTGAGAAAAAGGAGAGAGAAGCATTTTTGCTCCCCCTGCTCCAACATTGTTCATAAAGTCACTCACTGTCTGGCAGGATCTCCAGGGACTGTTCTGGAAATGTTTTTTCCAGTCAATTTTCTGCTTTGGCTATTTTTCATTCTTTGCTTGAACTGTATATCTTCTAAGGAAACTGTTACTATTCATTCGAAAGTTACTCACAGACTTTATTCTAGTAACTTTTATGGGGGGCAGGGCCAGAGAAGTTACCAGGTATTTTAAGTTTCCTTATAATTTAGCATTGTTGAAGGGAAAAAAAAAACCCCAAATAGGCTGACCATGTAGACCTCACTTTGTGTGATCTCTGTCAAAAGAAAAATACAGTGCAACAACAGCTCTTATTTATTTTCCACAGTATTTCAAACCAATTTTATGTTTTGATTTGTCTTCCTTTCCTTGCATCCAAAATGAAACATCTCAGGCAGGGCAAACACCTTCTCAATGTTATTCATTAAGATTCTTCTTAGAGGCGAATGTCTGATGTTCATGTTTCCTGGTAATATTCTTATATAATATGTAAAATAAGCAAAGATGAATATGGATGATATGCAGGACCAAAATGCTACTCACAGTTGTTTCCTGCATGAGCCCGCCATTACTTGAAATGCTTAAAAGTACAGTTATTGGCAAAATATTTCCTCATGGTATTGATTAAAGGTTTAGATAACAATTGACATAAAAGTTTGGTTAATTTAAAACAATGTTTGGCTACCAGCTGTTGGTACAGTTTCCCAGCTTCCTTTGAAAATGCTTCTGTTTATTTTTTCAAATTTCTTTATTCATTCAATAAATACTCAGTGCCTGCCATGTGCCATGACTGTAATTCCTGCTCAAACTGAAAAACGATAAAAATTATGCTACCACTCTAAACAGACACTGAGAGTCAATCTATAGACAGAAAATGGAAGAATTTCTATTGTTTGGAAGGATAATAAAACTGTATGCAGAGAAACACTGAGTGGTCTGCACCTGTTATCACGTCTAAATAAAAGCAGCCCTGTCAACCTGAAAAAAAAAACTGGAAAGTTGTTTGTTCTTCACTCCATGTTTGCCTTTGGGTCAGTCCTAATATACCCTCAAGTTGGGCAGCTGTCCCTCATCAGTAAGGTAGTTTTCTGTGTCCATTTAGAGACAGACTGCAGTTCGCGGATGCCGAACTGTTGAATCCTGGAAGACAAAGGCCCTCCTAGTGGGGGGCTGTAGACCATGTTGGGAACAAAAGAATCTCTGTGATGTGACTCATTGGAAATTATGATTCTGAAGGTACTCCAATTGGATCAGTGAGCCAGAGGACCACATGATGGGCTGGAGAGATTCTCACCAGCAGGGTTTCCAAACAGGAGGCTGGCCTGGGAGCACTGATGCATCCTCTGTTGAGCATTGTACTTCTAAGCATTTCAAGTTGCCATTTAACTGTGTAAAAATAATAAATAATAAGTAAACACCACGGACTCAGTTGTTTTATAATCTATTTATGATTATTCCAGTTACCTGACACCTGTGTCTGTTTGTCTTTTCTTTGCTGGTTCTTACATGGTATCTTGCTTCCTTTTGTGTTTCATTTTTATTCCCCATATTTAACTCAGTTTCCTTGCAAAATTACTTTTGGTGATACTCCATGACCTGAGATGATGGTTTCTTTCTCTGGACAGGATGTGCGTTGACTCCTGCCAGCTTCTAGGGGCACTTCCAGCAGGAACCACTGTTAACCAGGTTCATAGCCTGGAATTTCCTGGACCAAGAAGAATATGTTAAATGAGTGGAAAACCTGCGTGAAGTTTGGAACATGACCTTGTTTCTCAGGGTGTTTATTTTGTTTTTGTTTTTGTTTTCTTCTTGCACCAGTGACACAGCTGTCTTAGCTGTGGTGGGAATTGGGGTATTTGGTTTTGGTTCACTCTTATATTGGTGGCTTCATCTGCCCACTTTTCATTCCATATGCTCTGCTTGGAAAATGTTGTTCAGTTGCACGACAGTCAAGTCTAAATCTGTCTCCCTTTCCCTCTGAGTGCCAGACTATGTTTCTAATTGCTTTCTGGACATTTTTATATTGAGTTTAAAGCTGTTTTCACTTATTTTCTCCCCACCCTACTTTTACCACTTATAACACTCTTTCTGTATTACCAACTTGTTTACTACCTTCAGTATCCAGTTGTTACTGCAGTTTTCCATTTTTTTTTTTTTTTTTTACTTTTTACCTTTTGATTCATTTTAGTTGCCAATGCCTTAGTTTAGTTTCACATACGTTGCTCATCATAGAACAACTTCATTGTGCATTCTCCATTTGCCCTCCCAGAACCACTATCCTTTGTTCTCTACAAGTCCACTGTGCTCTCTGCCCAGGAGACTGACTTTATGGCCCCCTACCCACAGGAACCCTTGTCCTCTGATTTCTGCCGGGCTCGGCTGAAGGGAGGTCCTGACAGAATGGGGACATTGGAGGATAGTGAGGGCAGGTTATTATTCTAATCTTTCCCCATGGGTTCACCACAGGTTGCCTGCAGGCCTCTCCTGAAGCCCACAGCTCCTGTTGGATGATAACTCCTACAATTATCCCTCTCTGACAGGCAGCTGCCCTCATAGGTGGCATTCTATTACAGGTGGCCACTCTTCTGGCCTATTTGAATGATTGTCTTCCCTTGCCCTTTTCATCCTAGAATGGAAAGAACTCCCAGTGATTCCTTTCCCCAGATTACTCCACCCTCCTTTTTGGTTTCCCTTAAACCTCCTCACACATTTGTAAATAATTCCTTTAACTCTCCTCCATAATGACATTTAACTGGGACATCTGAGTGACCCTGGCTGATGCAGGAACACACAAAGCCTTCTATGTCTGATCTCATTTCTCCTCTGTACACCTCACAACCTTTCATTAATTTCACTATTCACATATCCAACCATTAAGATATGCTGTTCTCAAGACCTAAAATGTTCTTTCATAATTCATTATGTTTTATGCAATCTTCCCATTTCCTGGAATGTTTCTTTTCCTCCTTCCTCCCCCCTCCTTTTTTATTAACTTGTTTGAAAAAACTCCCTTCTACCCTTTTAGACCCATATCAACCATTACCCCCTATCTTACATTGCATCATTGTCAAAATAATTGCTGTCCCTTCATCTAAGACCATTTTTTAAAAATTATATTTTATTTATTATGCTATTACAGTTGTCCCATTTTTTTCTCCCCTTTACTCCCCTCTGCCCTGCACCCCCCGCAAGCATTCCCCCCACCCTTAGTTCATGTCCATGGGTTACACATATACATTCTTTGGCTTCTCCATTTCCTATTCTATTCTTAACTTCCACCTGTCTATTTTGTACCTACCATTCATACCTCTTATTCCCTGTACCTTTCCCCCATTCTCCCTCTACTCCCTCCCCACTGATAACCATCCATGTGATCTCCATTTCTGTGATCCTTTTCCTGTTCAAGTTGTTTACTTAGTTTGTTTTTGTTATTTTTAGGTTCAGTTGTTGATAGTTGTGAGTTTGATGTCATTTTACTGTTCATAATTTTTGATCTTCTTTTTCTTAGGTAAGTCCCTTTAACATTTCATATAATAAGGGCTTGGTGATGAACTCCTTTAACTTGACCTTATCTGGGAAGCACTTTATCTGCCCTTCCATTATAAATGATAGCTTGGCTGGTTAGAGTACTCTTGGATGTAGGTCCTTGCTTTTCATGACTTCGAACACTTCTTGCCAGCCCCTTCTTGCCTGAAAGGTTTGTTTTGAGAAATCAGCTGATAATCTTATAGGAATTCCTTTGTAGGTAACTGTCTTCTTTTCTCTTGCTGCTTTGAAGATTCTCTCCTTATCTTTAATCTTAGATAATATCATTATGATGTGCCTTGGTGTGTTCTTCCTTGGGTCTGTCTTCTTTGGGACTCTCTGAGCTTCCTGGCCTTCCTGGAAGTCTGTTTCCTTTGCCAGATTGGGGAAGTTCTCCCTCATATTTTTTCAAATAAGTTTTCAATTTCTTCGTCTTCCTCTTCTCCTTCTGGCACCCCTATGACTTGGATGTTGGAACATTTAAAGTTGTCCCAGAGGTTCCTAAGCCTCTCCTCATTTTTTTGAATTCTTCTGTCTTCATTCTGTTCTGGTTGAATGGTTATTTTTTCCTTCTGCTCCAAATAATTTATTTGAGTTCCTTTCCTTCCTTTCACTGTTGGTTCTCTGTATATTTTCCTTTATTTCATTTTGTGTAGCCTTCACTTTTTCCTCAATTTTGTGACCATACTCAACCATTTCTGTGAGTATTCTGATTACCAGTGTTTTGAACTGTGCATCTGATGGGTTTGCTATCTCTTCATTGCTTAGTTCTATTTTTGGAACTTTGATCTGTTCCCTCATTTGGGATATATATATATATATATATATATATATATATATATATATATTTTTTTTTTTTTTTTGTCTCAGCAGGTCTGTTACATTGGAAGGTGTGGAGCCTTAGATATTCACCAGAGCGGGACAACCCAGGTCACTGTGTTGTGGAACTGTATGTGGGGGAAGGGTCAGAGGAGGAACAATGCTGCTTGCTTGGCTCTCGGGTAGCTTTCAGTCACTTCCTCCGTTACCCACAAGCAAATTGGGCCCTTCTGGTGCTGATTCCTGGGTGGGTGGGTTTGTGTGCATTCTGGAACCTTGTGAGTCTTTCCAAAGAACTCCCCTGTGAGGCTGTGATTTTCTGGGGCTGCACACCCCCCACAGGTTTTTATGGCCAGAGGTTTTAGGGCTTTATTTCCCTGCGCTGGAACCCTGGATTGTGAGCCCGTCTTGCTCCCCTATTGTTCCTCCCAGTCTATCCACACAGAAATTTTGGACTTTGCGGTCCACCCTGGTCTACCAGCCACTGCCTTGTTGCATGTCCTCTCCTCCCCATGTGCCCATCTCTGCCCCTCCTACCAGTCTTAATTAATGTTTCTTCTCTAACTCCTTGGTTGTTGGACTTCCATAAAGTTCAACTTTCTGGTTTTCTGTTTTTGTTTTTTAAGAAAAATTTGTTGTTGTCCTTCTTTTAGTTGTGCAAGGAGGCAAAGTATATCTATTACGCCACCATCTTGGCTCGAAGTTTAAGACCATTTCTATAGGTCCTATCCCTAATAGGAGATTATACCTCCACTCCCATTAATATCAGGACTATGCACATGACTTGCTTTAGTGATTATAACATGAGTGGAAATAATGCCTTCAGTTTTCCTGACAGGAGCTCTAAGAGCCAGTGCATGGTTCTGCTATTTTTCCTTTCCTTCTGCTGTGAAAATGGTAATGACTTGGATAGAGGTCATCCTTCCACCCTGATTCTAAAGATAAGGCAGAGCTACATTTGATTCACCATAAACTAATATAATGTGAATAAGGAAACTAACAAACAAAACCTCCCACAACCACTTAATTTTGAGGTTGTTATTGCAGCATAACTTGGGCTGAGCTGATTGTTTTACTTCTTTGATAATGGGAGAGTTACACATAGATTTTTCTTCAAGAATTTTTTACCTTCCATTATATTATAATAATGTGAACAGGGATTGGTTAACAAAGGATTTTTAAAAAAGATTTTATTTATCTTTAAGATAAATAAAGAGAAAGACAAGGAGAGAAACATCAATGTGTGGTTGCCTTTCGAGCAACGCCCACTTGGAACATGGCCTACAACCCAGGCATGTGCCCTGACTGGGAATTGAGCCAGTGACCCTTTGGTTTGCAGGCCTGTGCTCAATACACTCAGCCACACCAGCCAGGGCAAAAAAGGATTTTTGAAAAATCATTCATCAAGAGTATATAACACTAAACAGTCATTGAAAGTTATGTTTGAAGAATATTTAATTATGGAAACAATGTTCATGATGTGTTATTAAAAGAAAAACACCTTACCAAATAATATATACCATATGATTCCATCTATGTAAAAAGAAAATGAATTAAATGTACATTTCCTTTTTATAGTTTTCTACATTGTTAAAGTATTGTGCAATAGTCATATATCACTTTTGTATTAAAAAATAAAATGTTATTTATTTATTTCTAACACCATCCCAAATTTTCCTAGGTGAAACAGTATTCTTTCCTTTCTAAATACATGCTGTTTATATTTTTGCCTGTAAATCTCTTCCCTCTTCCCTTAAACAATAAAATATATACCTATTTCATAATATTATTGGGTGGATGAAAAGAGATAATTCATGTAAAGCAATTCCTATAATGTTTTTCATATAGTAACCACTCAGTAAATACTATCTGTTTTATGATTCTATTTTGTGTTTTGAAAATTTTAAAAAATGAGTATACTTTTTTGGGGGGGACAAAAGTTAAGTGGTTTGAATGACTTTTGGGGTAATCAGTTATTTCTATTGCCCTTAGAAAGTTGTTATCTTCTTGCATTTGAGTTCCCATCTTTTCATATGGGAGGCTAAGGCTGTGCCTATGAGATTTGGAGAACATAAGGGGCTGAAAAATCTTTTTTAAAGGAGTCTATGTCTTCCTTGGGTTTCCTAAGGACTTTAGAGCCCAGGTTCTTGAATACACACCTGTATTCTTTGTTTGCAACATGATCCTTTGGAAGATGCCACTAGTGCAAAAAATATGACAAATACATAATTCAAGGGAGATGAATCAAAACCAACTTATTTTTTGTCTTCAATTGTCTTTTAAAAATTTATTCAGAGAAAGTAGTTTTTTCCCTGCCATCGGATTACTTTTCTTCTCACTCAAAAATAATGGATATTTAAAGTGTAGTAAAATCACATTTTCAATTCAGAAAATTTCAGTGTTTAGCCCAAGACATTAATCAACCCTTCATTCTTTATTCAAAGGAAAGGCTTCTCCATGTTCTCCCCCAGTAAGGCTGGAGGCCTGATCTGGCAGCTGGACCAATTTTGGGGAAGAAACTATGTTTGCCTTCACTTCTCAGCTCTGCACGTGCTAACCGGCTACTTTTTAGATATTATCAGGTTTGGGGAGTAGGAGGAACGAAGATGTCAAAGGATATAGCACAGAGAACTTCCTACAGTGTTGGTGTCTGGTATCCCCTCTGGTTTTGAACTCTGCCTGGCAGAGGTTTAAAATGCATATTTTCCTCAAGGCTGCTTTTTATTGTTTCCCTGGGGTCTCATGCTGGGTTTCTCTAGACATGTTCCCATAACTTGGATGAGACTTGTGATTAGGTCACTTCTCCCCAACCTCTGCTTCTCTGTGGTCCACCAGACACACAGGAGTTTGACGATAGAGTCCCCTCACCTTCCCAGGTGTCCTCTTGGGCCAGGCCAACTCTCCATGTGGCCCACACTTAGTCCATGGAAAAGACCCATACACAACTGATTTCAAAATGGGTGGTAGTGTAATTGTTTAGCAAGTAGAATCCTGTATTCTGTGTCCCACAACCACAAGGAACCTGTATTAGGTTCTCAGAATGGCTTAGTTAAAGCTTTGTCCTTACGAGTATTCACATGAGAGGGCAGGCAGTCCCCAGCCTCCCCTATTTCAGGCGTTCTGTCTCATAGCTGAGATTTTTCCAGTGATCTACTCTTAAAATTATTCTTTACATTCTAACCACTTTTGGAAATTCTTGATCTAGCTGAGGAATCTCAAAGTTGTAGAAATACTTGTTAAATATTGTCTTATAAATTCTGCATTTTGACCTGGCCCCTTACTTCGGTATTCCAGGATTATTATGTCTTGGTGGCTAGGTGGACACTAAAGTGTTGATATTTTCCTACAAATTTCAGGAAATGGCGGCGCATACTAGTAAGACATACTAGTTGAGAGGAGCAGCACTCTGGTAAATTGGAAAGCCAAAGGGAGGTAAGATACTTAGTAATATTTTGGAACCCAGATAAGTATGAATTTATATCTTAGCTCTTCCAGTTACTAGCTGTAACTTTGGGCAAGTAGATCAGCCTCATGTTTCTCATCTGTAAGACTAAAATAATAATAGTACCTGTCTTATAGGCTGTTGTGAGGATTAAATGAGATAAAGTATGTAAAGAACTCAGCACAGTGTCTGGCATGTGGCATGGTACTAGGCCATAATTGGTAACAAATAAATAGGCTATAAATATTATCAATATATCATAACTCTACCTGTGTGGCTTTGTGACTTTAAAGCTACTTGTGGCAATATCCTCAAGGCTCTCTGTCCCTGTTGGCCATGCTCCCCTCATCCTCTTTTCTGGTCCTGTCACCTGTATTTCCCATTATAATGAGTGAGGTGCTCCATTGAGTTTTCAGCCTGAGATAACACCTGGGTATAGGTGGAATCTGAGGACCGATTTATTATCTCAATACCATAATCTTCACGTGGACCCAGCTGTTTGAATGAGTCTGTACACCCTGGCCCTTGTCCACCTGTTCTGTAATATATGTAATTTTCTTCTCAGCCTTAATGCTAACATGACCTTGGATAAGTTCCACCCCCCCCCTTTTTTTTTTTACATTCTGTGCCACTAATAGGATGTCACATTGATTTGATTAAGATGACAGTTTTGTCATTTGGAGAAAAATTTTTACATGGTTCCATAAGACTCTTTCTAAAGCACAAAGCAATCTCTCTTTAAATCCTGAATACTCTCTTTAGTTCCATTTCAAGAAGGTTTTCCCAGAACCAGATGACAGACTGCAAAATGACTACTGGTAGCTCTCAAATGACAGTGGCATTCTTGCCACCATGCTGTTTGTAGTCTACAAGAAAGGATGAAAGGCATTAAACAGAGAATCTAACCATTTTCACTAGGGAACTGCTAATTTGTAAGTTTATCTAAACACCAAAATGAGCATTTCAATTCTTTCTTTACAGGTTTTCACTATCCCACTTCTTTCAACACACACTTTGGGGGCAGAGATTATCGTAGTTTCCCTTCTCCAGATAATCAAGCCTAAACAGCTGCTGGCACTAAATTGGACCACCCTATACTCCATTCAGTGGTATGACAGAGTAGCTTATTTTTACATTTAAAAAAGTGTCTGATGGTTAATGGATGTGATGGGTTTTTTTACATTTTTTCTTTTTTTATTATATTTTATTGATTATGCTATTACAATTGTCCCAGTTTTTCCCTCTTTGCCCCTGTCCACCCAGCACCCCCCACTCTCTCAGGCAATCCCCACAACTTTGTTCATGTCCATGGGTTATGTGTATAAGTTACTCCATTTTCTGTACTGTACTTTACATCCCCTGTAACAGAATAGACGGCTATTTTGTAACTACCTATTTCTACTTTTTAATCCTGTTACCTCTTCACCCATTCCCCTAAGCCTCCTGGCAACCATCACAAAACTCTCTGTATTCATGATTCTGTCTTTGTTCTTCTTGTTTGCTTAGTTCGTTTTTTTACATTCAATTGTTTACAAGTGTGTATTTACTGTCATTTTATTGTTCATAGTTTTGATCTTCTTTTCTTAAATAGTAATGACTTTTCTTAAAGTTCCTTTAACATTACATATAACAATGGTTTGGTGATGATGAACTCCTTTAGTTTTTTTTGTCTGGGGAGTTCTTTATCTACCCTTACATTCTAAATGATAGCTTTGCTGGGTAGAACAATCTTGGCTGTAGGTCCCCACTTTTCATGATGTTGAGTATTTCTTGTCAGTTCCTTCTAGCCTGCAAAGTTTCTTTTGAGAAATCAGCTGGAAGTCTTATAGGAACTCCTTTGTAAATAATTATCCGCTTTTCTCCTGCTGCTTTTTAGTTTCTCTCTTTATCTTTAACCTTTGGCATTTTAATTATGATGTGTCTTGGAGTGGGCCTCTTTGCACCCATAGTGTTTGGGATTCGTAGTGTTTGCTGGACTTGCATATCTTTTTCCTTCACCAAATTAGGAAAGTTTTCTTTTATTATTTTTTCAAATAGATTTCCAATTTCTTGCCCTTTGTCTTCTCCTTCTGGCACCCCTATGATGAGAATGTTGGAACATTCGAAGTTGCCCCAGAGGCTACTTACACTATCCTTGTTTTTTTTGTTTTGTTTTTTATTCTTTTTTCTTGTTCTGATTGATTGTTTTTTCCTTCCTTGTGTTCCAAATCATTGATTTGATTCTCAGCTTTACCCACTCTACTGTTGTTTCCTTGTAAATTGTTCTTTATTTCAATTAGTGTATCATTCATTTCTGGCTGGATCTTTTTTATGCTGCTGAAGTCCTCACTAAGTTCCTTGAGCATCCTTATAACCAGTGCTCTGAACTCTGCATCTGATGGATTACTTACCTCCATTTTGCTTATTTTTTTTTCTGGACTTTTGTTCAGTTCTTTCATTTGGGCCATGTTTCCTGGTCTCATTTAGGCAGCATCCCTGTGTTTGTTTTAATGTATTAGGTAGAGCTGCTTTGACTCTGTGTCTTGGTAGTGTGGCCTAATGTAGTAGGTGTCCTGTAGGGTCCAGTGGCACAGCCTCCCATCACCCAAGCTGTGTACTCGAGGTGTGCCCTTCATGTGGGGTGAATACACCTACTCTTGTAGTTGAGCCTTGGTTGCTGTTGGCAGGTCAATGGGAGAGATTTACCCAGGTCAGTCAGTTGCAAGGATTGGCTGTGACCACTGAACACCAACCTCCACCTTCCATGGAGGATCAGCTCTGCAGGAGCAGAGTGGTAGTGGTCTGTAGCTGTCCACTGGGTGCACAGGTCCTGGGCTCTCCCAGGTGGTGCATGCCAAGGTCAGCCCCCACCTGTGTGCTGCCTGGGGGCACTCTGCCTGAGCTATATTTGTGTTGATCTTGGAAATTCCCAGATGAAGCCAACATTTGAATCTAGGTTGGCTGCTGCTAGTGTCATTCCTGGGGCCACTTAGGAAGTGTAGGGGACCTGAGGGCTCACAGGTCTTTCTTGTTCAAAAGGATCTAGGAAGTTGTGAAGCTTGAGCCAAGACCAGTCATTTGTATGGAAAAGCTACTGTTAACAGCTGTAAGTTGGGTGGGAAGGAGGCTTAGAGGATCTCCAGGGCTAGGCATATAGTGTTAGCCAGGTTGAAGGGGTCTCAGATATGGCACCTGACTGGTGGCACTGTGGCTCTGACTCTCTTTCTGTCCGGGAGACAGCTGTCTCCCAGCTCTTGCCTTGATGCCAGACATTTTAATTCCTCCCTTCATGCACTTGTGCCTTTCAAGCTGCTACCCTGCTGCTGGAACTCAGACGGTTGAGTCTGAGTAAGTTTGTGTGTGGGTTCTTTAAGAGGAACTGCTTGGGGCTCTTCTGCCAACTCAATCCCTGTTGGGTTTTGTTTGTTTGTTTGTTTGTTTGTTTGTTTGTTTGTTTTTGCAGCCAGAAGTTATGGGGACTTATTTTCCTGGCACTGTTACCCTTGGTTTGGGGCCTGGTGTGGCGCTGGGACTTAACTCCCAAGATATCCCTCCTGAATTTTTATCTACCACACATGTTTGAGGGACCAGCTCATTCCGCATCTCTGCCCTTCCTGCCAGTCTGGATGGATGTACTTTTCTTAATTGTATAGTTGTCAGACTTCCATTCGTCTCAATTTCTGCCAGTTCTGACTGATGGTTGTTTTATAATTTCATTGTAATTTTGATGTGGTTGTGCGAGGAGGTGAGCCATGTTTACTTATGCCCCTATCTTGACTGGAAGTCCGTGATGGTTTGTCTTTTTCTTACACATCTGAGAAAATGCCTGTAAGCTACAGTTTCCCTTCAACTTTAGCTGATAGAAATGTGCATTTAAAATTGAGCTTGAGTATTTTAAAAATACATTCCAGATTAGTATCTGCATAATAGACTGGTCTATTTGGAATTTTTCCTCTCAGTGTTTTCACTAGTTCACTCATGCTGTGGAGAAGGAACTGGGGCCTCTGGGTGCCCTGCACTTGTGTCTGTTCTCCGGCTCAGTGCAAACTAATCATGAAAAACGAGTCTGTGATGACACACGACTACCTTCGCAGAATTTCATAGAGGAAGATTAATAGGATTGAGGGAATATTACCCTCTATATAGACCAGTGACTCTTTTATAAATGAATGATATTTATTCATCTAATAAAATGCTTATCTTCATTTTGTGTTAATAGCATGAAAAATGATGCTCAAGAGTCCCGAATATTTGGGAAATCTGATTTTATCCCTGAGGAACTCCGTGGTTCTATCCTTACATTTGTGTGTCTCAGGCATGTGGGTTTCTGCAAATGAGGAGAGGCAAAACAGAGGGCTGCAAAACTGAGCGGGAGGTAATGTAATATCTAGGAACTTTTCTTTCAAGACACCAATGCAATACTTAGAATGATTAAAGGATTTTCCGCTATGATTTTGTTTCACAGCACTTTTACCATGATGCTTCTAAAGTGTGTTTTTTGTTATCTTTACCACGCTTGAATTTTATGACATGTTTTGAATCTGTGGCTTAAAGTCTTTTTCTCATTTTTGAAAAATTCTTGGATAATATCTCCTCCAGCATTGCTTCTGTCCCTATTCTGGTGTCTGTGCCTCCTGGGACTCCAGTTACATTCACATCACATTTTCATTGTGCCCCTTAGGCTTCTTACTCTTTTTCTATAGTTTCCTATCCTTTTTCGGTATGTTCCAATCTGTATATTCAGTACACTAGTGTTTTATTCAGATGTATCCAATCTGATGAAAAAGAGGCTCTTTCTGGACATTTTTTTTTTTTTTTGAGCACTACATGTCAGGCATGATTTGATGCATTGGGGGTGGGCTAGTGAACCAAAGGGACAAAAATCTTATCCTTTCAAAACTTTTGTGCAGGAAGACAGACTACAAATAAAAAATATAATAAATAAGTATAGGTATTATAGAAGGTGTTAAGTACTATGGAAAAAATAGAGCAGGGTGACTGCAGCAAGTCAAGCCTCAATGAGAAGGTGGCATTTGAGCAAGGAGGTGAGAGTGAGTGACAATAGAATCATTCTGGCTGCTATTGTGAATAGATTGTAGGAAACAAGGCTGAGAAAAATAAAGTAATTCACGACTGTTAAAATAAGCCTGGCTCTTCCTAGGGTCGTACAAGAGGAGATGGTGAGAAGGGACTGGATTCTGGAAGTATTTTGATTGTGGGGCCAACAGAATGTACAAATGGACTAGATACATAATGTAGAGGAAAAGAGATGTCAAGTTTAACTTCAGGCTTTGTTGCCAGTAGTGGAGATGGTGAAGAGGTATGAAAGGAAGTCAGAAGTTCAGTTTGGGGCATCCTTATAAAACATTCAAATGTTGATGTAACTAGGAAAACCACTGTACTTTCAACCACTCTATCCAGTTTTATTTACTCATCGATCTTATTTTATGGTAGTTTATTATCTATTTGTTCTATTAGAATATGAGCTCCAAGAAATCAGGCATCTCTTTCAACTTGTGTACCAGTGGGTCCTAGACTATTGCTTGGCAGAAAGCATACAGTTTATAAATATTTGTTTAATGAATCAATGAATGTGTGTAGTTTTCCAGGGTAGACTGATATTTGAAGTGCCTACTTTTTCAGCATCGTTGTGAGGGTTAACTATTATGTAAAAAAAAAAGCACATAGATTTTTCAAGTATAATATAGACAGAAGTGCCTCTATATGTCTGTGACTTTAAAAATTAATATTGACATCTATATGACTTGAGAAGTCGGCTAACACAGCAATTAGAAGCCCAGGCTTTGGAGCCAAGGAGACCTTGATTTGAATCTCAGTGGAGCTATTTTCTTGCTGAATGACTTTGGGAAATTACTTAATTTCTCTGTACTTCCATTTCTCCTGCAACTTGGGAATAATAATATTACCCTTATGGTTTTTTTGTGACTATTCAATATTATTATGCTCATAAAGGGTATGGAGGGCATAGTAAGTGCTCAGAAATCGGAGTTATTGTTATTATTCTGTCTCCTGGTTAATATATCTGACTGTGAATATTCATAGTGTTTTTAAAATGTCCTGTCATATCTTATCTTTTTTTTATATCTTCTGTGCAGACCTCATGTCTTCCCCATTGCATTTTGTTTTGTCCATTCAACAGGCATTCTCTGTTATCAGACTTTATTCCCCCCAAATTAAACTCCATACTGCACATTTTTGGATGATGATATTTTTCAAGGACTAAGAGTTAGTGGGACGGATAGTTAGGGGGAAAAGTAGCCAGGTGGGTTAGGCAATAAAATTGAGCAAAATTCAATGGCCTGATGTTAAGCTCAGCATTAGGGGCTTTTCATCCCCAAACCAGTAAACATGCTGGAAATTTTGTTTTAAGGGAAAAGAAACACTGAAGGTGAAGTTCTGTCCTTTTGCTTTACACAATTACATACAGAAAAATCAATAAGGTGCTACAATAACACAGAAGGGATTAATGCAACATGAATATTCTCACTGTAACTTGTTACCCTCCTCGTGCTTATCCTCAGAAGACTGTCTTATTAACTTAACTGTCTTACAGATCTGTAATGAGTACACAGAGGTGAGAAAGGAGGAGAAGAGGGCAGGAAGTGAAGGTTGATGTTCTGTCAAGAAGTAGCTTGGCTCTGAGCAGGGCTCTTCCCCGTTGGGAGCCCTCCTGAAAAAGCACATTAGATCTCTTTCCGGAGGGTAAGCTGTAAACCTCCAGTTAGAGCTGTATGAAATGACTAACAACCACCTGCAATGCCACTTTTGTCCTTTTCAAGGGAAATCATTTTTGCTTTAAAACTTGGGGAAGTAAAATCATATACATTGTATGCATGTAAATAACATAGGAAAACTCACTTCAGCATGCAACAATTTTGTGGAAAGCAATATATATCATACATACTATTTGGCACATTTTAAGATGGTCTCTGTCAAGGAGCTTTACAATTTAAACAAAAAATGTTCTGTCCCTGTAAATGGTATTCTGGTGAACTCCCTAGTGGGATTCTGAACATTTCTCAGGTGCCAAGGCAGACAGAACGCGGGGACTGGGATGGTACCCACAGCGGAGACCACGGTGTTCCCAGTGCAGGCTGGCTCTGGGGCTTGTGGTCTGCCTGTCAGTCATGTCTTGCATGGTAATGAAGTTGTCTAGACACAGTGAGGTCAGCTAAGATGTGGTGGTTTTTAAATACAGCACTGCAGTGTGATGCAACAGATGGCATTATGCCAAAGGACAGAGTTCCTACCCTGAGACTGACACCCTGGGCAGGGAGCACAGGAGGCAAAAACAAGCACCAGCTTGCCCTGTACTCATTAAAGTTAAAAAACTTGACAGGGAATGTAGAGATACAAGGTGATACCAGGAGACAATTACCCTTCAACTCTGAAATTCTTGACTTCTCTTGTCTTGGGATAGGTACTCAGTGTTATCTGCATAAAACAGATGAAAGACTAGCTGCTTTGTTGGTTACAGAATTGTGCACTGCAATTCGTGACTCAACTTGTCCTTTCCTTTCCTTCCTCTGACCCCAATCTATCCCGTTTTACTAAGGTAATGGCAAATCATGTATGGGGCCATTAATTTGGGCACAGAGGTAGCTGGCAGTCTGCCATTCCTGCCATTTCCATAAGGCAGTGATGACTGACTTTTGGGGTTTCCTGAGCTCATGTTGTTGGGCTGCAGGAGACAGAGATTATGCTCACTCCGCCTAGAGAGCTGAGTGTGGTCCACTTGGGATCAAGGCTTCATGGATGTGCTTAAAGTTCTGTGAATGCCCTCAAATTACACACAATATTTTAACAAATGGTCATGCTTGAATTTTTCTGGAGAGATTCTAGCATTTAGCATGTTTTCAAATGTGTCCATAAACTCATAAAGGTTAGTGACTCTGGCTTGCCTATGCCTCTATACATTTTTCTTCCTATTCAAATCCTACTCATTTATAAAATCAAATCTCATTGTTCATGAACATTCTCTAATCTGGCTCCCATCTCAGAATACCAATGGAAAAACTACCACAAATGTATTAAGTGCCCCAAAAGAGTTACCTGATGTGTTGGGGGCATGAGAGGGGCTGCTTTGTGGTTATGGGGTCAGGAGAGGCTTCCTGAGGACGCAGTGCTAGAGCTGAGGTCTGAATTCTCTAAAATCTGTACAATAAATGGGGATTACTTTCCTACAGAAAAGTTAAATTTTAACAACAACATTAGCAAAAGAATGTAGATGTTGTTAGAAGGACAGATGTGTTACCTCATGAGGCATACCTCCAAGGACAGTATGAAAGAGCAATCCCAACTGGGCTGAATACCAGGCAACTCAGGCACTTGAGAACCAAACAGAATCTTGTGTTCCTTGTTCATCAAATTCTCTAGGCAGCTCTGCTATAGGCAAAAACTACAGAATTTTGGGAATTGCCAAGAGAGTTGAGTCTCACTGCACTCAGTGGTCTTAGTTATTGTTCCTTTCCTTTCCTAAGGGTGTCATGTTTTCTGATAAAGTTTTGGGGAATCTGTTCATGTGGGTTTATTTTGAGGAATCAAGGAAAAGTCTCACATCCTGGCCCCCAATAGGTTGGGGCTGTGGTTTGGAGCTCAATCATGACTATACCATCAGGCCTCATGGGTAATTAAATGCCACCCAGGACACAAAGCAACTAGAGCAGTGGCACCTTCTCTAGAAACAGGTGTTTGAGTTCTCTCTAACAATTATGGTATGGTCACTGACCTTCTCTTTGTTGAGGCATTAGGCATTCACTTTATCTTTAAATCAAGTGGTTTCTTCCTATTTATTTATTCTCTTTCACATGGCTTCATGTGCCCCATTCGCTTCTGCTGTCTCCTTTCTTTCCTCATATCATTCTCCTTCTGCTCCTTTTACTGTGATTCACTCACTGAATTTCACAGTGCCCTCTCTCCACACTTACTGGGTGCTGGGCAGGGTCGCCAGGCTAGACCTTGTATACTTCACACCTGCCTGGAAGCATCAACCTTTGGTTCAGGCATTCATTTACCCTCTGAGTTCAGGGCAGCGGGGCATATATTACAGAGCATGGCCTATTCTGCAGAGACCACACATTCACTCATTTATTCACAGAAGTGTAATTGAACCAATACCATGTGCCAGTTACTGTGTTCCTTGCTCAGAAGAAGCTGTGTCTGTGACAGATTCTCTGAGCATTTTAGACCTTTCTCTGATAGTTCCTTGTATCCAGGTTCAGCATTTATGCATAAGGAGGCGTGGCTTATTGACTTAGACAGGGAATGGTCACTGAGGAGGAAAGCCTAGTGCTGTCAGAACTTTTTCTTCCCTCTTTGTTGAGCCTTTGTTCTGATCATCCACTGATTCCTCCCAGGGAGAGGCTGCTAGGCAACTGCCTGCTTATTTCCACTAGCTTGATCCTGGGAACAAACACTCCTGTTTGTGGTTCCTTCCTTCAACACTTCAGTGGTTTGATTATGGGAGTACTTAAGGGATTTCCCCCCTCTTGCCTTGCCTATTTAATATATTTTAATATCATGATGCAAATAAGTTTTAATTGTGCTTTTCTGTTCAGCAGCCTAGCATGGCCCTAATCGAGTAGAGAGCTGAAACACTCAGGGCAGTTGACACCAGTTATAGGTGGGCTAGTGACAGAGAGCCTGATGAAGTGACAGGCCAGCCACCCAGAAGAGGGAACTACCTATGGAAAATAGATGCCAGTGCCCTCTCTCCACACTTACTTTCTTTTTTCACTTCATTTATGTAGACATTACGAACCCAATTCCTTTTTGGGGGCAGTGATTCTCTCTTTACATCATGGAAATTGGAGACTCAGAGAATTAGTGCCTCATTATCAAATCTCAGCCCAGAACTTGTTCTTTTTTGACCCAAAGTTTGGAATTTCATTAGAGCTGGACTCCTTGCTGTACAAAGGGAAGAGCCTACGGAAGTCACTTTTCTGAATTGGCACCACCTTTGGCTGCAGCCCATACAGCCTCTTTGAAAAGACCTTCTTCTACAGAAGCCAGGGGTAAATTCCTTTTGTGGGAAACTAGAACGTGCATGATTTCTTCTCATTCCCTTCTGAGCTCTGGATTGGAACACTTCTTGTCCATACTCAGATGGTTCCTAAGAGATGTGCAGCCAGGCACAAAGATGAAAGTAGTTACTGGGTTGTTCTTTAGAGAAGAGACTCCAAGAAACAGATAGAGGAAAAATCATTGTTCTACCCATGCCTAGGAAAAGGCAAGTGTTCAGCAGGCATGGCATTAGATTTGTGTCTGACAGTTCCAGGCTCTAGTCATAGCTTGTCCATTCACTGCTACCTAGTGACCTGAACATGTTAGTTAACCCACTTGAGCCTCCGTTTCTTTTCTTTTTTTAATGAATTTATTGGGATGATACTGGTTAGTAAAATCACATAATTTTTAGATGCACAATTCTATAATACATCACTTACACATTGTATTGTGTGTTTACCACCCCAATTCAAATCTCCTTTCATCACCATTTATCCCTGCTATACCCTCTTCTTCCTCTCCCAACCCCCTTTCCTTTTGGTAATCACCATGCTGCTGTCTGCCTCTATCAGATTTTTTTGTGTTTGTTTTTGTTAATCCCTTCACCTTAGTCTCAGTTTCTTCATCTGTTAAATGGGAAAAATAATACCCCTCTTGTTGTTGAAGCGACTATCTGTAGCATTGTCTAGCAGATAGTGTATGTGTGTGTAATCAATGTTAGCTATCTTATTACACTTAATAATACTAATCATTATGATTCTTAATACCAATTATCTTTATAATTCCTACTTGCATTAGGATAATTTAGTAATCTTATTACTGCCTATTTATTTTATCCAATGCCTCAAAATACTCTTTGTTTATTGGTTTTTACCTTAGAATGATATATCATTTGTTTAATACAGTAAATGCTGGCAACTGATTCTGAACTATCTCCAGCTACTGTTTATAAGGATTTATAAGCACCAAGCACATTGTATATTTGTTAGTTTATTTATTGATCGATTATTCTCCCACATCAGAATATAAGCTCTAAGGGAAATGGCTGTATAGCCCTTAGAATGTTACTACTACAGAGTAAATTGTTCAATAAATTTGTGTCAAATGAATGAATGGATAAAAGATAAAAAAGAAAAAAGAAAAACCAATACATAAATGAATAAATAATGCAATGCTTTAATATAAGTAGCATGGGTAAATAAAGGTAAATTTGATGGCCCCTTCCCCTAAGGATCTTGAAGTCTAGAAGCAGACATATGAGAATATAAAAAAAGACTAATAGAGGGGAATAAATGACATGCTGTAAAAGAGGGCAAGACAAAGTTTCGTAGAAGGTCAGGAGAAAAAAAACATAACTTTTAACTAGAAGATCAGAGACTGCTTCATGGAGAAAGTATCTTTGTGCTTAGATCTATAGGGGGCGGGAGCTGTGAACTTGAATGGACGAAGGGCGTTCCAGGTGCAGGGATAGCAGGAGTAAAGCCAGGCAAGGGAGGCTGGAAGGCCACTCATGGGTAGCAAATGAAACATGACTTTTTGCTAATGTCACCTCACCCTTATGCTCACTGCTACCTTCATCCCCATTTAAAGCATATACTATTTTTACTGTAGGCTTATCTGAATTTCCACTTTTTCAATGAAGCTTTTCAAGGCTTCCTTAGACTATTTGATGTTTACCTGATATGAATTTTTTTGTTTTAACATTCATTTGGGGCTCACATAGTATCTGTATTATTGCCATTTATTCTCCTATTGCATGTGCTATCAAAATAGACAGTTGACAAGCTCTTTGAAGAGCAGGGGATGGGGACTTCTCTCTGTGATTTCTAGCTGTGTATGTTTGTGTATAGTCATTATCCAATAGATATTGTTTGGTTGACTGACTTAGGAAAGTAACTCTAAAAATTTTTTTGCAAGAAATCTTTTATTCAACTTCTGTGCAGAATTACTTCCTTAACTTCTATTCCATAAAAGTTTGGGTGAACCTTGAAGAAAAAGTCCATTTAGAAATAGAATATTTTAGAGATACGGAGCTTCACTTGTGTAGGGGTTTATTTTATGGATCATGAAATTGAAGGCCAAAGAACTTGCTACTTTCCCATTATCCTGGAGCTAGTTAGAGAATCATGATGATATTTTGGGCTTGAAAGCTTGAAAAGGATTATAAGACTTGATGTTTTACATTAGCCCAGGGAAATCTCCTATTGGGAAGCCAAAACACAAAGCTTCTTAGAAGCTCCTGAGTATAAAGAATGTACTCACAGACCCTCTAAACAATGAATATTACTAAAATGAGCCTTCTGACTAATAGAGGGCTATTTTTAGAACTTGAAGCTGGAAGAAAAATTTGGATCAGGGATCTGAGTCATTCCTTGTTATTCTAGTTAATTACCACAACTCTGCTTGAGGGAAACTATTGCTAAGTAATAAAAATAGATAAGGCCCTGGAAGGAAAGTAGGTAATTGTTATGGAACCTATAGTTGTTTTAGGAGGATAAAATTATATGAAAAGGAAAATCTCACAGAAAAGAAAATCTAGCAAAAAATGAAAATACTATGGTATTTGTAAAGCCTATAATTAGAAATAAAACAAGACAACAATATCCTTGTTTGCAATTCAAACATTTATTGCAATAATAATAGATTATTGGTAGATTTCAATTAAGGTTTTAAAAATTTCTAGGTCATGAACTTTCAAGTGGAATAGGCCAGTCTTAGTAGAATCAAGGGGGAAAAAAACTAAGACCTGTGACTTCTCTTCCACAGAGTAGTATTATTTATAATGGCAGCAGTTATGAATCAACCAATTGGGCCTTCAAAGTGAAAAATGAGCAGGTCAAATGATTTTAAAAAGTTGCAGAGCTGTGAATAATGGTTAACTTAGTTACAATTAGTCAGTACTAAGAGTCTACCTAACTGTAGACTCTAGCGCTAACACTGTTAAATTTTCTTCCTCCTTTTGTTTCTTTTTCCTTACCTTTTTCACTCCAGCTCTTCTTTTGCTTTACTTCTGTCTTTCTACCTCTAACTTTACCTGCACTTTTGTCTAAATTTATTCTTTATTTTCCCTCTCTACCTTTTTTCTTACTGTTTTGTTGTTTTTATATCTCCTCTCTTGATTCTCTTTCTCATTCCTCCTTTCTTCCTCTTTTGCTGTCCCTTCATGAAAAATTAAATGGCCATAATAAAATAGATATCAATTATTATTTATTTGATGTGGAATGATTCTTCATACTTGAAAACTTAAAATCAGTATCTTTATATGTGCTGCTTAATTTTGGCCTCTTGAATTTGTTGGCTCATTACTTCATGCCTATCACAGAACTTTATGAGCATTTAACACATCCCAGGGGCTGTAGGTAGTGGAGCTAAAAAGATACCCACATTTTCCCTGGTGGTGAATTGGTCTTAGGATACTGAGAGAATCAGGCTTGTAAGCACATTATTGCAATACAAGACTATCAAATACTGTAATACAAATGGGAACTCAGGGCTATGGGAGAGAATAGAATGCAGAATTAACTCTGCCTGGGTTTAGTGAGCAAAGTTCGCTAGAAAGGAGTGTACTTGAGGGGAGTTTTAAAACAAGGACAGGGATGTGGGTGAAATAGAGAGAAGAGGGTATAGGGTTTTACTTCTACTGAACCCTTAACTGGTTTTTCTCTACAGTTGTTAATGGTTTTAATGAAAAGGTATTCCAAGTGATGGATACCTAAACCCTTCAGGTCCTTTTCAAATTGTGCTTTCTGGGAGAAAAAAATATTCAAATAACTTATGTCAGGAATAAGGGTTTTTTGGAGGGTTCCATGGCAACCTGGGGCCTCATGAGGAGACAGAAAATTATCACAACTTCCACTAAAGCAAAATTTCCCAAATTATTTCACAGAGATGTTAATAGATGAAAAATAGCATTCTATGGCCAAATAGTTTGGGAGATAGTGAGGTTAAAAAAATGTTATAGAAATTCTCAGTTAAGATGGAGGTGTAGGTAAATATGCTTTGCTTCCTCGTGCAACCACAGAAAGAATTACAACTAGATCTCTAAGCAAACAACACCCAGAACCATCAGAAAATTGATCTGTATGGAGGTCCAATAACCAAGGATTGAAAGAAGCCACATTCATTCAGATGGGTAAGAGGGGTGGAGATGCGGAGATGAGCAGAGAGGTGCAGAGATACAATGTGGTGTGGAGAGGCAGCAGTGGTGGAATAGGCGGTCCTACATTCATGTGCGGTGGATAAAAATTGGGAGCAAGTGATCCCAGCCCCAGACCACACAGTCGAGGATTAAGGTGCCAAGAAGATAGATCCCTGTAACTTCTGGCTGTAAAAACCAGTGTGTGTTTGGGGCAACAGAAGAAACTGCTGGATTTTCAGGAGACTCCACTTTAACAGCCTACATGGACTTAAAACGTATGCAACTCCACCCCTCTGGTATTCAATACCAGGGCAACAGCTGGAAGGGCACCAGTCACACAGGGAGAATGTGGGGCAAACCTTCAGAAGCCAGGCAGCAGCATTGCCCCTCTCCAACCCGTCCCCCCACACAGAGCTACAAAGTAGTGAAATGGGTTTCTGGCAATTACTTAAGGCTCTGACCCACACAATTTACAGGTGCCTTTTCTACAACAGGCCATGCTACTAACACAGGGAGTCAAAGCAGCTCTACCTAATACACAGAAACAAACACAGGGAGGCTGCCAAATTGAGGAGACAAAGAAATATGACCAATGAAAGAACAGAACAAAATCCCAGAAAAAGAATTAAATGAAATGGAGATAACCAACCTATCAGATGCAGAGTTCAGAACACTGGTGATCAGGATGCTCCAAGAACTCACTGAATATGGCAATAAAATAGAAAAAGACCCAGGAAGAAATGAAGGTTACACTAAGTGAAAAAAAGAGAAGTCCTGAGGGAATCAATGGTGGAGAAGAAGAAGCTAGGATTCAAATCAACGATTTGGAACATAAGGAAGAAATAAGCATTCAACCAGAACAGCAAGAAGAAAAAAGAATTAAAAAACAAACAAAAAAACGAGGATAATATCAGGTGCCTCTGGGTCATTTCCAAACATACCAACATCCAAACCATAGGGGTGCCAGAAGGAAAAGAGGAAGACCAAGAAATTGAAAACTTATTTGAAAAATAATGAAAGAAAACTTCCCTAATTTGGTGAAGGAAATAGACATACAAGTCCTGGAAGCACAGAGAGTCTCAAATAAGTTGGACCCAAAGAGAACCACAGCAAGACACATCATATTGAAATGCAAAAGGTTAAAGAAAAGCAGAGAATCTTAAAAGCAGCAAGAGAAAACAAGGCAGTTACCTACAAAGGAGTTCCCATAAGAGTGTCAGCTGATTTCTCAAAAGAAACTCTGTAGACAAGAAGGGACTGGCAAGAAGTATTCAAAGCAATGAAAAGCAAGGACCTACAACCTAGATTACTCTCTCCAGCAAAGCTATCATTTAGGATGGAAGGCAGATAAAGTAATTCTCAGAGAAGGTCAAGCTAAAGGAGTTCATCATCACTAAGCGATTATTACATGAAATGTAAAAGGGACTTATTTAAGAAAAAGATCACAACTATGAACATTAAAATGGCCACAAATTCACAAATATCAACAATTGAATAAAAAAAACAGCAAACAAGCAGAACAGGAACAGAATTATAGATATGGCGATCATTTGTAGAGTTATCAGCTGGGAGGGTCAAGGGGGAAAATGGGAGAAAAGGTGCAGGGAATAAGAAGTATAATTGGTAGGTACAAAATAGACAGGGGAAGGTTAAGAACAATATAGGAAATGGAGAAGCCAAAGAACTTATATGCACTTCCCTTGAACATGAAATAAAGGACAGGGTTGCTGGAGGGAAGGGGGGTACCAGGCAGACAGAGGCAAAAGAGGAAAATTAGGAAAACTGTAATAGAATAATCAGTAAAATGTATTTTTAAAATGTTATAAGTGGTATTTGGTAGGGTTCTAATAAGCTAATATTCACCAAGAATTTTCCAAAAGGGCCACCCCTTCTCTGACACAGGAACATACTGGTTTTGAATTGAGTATCCCTGACACAAAAGCCCATGTTTTTTCTCTAAACCAAGTCACTAGCACTTTTCTAATCATAGAAGTTATATGTCTTCCCTCCCTACTTTCTTCCCAGAGCCACTGCTCTAAGAAAATAATAGCAGCTCTTTGAGCTGTGTGTCTGCCTGCCTGCCCACAGCCCAGAGAAGGGAGAATGGAGAATGGAGACAGAGCTGGCCTGGCATCTTCCAAAGGCTCCCTCCTAAGTGCTTCATGGATTTAGCCACTTAGAGGTTGTGTAACCCTAAGCAAGCCTCATAACTTCTCCGAACTGCTGCTTCCTTTCTTGACACTCCATCCAAGGCAGTAAGGAGATGCAGGTGTTGCTAATAAACCTTGGAGAGTGTACCTTTGCCAAGGATATTTGGATTTGGTTAGGGAGCTAAAAAAATAGGTCTTTCAGAGCCAAAAGAAGAAATCTTTGAAGTAGATTTTTAAGCATTTTGTCAGACAGAAAGAAGCTGGTTTGGAAATAAATGGGTTAACAGTTAGGGGGACCCAAGTTCCTGTAAATCAATACCACAGAGTCTGTTTTATCTATTGTGCCTTTGTGTGAAATTTGGTTTCCCAGGCTCTGCTCTAAAAAGGGGTGCTCAGGGTAGATGAGAGAATCAAACAAGGGCATAGACACCCAATTAGTACTCACCCTTCAGGAAAAGGCCATTCAGAGGTTTTATCTTGTGTCTGAAAAAGCTGGCAGCTTTCTTCTTAGAAAACTACATTTGGTGATGCTTGCAGAATTCACCCAGTGCAGCTTGAATTTTGTGGAACTCTTGACATTTAAGCAATGTTCAGGAAGATGACAGCCTTAAAATATATCTGGGTAAACCTACAGTTATAGTTGTTTTCTCACACTCCCAACTCCTAAGGATGGTCTTCTGAGTAAAAATGGAAGAACAGATGAATTAAACCAAAGGAAGACCTTTGGCTCTGTGGAAAAAATACAGACTATTTAAATTATTTAATACAACTTATATAACTAACTAAATTTTTATGTATGTCACCTATGACCTTTGTTGCATTATATCTCAGCAAGATAAGCTATTGGAAAAATAACTCAGTGAGGGGTGAATGTTCATAAGAATACTTAATTGCAAAGAAGTACAAGGGTCTTTGCTTTGAGGAAAAGGGTTAATGAGAGATTGTTCTGTGTTTTCATAAGGGTCTTATAAGTCAGCCTGTGTTATATTTGTCAGAGCCTTCTAGTTATGTAGGGGTCAGTCTGAAAACCCTTGGTCAGGTCCAGCTTTGCAAAATATAAAGCCCAGAGTCAGGAAAAGGGAGTTGGAGTTGAAGTAAGATAAAATGAAAGAAAGTAAATGTGAATGGAATGCTGGTTTCTACTCTTTGTCATTCTCTGAAATATGTATGGTTATGCAGAGCAAAGAATTCTTGAGAATCCGCAGACAGTAAAGAGTTTGTTCACTAGATATGATTTAAAGCATGAAAGAAAGGTATTCCATCAACTTTCTTCAGTTTCCTACCCTACAACTTATGCTCAAAACTTCTACATTTCTTGGTCACCATAATCACGTCCCGACTGTGCCCATGCCAACAGAACTGAAATGTGTTCCCCTGAAAAGCATGAATTAGGTACTTTTTTTCCTGAGAATTCTGTGTGTACAATGGGGGTAAGTGAGGAAGGAGGAGTAATATTTGGGAGACACTGCCTTTTCAGCCTGGGAATATTGGAGGGGGAACCATAATGATGTTAAGGCTAGTTGTGAGCTCCCTGGAAGCATCCTTAATGCCCTTAGTGACACAGGAAGGCAAAGGCTATTTCCAAGGTCACTAACCCAGCAGTTAGAGACATTCCTGGGTTGGTGGGAAGCCCAGCTCCCTTTAACCCATCTCCAGCTTCTTTTTCTCACCACTGAACCCCCACATCTACACAGTCCTACTTGAGTGGTAAGGAATGTAAGGAGCCTTCTTGGGGGACCAGAGATGCTGAATTTCCTCCTTTTTTGTTACCATAGTGACATTAGAAGTAGGGTCCAAAGTGAGATGTAGGAGCTATATAGTTCTGAAATGAACACTTCCACATGGTGGAAGAGGACTGGCTATGCAGAGTACAATCAGGACAACAGCAGGAACTGAAGCACTCTGTGATGTTTTTAAAGTCAAGAGCACACATTGCTGTTGGTAAACTTTGATGTGTTATGTAAGCATCCAGCTTTCTACTAAGATGACATAGGGCAATTATATCAAAATGTAAGACAAGAGGACCAATTTTAGTCATTTGATTATTGCAAAGATAGGAAAGAAAACTGTTTACATAGACTACTGATAAGAAAGAGTGCCATCTAGAGGCCTTGCTTACAATTCCACTTCAGTCTCAAGCATCCTTCGCGACCTTGAACTACATTACTCTGTGGTGCTCATGATTGATAGTAAGAGAAAGGGAGCAGTAGGCACAACCATATGGTAACAGAGTCAGGTATTATGAGGACTAAATTGTGTTGACACAAGAATGAGGGTCCAGAACTTATTAATTCTTAAATAATGCCCTTTATCTGTCTGCAGGGATGTGTTATCCATTGAGAGCTTTCATACTCTGGTGGTTTGATTCTAAGGCTTTAGACCTTTAAGTTTATTGTTTCATTAATGAGTTAAAATGCTTAGAAATTATATTTACTCTTTTCCTTTGTGTTAGAAAAGTAAATTGTTGAGGTGATGCATGTTTTTCCAAAAGCTTTGGGAGAAATTGTAGAAAATAAAAAACAATGTGGGAGCTCCAAAACCATCACTAATTTTGCTTGACACATCTAACTGTATTAATTAGGCCATGTTCCTGAGGATTTGTTTTTTTCCCCATCTTGAGTCATACCATTCAACAGCATCAAACAAAGTACTTGTATTTCCCATCTTAGAGCTGATGTTCAATCTCTAATCTTTAGGCCCACAATGAGCCATAGGTTTTGATAAGTGACCAAAAAGAGGTTTGATGTCAACACAACATATCATAATATCATAATTACCATGCTACAGATGTGTGATAAAATTTTCTTAGAAAACAAAATAACATATTGGTGATGTTTCACTGTCATTGTGGTGATGTGATGGGTAAAAGCAGAGGACATAGTAACCAAGGCCAAATCACCCCCAAAGAAGCAAGTGAGGTTGGCGGCAGACCCTGAAGTCTAGAGTCTCTGATCAAGAAACTACTTCTAAAACAAATTGCTTCTCCTACAACCAAAAAAAAAAAAAAAAAAAAAAAAAGGAATTCCTGTTTGAGTTTTAAGATTTGTAGTGTTAGATTTTTGTTGTGACTTTCACATATGAAGTGTGGACAAATTCCTTTGTTCTTTAGAAAAAAATCTGGTCTTACAGTAGATGTTTCTGGATTCTGCCAAAATAGGTGAACTACAGAGAAGCAATGCAAACTTCACAATCTTTAGTGATAATATTTTTGGAATTTGTTTAGGATAATCCTCACCCCTTGAGATGGCGATTAGTGGTATTCAGTTTACCAATGACACATAAAAAAAATAATGGTGTCATTTGTCTCCAAACTTCAGCAGCCAGTTTTAAAACCACAGTTTGTTTGCCTCATTCTTTCAGTTAATTAAAAAGGAGGTTTTTTATAGCCTCAAGTGTAGTGTAATTTATAATAGGCCTTTCTCCCTCCTGTTTTTAATTACCATCTTTGCATGGCTATGTTGGACCTTTTCCCTTTTAAGAACTACTTATGCATAGTTTCCTAAACCAGCTCTGTGGCTATTAATAGGAAAAAAAGAAGTTTTATGTATTTTAGTCATCTTCAGCTAAGAAGAGTGGAATTGCCTGATTGGGGTTTATTTTCCTTCTTTTGTCCCCAGTTAAAAGGACAATCTTCCCTACCAAATAATGGTTTCCTTTTCAAAATACCTTGTTATGGAAGGTTTAGGCACACTGAAATGAGAGCCCAGATATAAGTTAAAATTCTTCTGTCACTCTGGCTAGTACATGGAGAAGGCAGAAACTTTGCAGGGTGTTACAGTGCTCTGCACAGAGCTCTTGACATTTGCAATCCATTAAATAAATAAATGAATGAATTCCTTTGTTTACTGATCAATATGATGAGAGGAACTATCACAACATAACTCATGGGGGATGGAGAAAGAAAAAGCAAGAAGCAAAACATTAGACATTTTAGAAATATAGAATTTTAAATAACTGAAATTCTGGGGTAAATTTCTTGGCATTGGTTTTCTTCAAAGAGCATTAAACAAGTGTATGCAGTGAGTAGAGGTGGGTACTGCCATAGCTTGTGCCACGGGCTTCCCTATTAACTTCAATTTTAGAAATGGAGCTGGGAAAGTTTTCAGAGAAGAGAATAATGGCATAGTCAGCTCAGGATACAGGAATGCAGCTCTCTAATATATACATGCTTTCCTCTTTATTCCTTCCTTCGCCTTTAAATGGAGAAACCCAAAATGCAGGAGGAATTTGTTCTGATTCCTCATAGCAATATTTCAAAGTACTCTCATAAATAAGAAGGGATATAAATCTTAAAGTGACAAATGCATCTGATTTGTTTTTCATTAAAAAAAAAAATACAGGGTAATGTTGCTCACCTTGCAAGTTTCTTTAAGGAGTAAGCAGGAAGATTACATTTTAACATAACAGCACAATCTACAGGTATTATTATTTCCTTTTTAGAGATAAAAGAAATTACTCAGTAAATGACAGAATTTAAAACCAAACCAACTTTACCTATCTGCGAAGACTTTTCTTTCTTTTGATTCATGACTGAGGTGACAGATGTGAGCAAACGTGGAACAGTTTAACTTTCTTCTTTGGGGAGGTAAAATCAAGTTAAGACTTCACCTTGTCTGAGCTTTGGTAATAAACTCACCTATCGAAGGGGACAGCCATCAGTCTCTCTTCTCTTTCCAGCAAATTTTCAGACCACACATAAGTCCTACGGCAGCCTTCACTTCCAAAGGTACTTTCTTGCCTTCAAATGGGAAGAGAATTACCTTCATTCTCAACAATTTTATGAATAAAATTTTTATCTTCATGTTTCTAACATGGTATATTCTGTCGTCATAGTACCAACACTCCATGGTTACCCTAACTCTGTGTTTCTAACATCAAAAAAGATACCTCTGAAATCTGTCCTAGATTTTAGGAAAATGCATTATGGATTTCAATCTGTACACACTATCATAATAAATTCAAAGGCTTGAAGGGAAGAAATTCTGGTAATAAAGTTTTTGTCTTGCCTTAGATGCCAACATTTTTTAACATGAATTTTGGATCAGTTTGTCAATATCTTTTTTAAAAAGGCAGCTGGGATTTTGACAAGAATTGCATTAAATCTATAGATCAACTTGGGGAATATTGTCATCTTAACAATATTAAGTTTTTCAATCCATGAACAATGAATGTCTTTCCATTTCTTTACTTTTTATTTTTTTACTTTTATTTACTTTTTAATTTTATTCATGTTTTTATTAATTGGGCTGCTTGGTTGCTGTTTTTCATAGATAAATTATGTAAAAATTGTTCCTTTTTCATTTTCATAATGCTTTAAATTTTTGCCATCTTAAGTCTTGCCAGCATAGATATTACACCCTTTTTGGGTCAGCTAAAGCCCTTTATGATGTTTATGAGGTAAGTGGGAGTCCTGTAGACTATTGCACACTTGTGCTGGATTTCTACAGAGTGAGGTTTCACTAAGACATGTTTATATTTCTCTATGTATTTATCCTCATTTCACTGCTTTCCTTATAGAATATAAGTGAAATTTTTATACTGAACACACCTAAAGAGCTAAAGGAAATAGATATTTAGCTCATAATTCTTTTTCTTTTTATAAAAAGGAAGCCTCTTGTATTCTGTGAATTTAGTCATTTTGATTTGTTTAAAGCTATTTTTCTGTTTCCACAGCCCTATGATATTATTGTGTAGTTGAAAACTCAAGAGACCTAGATTCTAATCTGAAAACTAGAAAATGGTAAATTAACTACTAGCTTGCACTCTTGAATAAATCACAAATTATCTTTGACTTTTAATTTCTTTATCTATGAGGGATAGATAATGCCTTCTCAAACCTACTCACAGCATTGCTGTTGAAGCTTAATTAACTAGTTCAACATATACAGTGCCTCCTGTGTACTAGGCAATAGGGATAAAACAAAATTGGAAGATTCCTGTCCTATTGGGGTATATGTTTCTATTGGCAATATAAGAAAAAAAGTAAAAAAAAAAGATACAATTCCAGGTGGAAGGAAGATAAATCCAAATCTCTGAGTTAAGGACGTGCCTGGAGTGTTCATGGAAAGGGGCCAACAGTGCCTGGACGGGAACTACAGGTTGGAGAGAGGACATGTTTGGTGTTGAGGCCATTGTCAGGGCTTTGGTTTTTACCCTGAGTGAGATGGGAGCCATTATGGAGTTTGGAACAGAGGAGGACATGATCTGATTAATGATTAAAACAACCACTCTGACTCCTTTGTTAAAGAACACACCAGTGAGAGAGAGACTTGGAAGGAAGAGACCAGTTAGAAGGATGATAGTGATTTTCTGCAGAAAAGTAGCCAAGAAGGTAGTGAAAAGCAGTCAGATTCTTGACATAAGTTTGAAGGTAGATTTAACAGATGTTGCTGATGGATTGGATGTGCAATTTGAGAGGAAGACCGGTGTCGAAGAGGTCGGAAGAGGTCGCTAACATGTTTCAAATGCGAGATTGGAAGGGTATAGTTGTGTCTCCATTCCTGCCTTCTCCTTTCACTTCCACAACTTAGAGCAGAGATTCTTTAGAATGACAACATCTGTCGCCTGCCTTAGGCCACCTTCCACCATCCCAAGTTTGTATCTGGGAAATGCTAGTCCCACAAGCTTCACTGCAGAAAGTGGTTCGGAAGGCAACAAAGTAAGTTTGGGAAATGCTCCATTTTGTATCTCCTTCAGACCCTTTCCAGAAAGGCCCCCAGATGGTCTGCAAAAAAGATTCCCATTTTACTTTGTTTCATTTAGTACAGCCTTCCTTTATTTGATGTTGAAACATCTTTGATTAATCTACTTTCTACTTACATTCCAAAGCATGCCCTAAGCTGTATGTTGGGAAATGCCGAATTATACCACCTTTCCTCCATGCGTCCTCCAAACCTCCTATTAACTGTTGCCACATGTGTTTTCCCCAAACACACTTTTGCCGTATTATTTCCTTCTCAAAAGCCACATGGGTATCTTTTTGTTTGTAGGAGTAACTCGGGATGCCTCAGCCTCACACTCAGCTTTGTCCACGGTTTGGCTCCAGCCTTCCACATGCAAGCCTGGCTCTCAGAGGCTCTCCGTGGCCTCCAACTCCAATCAATACATTCTGGTTCCCTTCTCTGGTGTATCCTGGTGGGCCATCCCACAGCTTCTCTACTTAAGTAATTTCTGCTTCTCATACATTACCCTGCAGAAGAGCTATTTCTTCTGGGAAGCTGCCTATGGCCACCTCCCCCCAAAAGGCTTGGCAAAGTCTTCTACTAAATCTTATAGGACATACTGCACATGCTATTCATGTGCTTCATGACATATATTGCCATGTATTAATATGAACACTTAAAGTTGGGCATTTTTATCTCAAAATATATTCTCTTAAGAGCAAGGATTGTCTCTTGGTCTTCTTTATATCTTCCACGGCACCTAATCTAATAACTTGTTTACTCTGTTTATAGACATGTTTATAAATATTTGCTGCACACAAATGAGCTCCAATACTTCATAAGAGTATAGTAACAGGATTTTCTATTATCTAGTTTTATTATACTTTGCAAATGCCCTCTTCCTGACTCATGCTCCTCCTTCTGTATGCTGACGGGCTTGCATGGATTTGCATGGGTGCGGTCCCCCACACAGCGCGCTCCTAATGCCATGACTAGACCAGGCTCCGGTGTGAGGAGCACTGGTGACTTGCACTTCAGGTGATGGGGATCAGAAAAGTTGGGACCGGGGAGGAACAGATTGCTGGGGAAACTGAGGCATTTGTAGGCCTGGTCTTTATGGGAAGGTCAGCCCTTAAGTGCATGTAGGGTGTCTATGAACCTTGGTAAATGTGTGCTTGCGTCTGCCAGCAAATGTGCATTTGAAAGAAGTATATCTCAAGGGGCAGCAGCAGTGAGTGACTCTTCAAGGTCAGGCAAGCTGCCCTGTCACGGCCTGGGGGATCCGTCTCTCAGAGCAGTGCATATGCCAAGACTAAGGGAGGTAGGAAATGGATTCAGCTTCCTGGGGGTGGGGGGGGGGCTTGCAGGTATGAGGCAAGGCATTCCAGATAAGCCGGCCGGTCAGCTGTGCTAATGAGGACCTGGATGCTGGACAGAACCCTGGATGCACACATTGGGCCATGAGCAGCAGTGGGCATCAGAGACTGGCTAGACATGCTCAGAGCTTATCACAGGGAGCAGTTCATTTCCTACCTTTTGGAGGCGCCCCGGGAAGTGTGCCACTTACACTTGTACCTCTTTAGAACTGTTTGCCTCCTTTGTAAAGTAGGGAACTGAATGCCTACCTTGGAGTGTTGTTAGAGTAATTAAATAGGTGATGTATATGGTGTGCCTTGTTTAGCGCCAGGCACATAGTAGGTCCTCAAGAAATGTTTCTCTCTTTCTGTGTATCTGCAGTGGGTTATGGGAGCTCCTGCTGTGGTCAGTATTAGCTCAGAAAATGGATAGACTTAGCCTGCAGATTAATCTATCAGTTACAACAAGGGCTGTGTAGGCCTGGGGAGGGCTGGGGCAGGCAGGTAAGACAGATAGCTAGGTGGTAAGCCCTAGGCGCCGCATGCTCCCACTATCCTTTGGGACTAAGCAAATGAAAATGAGTAAGCTAGAAGAGCAGCCAGAAGATATGATAATAAATGATACAAATAACAAGCATTTTAGTGCTTACCAAGTGACAGCTACTGCTATAGGCACTTTATTTTCCCCAACAAATCTACGGGTAAGTACTGTCATAACCCCATGTGTTCGTGTAAAACTGAAGTGTTCGAAGGCTGGGCTATACAGCTAATGAGCAGCAGAGCTTGGACTCAGCCCGGAAAGGAGAATTCCCTGATGGTTTTGGATTTCGGACATTAGAATGAATGACTAGAGTACGTGTTTAAAGCTTTTAGAGTAAGAAAAGCCTTTTAGAGCTGGGAGAGTTGAAGCACAACCTTGCCTAAAGCTAGAAGAATAGATTAAATCAGCGGGTTCCCACAGGCCCAGTGTTTGGACTAGGTGAGACTCTGTATCAGAGCCACCCAGAAATCTCTTTAGAAATACCATTTTCCCTCCCCCTGGGGGGTTGTAACTCAGAAGGGTCTTGGTGGTTCCAGGAATCAGTGTTTTAAAAATCTGCAAGGTGGTTCTGACAAGCAGCTGCACTTGAGAGTCCCTCAGCCAGGTGGCTTTTCAAGTTAGCTTCCAGCTCCCTGGCTCCACTGCACTACCTTTATTTTCATTTTGCAGTTTAGAAAAGTAGGCTGTGGGGTTGAGATATGCTCAGATTGGAATTACGATTTCTTTTGTCCCTGGCTACCTTTCAGGTTCAGAGCCTGCAAAGCCCATTCTAGCTAACATTTTTGGTGAAGTCAGTGCTGAGGACCACACAGGCAGCAAGGCCACTGGCTGACCGCTGGATGGCATCCCTGTCCTTCCTTTGCTTGCAGGATTTCTGCTCAGCACACACAGCTCTTGTTAGAGTGCTCAGCAGCCCCTTGCCTCTGCGTCTCCTTACAACAATGCCATACAGCCTCGGGGCCCCCCAAGCCTTTTGACCAATGGGGAGGGATTTCAGACCCTTGGGAGCCCTGGGGAATGAACAGATCAGGCCCTTTTTAAGGTGAAGGAAGGTTTTTCATTGTATAAAAGCAGCCTCCCCTATTTTATTCTGGGATAGGTTGACAGGTCATGCTGTAAGTGACAGAGAATGAGAAGGATAAAAAGAAGTCCAGGAGGAGTGATCAAATAAATATTTTCAGCACTGAACATCTCTGAGCTTATAATGCAGTTAATAGGGAAATACAATTTGTAATATTCAATTTTAGAAGCAGTTGTGTTCAGAGAACAGGTTATTTGTTTGTTTGTTTTTTTATTTACTGCCCTCTGGTGGAAACAGGGTTAATTTTTTTAGGCTCTCCAAGACAGTGGAGAGCGAAGAGTCCAATAATATTTCTAAGACACACAGGGTCCTGGAAAGTTAAACAGTTTCCTTCCTTGGAAAGGTACATTGAAAGGGGGTCAGTTACATATGATCAGAGGTCACACAAAAACCTGACCTTAGAAAAATTGGACATTGAAACATGTTACAAACATGCAGTCCTGCTTTCCAGTTTTTATCTTATTTTATTTAAATATGTGCTTCGGGGAAATATAGGGTTTTAAAATTTATTTTGTATTCTGATCTTTGTCCCCCCGCCCCAAGTCTCCTCATATTTTATTAAATATTTATCTTTCTTACTAAGTCCAAAATATCCTCTCCTGGACAACTGTGCTCTGCTTGAAGACACTATGGTTGTGCTGGTCTTTCTTTGAGTTTGTCTTGTTGACAGGCTGTAGTTCTTACTAAAGTCTTGTTAATGCGCTAGGAAGAAGGCCAAACCTGATTCCTGGAATTGAACCTCAGGCTTGCCATGGAGAAATATGACTAAATCCTGGATTTAGAGGAAATCTCAGCTCTGGGGACTGTGTGGTATTTGGTGGGAACAGAGAGAGCTGGGCAGCTCCCAGAGCTGCTATCCATGTAGCGTTTTATAGTTTGCAGTTTCTTTGGTTGATGTTTTCAGTTCCAGAATAGCAACAGAGAGAACACCTAGCAACCAAGGGGAAATATTTAATCCTTCATCTTTTCCCTCCCTTAAGAAAACAAGTATTAAATTATCTTGCCTTGCCTTTCCTTTCTCTTTCAATACCTGGTATGTTTGCTTATCACATTAGACTACATGCACATGCATGCTATAAAAACTGATCTATTTACTGTCCCTTTAAAAAATTTAATCCACAACCTCTTTGCAATACTCAGCACAGTCAAATCACAACCCAACTCATCCTATAGAAATCAAAGAGGGCAAAGAGTCATCGGTTGTTTGTGTGTCTGCTTCCCTGCCGTATACTGTGAGCTCCTTGAAATTGGAAACAGTCTCATTTCATCTTTGAGAGAACTAGCTCACCTTGTGTAAAGTTTAGAGATGGTTGCTTGGATTGTGCCTCTGTGGAGTCTTGTAGATTTGTGGCTGTCAGATAACTTTAGAAAAGCCAGAACATTTTTTCTTGTCATAATGTGTCATCCAAATGTCATTTATTTGAAGTCTCAGAAAGTAGGATATCAATTACATAGAATGCTTTTGGAGGCTCTCCTGCCATGTAAGGTGTAACGGAGGAAACCTGTGTAAGATAATATCTAAGAATTATTGAGCACTTGCTATGAGCTGGACAATTTCCACTTAATTCTCACCACAATTCTGTGAGGTTAGTATGTTGACAGAGTTCTTACCTTTGCAGTGGTTCATGGGAGGCATATAATGTAAAAAAGCGAATCTATCTTGCATATAGGAGAACAATTAACCTGTTGGTCAGTCCATGGAGTGCCATTTCTATTAGAGAATTTGCTGGGGTTCAGGCTCTGCTCTTCCAATCTGCAGGCCCCAACATTTTGAAGAAAGCATTCACTGAAAGGAGATACGAGACTGACTCACATGAACTAGATCTGGGTACACCCACACGCACATGCATACACAGTGTCAGGTGTTTCGGTTGCTTGTTTCAGCCTGACTCACCTATCATCACCCTTAAAACAAGCTACATGGGAAGCTCTGGCACAGTGAGTCTGCAACTGGATCCAGAGTGAGTTTGCTGTCAAAATTTTAAGGAGGCTTTGGGTGCTCTCATCTAGCGTGAAGTGGGTCTGGCCAAACTCTTTCTCTCTCTCAGACAGTGGTTGGATGAGCACTACCAGTGTTGGTTCCTGTTACTCTCCTTTTAATGTCCATTATACTTATAAACCTCCTGCTGTTTACATGATCTTCCTTCAAACGTGGTTTAATGGAATTGCTTAGATTTGTGCTTAACTAAATTACAATCTCATTTCAGCCTCACTTCACCTCCCTGAGATTCTCCCCAGTTGCCTTCGTAGGAGTTTTGGACATTCTCGATTTGGTACTACACATTGAGGAAATTGCTGAGTCTGTTCCCATAGATGGCTGATCATTATCGTGGTATGGGGATCTTACTACTTTTAACTTTCAGGAGGCAACTCTATTTTAAAGTTTTTGGAGCGAACTCGTGGTATTTCCCATGAACAAACAATGGTATTGGCATGCTATATATCCTCTTATGTCCTCTTACAATCCTATTAAAAGGTAATGGCCCCTTTAAAAAAGAACAGTCTGTATTCAGAGCAGGTTAATCCTGCCATGTTCTGGAAACCTGGCAGAATCATTAATAAGGGAACCAGTTGTGTGTAGATTTAAATTAATCAGCAAGCATCCAGCGGCTAGAAACCTAAGGGGAGGGGAGAATCTTTCTCCTTGAAAAGAGAAAATATACTCCCCTCTCATTGGGAAAACACACACACTCTTATGGAAAAACAGACATATGGTGTGGCCGTAATCTTTTCTCTCTTGTGGTTTCTGTCAAGCTGTGTGAAAGAAAAAGTTTAAATTTCTGAAAGATGAGCTGCATCCTCGGGAGAATTTTTTCAGATTCTGAAGGCTGGGGAGACTGAGGTGGATTATAGTCACCATTGTGAAGAGAGTGCCTTTGACTTCAACTCCAAGAGCACAGGAAGCCACGTTCAAGGTCCTATATTAAATTAGATGAGAGCAGAGTTGCAGAAGCAGGGAAGAGAATGGAGCAGGCTGCAGGGAAACTAGAGTTTTCCTGCTACCAATACTATAAGCCAGGCCCTTTCCAGGACTGTGGGCTGTTGACAGCGAAGATTAATTCTAACTCAGTAGTTTTATTTTCTCTCTTTAGTTAAGGCAAATGGAAACCAGGGGCAATGAAAAGCTGAGAGTTTGACACTTGAGAAAGTTATTTAGGGCCTCAGATGCTTGAATAAGTTCCTTACAAGCAAGAAAAATTCAACATAAATTTAGAAGTTGTTTTGAAATAAGCCATAATTGAGATTTGCTGAAACACATTAGTTAGCTCTTTGAATTGTTATATCTGATTTAACTCTAGTACTCTTTAATCTTAGTGTTCAATAGTTAATATTCATTCCTATTTTTATTTTAAAGGCATAAGTTAGTTGAAAAGCATGTGGTAACCTCTTTGGATTTAGTTACTTGATATTTATGGAAATTTTTTCTAGATGAACCAAGAGGGTATTGCACAGTGGATAAAACATTGAGCAATGTACCAGAAGACATGCATTCTAACTCCGCCTCTGCCCCTTACAAGAAAGGTCACTTGGGACAAATCCTTCACCTCTCCAAGCCTCAATTTCTCATGTATAAACCTGGGATAAGAAAAAAAAAAAATCTACCTTGCCTGGGCCACAAGGTTATTGTGATATTCAAATGAAATAAAGTCAAATCAATTTAGAAGTGCTTGGAAAATTAGAAATTGCTACAAAAATGCAGTTTCTGTACTTTGAAGAAATGCATTTTTCAAGTAGATTCACACCTCTGCTACCATCTCTGTGGTTTTGGAAAAGTTGCTTCACTTCCAAGGACCTTTATCCCTTCATCTATTAAATAAAAAGGAGCTGTCAGCCACTCAGTGAACTCAGGCTACAAGGCAGGAGCAGTGCTGCTGGGAGGAGGCTTATGCTGGTCTGGGGCTGTCCTGGGGGGCACCCTCCGCCTTTGCCTGATTTAATTTGTTCTGAATAATCCTTTCTGCAACAAAGTAGAAAAATAATGTAAGTAGCCATTAGAATAGATCATTTAAAATTTCCTTTTGAAAGTCTACACTTGTGTTTCTGTTACCATTTCTGCTGTTGTTACCGTTAATATTGCAGGAGAGGCGTGGCCCCCGTAGTTGACAACACTCTGAAAGGCCAGGCACAGAACTGGAGAGGACATGTCGGCTCTGGGAAAATGGGCTGCTCTGCAAATCTAGAGGAGCGCAGTGGTGGAAAACATGCCGAGCCTGTGTTTAGGTCGGCCTAACTGACTAGTAAAAGCAGTCACTACTCCAGTGAGAAAGTGTCTATTAATCAGCACATCCTGATCACCAAGAGTCTGTGGTGACATCATCACATTAATAAAGAGCACAGTTTTCATCCAGGTGCCTCCTGCCTGAGGTGCCATCAACCCTCGTTCCCCAAGGCTCGCTCTCCTTGACTCTGTTGGATGCCAGTTTCCCAACGCTCCATACTTTAAACTACCAAGACAGCTAATCTTTGTAAAATGTATGCATTTTACTTATGTTTATGTATTTGATAAAATTGAGAAAAGCTCAGTATGGATGAAAGACTCCACAATTAAATAAGTCTGTGGATAGAGCCTGGTGGTAGGAATAAGTGAAAATGTGGCAAGAAAGCTATTTATATCAGGTCCAATGTAATGTATGTGATTAATCTCACTCGAACATTATCTATCTATGGATCAATAGGTCAATCCATCTATACATAAGACAGGTACATTTTGGGTTGCTGTAGTGGCAAACAGGAGTTGAAATCAATCTATATATATATAAGGAGAAGGTAAAACAATATAAGTTAAAGAAATAAATTATTATTTTTCGACAAACTATTAACACCAGTTCAGGTAGCATTAAACCTTTTGACACCATTACAGATTAGTGAATATCCTAACGTGAGCTTTACTATGAAGGCACTTCATTGAATTAAATAATTTAGTACTGATTTAAAATAGTCTTCAGAGTCTTCAAAAATCTTCCAGGAAATGTCCAACTTTCTCTCCTTTGAAATGCATTTACCCACCTGTGACCCCTTCTTATTTTTCCGCAGATTATGCTTTTCCACTATATTTACTGCTTCTGGGCTTCTAATCCCAGTTTCTTCAGGTTTTCGTAGGCAAAAATGACAAACTTGATGCTAGTATTATTGGGAAATACTTTAAATGTTTTGTTAATTTGAACCACAATATATATAAAACTATAAACATTTAAAATATATTTAATATTTTCTTTAATATCATTCAATATCATATAACTGCATTGTACTATATCGAAGATCATTAATATAGTTTTTTAATGGATATTAAACACTTGGTTTAAAATAATAGCAAAGCAGTTAGGAATTCGAGTTTTCTTGTTTATTAATATTATGTTCTTATCTCTTTCTTCCAGTTCACCACAACCTATAAGGCTGATATGGTTGTTATTTTAAATTGCTTCTTAGTGACTCTTGCTCTAAGACTTGCAGTATCTATTAAAAATCTTAATGAAGAGGATTACAGACTTTCTTGGCAAAGATAAACAACATAAATGTTTCGATTAAAATGGATAAACTGAAATGGGATTTGAAACTAAGCTAACAGCAGCCAGCAGGACCGAGAGACTTATTTCCTCTCGAAGACAAACTTCTACGGTATCAATATGGAGTCTGGAATTCTGGCCTTAAACTATTAGAGAAAGTGGACCAATAATTGTATTACATGGAGGAGGTTTTTGGCATATATATGCCTGTAAGGAAAACACATCTTGTATGCTCTGAGTGCAAGGACATTTACATTAAAAATTTGCTTTTTATTATTTTATTGAAGTTTTGAGGTTTAATGCTCTGTTTCATTTCTGGTATTTGGAGAGCATATAAAGAAAGCTAATTAATACTCAATCATTTTTTATTTTCCTGTTGATTTTATGAAATGATTTTGGGCTACCTAACATGGAAAACAGGGCAGACCCAAGGGAAGCTTTCTTGAATGAAACCAAAGTTTGATTTAACAGGTGTGTGTGTGTGTGTGAACACGTGCACCTATGTTATATACACATATAAATAATTAAATGAAAACTTGAATCATATTTTACATACTGTTTATAATCTAATTGTTATGATTATTTTTGTATCAGAATACTGCGTCATCTTTGCCTGTTACATAGTAGGTACTGTACTCCATATTTTTTAAATGAATTTTTAATGGCTATGAATGATAGGAGATTATATGTATACAGGGTGGAGCAAAAGTAGGTTTACAGTGGTAAGTACATGAAATACAGAGTTTATTCTTATATTATTATTGATTAATTATTGTATTATTTTCTGTACAAACAACTGTAAACCTACTTTTGCCCCACCCTGGATATTCAGTGGGCTGCATGGGTTACACATGGTTATGCCTTAAAATAAAAGCGAGGAGAGAGAATGAAATATGTGACCTCCAATATTCTAGAAAGCATGTTTCTGAAAACATATGCATATATCTTATAAGATCCTGATGAGTCTTTGAAGTATTCATCAGCATTTTTTCTTACTGATGAGTATTTGGAATATATTTTCTTCTACAGATCTTGTGGTTAGGTAGTTGGGGGGACATCTGAAGATCCAAGACAGGTTTCTGGTAGTATTTGTGGCCGTTAGTTGATCAAATCAAGTTGCATGTGTATACCTATCTTATTTTTAGCACTTTCTAAATATTGAAGGAGGTATAGAAATGATGAGAGACATAATAGGGACTCCCTTGGTTGATTTGTTTATGGTGATCAATTTTACTCATTTTTCAGGGCTTAGTTCAAGTCACATGTTTTGATCCCATTGATCATATTTCTTCTTCCAGGACTTCAACCCAACAATTTTTGCTCCCATATGTCCTCCCTATGACTTCATGACTTGGTTCTTGCCTCATCAACTTCATACAACATGTGCTTCAACCATACTAATCTACATATAGTCTTCTAAAACACCGTGTTTTTCTAAGTATTTTATTTCTTTCTCTTAATTGACTTTCCTAATTCCCTTCTCTTTCTGGTGAGCTCTCAATTATGTTTCAAAGATCAGCTCAAATATCATCCCCTCTGGAAAACCTTCTTGGGACCTCTCTAGGTAACATTAATCATTCCTTCCTCGGTGCTTCTGTAACACTAGTATCTGACTCTATTTTTTTGTAACACGTGTCACAATGCTGTGATTATTATTTGTTTGTGTTTGTCTCCCTAGGTATAATTCATCTTTCTCTCTATAGCATTGAGGACACAGTTCCTGACAATAGGAAATACTTAGTATAACCAGTACATGGCTGGGCCTTTATGGAGAGCCTCTGCTCTTGAACAAGCATCAGCATTGAAGACAAGCTCTGCATTCACAGAATCTTCAGATTAAAGCATTAGCAGTAATATAACTTTTATTAAATATTTTGGGAGAGAAGAGGACGAGAGCTTTATATCAAATGCCAAATCCTGAACAACTTGATTAAAAATCTTTACCTTCTCTTTTTCTTATTTCTTTCTGTCAAGATTCTCCATCCACCAAACAAAGGGAACACATCAGAGTCTTCATGTAAGTATATAATGGTGTTGATGTTGGTGGCTGGGGCTTTAAAAGCTTAAACTGTTTAAAAATGGCCATTTGATAATTACTTATAAATATGCAAAGCCCTCCATGATCTGGCACCCTACCCACCAGCACCAGTGTTCATGGTCCCCGTCCTTGCCTATCATGCTTGCAGTTACAGTGCATCACAGGATGTCTCACTACTTGTGTCTCAAAGAGTGAGATTATTTCCTCATGTGCATTCCTTTTTCAGTAGTGCAGTGTCTCCCATCTTTGCCTGGATAATCTCAACTCATTCTTCAGGTTCTCTAAGAATCTTATCTAAAACCTGCAAGTGTTTTTTCTCTGTGCACTTAGTGGGAGAAACTGCTTTACAGGAGAAGCATAAAGCAGGAGCAAAACATCAGCATGACAATGAGCATGTTTTTGCTACAAACTAGAGAGAAATCATGTAAGGAATAGAGGTGCAAATATTGACATGCTCTGCTTCACAGTCCCGCTGGTCTGTGAGCTTCTCAAAGGTGGACAGTAACTTATGGATTTTTTTTTTCCTGGAATATAATAACTGTGTAATAGATGCATGTTGAAATGAACTACAGTCTATCCCAAGTAGAATGTAAACTTTTTCAGGGATTACAGCTTCCATGATATGCTTAATTCTCAGCACTTGATATAGTGGCTACAGATTTATTATTCAACACATGCTTTTAGACTGATTTTACAATTTCTCCCTATTTTTTTCCTACCAAAAATTGCAAGTCATATCAACAGAGATAAATCTGTAAAATGAGTTTCTGTAATGAAAAATGTATTTGAATAGTTTACAAAAAAATTAAATTATAATAGGTCAATTCAAAGTTTGTAGCTTGTTAATGGCAACCTTTGGCCTTAGTTAGACCAAATCAAACCTTCTATTAAGACTAAATTTACGTTGTCTTGATTTGTTTTTAGATTGTTATGTGGGGATTTTTTGGTGATCAGAATATTCAATTTGGTGTATGCATAAAAGTTTGTCATTGTTTAAACAAATAGAAAATGTTTATTCTGTATGAATGTGGGAAAATTCCTTAATCACTTTGGAACTGTTGTGTTATGTACAAAACTAGAGATTATGCCTTTATAACCTCCTGAACCATGTGATTCACCTAGGTTCCATGTAGTTTAGAATATTTGATTCAGCCACCTTGATGATCTACATTAGGGTTCAGCAAAGTGTCACCAGTGGGCTAAATTTGGACGACCATTTGTTTTTGCAGATTCAGATATATTGGAACAGAGCTACTGTCTTTTACATATTGCCTCTGGCTGTTTTCAACAGCAGAGTTGAGGAGTTGCTGCTGAGACCCAGAGGCTGTGGTTCCTAGAGACTAAAATATTTACTCTCTGACCCTTTATAGAAAAAGTTGTCAAACCTCTGATCACATTCATTTTTATTGATCTATGCTGATGAAGTACGGAGATCAAATAATTACTTCTCTAGATGGATCGACTATTCACCCCCAGCCCTCAAAATCATATGTTAAAACATAACCCCCAAGTATGATGGTGTTTAGAGGTGGGGCCATTAGAGGTGTGATTAGGTTCTGAGGGCTCTGCCCTTATAAAAGATCTCAGAACCTCCCTTACCCCTTCTGCCTTATGAATACATTGCAAAAAGACAGCTGTCAATGAACCAGGAAGTAGGCCATCATTAATCAGTGCCTCATTAGAATCTGCTAGTGCCTTGATTTTGGACTTCCCGGCCTCCAAAACTGTGAGAAATACATTTCTATTGTTTATAAGCCACCCAGTCTATGGTGTTTTGTTATAACAGACCTAACAGACTAAGACAGTTGTCAAACATCCGCTTGGGGTTTTATACATTTTCTCTGTAGTCCACAACTGAAACTAACTGTAATAAAGCCAAAAAAAAAAAAAAAAAGTAAATAAAAATAAAAACTGAATATTTAATGTATGTAATCCTGAATATCCCCACATTTTTGACAATTGGACTATTTATTTCTATGTGGATGCTGGTGTGCAAATGTATACAGGATGCCATGACTTGATCCTCCCTTTCTGTAAAATTCAAAGATCCAATAGTAATTTTTTTAATCATTAAAAGTGAACTTAAAAGTCTTGTCTCTTCTTTCATGCATGAGAATTATTACCTTATAACATTCTTTTAAAAATTGTTTTATTTATTGATTGATTTTAGAGACAGAGAGGAAAGGAGAAAGAGAGAGACGAGAGAGACGAGAGACAGAGACAGAGAGAGAGAGAGAGAGAGAGAGAGAGAGAGAGAGACATTGCTTTGTAGTTCTACTTGTTTATGCATTCATGGGTTGATTCCTGTATGTGCCCTGACTGGGAATCAAACCTGCAACCTTGACATATAGGGATGATGTTCTAACTAATTGAGCCATCCGGCCAGGGCACCTTATAACATTCTTGTCTCCTGTTCGGGCCTCAGTTACTTTAGTCTTATGCATGGACTATACCATAGTTAAGCCAACAAAACTGGTAGACTCTTCCTTTGTTTTATTAGAGATTAAATATTGAGAATATCAGTTGTACCTCTTATCTAGGTTAAAATAAATGTGAAGAATATAGGGGAAACAATAAGAAAATCTAATGCTGAAAAAATAGCTGATACTTAAACCCCTAATCAATGATACCATTCAACTGAAACTATAAATCTGTAGCCAAACAACAAATGTCTGCTATGAGTTATCTCTCTTGGCAGAAGCATTAGGAGCTATTTAAGAACTTTCACTCAGATGCATAATTTGAATATCTCTGGGAAAGTATGGTATTTATTTTCATTGTATTCTGACAACTTACCCATGTGATTATGCATTATGATTATTCCCCTTTTCACAGCTCCTATCACATTTTACAAAATTAATGCAGTTTATTTTACATCACCATTTAGTAAAAATTGAACATTTTCAATCAGTAGACCTAACCAAACAAATAACCTTATATTCTTTGCATGTTTTTTTTTCTGTCTGGGAAGAATTGAGTGATTTTTTTTCTTTTGATGTAAATAAACAAAAAAGGAAAAAGAAAAAACAAAACAAAACCCAAATTGCCTACAAAAGTAAGTGGGATGTCAAAAATAAAAGCTTTCTGATACTCATAACCATTATGGCAACACTGAGGGATGGTTAATTTAGCAGTCAGGTATTTTGAAATGGAAAATCTCAGCATTTTTCAGAGGTCACATTTACCTTGATATTTTCCATTGTGTTCCCTTCCTTCTTGTGTTTGAGTCGTTCCCTTCCACAGCCTTCCCCCTACCCTGCCAATAATTGATTTGTTCTTCTTCTGGGAAAATGGGTCTGAGAAAAAAATATTAGATCCAAGAAAATATTGTTAAAAACTGAGCTAATATTTGAAATGTATTGAAAGTCCAATTTGGAATTGGTCTTAATCCCCTAGTTGTTGCCTCCTATTCAGCTGCGCCTCGGCAGGTTGGCCTTTGTTTGTTTAGAGGCTGGCATGATGGATGAGCTGGTACCAGGCCAATGTGTTTAAGTAAAACCTGGGAGTTCCTGGGTTAGCAGAACACAATTCATGTAAAGCCTTGGGAACATCAAGCAGCTGTATTGCTATTTGCACCGTCAAGGAAACTAATTGGCCTAAATCACATCCTATTTTTATTTTCAGGAGATAAAAAGAAATAATTTGAGAGCACTCTCTCAAACTTTGAACCCAATTCTTATTCAAGCAGAAAACTTCGAATTTCCTTCTAAAAACTGTAACAGAAACACATGGAGAATTTATAGTGAAGAATACTCTAGGCTCCAAACTCATTACCGACTTTCCCATCTGGCCTGAGATGGTAAAAAGAATTACCTTCATTTCACAGGCAAGAAAATAGAGGTAGAGAGAGAATAAATGATTTCAGCAAATTGGAAAGGTAAGAAATTGAGCTTTCCTCTCCTGGAATTCATTTATCTATCCAGAATAGTAAATTTCCAGCATGAGAAGATTGTGGTTTTTTGTTGCTATGTTGTTGTTTTTGTTTACACAGTCCAGATGTTATTGAATGCATGGATTTTACAATATTCTTGGGTCAATGATTGAAACCTACCATGGAGCAAGCCATTCAATCTTTTCATACTTTTGATTATTATAAATTCACCTTTAGATTAACTAAAATTTCTCTGTTTTATCTTTCTTTCAATAGTTCTAATAGTTCTACTTCTTGGAGCCAAATGGGACAAATTTAAATCTGTGTCACATCCAAGCCATTGGAATATTTGAAGATGGTAATCATATTCTCTTTGAGTTAAAATGTCCTCTGCCCTTCAATGTTTCCTTAGTCAGTTTGGGCCCAAGGCTTATTTTTACTGTTTTATCTTCCTGAGTTCCTTTTAATTAAAATCTTTTTAAAAAATGCAAAGTCCAAAACAAAAATGTAACTCTCCAGGAACTGTCTGAACATGAAGGTGTAGGGTTTATAAATTTCTTTATTCTAGATTGCATGCTTCTGTGACTATCACCTTGAATTAAAAACCTCAGTCCTCATCCTGTGTATCTCCTTTACTCTCACGCTATGACTACACTCACCAGGTGTGCAGGGTTTTCTCCCCACATCAAGCAACCCTGAAACATCAGCTGGGTGTCCTTACAATTTAACTAAATTCTGACACTGTCTACCTGCAGATAGTGTCAGACTCCCCAGGTTAAGGGCTCAGCCCCATGAAACTGCTCCCCACTTTGGATGCCAGTCACAAGTGGTAGGTGCTCATGTCACCCATAACTTCCGTCTGACTTGGCTATAAATCAGAGATTTCCATGACCACTGCACTCCCCCTCTGTGGATTTAATTATTTGCTAGAACAGCTCACAGAACTCAGGGAAACATTACTAACATTTATCAGATTATTAAAGATTGTGATAAAGGAGACAGATGAACAACCAGATAAAGAGATATGTAAGGCAAGGTCTGGAAGGGTCCAGAGCACAGGAGCATCTGTTCCTGTAAAGCTGGGGCATGTCACCCTCCCAGTACATGTGTATTCACCAATCTGGAAACTCCTCAAATCCTACACTTGGGGATTTTTATGGAGACTTCATCACATAGGTATCATCAATCATTAATTCCATTTGCATCTCCTCTCCCCTCTTTGGAGAATGGAGCATAAGGCTAAGAATTCCAAGCTTCTAATTATAATGTGGTCATTCTGGTGACCGGTCTCAATCTAGGAGTCACTGGGGAGCCCACCCAAAGTCACCTTATCAGAACAAAAGATGCTCCTAGTGCTCTTACCAATTAGGAATTTACAAGGGTTTCAGGAGCTCTCTACCAGAAATGAGGGACAAAGACCCAAATATATATTTATTATAAATCACAATATACAATATCACACACTTGTCTCACTTTTTTTTTTTTTGAGAGGTCACATTACTCTCTTTATTCAAACTCAGTTTACTGTTAATTAACTTCCTTAAGACCTAATCATATGTTATGCTGTTGTGTGTTATCATTACCTCGTCTTTTCAGGCTTGGTTGCTTTTCCACTCTAAAATGCATACGCATTTATCTCTGTTGAAGTTTATCTTATAAAGACCATTTTTTGGCCAGTGTAAGAAACACTTTGAAATTTGGTTCTAATATTTAGCATGCTTATTATCCATCTTGAACTTTGTGTTAACTGAAAATGTGATGAGTTACCATCGCTGACTTAGAAAACGTGAGAAGTAATGCCAGAACTGAAGGGAAGAAGGCCTTCTTACTTATCCATTGCTTAGCCAACGGCTTACTTAGCCATTGCTTAGTACCATTTGGGTCTGGATATTTAAAATTTGTAATCTTACACCTAAAATATTCTAGTTTCTATTCCCATCCTGTCAAAATCATGGTTATTGACCTCATTAAATCTTTTGCTAAAGTCTAGGCATACCATATTCACGTTTGCTATGCTTTCTGCATGTTAAGGCTATCCCATAATCCTTGTAAAGTAAAGAAATTAGTTCTATTGGCCATAACTTGTTGATAATGAACCTAAGTTGAGTCCAGTGGTTCTAACTCTAGTGATACTTTATGGAGAGTGAAATGTAGTGAAGACTCAACAAAAATGATTAATTTTGGCCCAAATACTATTTAACATTTGGGGTTTTTAAGTACTTTTCGATCCACTACTGAAATTTTCTACTTTCTGTGTTTTCATTTATGAGAAAATTAAGCACATAGGAAACTGATGGTACAACTATTTTTAAGTAATTCCAATGAAGTGTTCACAATTTTTTTTTGATATTGAGAGGCAATAGCTCAAACAGCCAGAAATATAAACATTTTGATCAGAACTTTTATGTGCTATAGAGCTACCTATCCAGATAATAAAATCTATGAAATCTATCTGATCCATGTGAAGTTGGTCAAAGAATTTCTAGGAAAGAATAAGATGAAATGTATTCAGTTAGTCAGAGAAAGATTCCTATTATCAGTCTACATTTCAAAGGGAGTAGGGTGGATTACTTTTTTTTCTCTCTTTCTGCTCGTTTCCCCTTGACTGAGCAGATGATTGCTCTTTTCACAAAAACCAGGGTCATACCATCTTTGGGAACATCCTTAGCTGTTCCTAAATTCAACTTTCAAACAAGATCATAACTCTGAGACCCCTGATCAATGGTCATCCAGGCTTTACCTGAATATCTTGTGTAACAGAGAACTCATTACTGATAAAGGGACTACGCTATTTTCAGAAAATTCTAAGTATTACAAAGGTCTTTTTTATGATGAATGGAATTTGCTTCCCTGTAGCTTTCACCCTGTACTCTTGGTTCCATCTTATGTGTGAAGATAGTAAGTTTAGTGTTTCCTTTCCTTGGAAGCTCTTCAGATTCTTGAAGGTGACAGTCTAATTTTTTAAAAAGTTGGGTATTTTAGTATGGACCACAAACCTCTTCCTTCTGCCTGGGTCCTGGAAGAGAGAGGGCATGCAGCTCCTATGAAGAAAGCATAAGACAGTTGGATTTGAAATCAATGGACTGCAATTACTTCTAGTTTTTCAAATGTGACTTGGAATCTCTTGTCTTTCTGCCTCAGCTTTACCATCTGTAAAATGAGACTCAGGATATTTCTCCTAATTCATTCAGAAGAATGTTGCTGGGGTGTGATGAGAGAATGAATGCTAAATATCTTTTAAAAATTATGTATTTTGTACATATACACACTTCAGACTTAAGAGAAAAAACAAAAGAAGCTGTATCTGTGCCCCTAACCAATGATTTGTATTCTCTGTCTGGGTACTTTTCTAGGCTAATACAATGGAATTCTTTCCTCTGGGCTCAGTCCATCTTTTCTTTCATTCTTTTCATCTCTGAGTCTCATTTACTTGATTTTTCCTTGACTCTCAGCCAAGAGCTCTAAAGCCCTATTTTTAATTGCTTAGGCCCTCCTGTTCATCCCCAATCAGCAGTCACATTTCTATTAGGAAAAAAACTTAAAAAATTTCAAATCATAGCTCCTATTGTATTCAGTCCCATCCTGTTTCACTATAATTTCAGTGTTCACAAATATATTTAATTCCTAATTAATATGAAGTCAAATACAAGCTTCTTTTGGGTTTGCCATATATCACCTTATTTTTTCTATTCTCCCTCAAACCACTTACTCCTGCCCTATAATCCTTGCTCCAAATCCTGCTTTTATATTACAAAAAAAAATCAAATACCTACGCCTTCTCCTGCTAAGACCTTATTCTAGTTTTCTAGCCTTTGTAACTGTTCAATACCTAGTTCCATTTCCAATTTAAATCAGCCTTTCAAAAGGAATAATGCTTCACTAGTCTTTTAATCTGCATACTGTGAGTATAACCAAAGGGGCTTTAAAAAATAAAAACCAAAAAGCTTTTAGAATTGGTTGAGAGAAGTGACTGTACATTGAGGATTCTGAATCCTGCTGTTTAAGAAGCACCAAATATGTGCACCAAGTTGGTATGTTTGGGATGAGCCTAAGTTATTCAGGTCTTACTTACCATGATCACTTTCAAGGCAGAAAATGGCCAGGGCGAAAAGGAAAATGTGTGTCCTAACAGACAATATGTTTTTCCTGCTATAATATCATTACTGGTGATGGTAATCACATTGCTCTGAAAAGAAAACAGATTTCCATTTTATTTCATGGTTCTAATGAATAGATCTCCATTTATGCTACTACAAAGTCGTTTCAGGGGATGGGCTCTTCTCGTTCAGAGCAGTTAGAGTAATGGATGATCTTTTCTGCAATTACTTGGGAATAATTAAATCTGTGAATTTTGCTGACGACTCTAACAGTTGGGCACTCATGCTTGTTCCTGGAGGTTTATTATATCAGTCGGATGGCAGCTCTCCTGCCCAGCCCTGCCCTTATAGATGGGTTTATGGATTTATGGTGCATAGTGTCCTTTTCAGAACATTCTTGGTACAGCCGAGAACAATCAGGGAGGAAAGGGGAAGCATATTTCTGTTGGGATATATTCTAATTGTACTTTTATTATGTCTGAGGGAATCAGAGACCTGAAGAGGTTTCCCTTAGCTAGTGAGCAAACACCTAAGGGGAAATAGAGTATGTGGGCGTAATCACTAGACTGACCAAAAGTAACTTGGGGGCACTTGTCTTTTCCTATTCCTTTTTGTATCACTGATACATAGCATGGTGATTAGCATATGGAGAGCTTTCAACTAGTAGTTACTGAAATGAGCAAGACCTGGGGAAATCACACTAAAAATAGGCACTTTGATTCAATGTTTAATTTACATTTTCATAGTATCTTAGGGTTAGAAGACTACCTGACCCTCTCTGTGTGGGTATGAGTACTCCTACATGAACACAGATGAAGTTGTCTATCCTAACCTAGAAAACTTGTCCGTGGCTATCCTCAGAAGGAATAAATATTTCTAATAGCTTGAACATTATTTCAAACACCTAATTCAAATATGCCCATGCACATTATTTTTTTATTTTCTCCTGCTCTCAGTGGAAAATCTTTTCCTTTAAATATAATACCTATAAAATTCCTTAACTAGAAAATAAACTACTGTCTAAAAGTCTTCTCACTTCTCTCTCAGCCTTTCTGGAGCACAATAACAACAATCAAAAAGCAGAAGAAGGTTTAATTAGAAATAGAGCATAGGAAAAAGGAAGAGAGGAGAAATCACAGCTTCCAGAAGACTTAAAATGGAAAGGAATTCTAGAGAGACTTCTGACATACTTAGCATATGGTCTTTGTCTTTGAGCTCTTATCCTGGCCCTATGATCCTTGTTAAGAAGGGTGATTGTCTTTGGTGTTTTGTCTCTGTTTCAGAGGCAAAAGAATGTCAATTCCTTTCTCAAATCCCACCATTGTCATTGCTTTCATCTTGACCGGTGCTGAGTTCTGGACATCTTACATAAATAATCTAAAATAGGACAGAGTACCCTAGGAGTGTTTCTATATTACTATAACATATATGTCTTTACACACTGACTTATCTCCATGTGTTGCCTTGCCAATTTCCAATCACATTATTTCTCATTAGAGAATGAATCTCAGTTGGCAAAGGTGACTCTTCTTCAATTTGATTCAGGACATTAATTTTTCACTCCCTTTCATCTTCTTGTCATGATGATCTCAGGCAATGGAGAAACAGGATTTGCTCACCCCAACATTGAGTTCCCATGAGAAAACCAATTTTTTTCCCCTTTTGTCTGGATTAGATATCTGTATTTAAATCACATTTGAAAGAAGGAATGAAAGTAAGGAATCTTGGTGGCATCCCTCATTAGTTATTTTAAGGTTTTATTTTTGGGTAAGTGGGTAGGAATCATGTAAGATGAATGACAGAAAACATTTAAGCCTTGGAGAAAAAAACCTCTCGCTTAATATCAATTAACTGTGTCTTCTTGTTTTCTTACTTCTAGAAGATACGGGTTTAAGTAATTAGTAAGACCATTCTTTTAATTATAAACTTATGGAAGTAGTCATAAATATTGATTTTCCCTGTAGCAGTGGAAATATAAGAAAGATCCAGAAAAGAAGGGCTACAAAAATAATAGCAAAGTGAGAATATCCTAGATGATTTAAGGAGGTGGTTTGTGGATATAAACATTCTTGGTGACCGAGTCTGGTCTCTAGGATGGAGTTTCTCAAAGTGTAGCTCATGGGCCAGCAGCATCAGCAATTCCAGGGAAGCTGTTCAAAGCGAAAATTCTTCGTCCCACCTAAGACCTGCTGAATCAGAAACTATCAGGTTAGTGTGTTTCTGATGTGATCGTGTTTGTGAATCTCTGATCTAGTGCGAGACACTTTGCAACACGTAGACCTGGACTTAAATAGCACCGCTATCACTTGTAATGTCCATACTTTGCATAGATTACATGATCTTCTGGAGCCTTAATTTTCATGTCAATAAGAGGAGATAATTACTTCTTCCTACAACTGTCTTGTAGGTTATATAGCTAGATAAACTTAACATTTATTTAATATTTACTGTGTATCAAGCACTGTTCAAAAGGCTTTACCTGCAAGGACTCATTTGCTTCTCACAACGACCTGATGAAACATGACATTTTACAAATGAGGCAGTGGAGGCAGAAAGAGACTAAATACCTTGGCTAAGCTTAAGTAACTTGCAAGTGATGGAGACCGATTCAAGCCCGTCAGAATCCAGACCCTTTTTTCTTAACCACCTGCTATTTATAAGATGCCTGACACATAGTAGGAACGTAATAAATGTTTATTCTCTTTCTTATTTCATTCTCCTTGGATGCCATTATAATTAACTACGGAGAATTCAATAATTGCTTGTTCAGTCTGGTTATATTAATAGGAAATATTTAACTTGAATGTAAATTGAAAGCCAAATCAATGGAGATTCAAATTAATGCTTGTAAGAGTAATCTGGGGGCATCTGAGGGAGCCAGCATAAGGAACCCTAAGGTCTTGACATTTTCTCCCCACTGCTCTCTGCTTTATGAGTTTAGCATGAAAGAACTCATTGGAACCTGGGTCAGTGGTTTGCAAACTTTTTGGCACCACATCCCCTTTGCACTCTCACAAATTACTGAAAACCCCAAAGAACTTTTGTTTATAGGAGCTTACCAATCAATATTTACTGAAATATTAGAAATTAAAATAGGTATTGATAAAGTGCTTATATAATTTATTTTAAAATAATAGTTACATGTTAATTAACACATTTAAAGAAAGATAACTACATTTCTAAAAGAAAATATCTATGAGAAGAGCAATATTTTTTCTAAATTATTGTAAACCTCTTTCATGTCTGTCCTAACCAGACTCTCAACTCCTTCTACATTCAATCTGTTGCATCATCACAAACCAGGTAGCCTCTGGGAAACTTCCCTGTAAACTTGTGAGATAAATAATTTCTTAGTATTATAAATACTATTTTCTTATAATTTCCTAGTATTATAAAATAATTTCTTAGTATTGATTAATTATTAATTCCTTAGTATAAGAAATGCTTAATGTTAAATATTCTTATAATTTTTAGTGTTATAATGTCTTAGTATTATAAAAATAATTTATCAGTAAATAATTTCTTAGTATTATTATAAACAGTTTTTTAGTATTATAAAAATAACATTTTTGGTGTTATGATTTCTTAGTGTTATTATAAAAATAGCAAGTTTTATATCACAGGCCCCCTGAAAGGGTCTTAGGATTTACCACAGTCATTGCATCACACTTTGAGGACCCTCTGGGCTAGTGGATGGTTGGATGGAAGTCACAGTTAGTCCAGAAGACTCTACTCTAAATCTTTCTCTTTCATGTTAGTAACAATTTGGGGGCAGCTAATAATTAACTAAAGTGAATTCATTTACTTAAAACTATGGCAGGAACCCCAAAGAGTAAGACACAATAATGTAGCACAACTGTAAGATATGAATGAATTTTATTTTGATTAGCTTATCATTATAAACTCTGACCACTGAATAAAACCTTTTGCAGCATCAAGGGAAGTAGAGTAGACATAAGATAAAGAAACAGGATAGGCGAGTTCCCATGACAAAAAATAGGATATTGTGTGTGTGTGTGTGTGTGTGTACATACTCATTGCTCCTAAATGTTTCAGAATGCCTGAAAAATACACCTGTGTCTACCATATATACTTGTGTTAGGGGATATGTAGAAGTTTAGTATTTCTGTTCTTATTGAATAGTACGTACTTGAAATTGAGTTTAAGGAATATCTGAAGTTTACTAATGGTAGAGAAGATCTGTTCCAACAAGTATTTTGTAGGCACCAGTCTTTGTGCAAGAAAGTGAATAGACAGCTCACCTTAGCCTTCTTGAAGCTTATTTTTAGTCTGCAGGGATGGTGTGAAGGAAGGATGACATGATAGAGTGAAGGGAACGTTTACCAACATTTGCATTATATCTGGGCAGTCTGCAGAGAGATTTAAGACTGCAACTATTTATTTCCTTACCTCCCATTTCAAATAACCAAGGATTGCTCTATGTCAAGAAAAATATTTAAATAAATTTGCCATAACATCTTTGTTAATGCACATGTTGAATTTTTTAAACTCTATACTCTACATGTGAATATAACATACTTATCAACCACTGTTTTGATGTTAAGAAAGATAGAATATAGGTTGTGATACAAGTATAGAAAAAGTTTATATACTTTGTTTAAATAGTCTTACTGTATTCCAATTCCATTTCAGTGTCACTATTGAGCCTGTTAAAATTGCAGTAGGTTAAAGAGGATGACTCATGCTACAATAATGCACAATTTAGCCAGAAGTGGTACATAAAATATATACAATGAACATAATGTTTAGTATAGTATAGATTATATATGGCATGTTTGGAAGGTATTTTATAAGCACATCTGAAATTTTATATCATTTCCAACAGATGGGAAATAAACAGTAACAGGAGCTGTTAATTTTTTTTATTATACATTGGGAGAAAAGGAGAAATAATGTTAGGAAAAACATATTGAGGCTAAAAAACTATATAAGATGCTTTTAAAACCCATTTTACAATCTTGAGAAAAAAGAAATAAAAAGTAAGTTGAAATATTTCAACATCTGTTATCAGTAATGGCAGCCCTAACAAAATCAGTCGCTAGTAGGTAAGAAAAATATTTTCTGATTAAAATACAGCCAGCTGGTTTTTGAGATGCTGGGAGCAAGTTTTTGCTGAATAGATAAAGTGGAAGAAAACTTTAAAAACTCAAGTATGAGGCAAATTAAGACAAAGTTCAAGTTGCAAATACTGGTTTAGATTTGAATGCAATTGGTCACACACACACACATACACACACACACATGCAAACAGACCATGTGACGATACCTTTTCATCTTGTCACCTTAGTTCAAAAGTGTAGCTTAAGTTCTCACTATCTTTTCCTGATTTTTGCTACTTGCTGACTCCAAACTGGTATACCAGAAACAAACCTTTTCGTGCTCTGCTTACCCCTCTGTATTTCCTCCACCGCGATCTTACAAACAGACAAGGTCATGTCATTCCCAAGCTGAGTAGGCTCTCTTGGCTCTGGCTGCCCCAGCATGGCCTGTAAGACTCTATTTCTGACCAGCAAACTTCTCAAACCTCGTCCTTGATCATTCTTGCTGCATCAGCCACCACATTTTTTATATACTGAACACTTTGTAGTATTTGTTTTGTGCATGCTCTTCCTCCAGGCTGGAGAAATGCACTTCTCCATGAACTGCTCAATTTATGAAGATCCTGCTCATCTCCTAAGATATTGGCCAGGTCTTTCTTTCCTGGATAAGTATCGATACCTCCATGTCTCTCAGGCAGGGGCCTTCTCCCTCAGTCAGTACTCTTGACAAGGAGACTCTTCTCACATCTCCATGGAAGTGTTTATTACATTGTGTATTCATTGTAATGTTTACAGTTTTGTTAAAAGATAAACTGAGGCATATTTTTAAAAATGAGTTTATTTGAGCAAAATTTGATTCCAACTGGGCAGCACCAAACTCTCCATGCAGGAGCTTGGGGAGATATTTTATAGAGAAAGGGCAGAAACAAAATAAGGAAATTATTGAGTGGCTACAGCTGAATGTTTAGTTGGCTGTTTGTGATTGGTGGTCCTTAAGTTTTTGTTTTGCAACCTTGAGGCATTTCAAGGTTTAAATTTTGGTTTGTTATGAGGGCTGTGAAGGGGAGAAGGATTTGCCACCCCAAAATATTTCTCTTTGAGATATTGTTTACTTTAAGCTGGTCATTTAAAAAAATTGTTTTAAAGATTTTATTTATTTCCAGAGAGAGAAGAAAGGAGGGAGAGAAACATCGAGATGCGATTGGTTGCCTCTCACATACCCTCAGCTGGGGTGGTGGAGTTGGGGGTTCGTGCTGCCTGATCAGCAACCCAAGCAGATGCCCAGACCAGGAAAAGAACTGGTGACCCCTTGATTCAAAGGGCAGCACTCAATCCACTGAACCACACCCGCCAGGGTTTAACTGCTCATTTTAAACAAGTAAAAGACTCAGGAAGAATCTTTGAGGTTCCCTCAACTGCCTGAAAGGAATTTAGATAAAGGGAGCTATCATTATAGATAAGTATAGTTTAACATGAACTAGTGTGTGATAAGGAGGAATCTAGCAAGGCCCCTTTGATCTAATTTCTCTCGGTGTCCCATTGTTAAAGAAGGCCTGGCAGATAGTTCCTGTTTACCAAACATTTGTTTTTCCATCTCAAAGTGCAGTTCCTTTTTGCTCTTTGAAGTTCCAAACTACAACCTCCCTTTCTCTTTAGATCAGGATAGCATATAAACCTTAACTGCCTGTTTTGGCCTCAGGTCCCATATTTGTATACAACCCCCATTTGGATGAGATTAGATTATATTTTGGTTGTGTTCTCTTCAGTTACTCTGTCTTGTGCCATTTTAATTTTTGGACCAGTCAGGAGAATGAAGAGGAAAAAGGGTAAATTTTCTATTCCCTCAACCTCCCTCAGCACTAGAGCCAGATCAGCCTAATGACCTCCTGGTTTAATTAATCTCACACTTGCCCCTGGTTTGTGGACTCCTTCTGGACAGAATCTTGTGTTTTCATCTCTGTAGCCCTAAAAAGGGCACTTTCTTGGTAACTAAGAAATATTTGTTGACTGAATAGTGAGAATCTCTGAAATGCTTTTAGCAGTCTTAGAAGCCTATTATACCAAAATTAGAAATGAGGCCAGGAAAGTAAATCATCGAGGTGGTGGTGGTGGTCAGATTAAATAGAAAGCAAAGGCCCAATGCCCTTCTCCCAAGAACTCTAAGCAGAAAGGCAGAGAGAAAGAGGGAGATCTGCCAGGAAGGGTGACAGCAGAGTGGGGGAAATTCCACAGAAAAGGGTGGCTGAGGACAAGCAAAGGGAGAGAAGGTCCTCTTTGTTTGTGTTAAATTTCCTTTTCTGAAGGACAATCTGATAGAAGCCTTTAGAACTAGAGGGGGAACATTTCATTTGTAAATTGTGCTTAAAACTGCTAAGTGCTTTGTTTTTATAAAAGGTTGTAGACCTGGCAAAGAGTTAATGCTCCTTTAGAGAAAGGTGATAAGAACAGATAACTGTAATGTAATTTTTCATTGGGATAACAAAGCCCAGGGAGAGTTATTGAACACAGACAGTGAGGACATTTGAGTCCCCTCCCTGACGCTCCTTGGGCTTAGTCAGTTGCTCATGCTGACCCATTCTGTCTTCTGTGGTTAAAGACAGTATCTCGTTTCCATTTGGGACGACGAAAAGCAAAAAGCCTGCACTGTAGTTTTAGGGATTTGAAGGACCCTGGCATTCTCTCCCTTTCAGGGCTGGCTAGTCAAATGGTTGAGTCACAAGTTTGCAATGTGTTCACCCACTCCAGGCTTTCTAACCTACCCTTGTAGCCTTTGCCCTCCAGCCTTCCTTGCTCTCTCTTAGCCTCCAAGGGCAGAATTCCTGTCTCAACCAGTACCTGACCAAACCAATAAATTAAGCTATCAGAGATGGACTGGGCTTAATCTCTTTGCCCTCAAATCAGGAATCTTTCTCTAAGAAGATGCAAAGGGAAGAAGACTGTTAGTAGAGAGGAATGAAATACTCATGATGGACTTTCAAGCCTAAATTGGGGGAAGGACTTGCGCTCTAAATATGCAGTGTGGTCAGTGGCTTAGTCTAGCTATGCATATGGCTGAACTTGCCCATTATCTTTGATGTAGTTCATATGGGTACTGAAAAGAATTTAAAAAACAACAAACATGTTCACACATGGGAAAATACTGAACAGACCGTGCTAAGATAAAATGAATTCCTGTGTTATTTACCTGGCTAATTGTATTCTACTTAGCATGAAAAGTGAAAAGCTGTGACTGGCTCAGTCAACACTGGGAAATGGAGGCAGGCTGACCTTCCATCCGTGTGCGAGAGCCTTCCGGAGCAGAGCAACGAGGGGGATAGACAGTCTTCTGCTGGTAGGCCTCTTCCTACCCAGCCTGTAATGAAGCTCAGAGGAGCTCAAACCTGCACAACCAATTGAGCTGTGCCTCTCCCACCACTAATTCCTACGAATCTAGAAAAGGTAGCAGGGGAAGCAATTAAAAGAAAATTTTTTTTCAGAGCCTAATTGCCTTTGGTACAAAAATCAGGGTTTTATTGCTTCTGTTGTTGTTTTCTCCAGCTCAGAGCCAAAGGAAATAAAGCAGTCCAAAACTGATTTTAACATCAAATTTCTGCTTTCAGATTGTCAGAGGGAGAAATACAGCGAACAGTATACAGGAAATCCAGTATACAGATGAAAAAGCGCACATATACACACCCAAAACACATGTTTCAAATTATAAATTTTCATACATATGCAATTTGTTTTATCTCACAATAATTCATTTTAATTTAACAAATACTGACTATGTTCTATTTGCAAAACACTGAGTTATAGGTGTGAAAAGAAGAAATTAGACTTGCATATTTTGAGCAGACCTAATGAAGCAAGAACCACAGATAAGAATCTCCAACACAAGGATTTAACAAGAATGCATAATAATAATTATGACAACACAGTAATTATCACACACCTCTGAGCTCATCTCATACCTTCCTGGCTTCACCTCTTCCCAGCCCCTTTGGAGGAACCAGTTCTACACTGCCATCAGCCTGCTTTGTGCAAGGGCAATCTAACTGTGCCTAGCCTTGGCCTGTCCCCTTTGGTTCTTGCCCTGGGTCTCATCTGAAGCAGTGGTTTAGGACACCTGTGGGAAAGCCTTGACTTGTGCTTTTATAATGTGGAAATGTGGTGAGTATAAGTGGGGGGTGGGGTGGGGGGGCAACTTTGATCAATCAGGAACAGGAGCTGATGGATAGGATAAATGCTTCCCTCTATTGACAATTCTGAGCACATTTCCTGGGGACCTTCTGGAGGTCCTGTGCAACCCATCTTGTCACTTGTTAACAGTAATCAGTCCTGCTGTTGGGTTTCCATCCCTCCTATACTCCTACTTCCTGGGCTTACCTGCTAAGAAAAATAGTAGTATTTCATATTTTTGAGCATTTACTGCATAGGAAGCATTACATTGCACACTCTATGGTGAAATAGCTGAGTTGATTCAGATAGTTCTCATGGTAAGAGCAAGTATTATTATTCTCATTTTGCAAATAAAGAAACAGATTTAAGGAGTTTAGTAACTTGCCTAAGGTCATACTGTTAGTGACAGGGCCCAAATTTAAATGCAGGTTTGTTTGATATTAAAGTCTAAACTCTCATAACAACAATAAAAAGTTTAAAGGTACACAGTGTGGTGGGCATTGTGGAGCTCTCCCCAACATCTGCCCCATTTCTCTATATTCAATCATGCAGTTTGGGTGCATTTTGGCCTTAGCTTCTAGCCCCAGCTTCAGGGGAAGCTCCTGATTGGTCTAAACCTGATTAATCCCACCACTCTTGGTATAGTGATTGCCTCGGATATGTCACACACTGAGACATTAAAACACAGCATTTCCCAGGCCACAGTTCCCAAATAAGCTTATAACCCAAGATGCTTCCATTAGAGGTTGTTGGCTTAACATTGGATTGCTCAGAGCTCAATCTTTGGGCCTATTTGTGACAGTGAGAATTGTAACAATGGGGACTTGTAACCCCCCGACATTTCATTTGACATTGTTTCTGTAAATGTTGACTCTGACTAATATGTAGCTTGTAGGTAAACAGCATGTTTGTATAAACATCTTAGGAACTAACTTCAAAAGGTAACTCAGGGTCCGGCAGAAGTGATGCCTGCTAGAGTGTGATTGGTAGGGTAATAATATGGGTCTAATAAGTTACAGTTTTAATTTGAGCATTGCACCTAAAATGTCATATGGTGTGCTTAGGTGTGATATTGTTATGTTACAGAATTACATACTTAATTGATTTTGTAATAAAAGATTTTGTGATTAAAAAGGGGCATTATTTGTGCCAGACCCTGTAGACTCCAACCTTCCGGCATCCCAGCTCCAGGAGACTTGCTGACCTTCAACCATGAAGCCAAGATGACTAACCCAGGATGCTGCGCACCGGACTGTCACTTGCATTATTGAAATGAACTGCGCTCATCTGCTCGCAGAGAACCTTTCAACCCCCTCTCCTGATCTCTTTGTTCTGTCCCTCTCTGCCTCCTTATAAAAAACTCTGCCTCCACTGAGAGGAGGAGATGGGCTTTGGGATGTGAATCTTTCATCTTCCCAGGAGACAGGCTTTGAGACATGACTCCCCCATCTTCCAGGTGGCTGATATCTGAAAATAAACCACTTTCCTTTACATTAGCACCTGCCTCTCAAATATTGGCTTTCGTAGTGGCAGGCAGCTGGACCTGTGTTTGGTTACATCTTCTATAACTGTACTCACTCACCTGGTGACCTCACCTAGTCTCATGGCTTTAAATACCACTTATACACCTCCTGCTAATGTTCAGCCCAGATTTCTTCCTTTTTTTTTTTTTTGTTTGTTTCAACTTTATTTATTTTTTTAAATACATTTGTCTCTGCCTCCCCCCGCACCACTTTCCCTTGCCCCCTCTCTCCTTCCCTCCCTCAGCTCTTCCCCTTTGGTTTTGTCCATGAGTCCTTGCTATATGTTCCTTGACTTTCCCCTTCCCTTCCTTTTCCCTGCTCCCCCTCCCTCCTTCCCTCTTGTCTCTGTTGATTTCTTTTCCTTTCAGTGTTGCTGGTCATATTTTCCTTGCATCTTTGTATTGTTGGTTAGGTTCCGCTTATAGGTGAGATCATATGGTATTTGTCTTTCGCCTCCTGGCTTATTTCGCTTAGCATAATGCTCTCCAGTTCCATCCATGCTGTCGCGAAGCTTAGTAGTTCTTTTTTTCTTTCTGCTGTGTAGTATTCTATTGTGTAAATGTACCATAATTTTAAAACTCTAGACTTTTTTGTACATCAACTACTTCTTAGACATTTCCACTTGGGTGTCTAATACACATATAACACTCAACATGTCCAAAAGTGAACTCCCCATCCCCTTTATTCTCGTTTCAGTTAATGCCAACTCAAACCTTCCAATTGCTCAGGCCAAAACTTTGGAGACGCCCTTGACTTCTCCCTTTTGCTTACACCTATCACTCATTAACAAATGACTGGCTCTACATTTAAAGTGTAATAACATGTATACTTTCTGTATGCATACATGACAGAGACCCAGGAAAACTGAGTTAGTCTGAGAAATGGCCCAAGACATCATCTTCAATACCGTCTCCAGCTAAAGACAAAAGAAGATGTAGGGTGGGGAAGACCAGTTACGGGAGGTTACCAGGAAAAGCACAGTAAACAAGAGTAAGGTTTTTATGCAGCTTTAGGTCATCATAAGAGTTTCTAGAGATTCAGAGTCATCTTTCTCCTCCTGATATGGAGAGGGAGACCCCATTTCAAGTGGAGATTTTCCTTATAAATGTTAATGTCTCTTACAAAAGGATAACTAACTCAATTTTTGGAGCTTTTGCTGTCTGCTGCCTTCATGAAAAATAATTAGCCCCAAATAATCCTTATGCCAAAGAGACACATTTTGGAGTGGCAAGTTCCCTTTTTCTTCTTAATTCTTGCCCGCCTGGCTCCTCTGTACTCCCACTGCCTACCTCCTGCCTACTCCTATTATAGCATTTACCTGACCTGCTTTGACACTTTTATTTAACCTTTGGAAAATGCTGCCATCACTCCTATAGAATTAAGTGGTTATGAATTCAAGGCTGCATTGTATATCCATCATCAGCATCTCAATTAGGCCTTTGGGGCAAGGTCATTTTTTCTGGTGATTTTTGAAATGCTCTGGAGGCTTACAGAGCAATATTTAAATAACATTTGTGACAGGGAAGAGGAAGCTGTTTTTGTCTTGAACTGACTCATATCCTCTGAGGTCAAATAGTGACTTGGGACAATTTATATATATTCACTTGTCTTGGGAAACTTGGTACAGAGAAAGAGTTCTAGGTCAGCATTTAGGGGAGCTGATATTACTTCTGCCTAATTAAGTTTTCCCCTCAAATAAGTCACTTATAGTTCTGAGTTATTCAATCTCCTCATGTGGAAGATGGAATAAATGATACCTGATTACATACCTCACAAAGCTGTTGTCCATTTGAAACAATAAAATTTATAAATGATCGGTTTTTAACTGGTTCCCATGAAATCCTGCTGAAAGATATATGGGAACTCCCACATTCTCTGAATTATATGTAAAATTGTGCCTGTGTATGTGCATAGTTCTGTTTCATTTTTTTGTGGCATAGAGTGTACTCTAGTTTTAATCACCTTCTCAAGATGACCCATGGGGGGATGCAAAAAATAATTTTCCTCTTGCCTTTCTAAATTCTTCTGGCTGGGCTAATAAACAGATTAACTTGGGACAGGTCAACAGAAGAAAATAACCAAACTTATTATGTATGTACATGTGGGGGTGGTGCCGTAAGAATATGAGACCCGAGGATACATTGGGCAGCTGAGTCTTACATGCCATTCTGAGCTAAAGAGGACAGTTGTGATTTTGGAGTAGATCTTCATCTAAATTACTTTTAGGCAGTTGGGGGAAGATCAAAGTTTTTTTGAGTTTTTCTTTTCTTAAAAATAACCAGCTTCAGATAGTATCCCAAAAGACATATTTTGGGGTGACAAACTCTGCTTCCTCTCATCCAAAATAGATTAAGATCTTTCAGTAGAGGGGTGGTAGGCAGTAAGACAGACATGAGCAGAACAAAGGTAATGGGCTAGGGCAGAAAGCCTCAGGTGCCTAGCAATGGGCAAAACTGGGAAAACAGACACCTCTCTTCCAGAGAAGCCTTTCCTCTCCTAGCATATTGTTGGTCATTTGGTTTAGACCCCTTGGACCTTTGCTATCACTGGTCAGGTGGTTTGGACCCTCCCGTGGCCTTTTTTCCCTTGTCATGTTGGTAGGAATGAACAAAGGGGCCAGAGAACAGCCCTTAAACATTAAGCGCCCAGGACAATGAAGTTCTGACCCACATCAAATACATCTAGGCCTTAGCTGAGTTTCTGCTACAGGCCCAGAAAAGTAGCAAAATTGGACAAGCAACTCCACAGCTGACTTCAGGACCAGCTGCACTGACTAATGACCCCCTGCCCTAGCACTGACCCATTGTTGGAGACCATGACCTTGAAAGGACACGACTGGAAAGAGCAAACACCCTTTCCTCCATGCCTGTGCCTTTTCCTGTCTCCCTCCCCCCACCCCCAGGCACATTACCTTTACTTTTCTCTCTCCTAAGCTCCAATGGCCCCTTCCTTTGCCTGTGTAACTTGTTTCCTGTGCCCATTTCTTCTATCACTCACTTCTTCTACCTCTGTGACTTTCTAAATAAACTTTCTCTTACAGTTTGAGTCTTCACTCTGAATTCTTTCTTAGAACTCAAGTACCAAGATTCTGAACCAAGGTCTGGTCTCACTCCACTGGTATAACACCTGGTGTCATTCTCACTGCCGATTGGAGGTATTTTATAAACTATAAAATACCATTTACATAAAAGTACCATCTACTAGACTCCTTAAATCACCCTCAGTGATCTTGTTGTGTATGAGGACAGGGACTCTTTAGTAAGAAATTGTGACTTTGGTCTTTAAATGCAACAATGAATCAATAAGCTTTGAGTGTCCATAACCAGTTAGTAAGGTTGGTAAACATGGCTTCACAGAAAATCGTCAAGCACATATAATTCAACAGTCTTGATATTTCTTTAACCTAGACATGACTACAAAGTTCTGAAAGCCATTGAGGTAACTACCACCAAAATATCTGAATCTCTTTCTTACTGTAATTCTTTGGACACAAAATTTTCCTACATTGAAAATTTTCTTCCAGTGTAGTGACTGCCTCGCTACCTCATTCTCCTCTTCTCCTTCCCTCCCTTACTCCTTCTCCCTGCCTTTCTTCTTTCCTTCTTTTTTTCCCTAGGCCTTTATTGAATGACCAGTGGGCCTTGAATAGCACAGTGTTGGCATCAGTTCCTGGAGGAACCCTGTCCTGTGAGTGTGGAAATGGTACACCCTGGTCCCAGGAAGTAAGTGCAGGAAGCCTGCCTGGGATCCCAGCTCTGTTATTCAAATCACTCTGTGACCCTCTGTCTGTCACTTAACCTGCTGTGCTGCTATTTGCTCATCTGTAAAATTGCCTTCCCTCTTGGGCTCCTTGTGAGGATAAAAGAAAATAATAGGTGGCAAAGTGCACTAAATGGTGGAAGTCTAATACTAAATCAAAGTATTATCATTTTAGAAGTTTATCCCTGAGTAGTGCTGACACCGACATATGGAAGTTAAAGCTGCAATTAGGGGACTGCTTCATCTTAAATCCACCAATAATAGAGCATCCTTCAAGCAGTGACCCAATTTCAGGTGCCCTATGGTTATTTGCAACTTTTCTTCTTATTCTTGGTGTAAGTACAGTGACTCAGAATTTTTGAGGACAATTCCGAGAGTAACTAGTCTACAGTTTTGCTTCCTTAAGTGTGGATTCAGAGAATGTATCATTAAAGCTATTAGGAGCTTTATTTACAGATGTAGGCCCCTGTGATAGCTTTGCTTTGTTTAATAAATCTTGACTGAGGGTCCGCTATAGGAGAGATCTTGGAGAAACAGAGATAGGAAATATCCATCCTAGGCCAGAGGAGACATATTAAGAAAATGTCTTCAAAGCGATGGGAATATAATTATAACAGATCTCCTTTAGTGAACATACACTACATGCTAGGTACAGGCAGTGTTAGAGCTTTTCACAAATTACTGCTTTTAAGCCTCCCAGCAACAAAGTAAGGTAGGTAATTTTATACCCATTTTCAGAAGGGGCACTTGAGCTTCAAAAACATTAAATAACTTGGCCAGGATCACGCAGCTAACAGTATTCAGCCAGGATGGACATAAATTTCATCCATTGACTTATCAGTGCCATAAGGAAACCAAGAAAAACTTAGCCCCTGGCGGGTCAGAAAAGCAACTAAAGGATTGTATTGAAAACTCAATTGAGCGATGTGCCTATCTAATGCTGGAGGATGGGATGCATTCCCTTTCACATCTTGATTTTGGAAAGCCAGATAAATGTTTATCAAAGGAGTCCTATTATCTTCTGGGTATTTCTAAGATAGAAACAGGTATAAGTGACCCTCAAGTTCTCATGACCCAAATCTCAAATTTCTAAAAAAATAAAATTCCTTTTCTCATGAAAGCTATGCATTTGGTAAACCAAGCTAATCAAGTATTAGCTGTATTCATAAGTGCCTCTTGTGTACTCAACTTTGACAATAAAATTAACAAAGACAAGATTAGGCCAGGGTTTTGTGTATTTCTCACATATACAATATTCTTTAATAATGATGTCTCCTTTTCCTCCTGATAATTACTTATTCCCAAAGTTCCACTGTGAGAGCTTAATTCTTTTACCTGTGAACTTTGGACTCTATTATGTTATTAGTGTCCCCTGGGACCAGTAGTCTTTTAAATCAGAAATTGACAAGCAATAACCCATGGGCAAAGTTTGCTCTGTGACCTTTTTTTGTATTGCTTGTAAGAGCTAAGAATGGCTTTTATATTTTTAAAAGATTGTTTTTTCTTAAGCATGTGTAACAAAGACCATATACAGGGTGGGGCAAAAGTGGGTTTATAGTTGTGAGTACACAAAACACCATTATTTCTTGTATTATTATTTTTTAATTATTGTATTATTTTCTATACAAACAACTGTAAACCTACTTTTGCCCCACCCTCAGATATTGACAGACAAAGCCACAAATATTTATTATCTGGCCGTTCAAGAAGAAGTTTGCTGACCTTGCTTTAAATTATGACTGACTTATTTCCTCAGGGATGGGTAGGGTTTTAAGAAGAGAGCGCAGCCTTGTGGGTCCTGGTTATACGTTTCTTACCACCTGAGGGGCTGTGACGGGCAGGGAGGTGCACTGCTCAACTCTCCTCTCAAAAGAAAACTTGCTTTCTCGAGGACTGCAGTGACTCCTGCCCGTGACTCCTCCATGATGGGCCTCACTGCCTAGGCTGAAGCCATGCTCTTTCTGGGCAGGGAAGAATCCCAGGCTATGCCACCCAACACATGCATCTTTGGCATCTGGATTATTTTGAGCCAAAAGCTCTTGAGAACGAGCAGCTGCAGGAAAAGCTTGAAGGGGTACAACTTTTCCTTATTTAAAGGAAATTACATCTGTAAAGGAAATTTCCACTTGCAAAAGGTGCATCTCTTGTCCTGTACCAGAAAGAGGGTGACTGAACAACTCTTACCAATGGAGAAGGTACCAACTTAAATCTCCACAAAAAGCCTCACTAAACAACCCTTGTATACCCAAGTTACCTGGGCACCTTCCTATAACTTTCTTCCCCGGACCAGAAACCCAAATGCCCTTTGTCTTCATTTAGCCTAGGATGGTTTCCAAGCCCAAGTTCTAACTACCTCTTTGGGTTACTTATCACTGCATGCTCCCATGTGTACATGTGTGACACACCTGTTAATAAACTTCTCTTTGTTTTTCTCTTGTTAATCTGCCTTTAGCCAGTCTGATTTATAGGCCCCTGTCGGAGAACCTAAAGTGGGTAGAGGAAAAAGATTTTTTTCTTCTCTCATAGCAGCCTCAGCCATTTTGTCCGAACATGACAGGTGTCAAATGGGTTATCCTAAATTGTAAGTAACAATTTACTTACAATTTACCATTGGACCAGACATAGGAGGTGAACAAAAAAGAACAGATACCATTATAAGATTGAGTATAGCAAAATATAATTTGATTTGAACATTGTATGACAGATTGCATAAGTTAAGAAGGTTATCTCTAGGGTTTCCAGACTTAGTAAATGAACATATAGGATACCCAATTAAGTTTGAATTTCAGTAAACAACACGTTTTTTAGTATATGTATGTTCCCTAGCATATGCATTTCTCAAATGGCATTGCCAGAGTAGATTGCCTGTTAGAGGAATCCTGTATTGGATGAAAAAAAAAGAAAATACTTTTGAATGAGTATGGCCCAGATGTTGTATGGGATATACTTATACAAAAAAAATTATTCACTGTTAACCTCAAATTCAAATCTACCCGAGACTAGAGTCACACCCTGACAGCTGTTGTCCTGCTGTGCTACAGCTCTCGGAGACAATCTGCTGGTCTTGATTCACCGACAAGGGCAGTCAGTGCCCCCGGTTAGTGCCCAGATCAGAAACATGGCCCCAAAAAAAGGAACAAAAACAAAAAAAAACAACCCCCCCCCAAATCTAATTATGTGATCTTTATTTTGACTGGCACCTCTAGTTATGCTATTTTATCCACTTAAAGAAAATTTATTGAAACACAAATCATGTTTTAATTCAACAGGAAGACTAGTCTTTTAAGGTTGGATAGGAATCTGGGATTCTTTTGCCTAACATGTTTATTTTTAGATGACAGTGGGAGGTGCCTTGTTCTGGGTCACAGAGCAAGTTAGTCTCAGAACTAAGCTTAAGCCCTGGGCTCTCTGACTCACAGTTCAGAGCTCTCTCTATTTCATTACTCAGTCCCCTTCCAAAAAAGACCCATTTCTGATACCCATGTTTTAGCACTATTCTTTTAAGTTTCATTCTTCTTTCTATCCCTTTTCTTATCAAATAGATCTTCATCATTAAATGGCTTTTTTTAAGTCTTTGTTGACAGACAATCTGAGTAGTTAGTAAGTAGATTACAAAATGATAAACCCCTCTGCTTGGGTCCTTATATCTATATTTCTATTTCAAGATTAAAATAGTTATTGCATAAAATTCAGAAAGTATTAAAAAGAACAAAGAAGAAAATTAAAATTACCCATAGTTTTCCAAAGTATTCTGCAGAAAGATCGGGCCATTAAACAGCTGATGAACAGTATATGGGAGGATACATTTCCTGCACCTTTGTCAACCAGGGTTATTGGTGATTTACAAAAAAAAAGTGTCCCTAAGAGAAGAAAGCAATGATGTAAGGTTGTTTAACAGAAGCGGGGTCAAAATTTTTTCATACATTTATAGGCCATCTGTACATTTTTATAGTGAATTGTTCATTTTTCTTTTTATTTGTATATTTTTTCCCATTGGAATGTTCATTTTCTACCTATCTGGAATTTAAAAAATATATTAATATTCTTAATCTTTTGTTTTATTGCATGCCAAAAATATTTTTTCTAGTTTGTCATTAGGTTTTTGATTTTATTTGTAAATGTTGTTATGCAAAAATTGTGAGTTTGTGTGTGATTAATTCTATCAATTTTTCCTCATAGCTTTTGAACTTACACTGAGAAAGACCTTCCTTCATTTGCAAAATACAAATACTCATCAGTATTTTTCTTCATTTTTTTAATGAACAAATTGAGTGCATTTGTTTAACTCTTTAACCCAGCCTGAATTTTTTGATGTGCAATTTTCTTCCTGGTTTTGGAATCTGGGCATTTTAAACACATTTAGAGAAAAATAATCTGTAACAAAAAAATTCTTTTACACACAATCATTTCATCAGTTTTTGCATACAAGAAGTACATATGCAAAGCATGTATAAACGTTATGACCCCCAGGGCCATCTTAGGAGAGAACATTTTCTTTAATGTCTTAATGTTCAAAAGACCTGGGAACAAACAAGGTTTTTCTTTTTCTGTTGACCTATTATATTTGCATAATCTTTTCTGATGTCACATAGAAGAAGAGAAAAACTTGTTACGGCATCAGAAGGCAGAACTGGGACAGATGGGTGAAAGTTACAGAAACAGAGCTCAGTTCACAGTAGGGAAGGCAATGCTGCCTAGACGTCATTGTTCTGACCTTGCAGCCTGAGTCTTTGCACAGAGGCTGGGTGGCTTTCCTCAGAGAGATGCCCTTCTTAGGTTGCTTTGTGATTAGAGTTAATGGGCAAGTTCTTCATTTTCTTGAGAACAATGGATTTTAGTTAAACAATTTAAACCTTATTGTTCTAGTTACTATTTATTATCTTAAAACTAGGTGCTAAGGGAACAATTTTATTTTGCTCATGACTTTGTGAGTCAGAAATTAGTGTTCATTTTGGCTTGGGATCTCTCAGGATGCTGCAGGTAGTGGCTGGCTGGGCTGATTCATCAGCTCTTGTGGGCAGGATGGTCCCCCAGATGGGTCAGTTGCATGGCTGGCATGGATGCTGGCTATTGGCTGGGAGCTCAGTGAGGACTGTAGACTCCTGCATGAGGTCTCTTGAGCATGGTGGTCTTAGGATAGTCAGGCTTCTTAAATGGCACCTGGCTTTCCCCAAAGCAGGTATTTCAAGACAACCAGGTAGAAGCTGAATAGTCTTTTCTGATGTAGCCTTGGAAGACACATAGCATGGCTTCTGTTTTACTGTGTTGCTTGAAGTACTCACAAGCCTACCCAGATTCAAGAAGAAGGGACATACCCTTTACTTATTGGAAGGAGTATAAAAATATTTGAGACCATTTTTTTCACTGCCCCATCTATTGACTCATCTTCTATGTTCTGACTTCTCATCTTTGTGATTGTACTATGCTTTGTTTCAGTGCAGAGATATAGCAGAGTTTGAAGGAGTTTGCCAAAGGAAGACATATAACTTCTGTCGGTTTATAATACCTTTCAAGCAAACCATTTGGAGAATTTTTCATTTTAATTTTATACTGAGTTACTATGTTTAGAGTTGTTGAACATCAAACATATAATCACACTCTAATTTCACAATGTGTTCATTTATTTCCAAATTCTAACTTAGCTAGGGAGAGATACTGCAAATATGTTACATTGTTCCTGGGCTCCATTTAAATTTTCTATGCCAGAACTCTAAGGCTGACCTTGATTGCTGGCCCATGGCTTTCCAAGATGACAGGCTGAATCTGCGGTTCCTTCATGGATTTCTGGGATCAATCCACTGTGACCCCAGACTTGGTTCAGCGTTTGGTCAGAACCCCTGTATACAAGGCTACATGATACAAGGAATGCTATAAAGAATTCCTTCCCTGAATGGAATGTCCTTTAAGTGTCTATATTCCTTTTATACAAAACTTTTGGAGGCTAGATAGGCTAAATAGGCAAAAGCCCAAACGTGTAAAGTGGAGAATACTGGAAAGTGGAAATTACGTTACAAATAAGCTAACGTAATTTAAGTACCATTGCTATAACCTGGAAACCGAGGAGTCAGGCAGTCAGCTTCTGCATTTGCTGTCTGGCTGCGTCTGCAGAGCTGTTGTGCCTGCTTTAATTAGGGCACATTTACGGTTCCAGAAGGGTATGAATGCAGCATCTATTTTGTTGGTTTATGTCCCAATAACATCGCACTGACCTAGGGTTTATTTGAATCAACTGCTCTGGAGTGCAGATGGCTTTTTGTTACCTTGCTCCGGCAGCCTGTCAGGGACCCACAGCAGTGGAGTGAGGAAGGAGTGAAGTTGTGTAACAGCCCCTGCAGTGCTGAGCTGTGCTGCATCTTTTAAGGGGGTGGCAACCACGACCACAGGATTTGGCCTAATGAGACAGTGAAAACTGGATATGGTGAGTTAAATCTCCTTTTTTTTTTTTTTTTTTTTTTGACCTACTTTAGAAGCCTTTCTGCTGTTCACATTAAAAAAAAAAAAAAAAAGAGTAAATGGGCTGGGCAGAAAACTCTAACTACAAATACATTATAAGTTCAATTAACCATTTTGAAGGACCATTTCTCTCAATAAAACATACATTTGCCAAATTTTTACTCTATGATAAGTGGTTATCATCTTTGTTTTATAAGCAAGAACACTCCTATTTAGCCTTTTGCTTCCTAACCTATCCATTTTGTTTTCACATAATATTATGCCTATCCCCTAGCTTACCTCTGCCCTGGGGTATCGAAGTTCTCTGGCATTAGCAATGCTGGCCCAACACCAGGCCCTTCTCCTGAGACCTCTCATGTATTCATGAGTCACGGCTACCCAAGCCGACCCAGTGCTCCTGCCTTTGCCTCCTTTCCTTGAATTCATTACCTATCTGCTCTTTGTCTCAATGTAACACCCAGAGATGCGGTCATTGAATGTTGCTCAGCTGTCAGATGATATTTGCTTAGCATGAGACATTCAGGAGCACATTCCTATCCAAGTAATAAAGAGCAGAGTCTGTGTATTTCTCCCTAGAAGCCAGGATTTGGGCAGGATTGTGTTTTCATCCCTTTGAGGACTACAGTTCATTAATTCATCTAACACATATTAGCTGTGTGCTTAATATGTGCAAGGTGCTGGAACACAGTAAAAAAATTTGACATCAAAAGTGCTATGAAGAGAAATTAAGCAAGACGGTGCAATAGGGAGTGACCAAGGACCAAGGACTGAGAAACAATTATAAATTTGGTAGTTAGAAAAAAGCACCTTTAATGGAGTAGAGACCTACAGAGCAAGAGACTAGTTAGGCAAAGATTTGACAGAAAGAATATTCCAGGTAGATGAAATATGTAAAGGTTCTAAGGAGAAAAGGATCCTAATAAGAACACATGGGCAGAGGTGAAGTGACATGAATGTACCTTATGATGTGATCATCAAACTAAGTCTAATAACCGTATGTCACCATGCAAAGTTATCATAACAATGAACATTTTTCAAAGTAGTTATAGGAATTTCTACCTCCATTAGTTGTATGTAAGAGTTAAGATTGTTCCAAAGCCTTGACAACACTTGGTATTGTTGGTCTTTCCCATTTTAATAATTTTGATTGCACAAGTGGCATCTCATTGTAGTTTTAATTTGCATTTCTCTGGTGAATAATCAATTTGAACACATTTTCATATTTTATTACCTACTGGGGTATCCTCTTTTGTGGAGGGTCATTTCAAGCCTTTGGGCCATTTTTCTGTTCTATTTACTGCCTTTTTCTTACTGGATTTTAAGAGCACTTTTTATATTCTATCAGTGCTTTGTCAGATATGTGCATTGTCAATATACTTTTTCACTTCACATGTTTCTTTCTCACTCTCTTAATGGTGTCTTGTAATAAACAGACATAATTAATATTGATACAGTCAAGTTTTTATTTTTTACCTTTGTGGTTAATTTTTTTAACATCTTATTAAAAATTTTTGTCTAATTCAAGGTCACAAAATTTTTATCATATTTTTTAAAAAAATATTTTTAAATTTTCTTTTCACATTTAGTTGTAGATTACATTCAGAATTTGGGTGTGTGTGTGTGTGTGTGTGTGTGTGTGTATTTTTTTCCCTCTGTGGATATTCACTTGACCCAGTTTTCAAAAATCCACTCTTACCCCACTGCAGCACAGTGTTACTTTTTTCATAAACCAGGTGACTATAAAGGTGTAGGTTCATAAAGGTTTTCAACATTGAACTGAAGCTTACCCCTTCCTCCATCAAATGGTTACCATAAAAAGTTGAAATATAACTTCAAAGTCTTCTAGTCCAGTGGTTCTCACTGTGGTCCTGAAGCAGCAACAGTCTTTCCTGGGAACCTACTAGAAACACAGCTTCTAGGGCTCTACCCCAGGCCTACTGAATCAGAAACTCTAGCAACAGAGCTCAAATCTACATGAACAAATCCTCCAGGTGGTTGTGATTCAAGTTCAAATTATAGAAAATCCTAGCTCACCTTCTATTTACAGATGAAGGTTCTGAGGGCAATTCAAACAATGGGTATTTTGTTTTAGTTAACGATTAGAAGTAATGAAGAACATATATTAATTTTACTGTTGTAAAGCAAATTAGAGAATTTAAAAATATTTGACATTTCTAACCTAAACAAAATGGTTAGTCACATTTAGTATAATAGAAATTTATTGTGAGTGGAGATTTTGGGGCCAACAGGGGAAACGCCCCAAAGCAGAAGAGTGATGGGCGGAGAGATTTCTCCAGGATTTTCCAAGCTATTGTTTTTGAAATGTACCCATCTCTTAAAAGCTTTTTAGACCTCCTTTTGGCCTGAAGTATAATTTCATTTGGTGAAGGATAATTTCACTCTTCTTCTCTCTATATCCTAATATTTAAGTGAGTGCTCCCAGAACCACAGAGATGGAAGCACTTCCGGGGTGCCCGGCTCTGTAAATTGCTGGTTTCTCCGAAACAGCCTGTTGGTGGATTATGTAGTGGAAGCTCCTGCTCAGGCTCTCCAACTGCACGGTCACCTCCTTCAGCTCCTGGAATGAGCTCTCATCCCAGAGGCATCTACAAGGTCCTCACCAGAAGAGGAGATTTAGAAGATGTCTAGAAGTCATATGAATTGTTGCACTTTACTTCTTCTCTTTTTCAAAGCACATGGTACGACACCTGTGTGCTGCACAGAGGCCGCTTTTTTGGCATGCAGATGAGGTGATCTGGGAATTGCCTCTCAAATATTTCTAAACCTCCACAAAGTAGAATGAGCAGAGAAAAGAACAGAGAGAGGCACTCAAGGCTTTTCAAACTAAGCTCAACTTCTGCTCCTATGCTTGCTAGCCAGTTGATGTTTTGCCACTCACTTACCTTACTCTAAGGCTGCATCTTCAGGAAAGGCAATCTAGGAAATACGCAAATCAATAAAAAGAGCCGGGTTTTCTCTTTCTCTCTCTGTTCTCAGAGTTTAGAGCAAGCATTCAAATTCTCTTGCTTTCTTATGCCAGGCTGTTAACTATTTCTTAGAAACTTAGCTTTGTGGGACTCTCTAATGAAAAATGAGCCAATATTTCCAAGACTGCACATGAAAAGGAAACCCTAAACCATAAGGTATTATTTGTATTATTGTTATTAAATTTTAACTTCTTTTGGAATTTACCTTTTCCCTGTTTGCTTCTATTTTAATATGCTAGCTTTTCATAACCTTCACATTATTTGTTTGCAGAGTAAGTAGAGTTAATGCTTCACATTTAACAGAACTTTTCATCTTCAAAGAATTCTTTAGGTAAGCTAATTGAAGGGAAGCTAACATAAGAGTACAAAGTTAAAATGTAAAAAAAAGAAAAAGAAAAAAAAAAAGAACTCTCTAAACATGGACCTGGAAAGATAATGGCAAAAAGCACATCAATCAAAACAATGTTTATGTGAATAAATTGAAGGTTTGCCCAGAGTTTGTATGGAGAGTTGAGTGCCAGGAAGAATTATGTGCCTGTCATGTGTGTATGCTCATACCTGCTCCACTTTCTTGCATTTTATCAGTTCGGGTGTTTAAACTTTGAGAAACTTCCACTTGTGCTACTATGTAACAATTGTAAGACCAAGCCCTTGTCATTTTCTCACCCTCTTGCTACTTGTAGTCATTTGGTAAATGGAAGTTCACTTTAAGGTTAGAGCTGGGTGCTTGAACAATCTCCAACCTCTACTCTTATGGAAAGTTGGGCTCCATTTGGGTGAACAGTTGGCCTGGTTTTTGTAATGGTACTTGGCTCTTTGGGGTTGTTGGTTGACTCTGTTGACACTATGCATAGGTATTTTCCCAGCTCATGATGGAAGGAAATAGCTTATTTGAGTTGGAGAGCTCCAAGGATCTGTAGGCAATGTGAGGCCGGATACCTTTGCTGCTCTACCACAGTATCTAGTACAATCTCCAGGTCAGGGAATACATCTACTTGATATTCATAGAGTGAATAAATATGTTTATGAATCACTCTGGGTGCTTTATAAAACTCTTAGGTGGGTAGTATGAAAGGCAACCAGTCATGGTCCTATGCCTATTTTATCTACTCTTTTAATGGGCGACTTTTAGAAAATATAACTCATTCAGAAGCCATGTTTCTTCTTGTGCATTGTGATTACAAAGTCCACGTATGCTGTTAACCCCATATGAAATATCAATTTTCTAATGGAAGTCTCTTCTATACCCCAAACCATAAAACTTGGCCAGAGTGCCTCATTGAAGAAAATAACATCTTGTTATTAATAAAACCTAGACTCTCAGTGGTTGGTAATAGAGGGAAATGAGAAAGATCTTTGAGGCTCTAATTCCTGTTTCCTGAATTTAACCTGACTCTTGGACATCTCAAGTGACTTTAGGCCTCGCTCCTCCAAGTAGACCTTTCATATACTTTCACCTCTGTAGCATTTTGGCCACATGTGGATACCTGATTCCATATTATTGTATTATTATTTGGCCTGAATTATACTTCAGGCCAAAAGGAGGTCTAAAAAGGTTTTAAGAGATGGGTACATTTCATAAACAATAGCTTGGAAAATCCTGGAGAAATTCCATATTATTGTAATTATTGTATTGTATAACAATGCTGAGACAAGGCCAACAAGGACAGGTATTATTTTTTCCTTGTGCAATAAGGCAACTGTTTGAGAGTGTCTGTAGCATTGGACAGACTTATGCTCAAGTCATTGCGTGTCAATTTTTCATGGTCTGACTGGGAAGGTCACTTTACCCTTCTGAATCTCACTTTCTTTATCTATGGAATAGGGAAACATATAATACCCATTTTCTGGGACTATTGTGAGCAGTGAATTAGAAGAAAGAGTGGTCTCGGCAGGAAAATAACAGAATATAGCAAAACAAGCCTAACACCCATATAAGAGGAACGCGTAAATAGCAGCAATGGGGACATTTCATTATATCTGAAACTTTTTCTCATTATTCTGAGATTTTCCCTATTACTTTCAAATGTGCTTTCCCACACACAATTAAGAGAGAGTTATTTTGTATCCCATTCTCTTTCTTAAACCATCTGGGCAGCATCTTCTCTGGCAGAATAACTCTTTCCTGCCAAACAGTAATATAAAACCAGGAGAAAAGCAAGACTGAGTAATTGCAAGGGGGACCTCCATGGTATACCAGGTGGAAGGGGCATGACTTAGATGCTACTGAGCAGTCCTTACTATGGGGCCAATTCCAACACCTCTGGGCCATCAAGAGCAGGAAATGCTCTTCCCCTTGGTGAAAGTGTCTTCAGCAGTCCTCATGCCACTGCCCCATTCTAGGAAAGATTAGGAGTATCACAGGACAGATTTCACTAGGAAACTTTTTGTGCCTATCTTGGGGGGGTACAATGAAAATAACTTGAAAAAAAAAATCCATCATTGACCATTGAAAGTTGCTCCACACAGTCAGGGCCTATAGAAAAAGAGAATCTATAGGGAGGCAGATTCCATAAAGATCAAAGCAGAAATTTTGGCTTGTAATGGTGTGGGTTCAAATTCAGGCTGTGCATCTTAGTAGCTGTGTCATCTTGGGCATGTGCCTTAACCCGTTTAAATTGTGTCTTCAAAAGGTGATAGTGCCCTGGCCAGGTAGCTTATTTGGAGCATTGTCCCATACACTGAAAGTCTGTGTGTTTGATTACCAGTCAAAGCACATACCTAGATTGCGGATTCAATCCCTGGTCTGGACACATAAGGAAGGCAACCAATCGATGTTTCTCTCCCACATTGATGTCTCTCTCTACCCCTGCCCTTCTTCTCTCTCTGAAAGCAATGAAAAAATGTCCTCAGGAGAGAATAAAAATAAAAATAATAATAAATAAAAAATAAAAGGGTGATAGTATGTACTTTAGTGTACTAAATATACTATACTTTATGTTAAAGTATAAAGTATAGTATATACTAAATATAGTATACTATAATATACTCATAGTATATACTGTGAGACAGTACCAAATAGTGTCTACCTTTTAGCTTGTTATAGATTAAATTAAAAAAATACATAAACACTTGGAATTTTTTAAAAAGATTTTATTTATTTATTGTTAGACAGAGGGGGAGGGAGGGAGAAAGAGAGGGAGAGAAACATCAATGTGCGGTTGCCTCTCATGCACCCCCTACTGCGGACCTAGCCTGCAACCCAGGCATGTGCCCTGACTGGGAATCAAACTGGCAGCCCTTTGGTTTGCAGGCTGACGCTCAGTCCACTGAGCCGCACCAGTCAGTGCACACTTGGAATTTTATAGTGCTCATTAATAATAATATATATATTTTTTACTTCCTGAGACCCAGAAAAGTTCCTAGAAGGGAGTAGGGGCCTTTAAAAGCTGAGGCAGATGCTGAGGGGGTCAGTTACAGTTTGACTTGGAAGTACCGATGTTTTGCTGTGTATAATGCTCTCCGGTGTGTAATGTGCACCCATGTTTCTGTCCCTAACTTTCAGGAAAATCATCTTTTATTTTAATTTTTTAATTCAATTTTTTTATTTATTAATTTTTAGAAACAAAACTGATTTATTGCAGTCCGGGGTATTATTTTGCATATGGATATCATTATTGCTTTATAGAGTTATACTGCATAAGCATAAATAAAAGAATTAAAAACATTTATATAAATACAGAATTAGTACTACCTTTGTATAATTTAAGTACCTTTGTCTTAAAAATATAGTTCAGGGACATGTATTCTCAGGTGGCATGATGGTTAATTTTATGTGCCAGCTTGACTGGGCTAAAGGATGCCAAGATAGCTGGTAACAGGTTATTTCTGGGTGTGTTTGTGAGAGTGTGTCTGCAAAAGGTTAGCATTTGAATTGGTGAACTGAATAAGGATCACTCTCACCGGTGTGGGAGGACATCCTCCAATCATTTGAAGATCTAAATAGGACAGAAAGGTGGAGGAAAGGCAAATCCATTCTACCTGCTGGCACTGGACCATCTGTCTTCTCCTGCTCTTGGGTGCTGGTGCTCCTAGTTCTTGGGACTTTAGACTTGGATCCAAATTTACACCATCCACTTTCTTCACCCACTTTCGGATTCAGACTGGGTCTGACCCCATTGGCTCCCCTGGTCTTCTGGCCTTCAGATTTGAGCTGGAATTACAACACTGGATTTCCTGGTCCTTTAGCTTGCGGATGTCAGATCTTGGACTTTTCATCCTCAATAATCATGTAAACTAATTCCTCATTCTTTCTATCTATCTTCTATCTATCTATCTATCTATCTATCTATCTATCTATCTATCTATCTATCTATCTATCATCTTTCTATCTATCTATCATTACCTCCTATTGGTTCTATTTCTCTGGAGAACTTTGACTAATGCAGGTGGAATGAATAAAATCAGGACGATCTACCTGGCTTAATCCACTCAGAGAGGCCTTGAAATTTTTTTTTTTCATTTAGTCTATTAACAGTACTTACGGGATCGATGTGGCTTAAACTCATTTATAACACAGGGCAAACAGAAAAGAAAAAAACTTCTTCAGAGAAGGATCTTCTTTTTAGGATTAGAGGTCATGCCCTGTGTCTGTGATTCTGAGACCTCAAACTCAGGCCTTGCCTGCTTAGACCAGTGGAGCTTTTTGTCCCTTCTGATTTCTCTATCTTATGTATGGTCAGGTGCTCATATACGAAGTTCTTCGGTTTTGTCATCTCCCTGCATTCCAACAGAGTCAGATCCCCTGGTTGATGTATCAGTCAGAATTTTGTTTAGAAAACAGAAACCATTGTAGATATTTTAAACCACAAGGGATTAAACACAAGGAATTAGATGTTTCCTAAATAATTGGGAGACTGAGGAGAAGAGGTTCTAACCTTGGACTCCAGGGATGACTCCTAGAATATTGTATTGCCTCAGAGGCACTCACTAGAACAACTGATTCCAGAAGATATTGGCAAGATTGCAGTCTGTGTATCAAAGAACTTCCACTGCTCCTACCACTGCTGTTGGTGAACGGTTCTTCAATGAGCCTGTACCGGAATCTGGATGCTGTCTTCTCTGTGTATGCCTCCTCATGCCCAGGAAGCTGGAGATTGAATGCTGAAACAGTGTGGTAGAAAAACTTGATAGTTTCATGGCCTTGTTGCCCCCAAGGACTTACTTCTGTCTTTCATATCTCATCCAAGTGCATCTGATAGGTAGAATCTAATTCATATCTAGTATCTTGGCTGCATGAGGGACTGGAAAAATTGGTTTTCAGTTTTTCTGCCTCTACAGTATAAGAAGGCACACTAAAGGAATTCCAGAAGGTAATCACTGTATTTTGCTCTGAATAATGCACACTTTTTTGCCCAAATTTTTGAGTGAAAAATAAGGATGTGCATTATACATAGATAGTACCTGAAATACCTTGTATCTGTTCTTGTGTTTTGTAATTATTTGTTACATAAAATTTCTTGTACCAAAATATGTTCAAACATCAATGCCAAAATTCCTTTATAATACAAAAAACCCCCAAGTATCTAAATATAAACAAATAAAAAATTGAATTAAAAAAATTAAAATGAAAGATTTTTTTCCCTGAAAAGTTGGGCCCAAAACATGGGTGCACATTATACACGGCAAAATCAGTAGCTAGTAGTTGGAAAAGAAGATAGAAGATTCAGGAAGACCAGGGATTGAGGTTATTCATCAGCTAAAGACATACGGTACAATGGTTACCAGGGATCCAGAGGTAAGGGAACCAAACAAGAGAGATGAAAAACCAGTTTTGGGTGGCAGATGGTTGTGAGCTTAGGTAAACAGTACAGCCAAAAGTTGTCATGATTCATGCAAAGGGAGAGTAAAACATGTGGAGGCCTAGTGACAGAAATGGAAATTGACCAAAGCCAGCAGCTTTTGGAATTGTGGCCTCTGGTGCCCGCCCTCCTTGTCTAGAACCTCACGTTACCTAAAGTGTGGGCAGGCCTGATTCTGTAGGCAGTGGGGCACAGGCCTGTTTTGCTGCAAGAGGGAAGGGTAAAGGCAGAGAATAAAACAATCTGTACACTAAGTCGCAGATCCCACTTGACCCTCAGAACCTTTCTGGCTCCCCCTACCAGCCATAGTCATCCTCCTTACTTTATGCAGTCCTTCCTCAGGGTGTTAACTCTTAACTATACTATACCGAGGTCTGTCTTATTATATAAAAGCAATGTAGCTGTGTTTTGAGTGTACTGTTAGAAGATACTACAGATAGGATTGTATGTAGAGCTGACTTAATGATAACACATATTAACTACTTCCTTATCAATAAAAACAAAATACTAAGCACCTTTAAGAAGCATGTTATATAAAAATTTCCAAAGCCCTGAAAATAATAACTGCAAAACAATAGTTAGCATTAAAATAAAAGTGCAGGAGATAAAAATAAATTCATATAATCAGGTATACATGCACATAAGTACAAATATGTACATATACCAGCACATGCATGCACACACACAGAAATAATTTTAAATTGAGACAAAGTACAACAACAACAAAGTCCTATAATCTGAATTCTTAGGACTTAAAAGGTAAAAAGTAGCAGGCAGTATTCACATTCCAAAAATTACTTTCTTGGCAAGATAAGGTCTTTTTATGAAAGGAGTTCTTCAGCAAACACATTTTGACAATTGACACCCCTGTGCACCATTTGTGAAAAGCATTTTTTTTTTTTTGCTGTAATTTGATGAAGCAGGAAGTGGAAATCGATAAGATGTTGCTAAATGCAGTATTTGGCGATGCCCCTGCCTTTCCTCTTTCTCTCCTTTGCTCCTGTTATGTAGTAGATAAAAGATAGGAGGAGCCCAGAACATGATATATAGATTTTTTTTTTTTTTTTTTTTTTTACGAGCACAAAAAAGGAAGCTATGGAACTCTTTTAACTCCCAAAATATTTTCAGCACCATGTTGTAGATTTGCTATGTAGTGGAACAGGCTGATTTCAAGCCCAAAGGCGGGCTGGAAGTTGATATGATCCCCCAGAACTTCACGGAGAACCTTCCTTCCTCGCCAGTGCACTCATCATTACCTCTCAGTACTGCTGGTTTCCATGACAACCAGGCCAATGTCTAGTTCACTTTTACAAATACTTCCCAAAGCCCATTAGGCCTAAAATCTTCTCTATAGCCTCTCAAACCTGCCTTATTTCCTCCAACTTTCCTTTTACATCTTCTCCCTTTAATCTTCCTCAACTTGTGAGATGAAGAATACAATATTTTATAGCAGCAAATATAACAAATAATCATACAAAGACAGATGTTGGAAAAAACCACAAGGAAAAGACTGTAAGTAGTACTCAGGTCTGCTGCCTGATTACTTTGTTTGTTTCATCTTATTTCAGACCCTGAGGTGCTGGTCCTGGGTGTATTTGCTTGGCTATTACGAGCAGATTATGGTCCAAGAGGGTAAAATAAACAGTGATGATGCAATGCCGTAGAAGGGACATTGTTTTAGGAGTGGAGACCAGAACTGTGTCCCTGACTTTCTGCCTCTCTGACCTTGAACTACACTAAAAGGAGGAATGAGATACAGGGTGTCTGGAGGAACTTTTCAGCTTTATCATCCTATGACCTTGTATGAGGAGGACTAGTCTACTCATCTTCGAATAAGTGGATGTTTCACTAATCAAATATTCTTCTTCCAGGTTGGAGATTTAAACACACTGAGCCTAATCTTGACTCAAGAATAAAACAGAAAAAACAATTTATTACCTCTTAGAGAGAGTACTTCTAAGTATTCGATCAAAAGGGCCCGCTTCATTTCACAGTTCAGGGTAAGAGTGGAACCTTTAGGGGCATATCTAAATATATAATATTTATCTTTCATTAGGTCTATGCTTAGACATACCTGACCGATTTGTTGCTGATTTAAATATTTCAAAACCATTGTATAACTATTAATTAAACTGTAAAAAAAACTTTACAGAAGACATGCTATAAAACAAAGCCATTTTCAGGAATAGTAGGTCCAAAGTATAAATATGTTCATTTCTCCTACAGTTCTCCTCACCCATGGACATGTCCAACATCCTAATTATCTTCAACCAACCACCAAATTCAACACAAAGTAGTACAGCAAATGAGCCCCTTGAGGGTCATTTATTTACAGGTGACCCTCATTTATAAATGACCTTGGTCATTTATGCATGAAGCAGTATATGTTTGCCAGAGCACTGCTATAGGATCATTTTCTTAATGTCACATCAGATATTTCATTTTCTTACAGAAACTCCGTAAGCGAGTGAGTTTCATAGTAGACTTAACAGAGGCGAAACCTTGGGAGTCTGCGGGAAGAAGTGCTCTGGTGAAGGAGACTGCAGCCTGGAAGCCAGAGGACCACCTGGGAGTGCTGTGTCCCGGGGGGCGGGGCTGGCGGGTCTTCTTCTTCAGTACCTGTTTGCCTCAACTGATTGTGGGGAAGTCCTGCTCTTTATTTTTCTTGGAGTTAAGGAGTCTTGATTTTCTGTATTTTGTGATTTCTGACTTCCTCATTTCAGTGTGTTATAAATATCAGAGGAAAGATTGTGAAATAGGTAAATCATACATAAATGTTTCTCACAAAATCTGCTAGCTATGGGCACTCACACGATGTTGTCTTTGGAAGGCTGAGTCCCTTTTCCTAAATTGAGGCAACTCACACCTGTTGATACCCTTAATTTGATCAGATTAAATTTTTAGTCCCTTGCTATCTAAATGGGCCGTGTTCAAATGCTTTTGTAAAGTGTTACATTTTATCATGGAAATGCTAGATCGTTAGGAGTGAATAAAGGTCAGTAGATAGAGGAAAACTATGGCCTTTGGTATCTTGGTGATAAATGGACATCTTTTCATTTTCTTAAGGTTACCTATATTGCCTGAGAAGTAGGAGGTATTTTTGTATGGAAGATTAAGGATTTGGCTGAATGCTTCGATTTTTCACTGTGCTAGGTCCTAAGAACAGCTATTTGATTAGATTTAATTCAGTTTCTGTCAGCTTGGTTAGCGCGTGCACACATACACACCCACACCCACCCACCCACACACACACACACACACACATATACACACACACACCTAAAAATATAAAACCTGCACAGCATTGCTTCTAAGTAACATGAAATCTTTAAAAAATGAACTAAGTCTCAATAACTAATCAGTTTTCAAACAACTGCATTAATCCAAGAAAGAAGGTTTTTCATCACTAATGTCCCTAAAGGACAGGGGATATTCAACATTCTGTCGCCATTTTGCAGACCTTTGCCTTGGAAGGTACTTTCGCAGTACTGCTCAATGTTTTTGGAGAAAATTCTGAAAGAGGCTTATACATCAAAGAACAAGAAAGCCACCTTAAGCTTTAGAATAAATACCCAAATCACTTATATTTTCATATTAGTTATTTTCTCTAATCCTTGCAAAGCAACCTTTAATAGTGGGGGGAGGGGCTGGGAAATGAGAAGGACGGAAACTATTGGATTTGTTTTAAAAAAATATAAGAATTCCAGCATTCTTAAAATGTGAATTGGAGAGTGAGAGTGGGTAGAGGGAGAAGGGAAGAATGTTCAAAAATCTATACAGTTTCCTTATAATAAAATCATATCTCCCAGTGAGAACAACTTTTCACAAAGATGTACTGTAACCTAACTGATGGGTTCTGATTTCCAGAGAAATAAAGATTGAACTCTTTATTGTCATTTTATCCCCATGTTTGTGAGATAAAGATACAAATAATATCTAGCATCTATCACATAGGTTTTTGGGGTTTTTTTTTTTGGTATGGGTTATATTTGGTTAATATATGTGAAATGATCAGACTAGTATCACGTCCATTATAAGTGTTATGTAAAAGTTTGCTATTACGATTGTTATTTCCAATAATAATTGTAACTAGCATTTAATGATTCATTGGGACAGGGTTTCTCAGCTTTGGCACTACTGACGTGTTGGGACAGATAATTTCCTATTGTGGAGGGCTGTCATGTACCTGGTAGCATATTTAGCAGCATTCCTGGCTCTACCCATTAGATGCTAGTAGCCCCTCACTCCATTCAGCTGTGACAACTGAAGATGTTTTCAACATTGCCAAATGTCACCTGGAGAGGCAAAGTCTCCCTCAGTTGAGAAATGCTGCCTTAATGTATCCCAGGCCCTATTCGCAGTGTCTTATGTATCTTAATCATTTAATAGGCACTATTTTAATGCCCATTTGATAGATGCAGTAAGTGAATCAGAGAAAGGGTAGGTGACTTTCACAGCTAAAGATGGGTGGCAGCACCGGGATTCAGAGTATAGTCAGATGTCATCTGCAATGTTATGATGTGTGTGAAACACTTAGCAGAGCAAACAATAATTTTTTATTATTATTTTCAAGTTAGTGTCTTATTTAGATTTTGGGATATTGACGGGGTTGTTAATGAGACCTAGAAACAGAATAATTTTCATGCCTGGCCTCTTGTCCCTAACAGGCTCAACTAAAATACTTTATTGGTAAAATAATGATATGGATATGTTAGAGTTCCTCAAGTTTTCTTTTTACTTCAGCTGTCAAAATAATGTATTTTTGTCACAATTAAACAAATTGTTATTGAGCATCTGAAGATAAGAGACACTGTGCTTCAAACATTCAAAATGCTGGAAAGGACTGGTTACTATAGTGGAATCTGTCAGAATTTGCCAGCATCTGGCTTTGAAAATTCCTCCTTTGCCCCATGGATGCCTTTAGCAAGAGCCCTGCATATTGGTATAGCTTGCCCTTCCTTCCTGGGAGCACCTGTCCTGGGCCAGGGAAATGAGTTTGCCACCTGATCCTTTAAATCAGGATTCCAGAGGGCCTGTGTGCTCCCTCTTCTAGGAATGAAGGTACAAGATAGAATGGTGGGAGTTAGCTGTTGCTGGGTATACACATTGTGGAGCAAGGCCACCTGCTGGGACAGACTAACCCCCACCCTCAGAAAGGGGCAGAGATGAGAGACAGCGCCTTGGAAGTTTTCAAATCCCTGGCTTTGGGTGATTCTGAGGCTAGGCTACACTTCTGGGCCTCATAAAGCTGATCCTTAGAAATCCCACACCAATGAAGCCCCTTTGAACTTCTAGCCAAAAGTAGCCTATCCTTTGCAACCAAGAGAGTCCTAGTTAATATAGCCCCTACTATCGAGAAGTTGCAGGGCTTGAGAGGTATCTGGTGGTGAAGATCATGGAGGTTTTTGCATGTCTGCCACAGACAGGGCCTGTGGGTACTGCTGAAGCCTTATGAAAGCTGGATTGGAGAGGTAATTGACTGGGTACTGGGAGACCTCCTGGGAGCTGCTGCAGAAGTTCAGGGAGGAAAAAAAGTGGAGTTTCAAAGTACAGGTAGGATCAAAGAGAACTGAGGAAAATTAGAGAAGAGCAGGAGGTGCTAGGTAAGATTCTCTCAGTACATAGTGTGATACGGAAATCAGTGAGTCAAGGTTAGTAGCTGTGTTCCTTTGGGAACTTGGGGTAACTTAGAAGCTAGCAAACCCTAGTCTAGCTGTAAGTAACTAGGGAGGTATTCTTGGGCAGACAGAGAATAGCACTAGAGATGAGCAGTGCATTTATTCATGCAACTAATATTTATTAAGAGCTTACCACATGCAGACACTTTTCTAAGTGCTTAGATAAGTAAGAGGACCACAAAAACATAAATCTCTCTCCTGGACCTAAACATTTTAACTGGAGAAATGGACAACATGTGCAGACTTAAGAGTGTCAGGGAAAGCAGTCCGGGAAAATTCGCTTTGAAAATCAGGTCCCTTTGAAAAGAACATTTGTCTCCCTCAAAGATGCATTTTAAACTAAGGCTTAGTAGACACAGGAATCCTCTCACCTCAGCATAGTGCTTACAGTTTCCTTGCAATTTCATTCCTCTCTAAACATAGCAAACGCACCTATTCTTTATGGCTACATGGGAAGGAGTGCATGGTAGGTCAGGATGGGATGTATTGTCTCGCTATTGCAATCTTTGCCCTTTGTCCTGGAAGTTAGTTATCTCCATCTTCTTTGTGACTTCCTGCCATCTGTCATAAACCCTGAAGATGCCTGTCTTTATCACTTACCTATCCTGGAACATGGGACTGCTCCCACATTTAGGGTCCGTGTACCAAAAACCAGAGCTGCATCGATTCCCCGTAACCAATAGGAAAAAGGGAAAAACAGGCATTAAAAGACAATGCTAGAACCCAGGGCTAAATGCCCAGTACCTTGGTTTAATAGGTATGAAATGCAGGCAGGAGTGTGGGTATACTTTTTGTAGACCAGCACTGTCCAACGGAACTGTATGCTGTGATGGAATGTTCTCTGTCTGTGCTGTCCAATACAACAGCCACAAGTGGCTACTGAGCACTTGAAATATGGCTAGTGCAGCTAAGGGACTATGCTTTAATTCAATTTTGATTAATCAAAATTTAAATAGCCACATGTGACTAGTGGCTACTGGATTGGCCAGTGTAATAGTGTAGGCCCTTGTTTTTTCATGAAGAGTCCAGAATATTCTCCTAATTTAAATTGAAGCCACTGTGGCAACATTTGTCATTCATTTGAAGATGAAAAGTTCTAGAAGCTGCACTATACTTTCGTGCAACTAGAAGCGCCTATTTGCAGAAATGAGCCCTTGTAATTCACCCTCTGGATTGAGTGCTAAGAGAGAATGGGCTCTACTGTGGCCCTCCGTTTATGCAGATGCTATAAAAGGAGCCATATTTAGCAGTTTTACTAACAGCAGAATTGCACACTCCAGAACCCACTTCAGGAGCAAGTACGTTCTTGGTTCCACTTCTGTGAGGCCAAGCTCTACCCCTGCCGAGGGTTTCTACCTGGAGAGTCACCAAGGGCGAGGGATGTATGTGGATGGCTGAAAAGCAGGGTCTGTTTTTCTCTTCTCTTGTTAAATTGCCAAAGGCATTTCCCTGCACTTACAATAGATTCTCCTACTTTTTCTTTCCTCACTCCTCTTCCCCTAGGAGAGATAATTGGACTGTGTGATTTCCATTAAATGTAATGTACCACATGCAGATGAAACACAATAGAAAAATGCATTAAGATAGAGCCCCTTGGAAAAAAATGGTCTGGGTGTTTTTCCATTTGTTAAAATTAGCTACCAAATTATTTTTGTTCTTGCACAATTAAATGCAAAAGTTTCATTTACTCTTCTTAAAGGTGTTTGCATTTCATACTCCTGGGAACAAATGATCCTGTTTTTATGAGAGAAACTTCACAATCATTTTTCATTGTTTTTGTCATTGTGTGTGTGTGTGTGTGTGTGTGTGTATTTGAAAAATATACATACACATTCACATGCTCACCAACATGCCACATAGTGGTGCTCTAAACCTGCCAAAATCATACAGAAGAGCTTTGCAGTTGTTGGACCAAAATGCAATGAGTCTGACTGCAGTTAGAGTTCTCTCTGAAATGGACTACTGATAAGTTTCCTTTAAAAACATGTCTCCCAGCATTCATCATTTTGCAAGATAGGTCCTTTGTACACACTCTAAAATGATGAGTTGAACAAACAGCGCTAAAGGAGAAAAAGCCATTTGAGAAAGCCCCGTCTCTTCCTTAAATCTGAAATAACCGTATTTCCCCCTTCCACGACTATTGTATTATCAGGTTTTAATTAAGTTTATGACACAAATTCAGTGGGTGTGGTTAGCTTTAGGAATCACATGCTCTGGATAAAAGGCAAAATGAGTTCAACAGTATCTGTGTCGCCCGTCCCCGGGCCCGTCCCCGGGCCCGTCCCCGGGCCGTTTTGGCTGACCGGGTGTTTCAAGCAGGCGATAAAACACAAAACACGTTCAGAATGGCAGGGTCAGAATGGTCTATTAGCAACATGTGCTATCAGGAACTAAGTGATCTACTTTATTCTTTGAGGGTGCTTGGGTTTTACCAATTAGGTAGAAGAAACATGAACAGTGAAGTGTGTGACATAACACAAATGTGAAAGCAAGTGCAGTGGGATAAAAAAACAACACCGCTTTTTTGACCGGCCTGAATGCGCTACGGTTTATTGTATATTCAAAGTCAGGGGTTCTTTTATTTATTTATTTATTTTGACATGACTAGCCTTAGCTATTATGGTTACATCTCTGCAGCACACTGTTATTCATATCTAAGTTAATTTTGTTTATAATTTTGGGAGTATATGATTGGGAGTGACCAGAATAAACACTCCTGGTGATTCAGAAAATGTATGGCAATTGTACTCTGGTAGGCATTTGAAAAAGTTGTAACTCATATTTTGGGTGTTTACAAATCAGATGGTCTATGTGTTGGTTGTCTATTGTCATGTGAATGCTGCGTAACCAATAACAACAAAACCCAGTGGCTTAAACATTAAATGTATTTATCTCTTGAATATGCCGGCTGGGTCTTCTAGTCTCACCTGGGTGTAACTGATCTCGCAGCTTGGCCTCTTCAGGTGTCTGCAGTTAGATGCAAATCTGCTGGATGCAGGCTGTTCTAGATGAGGCAGCTGAGTTTTCCTCCAAGTGGCCCCACATCTTCTTGCAGGCTAATCAGGCTTGTTCTTGTGGTAGGGCCTGGGCTCCTAGAAAGAAAGAGAGCAGAAGCATGCTATGCTGCTTGGGGCGTAGGTTCAGAGCTTGCACTTTGTTTCTTTTGTCACATTTTATTCACCACAGCAGTCCAGTTTCAAGGGGTGAGCAAGTAGACTCTACCTCTAGATAGAAGAAGAATCAGGGCTATTTTGCAATGAATCTACCATAATCTCTGTGCTCTTACAAAGGTAATAGGGAGAACTGATCTCTAAAAATATATCAGTACCAAGCTTAGGAGTGGACTTAGTTTGAGATTTAAACCTTGCCCATTGCTACTGGAGCATGTGGGATACTTAAGAAATAAAGATGAACAATCTAAAGGAAAACAATGGTAAAATCTAACTAGTTTATGACATTAATCACCTCAATTACTGAACCAGAGCCATGTTGGTCTATATCTACATTGTATTGCATAACAACCATAGGTTAGCTCAGAACTCCGGTGAAACCAAAGCATCATCGATTGAAGAATCTATGTGATCAATAAAACTGTATTATCATAATAATAGCTATTTTTTTTTTGTGATGTGGACAAACCAAAAACAGAAAACCAGTAAGCTAGAATTTTTATAAAGAGGAAAACAAAGGGGATCTGTAATAAAACTCACAAGTCCAGTGAGGGAAAGTCATCTCACAGGGTGATCTGATCACAAATTCCAAAAAGGGTGGGTCACGGTGAGTAGTCACGCTCCAGGCATATAACTTTTAATCAAAGGTTTATCTTTGCCTTAAGCAACACCTGTCCATTGTTCTCATGCATCTAGGTTGACACACCTTTGAAATGCCAGAGTAATCCTCTTCTTTACAGCCCTTGGAGGATAACCGCCCTCAAGGGAGCATGTAATCTTGTTAACTACCTGTAATCCAATCTCCATATTGCTTTCCCTCACCTTCATTTAATCTTTCTTACTGTTCCCTCCTTATATCCAAATGCGTAAAAGAAACTGCAAACTGTCATTTTTCAGAGCATTTGAGATCTTGCTTCCTGACAGCTCTCGTCAGTTTGGCTCAAATAAACTCATAAAAATTATCTGCCGGTTTGGACATTCTTATGTCAGCAACAATGAGGTCCTTGCCAAAGAAATTTTTAGAATCCTGTTGCATCAAGCTTTTATATAACACAGAGATTTACATTGTAACTCTGGTATACCAACTAGGATAAATAAGAGTGATCCTAATAAAAACACAGTGTTAGCCTGTGTGGCAGGTGTTAGTTCTGTTTGCGAATGAATGGAGTTCATTATTATATTCATTTCCCCTCTGTTCTCAACCTGAAACTATCCAAATCTCAACACAGGAGCAAAAAACAAAGCAGATAATCATGGCTTCTCTGGCAAGCCTTTCTTCAGGTTATTAGGGCACAGTTTTGCATATGTAAGCAGATGGTGGCTGGTAGGTACAGGTGTGAACTTCCACTTTTTTGCTAGAGCTTCAGGATGTCTAAAGTGAAGGACAAACTATATGGTGATTCCTTTGGTCATTTGTTTTCAAAATTGGTAGCACAGTAAAATCATCTGGGGATCTTTTAAAATTCTCATATCTGTGCCTTACCCAAGACAAATTAAATATTAATTTTTGGTGAGGTGGGCCCAGGTACTTGTAAATTAAAAAGAAAAATTTCCTGGTGATTCTGATGTTTAGCTGAGGTTGAGAACCACATTTTAAGTGATTCATTAAAGGATACCATATAAATGTGATTCAAAATTCAAGCTTACTCATGTAACCCTTGCTTTATTCTTATATTTTATTTTAATTTGTCAATGCACAACGATGTTTGAACATCTACAATAAAAGTTAAAAATCAAGTCAATTATCTTTGTGATAGACAATTTGTTATTTTACTTTTTATTCAGCTGCTTAGGTTCGTAGAAACCGATGTCTAAAATATATCATTGTCTCTGGCAACTTATGAATTCATGGGAAGAATTTAGGAAGATTTTCTCTCTGACAACCCCCCTTTTAAGATGTAAGTAAAATCCTCAGTTATGATTTGTAGACTGTGTCAACCTAGTCTGGGAGGCCCGCACGTAGTGCAAGCTCTTCCTTCTTACCACTCAGCTCTCCTAAAGAAACATGAAAGGAAAAGCTCAACAGCAGCAAACTCTCCTTTCTCAGCAGGCTAAGACAAAAGATGAAAAGGGACCAGAAAGCTGAAAGAAAAGTTTTCCCTTACTCGTTTTTTTTTATTCTTTTTATTTTAAAAAACATACTTTAAAAGATTCTCCACTCTGTCTTGATATACATGAAAAAGAAAGAAGGAAAAATGGATGAGTTGGGTCTTCATTGGTCACTGTATAGAATTATGAGAGAGAAAACTGTGCGTAACCTCACAGCAGCCCTCAGAGAGGCTGGGGCCAAATGACCTGGCTGGCAAGAAGCTTGGCCTTTTGCTTTCCACGCAAATGGGGATAGATGAACATCCATTGCTCAGTGTCTTCTTGAAGCCTCAGTGTCTAACAGACTTGTTCAATATATTGACACATATCAATGGAAATAAAAGTTAACAGAGTGATTATTGTGTGCCCTGTACTGGGGACTGTGCTAGGTACATTTTCATGTATCTTATTTAATTCTTAGTCCTGCAAAATAGGTCCTGTTATTACTCACCTTTTGGAAATACAGAAATAAATAATTATGAAGATCAAATAACTTTTCCATGGTTATTCAACAACTCATCTACCTGGTGAGTATATTGGTTACCTAAACCTGTATTAGTTTAAGTTATTATACAATGTATCAGGTATGCAAATAGAAATCTGACTATTTAAAATCCAAGAAAACTCTGATATTGTAACTTCTTTAATGCGTTTTTTGGAACAGTGAGTGTGGTGTATAGATCCATAACATGCACGCAAGCAATTATGATACTTCTGTCTCAGTGTATTATTTCCCTCCCCATGGCCAGAAAAGTTAAGTGAAATTGCATTTTTACATTTTCAACCTCTCCATTATCTTTGTTTTCTCTAAAACAATATTTCTTTTTGTTTGGGTGAATTCTGTTCCTTTTATGGTCTTTGCCTTTCAGAACTTGGAAGTTTGAGAAAAGTGCTTAAAATATATGCTCATTCTATTTCTAGACTTATGAACACTGAAGAAGTTAAGGCAATTAATTTGGTTTGGTATTCCCTTTTTCTCTTTAAGCAAAATTGGTCTCCAGTGAAATGACCTCGCTCTCTTTCCCCCATAGCTCCAATACGCTCAGGAATTCCTTTAAGTGAATTATATTTCTTCTCAATTCTAAGGGATGCTCTTGGTTTTGGATCTCCCTTGTGATATCACTTAGTCCATGCTAAGTTGAACCTCCTGGAAGAGAATTTGCTCAATGAGCTGTCATCTTTGTGAAAATTTGAATGTGTTTTCAAAATAGCAAATGGGTATTTCAGAAGCCAATTTTTGAAAGGTCAAAACATTGCATTTTCAAAATCTGGACTAGATTTTTGTTTCTACACACTTGTTCTGGCACATTTAATTATCTGTGGGGGTAGGCAAAATGTTCAGCCATCTCTCATTAAATTTTACATATGTGTGTATGTGTGTGTGTATATATATATGTTTACATTCATATTTCTAAAATGCAGTACACAAACTTGTTAAAAGAAAAAATATCAAACCTAATTGTGCCATATCCAATCTTTATTTACACTTGGAAAACAACTAGTCTCTGCCAGTGAGAAATCATTGGTATGCATAACGTTGTGGAGCAGAAACTAGGCTTATCATATATGAATGGCTGTTGGATTGGCTGCATATTATGCTAAGTTTGGTTCTCCTCAACAATCAGAATATAGTTGCTCTATTGTACTGTAAGCTACTTTAACTTGACTATACTAAAATCTATTAAAGAAAATGATTACATCAGCACGCATCATTTGGCACAACAGAAATGAAGCTACTGTATTAGAACATTCTCTTACAATCAATGTTTCTCAATTTGCCTCGACATTTACTTTCAGTAAATGTCTAGCTTTACCTTGGCATTTATCTAGCAACAGGGAACTATTATCTTGTGACAGTGTTCCAGTCCAATGACATTATCTCTCATATGTATATTTTGAAAAATATGTGCAGTAATGAGAAGCATATTAGGAAGAGGAAAAAATAATGAAATAGCTAGGTAAATGATAATGTTATTAAGATTGAAATTCAGACTTCTGGTCAAGATGGAGGCGTAGGTAGGCACACTTCTCCTCCTCTGCAACCACAAGAAGAATTACAATTAACCTCAAAACAAATAACACCCAGAACTGCCAGAAAATCAAACTGTATGAAAGTCTGACAACGAAGGATTTAAAGAAGCCACAATCCTCCATATGGATAGGAGGGGTGGAGATGCCAAGTTGGGGCAGAGAGGTGAGGAGATGTGATGTGGCACAGAGAGGTTGTGGCACTGGAAACAGTCAGTCCCACATTCACATGTGATGGATAAAAATCAGGAGGGATACATTGGGAGCACGTGATCCCAGCCCCAGGCTAGACCCCAGAGTCCGGGGTTTCACCGCTGGGAAGATAAAGCCCCATAACTTCTGGTTGTGAAAACTAGTAGGGGTTGGAGAGGCAGAAGAAACTGCTGGTTTCACAGGAGAGTCCATTTAAGGGGCCCTCATGGACTTAGAACATATGCAAACCCACCCACTCTGGCATTCACCACCAGAGCAACAGCTGGAAGGGTGCCAGTCGCATATGAGAAGTGGGTGAAGTGACTGGAAACAGAGTGAGTGCTGGGCAAACCTCCAGAAGCCGGGAAGCAGCATTGTCCCCTCTCCAAGCCCTCCCCCAACACGGAGCCACAAAGCAGTGAAGCAGATTGCCCCACCCCATACAACTTAACAGGTGTGCTAAGATAGAGTCAAAGCAGCTCTAACTAATATGCAGAAACAAACATAGGGAGGCTGCCAAATTGAGGAGACAAAGAAATATGGCCCAGTAAAAGAACAGGAAAAAAAATCAGAAAAAGAACTAAAAGAGAGAGAGCCAACCTCTCAGATACAGAGTTCAAAACACTGGTGATCAGGATGCCCAAAGAACTCATCGACTATGGCAATAGCCATAAGGAAGAAATGAAGGCTACACTAAGTGAAATAAAGAAAAATCTACAGGGAAACAATGGTGGAGGAGATGATACTGGGGTTCAAATCAATGATTTGGAATATAAGGAAGAAATAAGCATTCAACCAGAACAGCAAGGAGAAAAAAGAAATTAAAAAAAAATGAGTATAGTATAAGCTGCCTCTGGGACATCTCCAAACATACAAATATCTGAATCATAGGGGTGCCAGAAGGAGGACAGGAAGAGCAAGAAATTGAAAACTCATTGGAAAAAGTAATGAGAGAAAAACTTCCCTAAATTGGCAAAGGAAATAGACATACAAGTCCAGGAAGCAAGAAACAAGTTGGATCTAAAGAGGAACACACCAAGACACATCATAAGTAAAATGCCGAAGTTTAAAGATAAAGAGAGAATCTTAAAAGCAGTAAGAGAATAGCAGAGTTATCTACAAAGGAGGTCTCATAAGACTATCAACTGATTTTTCCAAAGATACTTTGCAGGCAAGAGGGAACTGGCAAGAAGTGTTCAAAGTGATGAAAAGCAAGGACCTACAACCTAGATTACTCTATCCAGCAAAGTTATCGTTTAGAATGGAAGGATAGATAAAGTGCTTTCCAAACAAGGTAAAACTAAGGGAGTTCATCAGCACCAAGCCATTATTACATTAAATGTTAAAAGGACTTATTTAAGAAAAAGAAGAAGATCAAAACTATGAACATTAAAATGACATCAAACTCACAACTATCTACAACTGAATCTAAAACAAACAAACAAAGCAAACAAGCAGAACAGGAACAGAATCATAGATATGGAGATCATTCGGAGGGTTATCAACTGAAAGAAGGAAGGGGAACAATGGGGGGGAAAGTACAGGGATTAAGAGGCAAGATTTGTAGGTACAAAATAGACAGGGGTATGTTAAGAATAGTATACAAAATAGAGAAGCCAAAGAACTTATATGCATGACCCATGGACATGAATTAAAGGGGGACATTGATGGAGGGAAGGGGATTAGTGGGTGGAGTGGGGCAAAGGGTGAAAAATTGGGACAACTGTAATAGCATAGTCAATAAAATATACTTAAAAAGATTAAAATTCAGTAAGATAAAAACAAAGTAAAAACTTGAACTATATTTTGAAATTTACCAAAATAGTCCCCAATGCCTCTTATTTAGGTCAAATCTTTTCTTGTATTTTCTCTTCCTTTTATCTTTTTCTTGACCACCAACAATGAGAGATGTGCAAGGTTTGGTGAAAATCTTCACACATTTAATGATGAGATCCTGAGAACTTAACGTTTCATCTCATACTAGATATATTATAGGAGAATATATATACATGTAACTATTTTTTCTTAAGGAAAAGATCAAAAGTTGGCTTATTTCAAATGGACATATCTGTAATAGCTTCAGGGGCCTGTCAGCTGTAGAGGGGCCTTCTGCCCATGCTCATGAATGGAGAGGCTTAGGGGCTATTGATTAGTAGGATTGCTGTTGCTTATTTCATCCCTTAGGCCAATTTTATCTTTTTTCCCCTCATTTTATTCGCTTATTATATTCCTTTTTTTGAAGGTGATAGTTTCCCCTTAACATAAACACAGTGTATGCATTGTATATATGTGATATTTGTGTTCCCAAATAAGCAACCCAACGTAGAGGAATAGTTGATAGATTCTAAGGAGATGTGGGTTCCAGTCCATGTTGTATAAAATAGAAAGATCCCTAGTCTACTTGATGTCCTGAGTCTTTCCAGTGTTATCACTCTTAGTATAGAGTATGCTTCTTTCTATAAATCATTAAAACATCAAAATTATAGTGAGTCAACAACACTGACATTCTGATAAACTAAATTGTTATCTGATAAACTTTCTTTTCATCCTGATATCTTTTAGAATATAAATCTGAGCATTTAGTTGTTCAGAACTGCTACTGGAGTTAGACCAAAGTATTGTAACTATCCCAAGTTTTCATTTTCCTTTTACTATTTTTTTAAAGATTTTATTTATTTATTTTTTTAGAGAGAGGGGGAGGGAGGGAAAGAGAGGGAGAGGAACATCAATGTGTGGTTGCCTCTCGTGCACCCCCTGCTGGGGACCTGGCCTGCAACCCAGGCATGTGCCATACACCAGGAATCGAACCAGAAACATTTTGGTTTGCAGGCCGTGCTCTATCCACTGAGCCACACCAGCCAGGGCCATTTTCCTTTTACTATTAAATGAACTATCTATAAAGAGCATGGTTTTTCTTGAGGGTCATATCACATATTTTACTGATGAGGTTGCAATATTTTCTAAATATGATGTGAATTTGATAGCTAGGTGTGTCTCCTCCTGGGCAGTTGTAACAAATTTTCATAGATAAATGGCACTCTGTATTTGAGGAATAGAACAAAGCCCAGGATTTTTGAAACTTTCCCATTTTTCATGTAGATTATTGCTGTTGGATAAGGTAATATGCCAAATTGAAATAACAGTGCAAGTAATATTGATGGGGCTATGATACGATTAATAGCACAAGGTATCAGGGCATCATAAAAATAATGAAAGAAGCATACTAAGTTAATTCAAACTTTTCATATGTATTCTTTTCAGAGAATTATACTTTGAACCTTGGGCTTCTTTCAATAGAAGGTAATCTTTTACCAGATGACTTGACCATTACTCATTAACACACAACTTTGGAGGAAATGTTACTGGAGTGGAGCCAGTGAAACTAAAATAAGCAGAAATCTTATTTTCTTAAGTGGAGGTCTTTTGTTAAATGAGAAACATTTCTACAGGGGTCTATTGTTTTAGAATTAGAAAAAAAGATTTTTAAGTAATGAAGATAACTTAAGCAGGGCAAACAGAAGCAATTAATTCTCATTTTATTAAGACAAAATAATGCATCACTTCTGTACTCCTGTTTGTCTGTAGCACATGTAATTCCATTGTATTTATGTCATCAAACACATTTATTGAATTGTATACCCTTATAGTTCCACAATTTATTATCTCAGAGATTAAAAAACAAACTAGAGTACATTAATTGTAGATAGAAACAAAGGTAGTGTTTAATTATAAAATAAAACTGAATTTACCTTGATTTTAAATTTCCTATTTGCTTTATAATCACCAACAGAACATATCTGCAAAATAGTTCTGTGGCCAATGACTTTGGGTGAAATCATGGTGCAATCGCTGGAATCCTTAACCTAGACCACTGGCTAAAGCCATCCTGCATTCAGATTCTAAGGCTCTTAGTGCCTTGCACACTAATCTTAAAAACAGTCACAGTTTCCCCAAAATTCTGAAATACCATCTTAATATAATTTAATTCATTATTTTAAGTAACTGTTAACTATAGTCAAATTGAGAATTTTCTCTTTTGATTGAACAGTGCTATTAAAATCAAAGAAAGAAACTAGCCATAACTCCATTGCATTGACCCACTGACTTGCCCATGATGTGGTAGGTTATCGTCCAGAATCTCAGGCTGGTCAGAGAGGAGCATAGGCAACCTACCAGTAAATATTTCAGTTCTGTTTGACTCAATGTGGCAAATATTTATTATAAGTTTCTACTGTTTTTCAGAGCTGTAAGAGAGAGAAAGATATATAAGTTCTAAAACCTATCCTTGAAAAATACATAATCAGTTTGAGAGGATATGATGAATGTGTGTGCACAAGCATATGTGTGATGAATGTGTATCATTATACATACACATATAATGATAATATAAACTAAAACTATAAATGTTATAAAAGTGATACAAAATGAAACTGGAATTCAAAGAAGGGAATGATGTCTTTTAGTTGGACAGGTCAGGAAAATTGTGAGGACTAATAGGCTATGACAGGCAAAAATGGGGGAATGACAATGGCAATAGCAGAAGTGGTATGGATCATACGTGAGGAGCAGATTGTAATTCTGATCTGGCAATCACCTCTATCAGGGGTCAGCAAATATTGTATGTAAAAGGGTTAGCTAGTAAATATTTTGGGAGTTATGGGGCATCTGATCTCTGAAACAACTACTCTGTGTGCAGCATGAAAGCGGCCTTAGACAATATGCAGAGACAAGAGTATGCATGTTAATAATAGACATAGACAAGAGTATAGAAGGGTGAATTTGGAGCTAATAATACACAAATGAATAAATTTGGCTGTACTCCAATAAAGCTTTATTTACAAAAATGATGGCAGTCTGGATTTGTCCCATAAGGTGGGATGTAGTTGACCAATGCCCAGTTTAGAGGCTCAAAAAACATGTCAGTGGGAGATAAAATAAACTGGGCCAGACTGTTAAGTGTCTTGAATATCCTGGTTAGGAATTTGTGCTTAAGTCAGTTGTAGAAAGCCATTGTTTTTTTTTAAGTAAGTAGAATTTAAAAACCATACCTAATATTTATTTCATGCTCATTAAATACCAGGTACTGTGGTAGATATTTTCTAAGGATAAAATGTGAGACAAAGTTGACTGACTAGTGAGGAGATTTTCCTTGAATTGGCATCTTTCTAAGTACCCCTTATATCTTACAACATGAGGAAAAGGCTTTGTACTAAAGACTATTTCTGGTACTAATGACTATTTCTAAATCTACTCAGAGAAGTTTGTAGTTTATTAACATAAAACAGATCAATTAAATGAGTATTTATGTATGCTATTCCTGTTATGTGCCAGGTAATGTTCTGACTATTATGGGTGAAGAGATGATAAGGACTGAGTCCTTGCTTCCATGAAGCTCACAGTCTCGTAGAGCATGAGGATGTGTAGATAATCATAGTGTTAACTGACATATAGCAGGATGTGCAAACTGACATTGTCCTAATTATAAAGAAGCGGTTCTGTTTATGGAGGTCAAGAAAAACATTACAAAAGAGTAATATTTAAGATGAGTGTTGAAGAGCATTTAAGCTTATGTCTCCAGAGAAAAAATGGGAGTGTCCCAGGAGAGTACACAAAACACTAAGGCGTCAGAGAAGATTAAACATGGCTCCTAGTTCAGTGTTATTGGTCTTCGGGTAAAGAATTTTCATTAGGCATAAAGTTTTTAACTAGGTAACAAAAAGCAAAAGAGAAAAAGAACAGTAACTTACTACAGAGGTACTAATTACAGTATTCTAAACCAAGGAAATAATAGGAAAGAAGTGGAATTATACAAACCTAGAAATTTGGAAAAGAGGCCCCGGGGGACTGCAGCTCAGAGTCTGGGAAGGGGCAGTTAGGTAACTAGAAGTGGTATCTCTGAGGGGCGCTTTGTGGCTCTGTAAGTGGTAGATAAGATTGCAAACAGAACTCATCTGTTTCTGAAGAAACTTCCACTTCTGGTGCAAAGAAGCTTTGCTAGGATAATGTTCACAGTCCTAACAGGAAACAAACAGGAAATAAACAGGAAACAAATAAGAAGGAGTAATTTCCTCCTTCTCTAGCTTCATAGCCTCCAACTTTGTGTCCTCTATTGGCAGAACTTAAAAGGCCTATTCTAGGGTACAATATTTCTTCAAATTGTCATGAGGATATAAAATAAAGCAAAGGAAATATGGTCAACAATATTGTAATAACTATGTATTGTGCCAAATGGGTACTTGAAATATCGAGGGGATCACCTTAAAGTATATGATTGTCTAACTTCTATGCAGTACACATGAAACTAATACAAAATAATGCTGAATGCAAACTGTAATTGAAAAATCAAATTCTTTTAGAAGGGAGAGTCTGGCAATGCAAAAATGCTGTTTGCGAAGTCCCAGCTTCAGCATCAAAAAGCCAAGTATACAGAGGGATGGGTTTGGAGCTAAGAGACAAAAGGATAGTAACTTGCACCTTCAGAGTATCTAGCTTATAAGGTATGTATTTGAAAATTAGGTAGGATGTGCTGTGTTTTACTAGGTGAGGGGTTTGGACTTCGTTCTGTATGCAGTGGAAGCTTTCCAACAGTGAATGAAAGAATTAACATAAAATCATTCCTGGTTTTATAGCACAGTGTATTTTCAGTTGTGGCAGAAGTTTGCCTAGTGTTCTGTCTTCAGAATGACTTGGTAATGATAACAGGTGCTTATATGTTCTTGAAGAATTACCAATAATAAGTGATGCTAAACCTTGGTATAACAATGGCTTACTCATATATTTTGGAGCTATTAGTGACTACAATATTAAATTTGTTTTCACTGAAGGGTGATTTTACACACACACACACACACACACACCCAATCATATATATATATATATATATATATATATATATATATATATATATATATATATATATAAAGTTTCTTCCCATTTCAACATTTGTCTTCTAATTTGTATACTGAAGCTATTGTTAGTTTAACTGTTTTAGAAAATTGAACCGGGAGTTCTCTGTCCAGGGTGTTAAATGCCCAAGTTAAGCAATATATTTTCTATATAAGACAGAACAATTATAAGAATAAAGGAAAGGAAAGGAGAGGTGAGCAAGTCATAGCAGGCGAGCTGGGCAGAACAGAAATGTGTGGTCAGTGAGTGTCCACAAAGGTTAACACCTTCATTTGTCTTCTCCAGAAATATTATGCTGGACCAAGAAAGACCAGGAAACATTTAAAAGAGTTAAGAATTGAGCAGATATTATGTTGGACCAAGAAATACTAAAAAAGACTTAAAAGAGTTAAGAATGGAGGGGGGATTTGAAGGAGAACTGTTCTACATAATTCAGTGGATAGGAATAAATCCCATTCTTACTCATTAACTTGATTTTTTAATACCTTAAGGTCTTCATATAATTTTAATAGGGGCATTTAGAATGTGATGTGCTAGCAGAAGATTGAAACTAATAAGTAAATGCAAAATTATTAACATAGACATACTGATGGTCTTTGTTAGTCTCAAAAGTTTTCCCCATTCTTTTCTGTGACAAATCTTTTAAAATAACTATTAATGCTTCCAAATAATCTTAAAAGAACTAAAAAATTCTGTAGCAAAATTATCTCTTCAGTCTTGAATATTTTTCTATGCCTAGTGTGTCATCATTTAATGGACTTGATATTAATAAATTATTGCAATAGAATTGAATAACAGTGGATTCCTATGTGACAAGAACAAATTTTCATTGAAAGTGAGAACATATATTATGTTCAGAGACAGGGGGCTTGAATTGAAGATCACCACTCTATTAAAATAAAAAATAATGAAAATGATACTTGAAAAAAAAACATGTCAAGTAGAAGCATGCTATTAAGTATAAATTAATTAAAAAAGTTTTTTTCTATTAACTCTTAATGCTACTGGGGATTAATACATCAGTGTTTACCCTTAAAATGTATCAGAGCTTATTAGGCAATCTGTCTTGGAATTAAAGGTAATTTGGCTTGCTCTGATGTGAGGTCTTTGAGAGAAGCTTATTGATTTGTTATAAATAAATACCCTAAATACAAACCCTAATTAAAATACACAGGTAATGACTATGATATTAATGTATAGTATGGAAGATTGGTGGAGAAGAGACCCACTGGCCTCTGGCAGTGAGCAAACAAAGAAGCAGCAGTGTACGTGGAACATAGGAGGCACTCCTCCATAATGTTGGTATCCACTTTGAGAGGCAGAGCCATATCCAGGAGGGATAGGGGAGCAGAAGCTTCCAAGAAATTCCAGGAAGCATTGGGTGGCAGGACTGGAGTACCTGTGACTTTGTGGGTCTGGATCTCCATGGGGTCTCCACAGCTGTTTCCATGTAAGTGTCCCCATTCCTGATGCTGTTTCCTTCATGCTATGGTCTAAATATTAGTGTCCCCCCACACCTTAATTTATATGCTGGAATCCGAATGCCCAATGTTATAGTATTAGGAGAGGGACCTCTGGGAGGTGCTTAAGCCATGAGAGTGGAACCCTCATGAACGAGATTAGTGACCTTATAAAAGAGACCCCATAGAGATCCCTCACCCCTTCTACCATGAGAGGATGCAATGATAAGTCTGTGATCTAGTAGAGGGTCCTCATCAGACCATGCTGGCATCCTTATCTCAGACCTGCAGACCCCGGGGAGAAATAAGTTTCTGTGTTTATAAGCTACCCAGTCTGTGGTATTTTGTTATAATAGCCAAAACAGACTAAGACTCTGGGTTTACTGCTGTATACAGTGAGTAGCTAATGGTCACCCCGTATTACTCACCTACCTAGAAAAGCAAGACTGGTGAAATAATTTATGGGCCCAGTGCAAAGGAAAACATGGGCTACTTTTTCAAAATGATGAAGAATTTCAAGATGATAACTGCATAGCACTAAACAAGCATGGGTGTCCTTCTAAGTATGGAGCTCTGTGCATCTACACAGGTCACATGTCCATGAACTGGACCTCCTGGGGATGGAAAAAGGATTTGTGTGATCATTTTGTTAATTCGTTCATTTTGCTAGATTGTATTTAGCATCTACTATGTTACGGCTTGTGGTCAGTACTAGGGATACGACAGGGAATAAAACAGACAAGTGCTTGCTTCTTAGGAAATTTGTATTTTTTTATGTGGTTGTAGGTATGGGGAGGATTAGATGATGGTGTTAAAACCTTTCTCTAAACATTTCCAAATCATGTTTCAAAAGTCTAAAAACTACTAGAGCAACACAGGGTAAAATACTTACGGCATTAATACATATGTGAATAATACTGTCTGATCTAGCAGTTATTTCTCTATAGTAATTCTAGAAAACTGTCATCCTGGGAGCCAAAGAAAATCCCAAACTATTTCTAGCCTCTTGGGCCGATAACCTTTACTTATCTGTTTGATATATGGTCACATTTTTTCTCTCTTTCATCAAGAATCCCTTCTACAGGATGTGATGAGAATAATAACACATTCATTTGGGTTTCAGTTCTTAGGTCCCTAAGGGTATTAACATAAATGGGGGGGGACTTCCAGTAAAGATGGCAGCATAGGCAGACATGGCTTACCTCTCTGCACAACAATATCAATATTACAATTAAAATATAAAACAACCATCACTCAGAACTGGCAGAAGTCAAGTTGAATGGAAGTCTGACAAACTATGGTATCAAAGAAACCGCATTCATCCCTACTGGTAGGAGGGGTGCAGACATGGAATGGCCTGGTCCTACACCCACATGTGGTGGATAAAAATAAAAATTTAGGAGGGATATCTCAGGAGTAAGGAGTCCTAGCCCTACACCAGTACCCCCAATCCAGGGTTCCAGTGCTAGGAAGATAAGTTCCTACAACTTCTGGCTACAGAAACCAACAAGGATTGAGTTGGTGGAATAAACTTTTGGAGCCCCTGGCAGTTCCTATTAAAGAACCAACACAGGGACTCCTATTTAGACTCACTCCCTCTGAACTCAACTTGAAGTGCACCAGTGGCATACAGGGAGGAACTGAATGAAGTGTCTGTCATCAAGTTGAGCAGAGGTCATGGGCCCTTTCTTGAACCCTGCCTCCCACAGAGCCAGCAAGCTGGTGTCATATTTGAGACTCCATCAACCAGGCTAACAATGTTTGACCTGCCTTGGATATCCCCAGAGACTCTGCCCCACCCAATTTACACCTTCCATAAGCTAATTTTCCATATGAATGGCTGGTCTTGGATCATGATGCACAGCTTCCTAAATCCTCTTTATTAAGCAACAGCTGACCTCAGTGAATCCCAGGCCTGGCACTAGCAGCAGCTAGCTTAGATTCATACCATGGCTTTGCTTGGGAATCTCCAAGTTCAGCACAAGTAGCAGCCATCTCAAATTGCTTATAGCTCAGGCAGGGTGCCCTGGGCAAACATAGGTTGGGGCTGACCTTGGTCTGCACCACCCAGGAAACCACATGGCCAGTGCACCTGTAGGACAATTATAGAGCACATCAGAGCACCACCATCCTGCTCCTGCACAGCTGATCCTCCACAGAGGGTGGAAGTTGGTGCTTAGTCATCACAGTGAGTCCTTGCAACTGACTGGCCTGGGTAAATACCTCCCATTGATCTGCCAACTGCAACCAAGGCTCAACAACAAGAGGAGGATGTTTATAACCCATGCAAAGGACACGCCTTGAGTACCCAGCTTGGATGATGGGGGAGCCTGTGCCACTGGACCCTATATGACATCTATTACATTAAGCCACACTACCAAGACACAGAGTCAAAGCATCTCTACCTAATACATGAAAACAAATACAGAGAGGCTACCAAAATGGGGAGACAAAGAAATATGGCACAAATGAAAGAACAGGTCAAAACTCCAGAAAAAGAGCCAAACAAAATGGAGATGAACAATCAACCAGATGCAGAGTTCAAAACACTAATTATAAGGATGCCCAAAGAACTTAGTGAAGACCTCAGCAGCATAAAAAAGATTCAGTCAGAAATGAAGTATACACTAATTGAAATAAAGAACAATTTACAGGGAAACAGTAGTAGAATGGATGAAGCCAAGAATCAAATCAATGATTTGGAACACAAGAAGAAAAAAAATCAGAAAAACAAGAAGAAAAAAAGAATCCAAAATAATGTGGATAGTACAAGCAGCTTCTGGGACAACTTCAAGAGGTCCAATATTTGCATCATAGGGGTGCCAGAAGGAGAAGATAAAGGGCAAGAAATTGGAAATTTATTTGAAAAATAATGAAAGAAAACTTCTGCAATTGGTGAAGGAAACAGACATGCAAGTCCAGGAAGCACAGAGAGTTCCAAACAAGATGGATGCAAAGAGGCCCACTTAAAGACACATCATAATTAAAATGCCAATGGTTAAAGATAAAGAAAGAACCTTAAAATACAGCAAGAGAAAAGTAGTTAGTTACTTATAAGGGAGTTCCCATAGGACTGTCAGCTGATTTCTCAAAAGAAACTTTGCAGGCTAGAAGGGATTGGCAAGAAATATTCAAAGTCATGAAAAGCAGGGACCTACAGCCAAGATTGTTCTACCTAGCAAAGCTATTGTTTGGAATTGGAGGGTAAAGAGCTTCCCAGACAAGAAAAAACTAAAGGAGTTCATCATCACCAAACTATTATTACATGAAATGTTAAAGGGATTTATTTAAGAAAAAGAAAATCAAAATGGAGAGTGTTTTAATGGTTGCCAGTGGGAGGGGGTGTGGGAGAATGGATGAAGGGGTGAGGGGATTAAGTACAAATAGGTAGTTACAGAATAGCCATGGGGATGTAAAGTACAGTATAGGAAATGGAGTAACCAAAGAACTTATACACATGACTCATGAACATGAACAATGGTGTGGGCATTGCCTGAGGGAGTAGGGGTGCTGGCTGGAGGGAAGCAAAGGGGGAAAATCAGGAAAACTCTAATAGTATAATCAATACAATATAATTTTCAAAAAGATTATTAACACAATTGATTCATCAACACTGCTTTTCTGAGTACCTTCTCTGTGTCTGGCACTGTATCAGCTACTGTGGAGGCCAGTGAGCTGGTATAAAGCCATTTAGGAGATCAGGCACAGATGACAAGATCAGATCCCCAGAAAGGGCAACATTGAGTAATGTTGTAATTAAAGGTAGTAATGTCCTTATTGCACTTTGACCCAGTGCCAAGCTCAGTCATAAATCCTGTCTCCTATATTCACCTATTTAATCTTCAATTTAGTTAGGTAGTTTGTATTACTAAAGACAAGAGGGAATAATAACTTTCTCAAGGTCATATAACTAACAAGTGTCAAAATAGCTGTCCTATACTTAAGTGGTAAGTGGAACATCTTTTTGAACTAGCTTAGTTGGGAAAGTCTTCATGAAGGAGATACCACTGGCATTGAGGAATGGTCCCTTTCCATGGCCCCTTGTCTGAGAATGGCCCCTGTCCCTCCCACCCAACATGTGGGATCATGTTTGTAGAAGGAGACACCATGTGCCCTTTGTGACCTCAGTTGTTTGAACTGAATTTATAAAGCACAGAAGCACAACCTGTGCCATTAGATTCTCCAACCTGGAGCCATTAGATTCTCTCTCTTGGGAACCTAAAGTCTGGACTCAGTTTATTGATAATAATCCTTTGTTCTCTGGAAAGTAATGTATAAGGGCTAGGGCTTTCTTGTTTGCTTTTGTGTGTTTGAAATAAAAAAGCCAGTCTGAGGTAGGGACAGAGAAGAAGGGAAGAGATAGAGCCTTGTTAAGACAGAAGGAGAGAAGAATATAAAGAGCAAGAGACAGAGACAGACACACAGACAGATAGAGATACACACACAGGCACAGAAAAGAACAGAGACATGCAGACTCACATGTACACTGAGCCCAAAGAGAGGGAGCTAGAAAAGAAAGACCGAGAGAGAAAGAAAGAGGAGAGAGAGCTGAGGAGTCAGAGTGGCCTTTTCACTGATACGAATCAATTACCTGTATGATGACCGCGACAGGATTCCAGTATGGAACCAAGTAGTTATTTATTCTATACTCTCTTAAACCCACATGCTATTGTACAATTTTTTTTGGACTCATTTTACATCAAGGATATAGCAGTATATTCTTTTTCTTCTTCACATGTTTGTTTCTGTTCCTAGATAAACCTGCACAGCTGCTATTTATTTGGGTTTCCTTTTATAGCTTGAAAAATATTTAGGCATGTTTACCACAAGTGGAAATCTGGAGGCAGTTTATGAATACATACATATTGGCACGTTTCTTTTTTTTTGAACCTGGTTAATAATCACATTAATTTAATTTTTAAATATCAGCTTATTAATATACTATAGCAGTTTATAATAAGCCATTTCTTTTCATTAGGCTCTTCCTGCTTCCAGTTCCAAGTCTTTGAAAACCAATGCTGTATTTTGAAAGCAACATTTAGTAAGATGTGATTAAGGAGTCAATTGCTGAATAACTCTGCTAACTCTTTAGTTTCTATGGAAATAACTAAGTAAAATTTAATTCCCTTATCAGGTACTAAAAGCTTAAAATGATTCATATTAAATTGACAAATGCAGTAGTAGGTGCCTCTTATCAGAGAAGAGCATCCTCTTGCTTGTCAGTTCATTGTTGGAATTGTTCTGCTGTGCTTTATAAATGTATTTCCTTCAATACCTTTGTAAATGTAGTAGTAGTACTCTTTAGCAGTTCTGACATACTCTTCATGGCCCAAAGTATGGGGAAGCATTTGCATGACTCCTTATCTAGTTGAATGTTGCCACTACAGCTTCCTTTAAGGCTAAAAGATGGATCAACGCAGGTCTCAGAACAGTGGTGTGTAAGTAAGCACAAGCTACACTCCTCCATCACCATGTGTCATTTGTGGGGACTTCATGTTTACTCCTTGCTAGATAAATATTTTGCTTATCATGTACTTGTTGGAAATGCTCTGCTCTGGTCTATGGTCTGCTTTATACTAAATATATCATCAAAACTTTTCAGAGGGATCCAGTTAAAGGATTAAGTGTTTATGGAACAGCAGACAGGTCACCAGCTCTACAGGGAACCAAACAGTATTGTTGTGGTTGAGAGGAAACCTTAGAAGTCAAGGTGCCATGTCTTGAAACAGACTCAAATAACTGACTGTTGGTAATAACTCCAAAGTGAGGTGAACTATCTTTAAGTGGGTAATCAAAGGATAAATCCAAATAGCTCCAAGGAGATGTGGAGAACAGAGATGTTGTATGTGGCTTTGATCTGAAGGTTCAGAAGTCTCAGAAGAGTTCTTCACATCTAACCCAAGCAGAATCTTCCAGATTTATTTCTGTCTGTTATGCTATAGTCTGTGGATATCAAGAGTTGATAATGCTCTTTCGATAACCTTAAACACACATTTATTTGAGATCTGTTGCACTTCTATCTAGTCTTATGTTTTTAGAAGTTTAGAATTTGCCTTTCCCTCTTTTTAATAATTAGAAACAGTATATTTTAGAATAAAAGCCAGTTTGCTAAGTCATACCTCCCTTTGAAGTTGATATAAAATATGTATTTAAGATGTTCAAAATCTACCTGTTTCTTGTGATTTTTTTTCATATCACAGTCTCTTGTCTCTAACCAAGATGACATGACCACACTCAGAAAAAAGAATATAAATAAAACCAGTGTTTATAAAGTCAGGTGAGGAAAGGGAGAGGTTCATTGGTCAGAGAAAGCCCATTATACCACTTCTGCAGGTGTGGATTAAGCATTACAATGAACACTTTTTAAAAATTGAAGAGCACGCGTGGCACCACCATCGTTTCCTGTCTCCATACCTTTATACACACTCTTCCCTCTGTCTAAAATTCTCATCCCCATTTGATTGCCCTGTTAACTTCTGTTCATTCTACAAAACCCATATCAATTGTGAATTCTTTGTGAAGGTTTTCCTGAGCTCTCTAGAAAGTGGTGGTCACTTACCTCAGGACTAGCAACCAATTATTTACGGTGTGATGCAAATTATTAAGGCCTCATAGCAATCACTTCCCTCCTGAAGTCAGGGAATACACCTTCATCATCTCTGCCACATTAGCACCTACAACTTCGTCACATGGTAGATGCTCAATACATACTTGTTGAATGAATACACAAGGGACTTATTACATACATTATGGTTAGGCCATTTAATAGAAAACTTTGCAGGTATTAGGAATCATGTGGGAAATATTTGTAATATACTGTATTAAGGGATAACTGCAGGTTATAAAATAGTATTTGCAGTGTGATCCCAAGTATGTTCAAATATGTTCATCAAATATATATGAACATATTTGAATATATATGAACATATATATATACACACACACATACAAAAAAGATTCTTGAAAGAATAATTATGCTAAAATATTGCAGCATTTATTTCTTCATAGTAATATTTCAGATGATTTCTTTATTTTCTGAATTTCTACACTGAGCATGCATTCTGTAGTTGAGGAAAAAAATACTTATAAATGGACATGCAAGTTATTCAATAGTCCCAGCTGTCTGGACAGAAAGTTTCCTCCGTGCTCTTACTTGGTGGTCATTTTTAATGACATGTGGCAGTTTGCTTTTCTTGACCAGATAGTATTTTGATACAGTGACTGATGCTACTGGCTACTAGCCAGCTGTACAAATAAATATCCACTGTGAATTCTTTCTAGTTTAGAAATGGTTCTGATAAACATAAATTAGAATGGAACATATGGATATGTTGCCTAAGAACGTAGTTTAAACTGGGAGATAAAAGAAGTGAAGGCAGAGAAAACAGGGAGATTAGGGTTCCCAGCCTCATAGGCTCTTAACCCTTCTATGCTGTTTTAATTTCCAATTTCCAAATGGAAAAAAAATCCTAGAATAAACAGCAGCTGTCTCCACCTTTCTATTTTGTGCTATTGTTTTGACTGTTGTTTTTATAAAAATTGCACTGTTGCCATTTCAGAGAAGGATTAGTACACCCACATCTCATTATTGTACAATTGTCCCCTGATGGTTTCTTTGTGTGCACATTGTAATTACGGATAGCATTAATTGTTCATGAAACTACTATTTCTCCTCTTTATTTTTGCATATATTTCAAACACCCATTATAAGTTTTCTGTCTTCTCTATACCGAAGATTGTGTTTGTTTGTGTTTGTGGGTATTTTTTTTTTCCAGCATGACAATGCATTTGTCTTTTGCACTGCCCTGGACAGGATTAGAACAATTTGTAAATAATTCACATTATTATTTTGGAGCAGAGCTGAGTATGGGTTTCAGTGTAAATCTCCTCAAAGCACTTCTTGCCATAGTAGCAACATTTTTTTTCAAGATGCCATAATTCTGGGTTGCATTTGTTGCTTCCTTTGGCAACCAAATGTCTCATCATTGCAAATTGATGGCAGTAAAATTGACCTTTATTATGGCCTTTTTATTGGCTCAACGCAGAAGGATTTACAGCGTTTTATTTTGTTACCACATTGATTGTTAATGGGAACTATAAAAGAATGACTGAATTCTACATATCCTTTTTATTTTCTAATGGCCTTGGCATTATTGACCAACTAGACTTTTAGATTTTAGGATTTCTCTTGGACAGGAAGTGTTTTGCAAAACCAACTCTTCTTCTTTTAGTGAGATGCACATTTTGCTATGCATTGTCAAAATAATTAAATACTTGTTTTAAATCTGAGCACTTAAAATGACAAAATCATTGCCTGTAGAATAATGGAAGAAACAAAAAATTCTGAAAAAACCCACCCCCAAAACCTTACAAGGTAATTCAAACTGCTTCAGCTGTAAGTAATGAGAATTTAATGAGGCTCCTATTCCAAAACCTCTCCTTTCTAAGTGCATAATGCATTTATTTTCATCTTAATTGTCTTTCCTGTTGCATTCTCAAGACGGTGTTTGCAGAGGAAAGACTGTTCTTTAGCCTGGAGGTGACCCTCTGGCGAGGCCCTGCCGGGGGTCCTGCTGGAGGCCAGAGAGAGCTCCTTTCAGGATGGAAGGAGGATATGTAGGCAATGTATGCAAGAGTCTTATTTTTTTAATCTATTCAGCCACCCTGTTTTTTCAATGGAGCACTTAGTCAATTTCCAGTTAGAGTAAAATTATTGATAGGCATGTACATATTGTCATTTTAATTGTTTTCATACTAGATTTATAAGTGTTTGGTCTACCATCTTCACTATGTTTGCCTTTACCAGTGAGGTTTTTTTCTTTCATATATTTTATTATTTTGAGTTTTGGCCTTTTCTTTTCCATTTAAAGAATTCTCTTTAACATTTCCTGGAATGCCAGTTTAATGGTGATGAACTCCTTTAGCTTTTGCTTGTCTGAGAAAATCTTAATCTCTCTCCTGCATATACTGTCTCTAGGAGACTGCATATTGAAAAGACAAAGGGAGACTGAAAGTAAAGGGATGAAAAAGATATTTCATGAAAATAGAAATGGAAAAAATAAGAGAAACTGGGGTAGCAATACTTATATCAGACAAAATAGACTTTAAAACAAAGGTTAGAAGACAAAGAAGGATCCAGCCATTCTGTTTCTGGGGGCCTATCTGAGGAAAATGAAACATTAATTTAAAAAGATATATGCACCTTTATGTTCACTGCAGCATTATTTACAATAGTCAGGTTATTGAAGCAACCTAAGTGTCCATCAGTAGATGAATGAATAAAGAAGTGGATATGAATGTGTATGTTTTAAACACACACACACACACACACACACACACGTATACCCACTGGAATATTACTCAGCCATGAAAAAGAATGAAACCTTGCCATTTGTGACAACATGCTAAGAAAGTATTATGCTAAGCGAAATAACTCAGAGAAAGACAAATACTATATCATTTCACTTATGTGTGGGATCTAAAAAGAAAACCTAAAGAAATGAAACAAAACAAATAGACTCATAGATATAGAAAAACTAACTGCCAGAGAGTTGGGCAGTGGGGATCTGGGAAAAAAGGTGAAGGGGATTAAGAGGTACAGACTTCTAGTTATAATATAAATAAGTCATGGGGATGTAAAGTACAGCATGGGGAATATCAATAATATCATGATAACTTTGTACAGTGATGGAGAGTGAACTTGTTGTGGTGATCATTTTGTAAGGTATATAAATGTGAAAGCTCACTATGTTATAAACCTGAAACTAATATAATATTTTATGTCAACTGTACTTTAATTCGAAAGAGCTTTACATTCCAGAATAAAAATTAGACATGATGCCAAAAAGAAAATGGAAGGAAGACAGTCTGGGTTTGCAATCCTGGGCTGTCAGGGCTGAGACTTTATGCGTAGTTATCAGAGAAAAGGAGAATAACTGCCCCTGGGGGCATGAGGTGAATCAATGTGAGGGGAGTTGCTGTGAGGGCCTGAGCAGGTTTTTGTAGCTCAGCTCCCTCCAGCTGGTCAGAGAGTAGAGGCCTGAGTGTGAGTTGTTTGTGACTGCAGGGAGGAAAAAAGTGACGTCAGTCCACAGACTCTTGTGCCTGCTAGTAGATCTGTCAATGAGTATGCCTGTCAGCTTGTTGCCGTTTTAACTAGTAGTATTGCACTAGCTATCCAAAATGTTTTCCAGTTTTCAAAGAGGTAGGTTTTTAAAACTATATACTCCCTTTCCACAATAGCATTTCATTTTCTGAATCTTAACTTTTTAACATAACCTGAAATACCACTAGATAAATTCTTGTTTACGCTTTTGAATTGGTTTTTAGAAATTTCATGCTATGCACTTTACCTTTAAATTTTTAGTTTAAAAAAATAATGCATTTGCATAGTTTAAAACAAAAACTGTACGAGTCTCTTCAAAAAGTCAAGGTTATGAGGAAAAATTCTGCAGATGTCTTAAAACTCTCAAATAAAAATAAAAATCCAAGTATAAAATACTAAAAAAATTATCAAAACAATATAAGAAACCATGTACTGAGAGACATTCCTCTCATCTCTGCCCCTTGTTGTTTTCTAGCCCTGCATGCCCTAGAGGTAGCCAGTAGCTTGTAATTGTTCATGTTCATGTACCATTGCTAATTTAACTAGCTCCACGCTGAAAAACACTTGGGCACTTTCCAAATGTTTGTGATTACAACCAACCTTGCAGTGAATAGGTCTGTGTCTATATTATTTGTCATGTGTGGTGTTTTATCTGTAGGATAAACTTCTAGGGTTAGATTTTCTAGGTCAAATGCTAAATACATTTATTATTTTGTTAAATATGCCCTGAAAATTGCCCTCTGCGGGGCACTCCTAACAGTGGTGCCCGCAAGTGTCCTTTTCTCTCCAGCTTTACCAACGGAGCATCTTGTTAAAATGTTGGTTTTGCAAAATGAATAGGCAAAAAGAATATGTCAGAGTATTTAAATTTGTATCCTCTTATGGATAAGTTTGGTCATCTTTTCATAGATGTAAGTTTCAATTATTTTGTTATTTTTGTTAGTGGCCTTTGCCCATATTTCTGTTGGGTTGCTGGCCATTTTCTTACTGATTTCTGGGATCTCTTTAAATATTGGGAATATTACCCCTTTTGCTGTGATATGAATTGTTAACATATTTTCACATTTATTATTTGACCTTTATCTTTGCTTACAACAGTGCTGTTTTTTGGTTTGTTTTGCCAAGCAGATACTTTTAATTTCCATGTAAAAAAATTTATCAATTTTTTAAAATGATTTTTGGATTTTGAGACACATTTAACAATTTTTTTTTGTGATCCTTGTAATGAATTCTTAATTTCTTAGCTGGTTTTTGTTTCTTTTTTCCTTTCTATTTCTGTAATGAGGTCTGTTTATTTATTTCATATTCTCCTGTGAGCAGGAGGCTTATTTCCTGAACTCTTCACAATTTCAATGACTTCCTTAAGATTTTTCTTAATTGATATTCACAATTTCATCTTCTCTTTAGCAACACTTTTACAGTGGGTTTCAATCTGTAGGAATATTGCATTGCTCTTTTATATACTTTTATTTATATGGAGTATATTCCTTTCTTAATATACACTGCTTTCCTGGATTACCAAGAGAAGGAGTCAGTGGTGCGGGAGCCTCCAGGCACTTTGAAGGTTCGCACCTCAAGGGCTTCTCTGCTGTGGCTCCAGAAGAAAGGGAAGAGCTCTCCTTAATGTATTTGTCGCGCGCACAAACACTCCCCCAGCCTCCCTCCCCTCCTTTTTGAGGCTGTACAGGACAGGACATCAGAGCACAGACTCTAGAGTCAGACTTCCTGGGTTGGATACTAGCCCTGTTCCTTATTCCCTTATTAGTTGATGATCTTGGGCAAAAGTGTGTCTCAGGTTCCTTACCAGTAAAATAGGATTAAAAAGAGAACTTACATCTTAGGGTTGTTGATACTAAATGAGCTAATATGTGTAAGTGCTCAGAACAGTCCTGACACATAGTAAGTGTTTGCTCTTGCTCTGCAATGGTGAGCAAGAGAGAATGAGCACAGGGATTTCCACGTGCCCTGAGTTGGCGCTCACTAAGCACCGCACCCCTGCCTGGTTCAGGAGAGCCCTGGGCTTCCTTCTTTACACTGTCATAGGATACAGCACTTGCTCACCAAAGGAAGCAAACATTTTTAGAAAATATTTTTGAAGGTTCTGGCAAAGACATTCCCCCAGGGGGTCCCCTGGACATTTCCTGGACGTTTTCTCTCTGTTTTCCTCTCTAATAGTGCCCTGTGCAGCCTCAGTCTCCACCCAGCAGCCGCTTTGCAGAGCAACCTTCTCTTTCTGGGAGACATTATTTGCTGGAACTTTCTGAATGTTAGCGTCACTAGCCTCCCTCCTGGCGCACACTCATGGCTTCCCAAATAGGCATGCTGGTCAGATAAAAGTTGAGCCATGCAGATTTACAAGCTGGAGTTGGTTGGTATTATCTGAACTCCATTATCTTTGTTTCTCTGGATGATTTCCAAGGAGAAGTGAGCGAGTCCTCGCTAAGCTTCCACTGTTCTCCTACTGGAGCCGGTGTTAATTTTGTTCTGGTTCTTGCTTCTCCCATAGGTATTTCTTATAAGGACTTGGATTGGATTTTTGATTTTTGGCATTTCCCTCACAGCATCCAACATAGTATAAAATAAATGGGAAACTGAGTGAAAGAACTTCCATGAAAATCCCTGACTAGGGCACACCCCTCCTCCAGTTCAGGTCTTCTGCAGCCCAGGATTCCGAGGGCCCGCCAGGGCTTTGGGGGCCCCATCACTCGCACGGTGTTTTCTCCGTACTTCTGTTGTTGAGGTCCTCTCACTGTGTGGCTTCACGGTGTCCCGCAACTGCCACAGAGCAGGAGTTCATGACCTGGAAGTGACAAGACATTTTCTATCATGGTGATTTATTCCAGTTTGGGGAAAGAGTGACTCCCAGGGCATTGGCTGGTCTGGGAATTCCCTGGTTTCACGGTAGTATTTATATTTTTTCATTTGCTTTTTTCCCCCTCTAAGGTTTTTGACTAGGTACATTGTGCTAGGTACTGGGCTTCAAAGATACATGCTTTACATAACTAACCAATGTTCTCTTCATAGCCATTCTCTAAGAGGTGGCTAATGTTATACCCATTTTATATATAAGGAAGCTAAGCTACAGAAAATTATATACCTTTCCCAAAGACATATGGCTAACGAACAACAAAGCTGGGGTTTGAACTTAGGCAGTCTGTCTCTAGAGCTCAGTGGCCAACAAATGCTTTATTCTTCTTGGCCATTTTTTTTGACACTTACGGGAACCAAGGACTGCATGAATAGCTCCAAGGTTGCACTTAGAAACTAGACAAGTGGACAGGAAGGAAGACTCTGGAAATACTAAAGAAGCTCTGTTTGGGTTAGGAGTAGCAGAGGCAAATGTTGCTTGGTGTGTGGTCAGGAAAGCTGGGTTGTTAGTGAACACAGTGTCAGTAATAATTATTAATAGATTGTAAGGACTTACTACATACTTGGTACTTTTCTAAGCACTTTGTGCATTTAATAATTTGACCCTAAAAATACCTGTATGAGATGGGCAGTATTATTTTGGCCTTGTCCAATGAGAAACCTGAGTTCAGAGGGAGCAAGCTTCTTGCCCAAGGGTACATGGCAGTAAGTGGCAGAGCTCAGAATATTTCCCAGGCAATAGGGCTCCAGAACACACGTTCTGACTCACTGAGTTTTAGCCTTGTCCTGTGATGGCCAGCAAACAAAATGAACCCAGGAACCCAGTGGTTTGCATCTACCCATGGTAGGTTGTCAGTAGTCAAGAGATTTGATTCATAGCCTTGACTGGAACAAAACCACTCTCCTTGTCTCCAAAGAGAATAATAAACACTTAGAGAAGCCCAACCTAGAAATGTGTATATTTTTATAGAACATGAAGTAATTCTCAGGAGAATAGTAAGACCATAATTTCAACTAGAGTTGTTTAGGAACTGCTTTCATTAAAGAGCATCTTCACCTTTCAAAAAGAATTATGTATACAAATGGTAGGGATGCAGCCATTTATGACGAGGTACGTTATACAGATATTTTTATGATTTCCCAAATGTCTGTAACCTTTACCTCTAAAGCATATTCTCAGGCTTTCAACCCATAATGACTTTCTGTTTCTACAACAATCATTTCAAAAAACAGTATGCTTCCAGTCGGTGAGGTCAAGGAATATTAGTTTATTTTCACTGCAGCCTTTTAATCCTTATTGGTTTAGTTCCTAATGATTTGTCCACAATAACAACACATGTGACTTGGACAATATCTGAGGGGAAAAAAAACAAAAGATGGTTAATTACTTAAATGCCCTGTTTCTTTTTTACACTGAAGAAAAAATTGTTACCCAGCACAGGATGGTAAAGATTAAAAAAAAAAGTATGAAGGCTGAACACATCTGTTTCTTTGTTTGCTTTAAGAATAGAATTCTCCTTTATTTTTCCTGTTAATTTCACAAGGTAAGACACTGAAGGAGAATGTGCAGAGAGGCTTCATAAAGTAATCAAAAAATAATGACACATTTCCTCCCCATCTATTGTTGTCCTGCTCTGTATTCAGGCTTTAACAATTAGAAAGAGGCTTTTGTTTGACAAACACTCAGCTTGGCCTTTACAGATCTGCACAAGAAATATGGACTCTATCTTAGAAGGTTTACAGTCTTAAGCAGTTTACATTATACTTAATTAATTGAAATGTAAAAAAAATTAGAACATGTCCTGCAATTTTTGTTGGCAAAATGAATAACCATCTTGACATGAAATTAAATTGGCTGACTTACATACAACAAGTATGCATATAGAGGTATGTCCGTATGTATACGTGTTACTTATTACTGAGTTGCTTAGGGCATTGTGTAGCCATTATATCAACTATAGATGGAGGACAAATCAATTTTGGGAAAAGTGTCATAGCAATTGCATCACCATGATTAATTTTTTAAACTATAATAATCTAATAGTTGGAAAATTATTGTTGTCTTTGAACTTTGGCTGATATGTGGAGTATGAGTGTGGGGTGTTTATAGTAGTTCAGATAAACTGAGGATCAAGTTAATTATTGAATTTTTTTATGTACCTTATTTTTGTCTCAGAATTGCTTTTATAAATTATTCGTTTCTACCTGCAACCCTGTTGTGATGTTTTAGGTAGACATTAATTAGCTTTTCCAATTTGTTGTAAGTAGGTAGTACAGTTAGGAAATTGTTGGAAGATCCCATTTGGCTGCTGACTGGTGGAGCCATGTTTATTCACACCTCAGGCTTTCAACCACTTTGTTTGCATACGGGCACATGCAGTTCTCTCCTTCCTCCTCTTCAGTACCGTGACCATTGCCTCCGTGCCAATCCTAAATGCCCATCCAAACACAACAACGGACAAAAAGATTTAGAGGAGAATCTAATTAAAGAACCCACCCTAGGCTGATTCCAATAGTAGGATGTTAGGTACCACAAGGACTACAGAGAAATATACGTGTAGTCTTTTACTGCTAAAATATACCCAAACAAACAAAAGAAGTTGGAGAAACAGCACTCTTAGCAGATGAGCAGAAACCAGCAATCCAAGATAACACTACGAAGTGCTGGCTGTGTGGTATAGATCAGGAGCTGGGGGCGGGAGAGGGTGGGGTGCTGCTCAGAGGGGGACCACTGCACTGTGACCGGGGGGCAGTAAGGCCAGGGAGAGCCTCTCAGAGGAAGGGAAACTTATGCTGGGTCCTGCAGGAGGAGTGGAATTTAAATGAGAATTATTTTCACTTAATTTAGGCAAAATATTAAGTTATGATTTATACTTAGAGACTGTTCCATCTAAACACAATTTCCAGTTCTTTAAAAGTTCATATTCATTTTCTGTCCAGCTACACCAGCTTCCAAACAACACTGAATCAGAAGAAAGTTTCAATCTTTCTGCTCTTGAATTATTGAACAGTCTGAATATTCCCCAGGCCTGCTCTTTCTGAAAACACTTTCCTACCATATGCAACTGTCTGAGAAAATCTACTTGTATGCAGTAGATTGCTGTTATTCATTATTCATTACAACATTATTTAGTTGAACAACCTACCAAAGAAAACTTAGTTCTGTAGGGGGAAATGTACAAACTCAGGGAACTAAATTATTTTACCCTAAATGCTTTAAAAAGAGCAAGCTTTATGGTCCTCATTATTTGGTCTATCCTGAGGAAAACAAGTTTTCTACGATGGAAAATAAGCCATAAAGGACAGAAGCTATGTGATCCAGTGTATTCAATAAAAGTTGGAGTTGCAGGTTCTGCCAGCAACACACTAAATGAATAAAGAAAGATCACTAAAGTATTTATGGTCTTAAATAGTAAGCATTTATTCAGTAGCCATTCAGTAAATACCTAGGACTTTTAATTTCAAGAAGGCCACATTTTACCAGGCTGGTTGTCATAGTACATTGATCCTGACATTCCCTATGTACCCAGGTGAGGGGAACAGACTTCTCTACCATGACTGTCCCTGCAAACCTGCTGTGACTTGTATTTCCCTACTCCGGGAGAAAATCATGGGCAGGGCCAGTAGTTTCTTTGTTCACTCTTAGGTAAAAAAGCGTCCAATTCCGTCTAATACTAAGTCTCCAAGCTGTCATCCAACATAAAATGTCTCCCTTCCTCAGCTCTTATCACTCATTTTCTCACCCCACCCACTCTCCCACCTCCCGTGGTCCCTCTGAGTCAGTTGCCTTGGGAGGTCCACTCTTCTCTCAAGATGACACAGTCTGGCCCTTGGTAAATTCACTGTCCCTTTTCTCAGCAAGTCAGGATGAGAGGGCCTTCTCAAAGCAGCCACCTGTCTTTGTTCTAACATCAGACCCTCTCGAATGTATGAATGTGAGTTCCTCGTTCCTCAGAGATCAGAGTTCCACAGAGTACTGAGCAGGTCTCTTCAAATATCCTTCACTTGGCTTAAGGGCACCCCATTTATCTTGCTCCATTGTAGGAGGCAGGGCCTCATGAAACACTGAGTTCCTCCCACAGGCATCTCTTCCACCAGCCTTTGGCCTCCCTCGCAAACTTTTTATCTTCTGTTGTATGGTCAAGTTGTAGCTAATGAACTAATGGTTACAGAACTAATGGTTAGTTTAAAATCTCTTTGCATGTGTTTTATAGGTGAGCTGGCACTTCAATTTAGAATGGGGGGATATTTGAAGTATGCTTTATTGTTCTTTGTCTTCAAGACAAGAAAACTACAACAAAAAAGACTTTGCGTTTAGCATTATGTTACATATTTGCATTTTCCCTCTTAGATTAATGGATACTATCTTAATAATTAACTATTTATGTTTCTTTGTTGATCACCATAAAAATATTTTGCACCAGAGTTCACTCTTTGTTTTGTAGCAAATATGTAAGTGCTGCCTAACAAATATGTAAGGCAGTTTTATTTTACAGAGGGACAAATATACTATATTAGCAATCATCTATGAAAACACCTGTCTGTAACTTATTACCCAGCAGATATTTGGGGGGGAAAAAAACCAGATTTAATATGACATTTCATGTTAAATGTGACATGCTAAAAAGAGTAAGAAATGAAAGAACTTTTAAAAGAAGCTGTGGAAAGAACACTTGAATATGAAACTTTCATTTATGTTATTTATAGTTTATGTTCGTATAAAATATAAATATGTAACATATTTATATAATGATATATAAATAAATATATGATATGTATAGATAACCTATTAATATGTAACATATATTTAAATATTAAATATATAATATACCAAGTAATATGTGTACCATAAATAACAGTTCTCATATCTGTAACATTTACTTAAATATTTTAGAAATGGAATTTCCTTGACTAGTTCTGAAAATCTGATGTACATGTGTCTGAACACCTTTGTTAAAAATAAATGAGTGTGAGGAAAATCAAGATGGTGGAGGAGTGAATGGAAGTCACGCTGACCTCCTCCCAGGACCAATCTGGAATTACAACTAAATTGTGGATAAATCACCTGGAACAAACAACTGAACAATAGTGAGAGAGGAGCCTTATAACCTCAGACAGACAGAAGAATCAGCTTTAGCACAACCTAGCTGGTAAGGGGTGTGGTGGAGACTCAAGAAGGCGGGCAGTGCGCCCATGGCGGACAGCACCAGAAGGATATTAAAATGGCCAGTTGGATCCCCCTGAGAAAACAGGATCTAAACCATAATCAGGGATCCCTAGCCTACAGCACCAGAGCCCAAAAAGTACACAGATAACAACCAGCTGCGAAACGTGGCAGGGTTGCTCTCTGCCAGAGACAGGTGGCTGGAAATGCAAAGAGCCTTTTAAAGGGCAAACACATAGATTTTTATTTGCTCCCACTTAACCCATTCTTTGGCAAAGGTGGGGGCACTGTGGACAAGAGATGCCTGAGGAGAGACTGGGGAAGGAGGCTATGGGGAGAGAGCTGAGATAGTAGCTGGCGGGATCCCAGGGCTCACTTATCCCCGATGCGGCAACGGCCATCTTGCTCAGACAGACTATGCCCCTGAGTGGCAAAAGCATGAGAGGACACGATAGCCCCTCCCCGAGGAGGGACTCTGCCCTGGCCCGGTGGTGCTAAAGCCTGATTGCCCATTACAGAGTGGCAGCCACAGATAGTAGACCCCTGGCTAAAAGGGGCACAGAGTGGTATAGAGAGCCTTGAGGAAAGTCTGGAGATGGAGGTTTTGGGGAGAGAACAGAGAGAGTAGCCGGTGGGATCCTGGTGCTGGCTCTTCCCCCAGGATCCCATCTTGCTCAGCAGCAAGCAGTGTGAGAGGACACAATAACCCCGCCCCCAGGAAGGACTCTGCCCCACCCTGTGGTGTCTAAGCCTGACTGCTGAGTGCAGAGTGACTAGATTAACAACTGAAGGAGACAGCCACAGCCAAGAGATTCCTGGAAGTCTCGAATAGACTGCCTAAGGTCAGAAAGGGTCAGCATCTGACATCATCAGAGGCAGATCCAGAAAGAAAAAGCAGCAGTCTCCTACTATGGAAGTTCACACCACAAAGTCAGGAAATCAAGACACATCAATTTAAGAAGCAGAATAAAAAAAGAAGAGTCTCAGAAATAATGGGAAGACAAAGAAACACCCCCGAGTTGAAGGAAAAGGAGGAATCCTCAGAAAGAGGACTAAATGAAATAGAGGCAAGTAAACTACCAGATATTGATTTCCAAATAACGGTTCTAAGGAAGCTCAATCAGCTCAGTGAGCTCAGAGAGAATTACAGAAAACTACAGGGAAACTATGAGGAACTTACTGCAAACTATATCAGCATGAAAAAGGGCATAGAATCTATCAGCAAGAGGCAAGAGGAAATGAAGAATACAATTTCTGAATTGAAGGACACAGTAGAAGGAATCAAAAGCAGACTAGATGAAGCTGAGGAATGAATCAGCGAGATGGAGGATAAGGTACAAAAAGCTCCCAGAAAGAGCAAGAAAATGAAAAAAGACTCGAAAAGAATGAAGAGGCATTTAAGGAAATGCAGGACAACCTGAAATGTGACAATATTCATATAATAGGGATACCAGAAGGAGAAGAAGAGCAGCAAGAGTTAAAGAACCTGTTTGAAAAAGTAATGATGTAAAACTTCCCTAATTGGAGGAGAGAAACACAAGTTCAGGAAGCACAGAGGGTCCCATTCAAGAGGAACCCAATGAAGCCCACTCCAAGACACATCATCATCAAAATGGCAAATGTCAAAGACAAATAGAGAATCCTAAAGGCAGCAAGGGAGAAACAGGGAGTAACATATAAGGGAGCCCTAATACAGCTAGTAGCTGACTTCTACACAGAAACACTACAAGCCAGAAAGGACTGGCAAGAAATATTCCAAGTCATGAAAAGCGAAGGCCTGCACACAAGACTGCTCTACCCAGCAAGGTTCTCAATTAAAATGGAAGGTGAAATAAGGAATTTCCCAGACAAAAGAAGGCTAAAAGAATACACCTCCACCAAACCAGCGTTGCCAGATATGCTAAAGGGACTGCTTTAAGAAGATGAAGAAAAAGAGTCTATGAATACCCAGTTCCTTTCACAACCACCAATACTTGATATTACCAATATTTTTAATACTTATTAATCCAAATGTGACAATGATGTGCTATTTTAATTGTTAGTTCATTATTGGTTGAAACAAAAGCTGTTCCTGTATATTTCTTGCCTATGTCTATTATTTTTAAAATGCTTTAAATGACTTTTTGGTATTCTTTATCCATTTTTTGACTAAATGTTTGTAGAATTTTTCCCTACAAAAAGACAACTATTAACCTTCTTTTAGATATGTTGCAAATACTTTCCTATTCTATTACTTGTCTTTTAACTCTTTTCATATGTATATTACTGTATAGTCTTAAATGTTTAATATAGTCATACTGTCAATATTTTTCTTTATAGCTTCTGGGTTTGAATATTTTACTTCAGGGCAAGAAAAATATTATTTGGTATTTTCTCCTAAAACTCCTTAGATTTTACATATTGATTTTAAACTCACCTGAATATTTCTTGTATAATGTGTGAAATAGGGCTCTGTATTTGTTTTATTTCAAGTAACAGTGGTCCATGCACCTTATTTGTTGAGTAAGCCTTATTTTCCCCATTGATTTGAATTATCAATTTAATCATATATTACATTGTTAGACAGATAGATACATTTGTTTCTAGAATGCTCATTTTATTTTATTGATCTACTTGATTATTTCTATGCTGGTGTCATGTTGTTTTAATTGCTGAGACTTTACAATGGATTTAAATTTTTTAATATTTTATAATGGATCTTAACATTTAAAAAATACATACATAAAATCAATCTCCTTTAAAAAAAAGAAAAGAACAAAAGAAGGAACTCCTACCTTTTGCAACAACATGGATGGAACTGGAGAATATTTATGCTAAGTGAAGTAAGCCAGTTGGTGAAAGACAAATGTCATATGATCTCACCTATAAGTGGAATCTATTCAACAAAATAAACTAACAAACAAAATAAACTACAGGCAGAGAAACATGGAGCAGCCTGAAAGTGACCAGAAGGGATGGGGAAGAGGACAATGATGAAAGAAGGGGAAAGGGCTAGACAAAGAACATGTATGAATGACCCATGGACATGGACGACAGTGTGGGAATTGACTGTGGGAATGGGGGAGAGGATGGGATGGGTGGAGGGGGGCAAAGGGGGAAAAATTGAGACAACTGTAATAGAATAAACATGATTTAAAAAAATAAAAATTAAAAATAAAAAAATATGTAAGAGTGCTATATTCTCCAAATAGTTTTCTAGTACAACTGAGTAACATTAGGGAAGATGAAAACTTATAAGCTGAAATTCACAAATATGAAATTAGTGGTTGGAATTAAAAAGTGAATGTCGTGATTCAGTAATTAGAGCCAAAGGAACTTCTGTCTTAGTTCCATGTGTCTTGTTGAGATGTCTTTTTCAGCTAAGAGAACCATTGTAAAATTTACTAGGTATACAAATAGTGTGAATTTTGTTTCCATTATTTTTTTACTATTTCTTTGTTTTCTTATATAGAGAGATATATATACCTATGTATCTATATATATATATCTTATGATTATGCTGTTACAGTTGTCCCATTTTTTCCTCCCCTTTATTCCTCTCTGCCCTTGACTCCTCCCACCAGCATCCCCCACCTTAGTTCATGTCCATGGGTCGTACATATAAGTTCTTTGGCTTCTCCATTTCCTATAGTATTCTTAACCTCCCCCTGTCTATTTTGTACCTACTATTTATGGTTCTTATTCCCTGTACCTTTTCCCCCATTTTCCCCCATCTCCATTTCTGTGACTCTGATCCTGTTCTAGTGTTGGCTTAGCTTATTTTTGTTTTTATTTTTTCTTAGGCTCAGTTGTTGATAGTTGTATTCAGTGAGTTTGTTGTCATTTTACTGTTCGTAGTTTTTGATCTTCTTTTTCTTCAATAAGTCCCTTTAACATTTCACAAAATAAGGGCTTGGTGATGATGAACTCCTTCAATTTTATCTTATCTAAGAAGCACTTTGCCCTTCCATTCTAAATGATAGCTTTGCTGGATAGAGTAATCTTGGATGTAGATCCTTGCCTTTCATAACTTTGAATACTTCTTGCCAGTCCCTTCTTGCCTGCAAGGTTTCTTTTAAGGAATCAGCAGACAGTCCTATCAGAACTCCTTTGTAGGTAACTATCTCCTTTTCTCTTGCTGATTTGAAGATTCTCTCCTCATCATTAATCTTGGGTAATGTAATTATGATGTACCTTGGTGTGTGCTTCCTTGGGTCCAACTTCTTTGGGACTTTCTGAGCTTCCTGGATCTTTTGGAATTCTGTTTCCTTTGCCAGATTGGGGAAGTTCTGCTTCATTATTTGTTCAAATAAGTTTTCAATTTCTTGCTCTTCCTCTTCTCCTGCTGGCACCCCATGATGCGGATGCTGGAATGTTTAAAGTTATCCCAGAGGTTCCTAATCCTCTCCTCATTTTTTTGAATTCCTGTTTCTTCATTCTGTTCTGGTTGAATGTTTATCTCTTCCTTCTGCTCCCAATCATTGATTTGAGTCCTGGTTTCCCTCCCTTAGCTCTTGATTCCCTGTGTATTTTTCTTTATTTCACTTTGCATAGCCTTCACGTTTCCCTCCATTTTGTGCCCATACTCAAACAATTCTGTGAACATCCTGATTACCAGTGTTTTGAACTGTGCATCTGATAGGCTTATTATCTGTTCATCAGTTCTATTTTTGGAGCTTTGATCTGTTTTTTCATTTGGGTCATACTTCTTTGTCTCAGCACACCTCTTACATTGGAAGGGGCAGAGCCTTAGGTATTTGCCAGTGTGGGGCAACCCAGGTCACTGAGTTGTGACTCTGTATGTGGGTAGGGGGTTCATAGAGGGAACAATGCTGCTTGCCAAGCTCTCAGCTTCCTTTCAGTCACTTCCCCCGCTACCCACAAGCAAATTGGGCCCTTCTAGTGCTGATTCCCAAGTGGGTAGATTTGTGTACATTCTAGGACCCTGTGGGTCTCTCCAACAAACTCTCCCGTGAGGCTGGAAGTTTCTCCTGCTGCTGCAACACCCACAAGTTTTTACAGCCAGGGGTTTTGAGGCTTTCTTTTCCTGCACTGGAACCTTGGGTTGCATGGTCTGTCTCACCACTCAACTGTTCTGTCCCGTTTATCTGCAAGTGAATGTGGGATCACTTAGTCTGCCAGCCACTGCCTTGCCTGTCCCAGTCCTCCAGCCACTGTCTCACCTGCCCCGTCCTCAGCTGCTGCCTTGCCATGCATCCTCTCTGCCCAGGCTGCCCGTCTCTCCTGGTCTGGATGAATGTTTCTTCTTTAACTCCTTGGTTGTTGGGCTTCCTTACAGTTTGATTTTCTGGCAGTTCTGGTTATTTTTTGTTTTTAAATTTGTTATTGACCTTTTCTTGGCTGTGCAAGGAGGCAAAGTATATATACTCATGCCTCCATCCTGACTGATTTCTTCATTTTCTTGGTGTAGGCTCCCTGGACCCAAATAGAATGAATTTTGAATCAGACCTTTAAATTACTGTTTCCCAAAATAATTACTAATATTTTCTAATTAATAAAATACTGAATTATATATTTTTCATTAAATATTATTGATAATTTTAAAAAATATGTTTGTTTATTTCACTTTTTATTGTAGGTTTTTTCTTTACCATTTATCCCCCTTTATCCTCTTCCACCTCCACCCACCCCTTACCCCTCTGTCACCACATTGTTGTCCGTGTCCACGAGTTCTTTCTCTTTTTTTCTTCTTTTTGCTCCATCTTTCTACCCCTCACCACAAGAGCTGCCAGCCTGCTTTCTATCAAATGATAACTTTTAAGTAGCTGCAAAAAGTTTTTTAAACTGGTAACGAAATAATATTTAAAATTATGATTAAGTTAACTGTATAGCATTATTTTTAAAGCTTTTTTGTGTTGTGTATTGATATATTATTAGTATAGTCATTCATGGATAAAATAAATGTACTAATAAATAAATTTATATGCAAGTAGTGGGACATGGCCCCAGTTTTCACTTAATGTGGTACTTAATAAGAAGAAAAGATCTGGAGACCACTGATCTTCACTGGCTGGAGAGACTGCTCTGACATGTAAGCACATTGTCCCCAGGCCACTTTGCTGCTATTCTTTGTGGCTCTCCACTGCTTCCAGAGAGTATCATGGTCTGACTTTTTTTTCTTTTCTCCACTGTTGTCTCTGGCTGTGGTCTCTCTGTATTCCTTCCTTCTGGATACACTAAACCATTTGTAGTTCTCTTAGTAGACAATACTCTCTCATATTTCTACTGTTTACACATTTTTTGCAAATGTTGCTAGCTTAGCCTGAAACTCACAGTTTTATCATATTACCTCTTCTGCCCTCACACCCTGAGTCTCTTTCTGTATCTGATTAACTTTTGACACATTTCTCAAGATGTGTCTTGACTCATTTTTTTCTGATTCCAACATGGCATCTATCACCAGACATAAGGTAACAATTTTGGCTGTTTCTTTCTCATTAGACTGCAAGTTCCTTCTGGAAACAATATATATGCTCTGTCTATGTACCTCTGGCATCTTGACTGCATATATTAAAATTTAATAATAATGATAATAGTAAACTGACTATTTTCTGTGGGCCAGGCACTTTACATAGGTTGGTTTATGTGAGTCTCATAATAGCTCTATGAAATATATATTATTATTAACCCCATTTTGCAGATGGAAAAACTGAGGCCTGAAGGAAATAATTTACCAAAAAAACACTGATATTAAGTGGCATAAGTGTGGTTTAAATTGGGCAATTTAAGTCTAGAATTATACCTTTATTAAATCTACGTGAAACACACTGATATGTCTACATCCTAACCCCTGTAACTGTGAATGTGACCTTATTTGGAAATAGGGTCTTTGCATATGTAATTAATGTCAGAATCTGAGACCATCCTGGATTACAGTTACTATCCTGGATTATGGTGGGACAGAAACCTAATGACAGGAACAAAGACCTCAAGAGAGAGACAGAAGAAAGCCATGTGAAGATGGAGACAAAGACTAGAGTTAAACTGCCACAAGCCAAGAAATGTCAGCAGCCACCAGAAGCTGGAAAAAAACAGGGAAGATTGTCATCTGGGGTCTTCAGAGGAGCATGGCCCTGCTAACACTTTGATTTCAGATGTCTGGTCTTCATAACTGTGAGAGAATAAATTTCTGTTGTTTTAAGCTGCCAAGTTTATGGCAATTTATTAGGGTAACCCTAAGAAACTAACAGACCAATCAATTTTGATTTTTAAAGCTATTCAATATATGTTTTTGAATGGCTGAATGAATACATTTATCAAATGTGTCTGTGTTCCAGGCACTATGGCAGGCACTGGGCCTAGGAAGAGTGTTAGAACCTACTTACTTGTCTATGATCTTCCTGATATCTTCAAAGTCTTTCTCTTACACTGCTTTTCTCCTGCATGAGCTCTGCATTATCTTTTGCCTTGTCTAATACAAGAGCCTGCTAATATTTCTCTTTTCTTTCTTCTCTTCAAATTGCCTCCATATTTCTGCTAGCTATTTTTACAAAAATATTGAAATTCTATTTTTCTAAAAACAGTTAAACTATAGTTTCTTTCTACTCTGAAGAAATAAAGTTTAAACTGTAAGCAGATCATGCAAGACCTCCTTCATCTAGAGCTTCCCTTGATCCTTTTTCCTACATCCCTTCAGGCATCCTTTACAGTAACATCAATCTAGTGCCCACCTGCTCTGAGCCACCCTCATCTTGGACCTGGATTGCCACAATTGCCTACTGACTGGCCTTCTGCTGTATGAAGACATTAATTCAGACCATGTTGCTCCTTCCTGTGCTTCTGATTTCTGATCTCAGTGTCAAGCCCCAGTCCATCTATTGATCTATATGTTCCTATTCCTGTGTGACCCCTTAGTTTTCTTTGCCCGGACACCCTGGCTTTCAGAGAGGTCATGACACATGCTAAAGACAGTCCAGCTTTGGGGAGCTTGCACTTGTTGTGTCTTTGCCTATAATGATTTTTCCCTGATAACTTCCCCTCATGTCTTTCAGGCCTTTTCTCAAGCATCACCCTCTCCGAAAGGTTGCCCTGGCCTCCCTGTCTAGAATTTCAGTGCTCCCTCCCTGTGGCAGCCTGTGTGCTCCTTCTCTGCTTGTATTTTTCTCCTTACCCCTTACCACTATCTAATACACTTTATATTTTACTTATTCATCCCATTTGTTGTCTGTCTCTCCCAGAGACAGTTCTATAAAAGCTGTCAGCTCTATAAAGGTAGGGTTTTATGTCTGTTTTGTTCATGGTTAAATCCCCAAAGCCTAGAAGAGGTCTTGGCACATGGTAGGGTATAATGTGTATTTGTTGGATGAATTTCTGCTTGATATCTTAAGTAGATCGAATTTCATCATACCTAGAGAACTCTTCAGTATGGCTCTGTAAACATGAGAAGAATGGGTCTAAAAAGCAAAGGCCTGAGTCCTAAGGCCAGAAGTTCCCAGTGTGGTTGGTCGTGCTCTGCTGGCACTTGCAGATGCTGAGGAGGTCGAGTCTGATAGATAGAAATCTGTCACCCAAGTCTATGCTAAGAAACAATTGGAGGGAGTCCTGTCAAGTGGCTGCAGGAAGTCCTGAGGATATGGGTCTCCTGATGTCTGGGGAGCACAGCAGCGGTATTTGGAGATGGAAGAGTTACAGGCAGTCAGCATCTGGTAAATCTACCGGTAGGTGGCAGCATTCACTTCATTAGTCTGGGTCTTGGGCAGATCCTCAGGCACTGGTTGATGGGAGAGAAAATCAGAAGGCAGGACGCTAGTCTGAAGGGTCTGAGTGAGACGGTGGTCTGGACTGAGTGACCAGCTGACTACAAACCTAGGATTCTGTGTATCAGGAATACATTAGAATTCTGTTCTAAAATCTGGGATACCTCGAGAGGAAATAGGTTCATGGTAAAGTTCAATTATCACCCCTAGAAGAACAGAACTAATAAGAAAGAAATTTGAATGATGAGTCCCAGTGTGAAAGACTCGGTTCTTCTAAATACCTTTGATATAAATCTCAGAAGTTACATGATTAAGATGAAAAGTGGACGGAATGAAAGGACAGAAGGACGGCAGGCAGGCAGGGGGCAGACTGTCTCGGGCACTTGCCTTGTTCTGCTGCTTTGTCATGCAGTGCTTTCCTGATCATCCTGTTTCTAACTAAATGAAGTGCATGTGGCCATGGAAGGCCAGGTCCAACCAACAGCTATATTTTGTTTGCTAACAAATAGTTTAAAAATTGACTTTTAAATTCTTTCTGTGGGGCATCGATGGTTGTTTGCTGGAGGCTCTAGCCCTTGTGTACTTTTCCTGTTGCTGTCATCTGGCTGGCCTTGAAGGCATTTTTTTTTCTATCCTTAATTGTTTATCTTATCCTCCAAGGACCAGCCCAAGGTTTCTCTGACTTTGTTCTTTTCAAAATTAATTGCTCTCATCACTTATTATTGAAACTTTGTATACTGGCTTATATTGTTCTTTGCAAGTAGGAGTACCTGTTTACAAACTTGTCTTCCACTGAAGGTAGAAAACTTGAGGCCAGGAACTAGGTCTGAGTCACCCTGGTGCTTCTTCAGTGTCTCATACAGTATCTTGAATTTAGAAATCCTCAATAAATATTCCAATCGGATTTACTACTCAGAGTAATCTTTGGTCATCCTGAAAAACAAGAATTCTTCAGTGAGTCACCAGTTTATCCATTTTTACATCACGTTTGTTATTTATGTCATCATTAAAGTTAATCACAGAGAAGAAGATCAATTTGCAAATGTTCAATCCAATCAGGCTGCTTCATGATTCACATAACTGGATCATGCTGGTTAAGGTCAAATGAGTAAACTAATTGGATTGGATGACCACTTCTTAAGGGGGCAATCCCTTTCTCACTGACAGTCTTTGAATGGCTGATGCAATCAGGGACAGACAAATACTTGCAGCATCCTGTGACTTCAAAATAAGACAAACTGTATTTTGGGATTTGTGTAGACACAGTTCTGGATTTATTTGCTATTCTCTATTTTTTTAAGGTGGCTTAGGGCATGGGATAAGGATGGAAAAGGAGGGTATATTGACAGAAACACTACACTCTTTGCCCTGGCCTGGATAACTGCTAGCCTGGAGCTAGAATGAGTACAAGAGAGGTTTTTGACTCATAAAAATAAATCTGTCTGCATTGATAAAAAGGTAAACCACAAATCAGAAGGAACACCCCAGCGGCATCTTTGATCTGCTCTCTGCTCTGAGATGGGTTGGGATTGACATGGGTTGTGCTCCTGAGTCTTGCACTTGCTGCTGCCCTGTTCTCTAAATCTAGTCTTTTCACTTACATTGTTCAGGTGACAACTAAATGAGCCACTTTATTAACTGTAGGAGTTACATGGAGGGAGAGACTAACTCATTAGTTAATAGGATGGGGAATAATGGTATGTGTCAGTTACCACCTTCCAGAATCTTCAAGCTTTATTGAACCATGAGTGACCCCCCCCCCACATCCCATTGGTTACATTAAATTAAGTAAAAAAAAAATCCCACCTCTATAAAAGTGACGTCACATTGACACCTCACAGAGTTTCAGCACATATTTTATATGACAAACTCTCAATTATTCATCCAAAGAATGGAAACTTGGAACATTTTTGTTTGGGAAGTGAATCATAACTTTTCCTGATAAAAGTTTCTCTGCATAAACATGTTTGGCTTAGACTGGTAATAAGAGACTTTAATTCCCTGAGCTCAGCCCTACTGATGGTCGCAGAAAACAATCTGAAATGTGCTAGGGGACAGGGGACCCAGTCTGAGTGTGCATAATGTGGCAATCCCATATTAAGGGACGGGCAGTTGATTCTGTTTTTTCTACTCAAGTATGCCATGATAAGGTATCGTCTTTTTTTTTTTTTTTCTGTTAATGTGTTTTATTACTGTTGTGTTTTCTGTACAATGTTCAATGTGAGAGCCTTCTTGATTCAGTGGGGGCAAACTGTAGTTGCTCACTTAATTGACATCTTGAAGCATAAATTTTACTTTCCAGGATAAAGCAGAAAAGGGCAACATATTCCATTTCACTTATTTCCTTTGGATTTATTGGCTCTCTCCTGCCCTCAGGAATATGCATGAAATCTAGGCAACTGTAGTTATTACAAGGCTTTGGGGAGAAATCAGCAGTTGCAATGGCGATAATCATACAGTAAATAAAAGTACAATTTGCCTTTTATGTAGATTTTGATTTGTTGTATGTGAATAAAGGTTTGAAGTAAGAGCCAGGATGAAAATCAGTTTCAAAGGTGACAGCAGCTGCTGGGTCTGTTATTGTTCTGGGGATTAATCCCATGTCTTTTGTAGAAAAGACAACAAAAATGTGCCTTTTGTGTGTGAGGGGGGATCCTCAGATTTAGAAGCTGTAATAGAGCTTAAAGATTTTCTAATCCAACTCATTCTACAAATGAGCTTAAAATGACACTCAAAAATAGTTTCTCAAAGTAAATAGTGAAGAGTGTCAGGACTACACTGGGTGTCTCGGCTCCAAGTCCAGGTCCTATTTTCCCCAGACCACCTGCTATGTAGTTCAGATTTCTCCTAAAGGAGAAATACATAAGGTCTGAAAGTGGGTTGCCCATGAATAAGGAGCTATCCGAAGGCTGAAATGAACCGTGCGATGCCAGGTGTCAAGGGGCAAGCTTAGAGGGCCAGCCCGGCAGCGCAGCCCCCACCCTTCCTTCACTCCTGTCACAGGGTCCAAGAGCAGCTACCATCTCTCTCCGTGGGGCTGCAGTCAGGGGGTGCGTCCCTGTGAGACAGGGATACTGGGAGTCTTATCTTTATCCCAGGAGGAGTGGAGATGCTGCCGGCCTTTCAAACCTCACGATCCTGCATTTAAGTTTTCCGTAGCCATATTTTCTGCTTTGCAGTCTTCTATGCCTACGACATTAACATTATAAAAAAAAAAAAAAATCACTTCCAAGAGTTTGAGAGATGGAATCTGGAAGGTTTGCAAACCTCCTCCTTCTGGATTGCTTATTCTGCCAACTTCCCTTAACTCTTTTGGCTGGTATAGCCATTTGACTTTTCTGCTGGGCAGGTACTAGTAATTTTTGGGGGGGGTCCCTAATTAGATTCCAGCAGCTCAATTCCCTGGTTCATTTATCCTGAACCACCTTCAAATTGAATTGGTTTTTTCTCACCGCCAACCCAAGCAGGAGTGGATCCTGGGGAATTACACAGAAATAACAATCTTCTCCCCTTCCCCAGCCTCTGACTCATTCGCCTGCCCTTTTGTGCCTCTCTTCCATTATGCCTTCACAACCACATGCTCTGCGCCTTCTGCTTAAGCTGTCTGAGCGCGTTTCCTCCATGAACCATCATGATGTACAACACGTACAGTCCCAGGGCCAGATGAATGGTTTTCCATTAGAAGTACACTGTGCCATCTGGGGCACCTGGGAAGATAATGCCACAAAGATGCCCCCATCTTTCAAACGCTCGAAAGGGAAGGTTTGTACGGCTCTGTCTCACTCGCCTGGACTACTGCAATACAACGTGGTATTCCTGAGCTCTGAAACCTGAATTTTCTCTCCCTCATTCTCTGCAGTATCTCCGTGCACTGTGTGGCTTGGGGCAGGTGGTCTTAGAATGAGATTCTGTATGCACCTACAGGTAAAAGACAATGACAATGCAAACTGTTCACACAGATAAAAGCATTCCCTCAATTAAAGCGATCAGGTGAAAATACTTGCCTTTAAAAAGGGCCTAATGAACAAGGGGACTGTTTTAGAGAGCAGGACCCCTTCAGTGAGCCACAAAATTAGTGTTTTCTTATTTTAGCACACTATTTATTTCTTCTGTGATTGAAAGCGATTGGTGGGGAGAAATCTTGGTTGCAGCATAAAGCCTTCTTAACTGATTTCTTTTGTGTTTGTGCATGTGTGCACCTCTATTTCTTTTGAAAATTGTTAAGACAATGCAGTTGCTTTTTAAAAAAATCCTTATTAGTATTCTGCATAAGGTACAGTCCTCATTGCAGTGGATGGAAACACACACACACACACACACACACATAAAATCTATCTTCACTTTTACCACCTGCCACCTGAGAATTTTAGGATGATCCAACTTTGAGATTTCAGGAGTCTTTTCGATTCTGTCTTTACGCCTGCCCCCCACCCCCAGTCTTGGCACTGACACTGCATCTACAGTGAACTCAAGTCCATTTTTATTCTTTCGTCAAATGTTTTTATTCACAGGAAACTGAAGGCACATGTTTACTAGGGATAGAAATAGAAACACAATAAAAACCAGTTTGATAGATGATCTAGCCTATTCCACACACTTCCCTGTTGTTTTATTGATTTACAGAACACAAAGACCAATCCGAATTTACATTGCTTGTATTTCCCCTGATCTCAAAGGACTTGTTCCCCTTTGCTCAGATTAACCAAGCCAATTTTTTCTTTGTATCCAGTGGCCTCTGTGACAGTCGAATAGCCTGTCAACTAATCAATTTATGTTGCAAAAACTAATTTTTACTTTAAACAAACATCCTAACATTGTGTTGACACAATTAAATGATTTCTACATTATACCATATATCTAACACACACCCCAGGGAGCAGGTAAGAGCTACAGCTGAAATCATGTGCACGTGCTCCTGCATCAAATTAAATATTTTCCCCTTAATCCTACCACCAGCAGCTGTTAGGTACCGTGGCTTATTGCATATGGCCTACATAATGAGACCGATCCAGGCGTTCCGGCGTCTCCACTGAATGCTGAGTAGCTCTCTTCCCCCCAAGGACATTAAGAGTTACTGCTATTGAAAGAAGTTCTCATCCCAATGAAGACTCTCAGCATACATGTTTGGAGATGAGGGAAGAAAGCATTTAAAGCCAGAGCTTCTACCTTGATTAAAATAAAAGAGACTGGCGCTCTGCAAGGACTTGAAACTGGCAAACTCCCCGGAGTTACAGCAGGATGAAGAGGGAGAAAGGGTAGGTACAGCAAAAGAGGAAATCTTTGCTCTCTTTGAAACCTGTCAAAAAATTAGGTCAACATGATTTTGTATTTTAATGAAACAACTTAAGGGTAAGCCAGAGACTTGGAGGCTGCTAATACCTTTATGCTAGAGTGGCTTGTCATGCTTGACGTAATGTCTGGCTCTGTATGAGAGGTATTGAAGCTAATGTTCTCCATGGCTAATCGGCCTTTAGCTGCTCCTGTCCTTTTAAATTCTCAGTGGCTGGTGCATCAATATGGATGTTTCTACCTCTAACAGTATAAACACAGTGCAGTCTGCACATCATCATTTCAATTGTCAAAACAGATGAGAGGATTTCTGATACTACAATTAAACGAACCTGGGAGAAATCATTTTAGAATATGCTCCATAAAATATCCTGAACGTTAAAACGCCACAACCTTCCAACTGTTTCCTCCGGTTGCATCACCAGCATCCCCTCCCCACCTCAGTTCTTATCTGATTTGATTACTTTTAGAATGAATTTGGTTTTCAACATGAAAGCTGAGGAAGCTCAATTGGAAGAATAATGGCTTGGCATTTTATGTCATTTGGTTGAAATTGCAGGTGTGGGAGTCAGGCCTGCTCCTCTAACTCCTGCTTGGCTATTTCCCCTTTAATTTACCGAATTTGAAATGGATTGCCTGTTCCAAATTACACTACACTTAAGGGACTTGCAAAGAATGCTTGTGATTTAGGATCCTATGTTATTGCCTTGATGAAAAATTATGCAGACACACTCACAGCCATACAAGAAAACTACTTCTTGTACAACAAGAGTATTTGACAAACACCAGGAAGCTGAAGATGATAAACTACATTTCAAGCTCCTTTTCTTATTAATCAAGAGGGGGTACTGTGTTAATGGTGGCCTGAAGTATTGAATGATAAAGAATCAGTGCAAGAGAGTATATACTAGAACAGTGATTTCCAATCTTTTTCATCTTATGGCTCACATAAAGTAATTACTAAAATTCTGCAGTACATGAACAAAATATTTTCTGCTGATTTGACAAAAAAAATAGGTAAAATTTTGATTCATTAACATCAGGTGGCTATTGTTGTGTTGGCTGTTGTCATTTTTTTTTTTTTATTTGACCTTCTAAGGAAAAAGAGGTCAGCGCCCCTGATGAAATAGTCCGGTATTGCATGTTGTAGAAGTTCTTATAGTGTACCAACATGCCTGCTGTGCCACATGGGTTGAAAATTGCTATACCAGAGGATCAAGGTGCTCAGAAAGAGTAATAATCATGGTCTGGATAACTGGAATGAAATGATCTCATTTGTGCCACAAAGACTAAGAGGTAGTTTCTAAATAGCAGTATTGCCATTATGTGCTTTCAAGTACCTGAAGTAACTTGCATAGCAATCAACAATATTTCCAAGTAGAAGGGGCATTTCTAGTGCAGGAGCAATACTTGTTTTCGAATATCAGTAATCTTGCTTTCAACAGACACATACTTTAATTCCAAAGTTATGGAGGATTTCCATTCGGGATGGCAGGGTAGGCAGACGTGACTCACCTCTTTGTACAACCACCACACCAAATTACAATTAAAACGTAGAACAACCATTACTCAAACTATCAGAAATTGAGTTGAATGGGAGTCTGACAACAATGGAATTAAAGAAACCACATCCATCCAGACTGGTAGGAGGGGTGCAGATGCAGAACAGGCGGGTCCCACACCCACATGTGGTGGATAAAAATTCAGAATGGATATCTTGGGAGCAGGGCGTCCCAACCCCACACCAGGTACCACAGCCCAGGGTTCTAGTGCCAGGAAGATATGTCCCCACAACTTCTGGCTACAAAAACCAATGGGGATTGAGTCAGTGGAAGAAGCTTCTGAAGCCCCAAGCAGTTCCTCTTAAAGAACCCACACATGGACTCACCTACTCAGACTCACTCCCTCTGAGCTCTAGCACTAGGGTAGCAGCTTGAAAGTCATGAGTGGTATACAAAGAGAAACGGAAGTGTCTGGCATCATGGCAAGCAGAGGCCTTTGTCCCTTTTCTGAACCGTCCCCCAACAGAGCCACAGAGCCAGCAAGCTGGAGCCATATCTGAGATTGTATCAACCTGGCTAACACTGTTGGACCCACCTCGGAGATCCCCAGAGACTCCGCTCCACCCAACTTACAGGCCCAACAAAGCTTCTTTTCCATACGAACGGCTGGTCTTGGTTCATGCTGCACTACTTCCCATATCCTCTCAAACAAGCAACATCTGGCCTCCATGAACCCCAGGCCTGGCACCCGTAGCAGCCACCTTAGATTCACAGCTTGGCTTCATCATTAGAGTTTTCCTGATTTTCCTCCTCTGCCTCCCTCCACCCAGCACCCCTCTCCACTCCCCAGGCAATCCCCTCACCATTGTTCATGTCCGTGGGTCATGTGTATATGTCCTTTGGCTACTCCATTTCCTATACTGTATTATACACCCCCATGGCTATTCTGTAACTACCTATTTGTACTTCTTAATTCCCTCACCGCTTCATCCATTCCCCTACACCACTATCCCGTCTGGTAACCATCAAAACATTCTCCACACTGATGATTCTGTCTCTGTTCTTCTTGTTTGCTTAGTTTGATTTTTAGATTCAATGGTTGGTAGATATGTATTTTTGCCATTTTATTGTTCATAGTTTTGGTCTTATTTTTCTAAAATGTTTTACTGGATATAGAATTCTGGATAGATAGGGTTTTTTTTTTTTTTAATTTTTTGGATCCGGTTGGTTGTTTTTTTGTTTCCAACATTAAAAGATGTTGTTTGCACTGTTTTCTAGTCCCCATGATTTCTGTTGAGAAATTTGCAGTTATTTCTGCCATTTTCCTGTATGTAATATTGTTTTTATGTGGCTACTTTCAGGACTTTCTTTATATATATCTATATATTTTATATTTGGCTTTTGTGTCTTAGCATGTTTTTACTTTGCCTTTATCCTGTTTGAGATTCATTGAGATTCTTGAATCTTTAGTTTGTCTCAGCAATTTACTTTCATATGATTCACTAGAACACACAACTTTCTTAGTTATTATAGACTTCATAATCATGGAGGGAAATTTATAGTACATTCCTGAAATTAAATTTTAAAAATTGACACAGCTGAAGATATAACAAAGATGAGAAAGTACAGTTTTCAATTTTTAAAAGATATAGAGGGATAGGGTAGAAAAAATTATATCAACAAACCAAAGAACTTGTCTTCAGTCTTCAGTCTTATAAAAGTTTTAAAAATGTGTTATTATGAAGATGTTAGGTACAAAGAAAGTTAAAAGGACTATCAACTAGAATGAATTCACCATGGAAAAATTATATTAAATAAACCCAATTTCTTTTCTTTTCTTGTTAGAACTTTTATGAGAATTTATTTGAACTAAACTGACACCAATGACAGGAGCAAGTTCTCAAAAGCTCCAGAGAATGACAGTTTTGGAGTTTGTTTTACACATTTTGACTTAAGGAGGGAACACTAGGAAGATTACTTAAAGGTGGGAGAAAACAAGACAGGGGTTGCATTATAGGATAGTTGACAAATTATGTGCTCTCTGGAGGATGGTTACATTTCAAAGCGGTCTGATGAAGAGGCATTTAAAAAGTGTGTTAATCTAGATACACAAAAACAATGGACAGGGCTTGCTTAAGGCAAAGATAAACCTGTTACTGAAGAAGTCCTATGCTTGGGGTGCGACTACCCAGCCTGGTCTGCCCAGTTAGGGGGTTGTGACCAGATCACCCTGTGAGGTTACTTTCAGTTAGATTTATTACAGTGCCCTTTTTTCGTCCACATGAGCTTGGCATACAAGGCCTTCTACCAACTGACCCAGCTAAGCATCAGTTCTGGATAAACAACATGCACAGACTTTCTGTTCATGAAAAATGACTGAACTACGAATCTTTCCCCAGTGGCCTTGCTGCTGACCTTCTCTGTGTGTCACCTGGTCTCTACTCCCTGTATCCATGGTAAACTTCCTCCTCTGCAACTCCCCATCCTGGGTTAAGTGTCAAGATCATGTATGGTATCTGTGAGTCTCCTACTGATCATCTCTCATCCCAATGGGATGTCCTTAGGAGGAGGTATGTCACCTGACTTTGGTTTGAAGACCTGTCCAGTGAGAACAATATGACCATTCCCTGGACACAATTTTAGGAGCCAAACCCACTTCAACGTGTACAAGTTAGGTTCTAGGTTTTCTTTTCCCCAATTTCTTTTTTAGACAGACATTTGACTATAAAATTAGGAAATTGTTTAAAAGTAATGTATTTTTCAGCAGCAGATAAATAGGTCTGATTTTCTATGCTATTCCTTTGAGCAAAAGGGAAAATTTTGAAGACAATATTTACACCATTAAATGTATCATAACTGGTTTGGCAACTGTACCAAAGGAGTGCTGGTTAGTCAATCAATTTCAACCCTGGAAGCTATTTCTTATGCATCTGTTATGACTTCTATTTTAAATCTGATTTGGTGAAACTATTAAAGCTGGAAGATATAACAAATATTTTAGATGACTGAATCAAGATCTACAATAATAACATTTACCACTTAATTAGGGCCTACAATATATCATGTAGTAGTGTGCTAGGAGCTGGAGATTAGAGCTAATCTGTGAATCCTCAAATTATCCAACCTCTCAGCAGGATTCAACAGAGTTCAGTGATAATCAATTTTTCTTTCTCAAAACTCTATCTTCCCTCCAGGATATCACTCTTTCATGATTCTCCTCCTACTCCATTGGTTTCTCTCTTTTTATGGTCTCCATTGCTATTTCCTCCCAATATTGGAGGGTCCAAGGACACTCTTCTTTATTCTTATTTGCTAGAAAACTTGCCAAGTCCTGTGACATAAAGACATCTATAGCTTTGAGCTTCCACATGTATATCTCCAGTCTAAACTTCTCCCGGACTGCTGGCAAGTGTTTTCTCCTGCCTACTGGATGTCACCATTTCATCGTCTAATAGGTATTTCAACTTAACACATCTAAAAAACAGAACCCAAATGCCAAGCTTCCACTTATCAAGTTTCTCCTCCTGCAGTCTTCCTAATTTCTAAATGGCACCTCCAGTCTCCCAATTGTCCTTCAAAAAACAATTCCTAAATAGTAGACATTTCATCCCCTATTAACAAAGAAAAGTGAGACTCAGGGAAGTGAAAGGTCTTTGTCAAGATCACACGGTCAGTAATGAGTAGTGTCAGGATCAAACCTGAGCTGGTCTGATGCACACTGTCTCAAAATGTTTCCAGTTTTTAATAAGGTTACACTGAATTTTGGTGCTGTGTCAAAACTTTTTAAAAAAATTTATGACTATAATTCAGGAAGACATAGTTCTATGGCAGCAGACCCTGTTAAAGGACTTTGTTTAATATCAATGTCCTTCAGTAGGAGGTAGCTACCAACATGGGATACTTTAGTTCTGGGCTGTATTATTTAAAGAGTAGTCTCTAGGTTGATGGAGTTGCCAGTATAGTATACTCTTTACTTAAGAGAACAAACTTATAATACTCTGTTTAAGAACATAATTAGAAAGAGACGACAAATACAGCTCATTCAGTGAGAAGGCACCAGGATGACAAGGTCAAGGGTATGGCAAAAGAGGGATTCTAGAAGGCCTGGAGAGAAGATGGCCTGCAAGGCACTACTTTTAGGTCTACATTTTAGTTCTATCCAATAAACACTAAATGAAATCCTACTATGTGTCAGTTGGGCACTCTCATATGCATTAGAGATACAAGGATTAGAAAGCATGGTCCTTGCTTTGCAGTATCAAAAAAAAAAAAATAGATGTAGAAGTTACAAAGGGATAGAAAGATTTGTCCTTTGACAAAATCTAATGGAATTATTCAAGGGTGAAATGAGCTAGTCTTTTGCTATCACTAAAGATATTCAAGCACATGCTGCAAGTCTACTTGGTATAAGAAGAAGGCTATGGAATTAAATTAACCACCATATGAATGATTGAACTACAGAACCTTTAAGCACTTCCAACCCTGAGATGCTATGATTCTTTCATTTGTGCTATCCCTGTCCCTTAATACTATAAATAATTGAGACATAACTGCAAAAAAATTGCATTTACATGGCAAATGTAAATCATTCACTTGCTTGGGTCAGACTTCTTCTTTCTATTTTTAAAGTTCACATAATTAGTGTGTCTTTCTTGTGTCCTATAGAAAATCATAGAAAACATAAACTAAAACAGGTACCTCTCTCAAATTTTTGAGTGAAAGGGGTCCAAACTCATGAACGTCTGCATGTGTTTATGTTTATTAGATGCAGTTATGCCCTAATTGCATATAATAAAATGAGATAAAAATTATGTAGATAAAGGATAAGCCTAAGATGTTTGGGAAATATTTTTTTAAAGTCTATGTGACAACAGACTAAAAACCAGCATAATTTTATCATTTAATTTTGTGCCTCTGAAAGATCACTTTTCTCAGATTAAAACAACAGTGCTCTCTGATCATGGCCATCTCTAGTGTTCTCATCATTTTAGCAGCAGGTGAGCCCATTCTTTCCTATGAATTTTACAAGTCAAGACATTCTGTAAGTTGATTTGATGAGGTGGGAGAAAAGCATAACAGTGAACTGACAGAAGAGTTCTGGAAAGAATGTGGCAGAATTTGATAAGTTCCTATGGTTTTGTAACAACAAAGGAAAATGCTAAGATTGAAGTTTTGAGAAAAATGATAAAGACACAAAAGAAGGGCAAAGAAACTTATTAATTCAATATACATCTTGAACTCTTTTGAACATGATCCTTCTAATAAGCCACATATACAGTTTCAGATCATAGTAAGCATTATTTTACAAGGCATTGTACAATGGCTGCATAAGTTTTTAAGTTATCTCTAGGTTGAGGGAGGTGACTGAACTGCAATATAAATCACACCAAGATATTTAGACAATGATTCAAAATTGACCAATAGCCAAGTGCACATGAACATGCATTATCGAGCAACTTCTATATGCAGCTATATATAATTTCATATATTCTCAAGAACAATTCTTGGAAGTTGGTATTGCTACTGCAGTGTTGCACATGAAAATATGTAACTTTAAATAGTGTGCCACACCTAGTTCTTCTGATTCCAAGTCTGCTGCTCATTTTACAGAATCAATGATGGCAAATTAGGGCATAGATTGAGAATCAATTTAATTTAGTATTGATATAATTATTAGAGCATTTTACTGCTCCTGATGCATAGGCAAACAGGACTGGCCTTGTTTCCACAAAGATACAAGGCAATACAAACAAACAAAAAAACCTGTCAGCAAGTAAAACTGCCTGTCCCTGAAGGATATTCAGAGAGGTCAATGCTTAGTCTCATTTCTGGATCTCAGCCTGCAGGCTAAAACTGTTCCTGGATTTGGGGTAGAAGGATTGGTTATTCACTAGTTTGGAATTGGGAGGAACATATCACAGACACATTGAAAGATCCCTAGGAGAATTCAAAATTGGATTTGGATTCATGTCCAAACTGACAGAGAGGGATGGCTACATACTCTTCAGGGCCCAGTGCAAAATGAAAATACAGGGCCCCTTATTCAAAAATTGGAAAAGAAGCACCATTAAAAGAATTAAATACAATGCTTTTTTTCTTTCTTCTATGGTCAACCTCTTGTCATAGAATTTTTTATTTGCTATGTAATATTGTTTTAAGTTCAAAGAAATTAAAATGTTAAATTATTAGTGTGAACCTTTCCATTTATATCTATATTGTACAAGGTAAGTTTTAAATGCAAATATAAGAACATTCAACTCATATGCAGAATTATTGAAGTTAAACTATTCATACATGCATATGTATTATGTTCTTACCAGAACAGTAGAAATGCTTCAGAAAACTAACTCAACTGTTTTTATTTCAATTCATTCTTTGCTCACATTCTATGCCTATGTTCTAGTTTGCTCTACTGATGAGTAAAGAATGATTGAAAGGAAAAGGAACTATTTTATAAAGGAACTGTCTAGTAAAGGAACTATCTTTCCCTTTCTACTGAAGTCATCATTTTTTCAGTGTAAATTGTTGGCAAAAATAGGGAAATAACAGTAGTTAGAAGGATAATATAGGTTTCCTTGGTTATTTGTGTTTCTTAAAACACTCTTGTCTTCTGTGTTCAAAGCAAGTTCTAGTTCTAACAGAAAGTATGGCTTCTTGGAGATGTTAGCAGTCCTGATTTCTCAGTTATAGATATTACACACTTACCTTGTACTTGATTTAAGTCTACTGAAATCCATGCACTGCAGGTCTACTGGGACATTAGGAATGCTACATGCCAATGGGAGCAGCAAGAAGTCATAGTGGACATGCGCATTATGTGCATTTACTATGCTCACCTACGTGCTCATTTATCCCCTTAAACTTCACTCATACAAAGTCAAAGATAAAATCATTAAGAATTTCAAGATGGCAACAACAGGGCTTTAACCTAGGACAGGGCCCTTCTAAGCACAGAGTGCCATGTGCTTAGCTGGCACACTTAAGCAAGGCTGGCACACTTAGGAAGATGGTCTTCCCATGACAGAGAAAGGAAGGCGAGACTTCCGGTGCCTGCTAAGATGGAGTAGGGCCAACAACTAAATGGTTAAAATGCAAAAACCAACTACCTAAGCACAGAAATGTGAACAATAGCAAGCAGATTGAGGAGTAAAACCAAATGTGAAAAATAACTAGTAAGGTAGCGGTGAATTGTCCGTTCCCACCAACTCCTTCATGCCTCAGCTTTGACCCCAAAGAAGACCAAATTAGGGAAGAGTGTCAGCAGGTGATTTCTTGGAAAAGTCAGTTTTTCTGACTAGAGGTCTGGAAAGAGGGACTCCGTCCTGTCTTCCTGAGAGAGTTGGGAAAATCTGTTTGTTACCTCCACTTTTTTCTCTCCTGCCCTTGTCCTGAGCCTAGCTCTAGTTACAGACATGCACCACTGTGGTGGCAACACGCAGGCACCTAAACCCCAAAGGAAAACCTGTCTGTCTAGATGGGGTCAGAGAAAGTCAATCAAAGACTTTCTAGGAAATGTACATCAAAGTATTCAGGGTGATGGGGTAGCATGTTGGCAATGACTTCAGGTACCGTATTTTTATTTCTATTTTTATCTATATGCATGAAAAATCAGGGTCCACATAGATGCAATCGATTATAATTGAACACCACATGGTTTTGTATCGTCTTTTTATTTATAATTTCCTTCTTCATTAGTGAAAAACTTGGTTCTCACCGGCCTTCATGTTTCACTCCTTTGATCAACTCCTCTGTGTGTTATGCTCTGCTCTCCCTGCTCGGTCTGTGACATCCTTTTGTGGTCTGGACCCCTCACCTGGATTCCCTCCTCACCCCACACCTACTATTGGTTATAACTCCTTTGTAAATATTTTTATTTAAAATAATTGGATATTTTAACTCTTTTGTTCCTTTGAGGAGTGTTCCTATGTATTTCTTTTAAAGTTGTCTTGATGAGCTCAAATGGGAATTCCTGTTCTAATGAGCTATAACCTCTTTAGCCCCAAACTTATTATTTCTAAGGTATGTATTCCTCTATCAATCAAAACCCCAGTCATCATTTGGAGAAAAGGATGAATGCAACTCCTATTTCTCTAAGATTTCCATTTTTATGCCCAGTACTTTAAAGTTCCTAGGAATTTACCCTATGTATTCCCGGGAGGTGATAATTTGTTTCCATGTAGGATTTGGTACCAAACACACAATGGAATGTATTTGAGAAAATTCTTTGTTACATACCAGATGTATGTGCAGGCACTTAGCAAACCATCCTGTTCCTCAAAACTTGGTTTTCTTGAACACAACCATGAGTCCTTTCCTTCTAGAGCTGTGAGTAGTTTCATCTTGTTATACTTGCAAATTCTTAATTGTTCTGAGCATCTTCTCTAACATACGAACGTGTGCTTGGGGAGACACTCCTGTCTTTTCTGGGCCTGGCCTCGGTTCAGCAAATAGGTGTTGTGATCAAATATGAGGACTGTGGAACACAGAGCCCAGAGGAGGTGAATTGAGAGGCAGCAACATTAGGGAGATGAATTGAAAAGCAAAGGAGACCATCAGATGGATTTGTCAGCTGGAAAGGAATAGACAGGACTGGGAAAGCCAGATCACAGCTGAGGTGAGCAGAGGGTGGGAGGGATTGTTTGAGCCCCACAGAGAATTCTATCAGGGTCCTCCAGGCTCCGCAGATGAAGACAGGAGGGTTGCTGTTAAAGCTGCTGACCCAGTGTGGGCACTCACCATGTAGTTCCTGGGGTGCTGGCTTTTTCCTCTTTTCTTTCTGTGGCCATGTTGCTCTGCTCTCCAGTCTCATGTCTGATTTCCTTCCATTTCCTCATTGTGGTGTCATGAAAAATGGGCACTTGAAGTAAACTTTAATATTTTCTTCTGCTTTAAGAGAGTTCCTGCGGCTTAATCCTGACCAGCTCCTTTAAGAGCACAGCTCATGAAAGTCTGCCCTCTGGCTCCCTTGCTTCACCAGGAGCCTTCATCCTGAGTCACTTGCACTGACCCATTTCACCCTCACTCTCATCTTCTGATGTTGTTATTATTTCCCATTTCTGACCTTGTTTTGCCCCTCAGGCCATCGTACTATCTGTTCAGAAAGAAATTGTTTCTTTTCTTGACTATCATTTAGTTTTTCTCCAATGTCACTGCCTCCAGAAGTAAATAGCCACCTTGGTCAGCCCAACCTGAAACTGTCCATCAGCAAAGCTGCCGCAGTCTCTGTGCCCAGGGAACACTCTTGGGTTCTCCAAGTGGAACCCAGCCACCTCTCTCCTACTGAGACCTCTGTCATCCTCTTGCATTAGTAGGAGTGGAGAGAGGGACTCTTCAAACCGAGGGATCAGCTATAGCATTTACCACTCTCAAGGTAGCTGTTGGTCTCTGGCAAGGGGACAAACAGCACACCCTCTGCAGGGTACAAGAATTGATTCTTTTGGCTGCCATACCTTTGTTGTCAAGTAGAATTATTGTTCTTCGTGGTTTTCCCTGCTGGCTCCCTTAATGGACTTCCAGAAAACTAGATGTATAATACAATTCCCCTGCATCTCTGCTTCTGTAAAAAGTTAGCATTATAATTTTTTCATCTTTATAATGTCTCTCATTCCTTTCTCTTATTATACAGAGGAAATTTAGGGGGACAAATTTTAGCAAATTACCACAATTATCTTTAGCCTGCTGGTGCATTGCAGCAGGCCTACACTGTCTTCTATTAGCAGACAATGCAAAGGACCTGAATAATCTTGAAAATGCACAGAAAATTCACATTCTCTATTTTCCCTTTTAACTTTAGGATTTTTTTTTTCAAGTCATTTCCCATTTTAATGATTAACAAGAAATAGAAAGAAGTACTTAAATTTTGTCTTACTTACCTTCTCATTCATGATTGTAGGCACCAAGAGAGATAAGAAGGATATGTGAACGTATTCAAGAAAATTTATCATGCATCTCCTAGAGACCAGACACTAAGCTAAGAAATGGCTTCACAGAGATGAAAGAACAGTGTCTTTCCAGGAGCTCATGGCCTAGCGGGGATGGGGACCGATGTACAATGAAATATAACATAAATATTGAGAGAAGAATATCTTAAGTGCTGTGAAAACATATGAAGAACATTTAATGCTACCTGAGGGAGAAGGGAGCTTCGGGAAAGCTTCTGAGAGGTGGTGGTGCCTGTGCTGAGTCACTTAAGAATTAGACAGGATTGACCAGATGTAAGGAGATTTCAGACAGAGGGAACACCCCTGACAAGGGTGAGAAGCAGGAAAGATTGAGGATGGTGCTGGGGCTGCCGGAAGTTTGGCCTGTGCAGAGCATGGGGGATGTGGAGGTGCTGAAAAGGAGTGAGAGTGGGAAGGAGAGAGGCTGGAGCTGGACCTCGGGGGCTCACATACTCTTCCTGTTGAATATGAGCTATAGGTGAAGGGCTGGAAAGCCATCGACAGAGTTTAAGCCGGAGAAGGGCATTGTGATGTTTATGCATTTCAAAAGAATTTTTCCTTCAATGTGGCTAATGCTTTAGAATCGGACAAATCTAGAGGCATGAAGATGATTATTAAATTCATACAGGGAAGAGTTAATGAAAAGATCTGCAGGGGGTTAAGGGAGTATCCTTGTCAGCAATTGGTCCTCCTCTGCTTGTGTGGAGGTGACAGACATGGAGCAAGACAGACTAATTCCCAGATTTATCTTTTTCTGCCTCAGTAACTGGATAGACTTCATAATAATAAAGGAACTCTATTGTGAAAAAAGTAGCTGACATATATGGAGCACTTTCTATGTGCTAAGTAGTTTAAGTATATTGCCTTACTTTATCTTTAGAGTAACATTTGGAGTAGATACTATTAAGCACATTTTACAAAAAGAAAAATGGAGGCATGGAAACCGCAAGCATCTTTCCCAGAATCACACACCAAGTGGCCAAACTGGGATTTGCATATAGGTGTAGACACCTCCAGCATTTGGTGTTTAAGCATCATCCTATTTTGTCCACAAGAGATGTTCTGGGTTCAGGGAAAGGACAATGAATCCCTTTTTGGACATGCAGGCAGTTGTGATACACGTTTGAAGGTCGAGTGATCGGATCTAGAGACAGATATCTAGGGAAAGGGCCAGAGAGACAATCAGGAGTCCACTGAATTATCCAAAATGTGACCTGCCATGCCCCTGAGTTAGTTTATCTTTCATTCCTCCAGAGGAAGGAAGGCACGATCGTCTTCAGAGGGTCATGTCAAGGTGTCACAGCCTGTTTGTTCCTTTGCCTCAACCCGTCTGATCGCCATATGCCTCTGTGACAGGAGTGGGTTAAATTTGCTCTACATTCTCTTTTCTTTGTGATGATTCTTATCATGAGAACACATTAATCTTGTGCTATTTTCTGTTTTCATTACAATCTTTGTCACACAAGTGAAGCATCAGAATGTTAATGCTTCATATCTTCTGTGAAGGATAGTAGAATTCTCCATTGCTTTGACCTTTCCAATGTTCTGTATTTCGATTGGGTCTGGAAGTTGATGATTAATGATAATTACAATAATTACACCAAGGGACTCGAAATATAAATTACCAAATGTTCAAAGGAAGCCACTTGAAACCTTTAATAGAAGCTCGAACAATCTCTGTCCAAATGTTCCCACTTCCTCCATCAGATACCCCTCGGTGAGTGGGCTGGGAGAGATTCAGCCTAGGTTGCAGCCAGAAGAATAAAAGAGCTGTGATTTGTGAGCCATGTTTTAGTTATATGAAAGGAGAAAAAAAAAAGAAATCAATTTTTAAATCAATAGAATGGTCCTTCGCCCAAATAGCTTTGCTTAACAAAGAGTGAGCATTCCATAAAACAAGACTTCTCTCTCGATTCAGATCATTAACTACGATTCCCATTAGGCGGGAGGTGCCACGGGGAAAGGGGATATTTACTTGTCTCCTCTGCTCTGGTTTCTTGGTTTTAATTTTAGGGAGGTGTAGCTTTCCAGTATGGAGGGGTTAGGACTCAACATGGCCTTTGTACCTTTGCCTGCTCATGACACCCAAACCCAGCCCCGGTATTACGGCAAATATAGTCTGCGTGAGCCTTTGCATGGGGCAAGATGCAGATTCCCTGAGGCTTTTTTAAAAAACATAATAAGTAGTAAGAAGCACTACAATGGGGGTTTTGTTTTGAGACCCCTAGTTATTTTCTTCCTGCTGCAGTAAATTCTACCTTATTTTGTGATACCAGTATAGCATGTAAAGTATCCCAGTCTCTATTCAGAAGGTTGGAAGGTTGGAGGAGGGAAAAATTTATGTTGACAACACATTTGAAGATATCTGTGGGTGGGTCACCACAGAGCATATTTTTTATATGATGACAGACTGAAAAGAACCACCTCTTGCTGCAGTTTTGATGCACTTGGATACAGACATCATGTCTACCTTTGACTATGTCAGTTAATGTTATCATGTACACTAATTCTAATTAGCATCAGCCAGACTCTTAACATTTAGAAGTCTATGTATGGGGAATGTTGTAGGAGAGTAGAAGAATGTCTAGGGGAGAGTGAAGTGAAGGCCATGTCATTCTCCAGACTTTTATAGGACGCTGAGTTTTCACTGAGTCCAGGATTGACTGAAGCTGACTGTTACATATGAGAGCCTTTGCAATAGGCAAATTACAGATTTCCTGATTTTTGTTTTATTTTGTTTTTAATAAACATATTAAGAGGTATGACATTTAGGACAGGCCTCCTGGACAGTAGACAGCAGCCCTCCTTCTTGCTTTTGCCCTGGGATCTGCAGGGGCCTGAGACACCAGCTGTATTCCCAGAAGCATGTTGAAATCTCAGTTTGGGGGATTCTCACTCAAGTCCAGGTAGGCTGACCATTAATTCAACTGATGGCTGTGGTACTTTGGGATGTGATTCCTTTTCCCAGAAGATCCCATTGGATTCCAGAGGTTTCTTATAAATCAGTCCAGAGCATGCCTAGATAGTTTCAAGTAATACCTAACTTTGAAGAGTATTTTATATTGATGAAGAACATGGTTCTGAACGTATATGAGCGTGTATGTGTGCGTATGTGTGAACATTGTATACATGCATATTTCTACTTATCTTAAAATTTCCCCCTTGGGAGGTGCCACACTTCTTTTTGGCCTACATTATGTCCCAGAGGACATAGGTATATGGTAGGAGTTTTTATCCACGATGTTAACTAGGGCACAATCATTTGAGTCAAGTTTTGCCATCATTGTTACTACCTTTGTTCTGTACTTTGCTTTGCTAGCAGAAAAAGAGCCTTAGAGGGATGAACTTGAGCTTAGTCTGGGTGCCTGATCCGTTAATAAAACAGTCTAGAAGTATTTGGTAAGTTCCTCTCTTCAAGTGGAGCTATGCTTTTTGGAGCTTTTTATTCTTTTTATTCAGTAGATATATATTCAGAGCTAGTAAACATGAACTCAAGAAAATTCAGACTGTGACAGTTGCTCTTGTAACCTGGGCAGTTACTACTATATTAAATTGCATTCTGATTATTTGGAAAGTACAATACTTTTGATCAGCGATTGAGGTCATGTTTGTGGGGTCAAGTATCTCATTACACTTATATTTTCTTCCAAATGGAATTGTACTTTTATTTTATTCTGCTGGTTGTTTTTCTGACTAGTATTACAGCCTATATTGCCGCCTTAAAAATAACTCTTATTCCCACTCCCAGAAGTTAAAAGCAACATTGCTAAAACAATAAGTGGATCTAATGAAAAAGTTAATATACTAGTTTGCCCTTTTGTGTGAATGTGTGGGTGTGTGTTTGTGTGTGTGTGTTTTGAGAAAATTAATTAATACATTTGTATCTGAACTCAGAGTCATTGAAGGCATTTACTCTTATCTTAGGAGAGTGAAGAGAAGGAGGTTTTAGATGCACAGGAAAAAAAAAGTGTCAGTACCAGAAGGAATATATGGCAATACTGGGCAATATGCAAAGAACTAATGCAAATGCTACAAGCTAATTGTTTGGTGGCTGCCTAATGAATCTGGAAAACTACACAACACCTAAGGTCCTATAACTGCCTCAGATTTGATTATTATAAATAGTCACATTTGTTCCAACCCTTGTCTCCTCTCCTGTTAGTAATATTGTTCAATTTATATATGTCAAATGGGAAGTGCATTAATTTAGATTCCCTGAACATCTGCTGGTCTCTAGATGGACTTGAACTGAAATTAAAATCATTGAGCCATTCACCCCACAAACATTTATTGAGCATACTGGGGCCTAAGCAGGCTGTCAGTCAGCTCTCCCAGCAACTAAAGGCACTCTGGGAGGAAACGCCCGCGAGAATTGTGGTAAGAAATAAAAAGCCAATTGGAGCAGGCCCCGGAGAATTCACTTACCTCTTCTTTTGCAATTGTTACCGATCCCATGACTTTTGATCTGGAATGGTGTCTAGATTCCCAACTTGTTTTTGAGGCTGGCTTGTCTGGGGTGTTTTGTTTTTTTTTTTGCCTGACTACCTTTTTCTAGATTCACTCCTTCTTTAGCTGCTGCATGTTTCTGTTTTGAACCATTTGATTTCCTATACTGCAGCCATACTAAGTTCAAACCCTACCTTCTGTCTCCTCATCTTGATACATGGGAATTGACCAGGGATTGGGGGATGGGGAGTAGGGTGGGGAATCAAAGTCTTCTCTCTCAAGTAATTACAAACTAGGTACTTTTTCCTCATTCAACGGATCAGGCTCCTATTCTAAATGAGAGAGAAACAGCATGGCTTGGGTGTCCTTGGCTCGTTCTGAGGTCATGTCCATTTGGGTATGACTGAAAGATCCAGTGGCTCTCACTGCCATGCCCATCTCCACGACTTTCAATCAGTGCTCATCGTACTTGGACGTGACCACGGTTTGTTGCTGGGCATAAACTAAGTCAAAAGGAGAAAGAAGACAAACTTTTTTCTGATAAGGGCTCTCTGCAACCCCGCTTTCATTCTTTCCTGCCCATATCCTGTAGGGCACAATAATCACCTGCTCATCAACTCAACATCTTCTGGGGCCCAGAGGAAGCTATTGTAACCAATTAAGGAGATGAGGATTATATTCGTGTTCCACTGCAGCATCCTCAGAATGATACCATACCACCATGAAATAGTTAATGCAGCTGTCGAAGTGGCCCCTCTTAAAACTGAGATTAACTGACTCATTATGTTTCTTGGTCTTTTCTTTCATATGTACTGTTGTATCAATAACCCTGAAGTTCTTTTTCAAATGATCACCATATGTCAGTGCCAGTATCCTATTTGTACATAGGATTACTACACATTTACCAAGTGTTGTAACCATTAAAATTTACAGGTGTTATGTCATGTGTACATTTTTTGTAATAATTGTAGTTTGGGGGCCCACAATGAGTATGAAATAATCATCATGGTTAGTGAACCGTCCTGACCCAAGTTCCTAAATTCAGTGAACACCTTCTGTATCCTGGTTCTTGCTGTCCTGCATAGTTTGTAAATGTGACATTGACATTTGAGAGCCATATATTTTTCTCATTTATAGAGCTCCTGATAGCTTACTTTTTCCTTGGCATTCTCTAGCAACAACATTCACTTTGTGATTCCTCTGAAGGCTGAAAACTCAAAACATTGAGCAAACTGCAAAGTCATAGCCAAAGCCCCTCACACTCATGATCATTAATCACCGGCTGGGGGTGCCTGTCAGAACTCCGTGCTGCTCTGATTTTGCGCCTGTGCCCTTCGGGCAGAAACCTCATCTTATTCGTGTCTTCTGGAGCACCCAGTACACTGCCTGAGCTCCATAAATAATTAATCTCACCAATAATAACGGGAAGCAGAGGCTTCCAAAGCCTTCCTTTCCCCTGTTCTGTGAAACTGGTGTTATGGTATTTTGACTGTCAAAACAGTGATTAAGAAGCTTTGGCACACTTTATGTTTGGGCTAAATGCGATTTTGCTAATGTACCATCTCATTCCTCCCTCCCCCAATACTCGTATTTTAATGATTTCTAATTAATATTGTAATATTTCTTGAATAATTCATGTTTTTAAACAAGAAAGGCTGGCATACATTTATGTCAATCTGTTTGTGTATTGCAGTGCTGTGCTTAACAAACAAACACAGTCTGCCTCCCTTGGAGACAGGGGAAGGGGCAACAGGAAAGAGAAAGTGTGGGCCAGGATTCTTATTCCTCCTGGAAGGAAGGGAGAGGCTTTGCCACCCACCCAGCGTGCCTTCCCAGGTTCCCAGGCAGCCACCTTTGTCCTTGTTGTTGCCCCCTTATCATTTTATCTTTTCTCTTGACAGGTGCCTGAGGCTCTCAAGCTGCCTTTCATCCCCCAACCTTCTTCTCCCTGCTCCCCAGCTGGGCTGTTCGATGGACTCCTTGTCACCCCCACCCTTGGGCCCATCACAAACTCGTCTTTGTGCCTCTCTGGACAGTGCTTAGGGATAAGCACAAAACTATAATCTGATAGACTAGTCAGGACTAAGTGGATAACTAGTAGGGGTGGGTTTATTCTGTTAGGCAACGCAATTTAACGAGTCCCTGCTGCTTGCTTGGAATGATAACAAAGCCTGAGGACACAGGATGGATTAGTTAGTGGGTAATCTTGGCTGAGAAGCACAATCGCCTCTTTACAGGGCCTCCCAAAGAACCCTGTGGGACTCTCTGGAAGCTTTAGGGAGATTTCATTAAGGAAGGCCTTTGAGCCCACCTTCTGAGCAGCTGATGACCCTACCTTCACATAGCTCAGGCCACAGTAGTGACGTGGCGGAAAGCCATAGGTGGGTTTTTAAACTTAAAGTTTGCTTTCCAGCAAAAACCAACCTAGGGACTGGAGCAAAGGTTTTAGAATAAAAGCTTGGCCGCATCCTGACCTTGCCTTCCTCCTCCAAACTCCACATGGTGATGATCTCCTTACTTCAGGACTAAGTTCACATTCTATTAAACATAAAATTACTCAGATACCCAGAAGGAGGAAGCTGTTTTCATACAGCCCTTTCTCCTTCTCTCAGATTTGGGAAGCCTGCTGCTTTAGAGAGCTGTTTCCACGGGACATCTGCTGTCAAGTGACTTTCATTTCTCTCCTTCTTCCTTGGGGCTGGAGAAAAGATTTTAATATCTATAATTTCTGCCTGCAGTTCAGCACGACTAATGCTGTGCTGACCCTGCTGCTGGGGTCATGAATGTGTGTCACTGTTAATTAGCAGCCAACTGAATACCCAAGCCAGCGACAGGGTTCACTGAGATAGATGTGGTTGTTTTGATTGCATCGCTATTGCTAGGCTAACTATCATTTGTACTAATGATTTCCAAGTAGGTAGCAAAAGGGTAGGAGGAAAATGACTTAATTTGATTTTTTCCCCCACTATCTCTAAGAGTAATTTTAGTGGTGAAAATGCTGTGCGAGGCATCAGCTCCTGAATTCCTTGTGGGCTTTGGAAAGATAGATTGTTATTAACGGACCGTATCGAGGTAGGGAGTGCTGGTGATTATGTATATGGTATAATCTTCCCTGGATGGAGATAGCGTACCTGCCCTCTGATGGGCTGCCAAAGGACACAATCGTCCTGCAGATAGAAGGGTCACCCATTGCTATTTTTTGTCCTAATACCACTGGAAAATGAAAAGTAGAATTGAAAGTAAACACAAAGTAGTAGGAGGAGCTGCTGCTTGTAGGCAGAGAAGTTTGGCTTGTCTCTACCCATAGGGCATAGGAAAGCAGAATGGACTTTAGAGATGATTAAATCTTCATGAGGGAAGTGGAGCCTCTTAATAACTTTGAAAATTTTCAGAACGCACACTTTCCTCCTAGTCTCCTCCAATGTCCCCCGGAAAGTCACATCTCTAGGCTCAGTTATACTTCGCCATTAATGGGCAATTTCTGTACGTGTCCCTATCAGTACATTTCCTGTCTCCAGCTATTGCATTCAGGGACTCTTCCAAACTTCTTTCTGTCCTCAAATTAGTCCTGTTACCCATCTCTCACTTTCATCATTTAGCTGCCTGGAAAGAACACACTCAGGTTTACTTCACTATGTAGAAACACCTCCGTTTGCACCCATCTTCTACCTGTTCAAGACTATTACTGCCCAGGGCTGGGGAATACTCTCTCAGCCCCTTTGGATGTTCCCATTTCTCCCTCTCCTGGATCTTCATCCTTGCCCGCCTCATTGGTATCTTTCTAGTTCCTCTCATTACATAGAAAAATCTTAGTTTTACCTTCTGTTTTCCTTGAGCTAAAAATCTATATTTCCTCTTTTCTTTATAGGAACGTTTCTTGAAATAACAATCTAGAGTGAACATTTCCACTTCACGTTATGTTTGTTCCTTAAACAATTAGAGCGAGGCTTTAGCCTCTGTCTCTGTCACTCCACTGAACTGCCCAGCAATAACTACAGCCAGCTTCCTCGTCGCCAAATGCCTGGCTTCTCTGAAGACGTGGGCCCAGGTGGCCACTCTCAGTCCTAGGAGGTTCTTTCCCTGTTTGGATTGGTTTTTGCCATGCTTCTCTCTCTCGGGTCATCCTCGTCCATCTCTGGTGTCCCCTTTTCAGCCTTGATTGTGACATGTTCATTTTATCTGTCACTTAGATGTTGGAACTCCTTGAGGGCTCTCTCCTCTGCTCTCTTTTTAACACTTGTAGACTTGGAGAAATCTTATTCAAGACGTTGGTTATCACATACAAGCTGGTATTGTCCACTGACCTTTAAAAGTACTTTGACTCTCTTCTTAGCATTTTAACTAAAAGCAGGAGACTTTTTCATCAGGATCCCAAATCTTGTCCAATTCATTATTCTCAAAAGCAAAAGAACCATCCTATTCTCTGAACCTAAAATCTAATCTCCCTTCTATATTCCCTGCCTGGGGATTGACAGCCATCTACCCAATTGCTCAAACTCGAAACCTGGCTCTATCTCATCCCTTACCCTCATTCATCACATTGAGTGTAAAACTAAGCCCTCCACACTCTGTATCTCATTACCTTCACTTTCATAGCCCTAATCTGCATCCTCCTAATTGTAAAATAAATGTTTTCACTTTCATGTCATTTTCATGTTTAGAATTCTTGAATTCTCCTCAGTTTCTCACAAGATAAAATAGCTGTTTGGTCCTTTCTACCTCTCTGACCTCATTGCTCACTTTTCCTCCTCGCACATCGTATGTTCCACCCAGCTACTTGCAGTTTCTGTGTGATGCCACGCCGTTGTATTTCTCCATGCTGGATCCTCTCCCCAGATGTCATTTTCCCGGACAGTTCCTGTTCTTTCATGTCCTGGCTAAAAATCTACCTCACCTACCAAGTTCTGTGTGACTCCCCAGGATGATTGAAGGCTCTTTCTGTATTTTGTACTCCTCAGACTCTGGGGTATTGTTTTGTTTTGTTTTATGCATCCTGCTGGACTCAAAGCATCGTGAAGGAATGAGTCTTCCTTTTTATATTTGTTACACCTACTCCCAGTGTATATGCTAAATAAGTGTATATTGAAGTTATATAACTATTCACCCTTCATTCAAGGTCATTCTGTGTTCTCATCAGCACTAAAACTTCCATTTTATTAAAATAAGAGAAAATCGCCTACAATTTCTAGATTCAAACAACTGGGTTGTAGATGTGTCCTTGTATCTTAAAAGATCTATTACCTGGGATAAAATATTTGAACTTTCTCATCCTCAGGTGGGGGATAGCATGAGATCAAGATTTTTAAATGGTTTCCTGAAGAGACCAGGGTTTCCTTGAAGGTGAGAAGGACAATGAGGATGAGGGACTCTAGGCCCTCCTTAGTTCTTTGTTTCAAAGGGCAGCTCCACTTTCATCAATTTTATATATTGTGATCCCATGTAGAATTTTCTTTAGACCAAAGATTCCACTGCTAAAATATAATTTAGAAACCACTTCACAGGGTTATCTCTAATTCTCTCCTAGCTGAAAAAATGTCTGTGGTTATGTGAGCTGCATAGCAATATTGGCCTGACAAGGCACATCGCCTGGAAGCACAATGAAATGCATTACATAATCTTTGTATAAACATTCAATTTTACACTTTCTACATAAAAGGGAGAGGGAAAAGGGTAGGAATATAAGGATAGAGAGGGAAGCAAATCAGAGGAAAAGGGGAGTTAGGAGTTCTGTGGAAGGGGCAGCAAAGAGAATGAAAAGGTGAATTAAGTTCAGGCAGAGGAGCCCTCCGCTCTTTCCCTCCATGAGCATGTGCCGTGGCGAGCGTACACGTCAGAGTGCAGGTGAGCTGGACAAAGAGAGCCTGCTGTTCCCAGAAGTCTTCCGGGGTGTGAGCATCTCACAGTGCTGAGTGTAAGTCTAGTATTTGAAGATATACGTTTATTTTTCATGAAGCACAGACCAAAGATGTAAGCTAACACTTCATTTAGTGTTTAATCAAAGAAATGGTGTTTCTGTTCCAGAGCTGGAGGACAAACTGTGTTGGACTTTGAAAGACGATGCTGGTCTCTAAAATGATGCTGTATGAACTGTATTTTATGTGCCGTTTAAGGGGTGTTCAATTTTCTGCATAGAATTGAGCATAGCATACAAGTCCGTTATATGACATGTCTGAAAGTCTGGAGCTATGTGGTTCTTCTTTATTATCATGAATCATCATAAATTTATTTTTTAAATGCAGAAATGGCTTTACATGTAAACTGTAACAAAGTTTAATTACTATTGGTATAATAGTAATTAGGATGCAATTTAGAATGTGCTGGAATCTGTGGAGATGCAGAAACACAAAGACCAAGAAAGAGCTGCAGACAGCAAATAAAATGTCAGCTCTGATTTACATCGCTATGTTAAAATGCAAGAAGAAATGTTGACACTAAAGAAAATCAAATACATTAAATACAAATACATTAAAACAAAGCTCTTTGCATTTTTAGAACCATAGACAAAACCAACCTGAAATCTACATCCTGTTTAAATGTCCTTAACAGAAAAGATAGTATTCTGCCTAATTATGGAATTGAGAAAAAGACAAATCCATATACCAAAGAACAGAAAAGGTAGTAATAACTAAATGATGATTTTATAATACAGAAATATTTTTACTTAAGAAGTACATTTTGAAATCCCATTGAAAATGCTGTGGAAAGTTGAATTGCCCTCAGACTGAAAAATAATGTGGAAGATGGCTGGAATTTCAAGTTGGGAAATAGCCTTTTTTTTTTTTTTTTTTTTTTTTTTTTTAGCAACACAATTTTATAGTCAAACTCTATTGGAAAGCTTTCTGAGGTTTCTACCCTTCTTTAAAAGACTTACATGTTGTTGTCAGTTTCATTTAGGGCACTTACCTATTCACACTGCTCTTGGAAAATCCAGAATGGGTGAGCAATAGCAGATTTGAAATATATTATTTTACTTTGTAGAAAGAAAGTGCTGTCAGCTGAGAAAGAAATTGGGTATAAACTTTTTTTAGAGCAGTTTATGTTTATCCTTCTAAAGTATTTAGAATGTTAACATGCTCCAAGCCATAAGTTTATTTTATTTTTTATCGTTGTTCTATTACAGCTATCCCAATTTTCTCCTGTTGTTCTCCCCTGTCCCACCTCCACAGAGTCAGTCCCCACCCTATTGTCCATGGCCATGTGTCATTTATACTTGTTCTTTAACTAGAACCTTCCCCGTCTTTCCTCCTTTATCTCACTCCCTGCTCTGGTCCCTGTCAGTTTGTTCCTGTTTCCATGTCTCTGGTTCTATCTTGCTCATTTGTTGGTTTTGTTCATTAGGTTCCTGTTATAGATCATATAGTATTTGTCTTTCACTGTCTGGCTTTTTTCATTTAGCATAATACTCTCCAGTTCCATCCATGCTGTCGCAAAGGGTAGGAGTTCCTTCTTTCTACCATGCAGTATTCCATTGTGTAAATGTACCACAGTTTTTTGATGCACTCATTTACTGATGTGCATTTAGGCTGTTTCCACGCCTGGCCCTTGTAAATGATGCTGCTATGAACATAGGGGTGTATAGGTTCTTTCAAACTGGTGTTTCAGGATTCTTAGGTTATAATCCCAGCACTGGAATCATTGGGTCAAAGGCAGTTAGATTTTTAGTTTTTGAGAAGATTTCCTACTTTTTTCTCCAGTGACTGCATCAGTCTGCAAGAGTTCATTTGTGTTCCCTTTTCTCCACAACCTTGCTAGCACTTGTTTGTTGATTTGTTTATTATGGTCATTCTGACTGGTGTGAGGTAGTATTTCATTGTGGTCTTAATTTATATTTTTCTTTGCTGGCTAGTGATGTTGAACATCCTTTCATATGCCTATGGGCCCTCTGTATGTCCTCCTCGGAGAAGTGTCTATTCAGATCTTTTGCCCATTTTTTAATTGGATTATTTGTCTTCCTGGTGTGGAGTCATATGAGTTCATTATATATTTTGGAGATCAAAGCCTTGTCCAAAGTATCATTGGCAAATATGTTTTCCTGTACATTTGGTTCCCTTTCATTTTGATAATGTTTTCTTTAGCTGTGCAGAAGCTTTTTAATTTGATATAGTCCCATTTGTTTTGTTTTTGTTTTTTCCTTTATTTCCCTTGCCCTACAGGATGTATTGGTAAAAATATTACTGCATGGGATAGCTGAAATTTTACTGTCTATGTTTCCCTCTAGGACTTTATGGTCCTAGCTTATGTTTATGGTCACAGCTTATATTTAACTCTTTTATTCATTTTGAGTTTATTCTGGTATATGTTATAAGTTGGTGGTCTAGTTTCATTTTTTTGCATGTACCATTCCAGATCTCACAATACCATTTGTTGAACAGGCTTTTACTTCATTTTATGCTTCTGCTTCCTTTTTCAAATATTAATTGACCATAGAGACATGGATTTATTTCTGGGCTCTCTATTCTATTTCATCTATCTATGTGTCTGTTCTTATGCCAGCACCAGACTGTTTTGATTACAGTGGCCTTGTAGTATAGTTTGATATCAGGTATTGTTATCCCTTTTACTTTGTTCTTCTTTCTCAAGATTGCTGAGGCTATTCAGGGTCATTTTTTGTTCTATATAAATTTTTGAAATGTTTGTTCTATATCTGTGAAATATGTTACTGTTATTTTGATAGGGATTGCATTGAATCTGTAGATTGCTTTGGATAGTATGGACATTTTAATGATGTTGATTCTTCCAGTCCATGACACACGGTATCTTCCTCAATTTCTTTCTTCAGGGTTCCGTAGTATTCTGAGTCAGGCCTTTTACCTCCTTGGTTAAGTTTATTCCTACGTACTTTATTTTTCTTGTTGCTATGGTAAATGGGATTTTGCCCCCAGTCTCTGTTTCTGATATTTCATTGTTGGTATACAAAAATGCCTTCAATTTCTGAATATTGACTTTGTATCCTGCTATTTTGCCAAATTCACTTATAAATTAAATCAAGGAAGACCTTTCAGAAGCAACAAACCAATGTATTTTTTTGCAAGGCATAAATCTATTTTCTTTTGAAACATTGGAAAACCATTTACTTTAGAGTCACATTTGCAGAACCTTGCTTTGCTCAGACAAAGCTAATGTGACATACCAATCTGATTTGGGGAGCACAGAAGAATTCCTATATGTGAGGTGGAGTCCACTTTGTAGTTGGCCCCCACCAAGTGCATTTCACCTGGGTTCTTTTAATGAAGAAGATTGAGGCCATTTCTCACAAGCATATAGAGCTTGTCCTAATGTGTGTGTGCTTCTTCCTGGGAGCTGAGGGGCAGCACGTCCCTCCATTTGCAACATCATCTATCTTCCCTTTCCTCAAGCTTCACACCTTTGTTTCCTTCAATATCCTAATAATTACCCAGGCTGTTGGTAGCCTTTCCAAATTATGTTTCAAGTTATGTTACTTCTCCTTCCCACTTCCCTGATTTCTTAGCATATGGGTTTCTTTGAAAAACAACCTCTGACTGTTTTATCTCTAAAGGCTATATACATGGATTACTTTGGCCCTTATTTTATGTGCTTATTATTATGTTTGTGCTGGAAATTTCATGATGTGACGAAATTTTCCAGGAAAGATATTTTCACTTTCCTTTAGCAAAGCAGAATGTATAATGGATGGAGCATGAGATCTGAGTTCCAACCATCCTGGTTCATCTTCCTAGTCATCACTCGGACTGCAAATGTCTGCCTCCTCAGAGATTACTCCCCCGTGTATAATAGGTCCCCTTTCTTCTCCCTCAAAGTACTTGGTATTTTACTTCAAAGCACTTATCCGGGGTGTGCCTTTACACTTCCTTGCATGAGTGTTTGAGTAATATCCGGTTTTCTTATAATACTCTTTGCATCAGGAAAACAAAGACCATGATTGTTTGCCGTTTTAATCCATTCTACACCACAGACTCTGACACATAGTAAGTATGAAATAAAGTAAAAATTAAAAAGGAAAATAGAATATATAAAGGTTTTTATTACTATTCATGCTTTCCTATAATGTATAGGGCAGTATGAAGTAAAGACTATTCGGTAAAATGTTTTTGAACAAATGTCAGTGGCTTTTAGAATTTTTAAGGTTGAAGGTTTCCACAGAGAAATGAATTTACAGATTTCTATTTCAAATCTTTAGGCAGTTCACACTATATGGGGTTTTTAGGGAGGCGTGTCCATTTGGAGAACGAGGGTAGAGCAATAAGAGAGAATCATGGGCGCAGGAGGCCGGAGGGAGGAGGGAGTGTGACGTGCTGTGCGTCACTCTTGCTCGGGAGAGATGGCCGTCTCGGATCGCAGCTGCAATGCTGTATTGAACTGTGGACATTCAGCTTTAAAAGTGATGTTGACAAACTAGAGAAGGATATGGGGATAATGATATCTGGTAATGTCATTGAGGAATGCTTGGAAAAATATGTATTAAAATAATTCAGGTTGGGGAACAGGTATAATTGTCTCCAACTATTAAAAGAGTTGTAATGTCAAAGAAGAATTAGCCTTTTCCATGGTCCCCAAAGCAGGATAAAGAACAATTCATGTCAGTTAAACCTAGTAGCCGGCACTGTCTGATGACGGAAGAGAAGGCTTGTTACGCGGTGAACGTGTTCCGCTGGTGTGTACCCAGAGCCTGCCGCTGCAGGGAGGAGAGCTGGATCCTCGGGCCCCTGGCAGCTAGCAGCGTCCTGCCCTCAGCATTAGACACCTTAGATGGCATCACCGAACCCACCAGCGCTCAGCCCATACTCATTTGTAGAATGGAAAAGGAACCACCTATGTTACAGTCTCTGTGGATACAATATGCCAATTTATAAAATTTGAAAGCATATTACTCTACTAGGCTAAATAAATATCGACATTATTAAATGAAGATATGTCTGTAATTTTTTCTTGATTTCCAAATTTGACTGTTCTACACACACAAGCCAGGGCTGTCATTTTTCTCTTTCCGTATGTCCTTGGTTTAGTCCCTTCCATCCATTACCTAACTCACCATGTTTACAACACTTGGGAAAAATGCTTTCTTAAGAATATTGTGTCCTATACTCCAAATGCAAAAAAATATCAACTTGTGCCCAAAACAACGTTATGCGTTTTCCAAATTCTGTTCATACTCCCCTTTCTGAGCATTGAGGAAGACTTGCAGTTAGGCTGTGACTATTTGATTAAGTTTTGGTCAAAGGTCTATGGATGCAAACAGTGCATGCTGTTTCTGGGTCTGTTTGTAAAGCATGCTTAGTTATTAATACTTTATGTCTGTCTTTCAGAAATCTTGGAGGCCAGGTATTTAAGGTGTCAGTCAGACAATATAGAAATAGACGAGATCCCTGAGTCACCATTTGGACCTTAATGACCCCAGAGGGCCACGTGACACATGTCATACTGACTTGAACAAAAAATAAATCTTTATTGTGTTAAACCCCTGAGACTTCAGTTTTGTTTATTTTTTTAACCCCAGCAGAAATTAGCACCAAACAGAGTGGTGGCTAAAACAAACACCTCAAACATGAAGCACTGGTTTAGGGTTTGGAGGTAGGTGGCCCTGACATGAAAGCTTATCAGTCTTCTTATAATCTATTCCATGCCTAGGCCCCAATCCTGGGTAACATTATTATTTTTTTAGCTCATCAGCAGTTATTGAGGTTAAAGGGAAACTAAAAAAAAATAACAGTAATAGCATTTATTGAACTCTTACTATGTGCCAGGAGCTGGGCTACAGTAAATGAATTACTTACATTAATCCTCATAACAACTTTGCAATGGAGACATGTAGCTTTCCTTTATACAGATAGAGAAATTGAGAGTTAAGAAACCCAGCTTTCATGTTATCAAATCCACAATGGAGTACCTGAATTGTCTGGGGATGAGTAAGGAGAAAGTCCTAAGGAAAAATCCTTCCTAATCTCACTTACTAGCGTAGATTACAATTTAACCTAGTGAGTTGGAAAGGAGCAGAACTAGCTGGGAATAGTTAATATCTTAGTAAAGCCAAAGAGAGGTACATTACTTGGGCATGTTTCAAATTGGAGAAAAATCTCTCTCTCTCTCTCACTCTGTCACATACACACATACACACACACAAGCAACATGTTAAGTCATAACATAAATTCCATAACAGAAGTCTCAGAATGGGACCCAGAATAAAACACATAGGATCTGTATAAAATGGCTTTAGCTACAGCTCTGATCTTTGGGTTAGAACTATGCTGATATAGTAACCACTGCTACGTGTCTACTGAGCATTTGAAATGTGTCTATTTCACACTGAGATATTCTGTAGTGTAAAATATACACCAGAGTTTGAAGTTTTATGACAAAATATAAACTATCTTGTTAATATTTTTTTCCTTACCTGAGGACATTTTTTTCATTGCTTTTAGAAAGAGAGGGAAGGAAGGAGGGAGGGGGAGAGAGAGAAACATTGATTGGTTGCCTTTTGTACACCCCCCCCCCCCCCCAACCAGGGATCAAACCAGCATCCTAGGCATGTGCCCTGACTGGGAATTAAACTGGCAACCTTTTGGTGTATGGGATGATGTTCCAACCAACTGAGCCACACTGAAAAGGGAGTGTTAATATTTTTATGTTAACTGAAAACTGAATGGTATTTTGGATATATTAAGTTAAGTAAAATATATTATTAATTTTACCTGTTCATTTCTATCCCTTTAATGTGAGTAGTAGACAATTCAAAATCACAACTGTGATTCACATTATATTTCTGTTGGTCAGTGCTGAGCTAGAGTGTCAGAAATTGGAAAACCCAAGGTAATCTTTAGAGAATGTTTCTGTTCCAGAAACAGTTCAGGTCTTAGTGAGGTGATGCTCTGAGTCAGTTTTGAAGAGATTTTTCTTTAACCTTTGTTTGGTCTCTTGGTTTACTCTTCTTGAGTACCTAGTCTGATCTCTAACTATACAGACTATCTCAGATCTTCTTATAAACTATGCACTGGTTTATATCAACCCCCAAAGTAGCTATGATGACCAGACCAGTGCTTCTTAAAACTGTAGTCTGGGGATCACACATGAAGAAGCAAGAACCTAGAACACAGAGCCACTTGACATCAAAATTTGGGGGAAAAAAGAGAAATAAGGTAATTGTCGCATACTATCAGAGTGAACCCCTGTCCTCAACTTACTCTTCTCTCTCTTCACAGATTGAGCTGTATCTAGAAAAGGTGAAATGAACAGGCCACAGCACAACTAATCTGCTCAATTCTACTGTTGCAAAGATTGATGGAGACCATTGTGTGATCAATTTGGTCATGACACTGGATATCAGTCATGAGCATGACTGAAATGAATGGAATCACTTTATTCCAATCTGGTTTGCTTTCATTGTGTAAACTTAGTTCATCCTGAGGGCTTAGGGTCAGGAAACTCAGCACTACAGCTAAATCCACTAACTTTCCTGAGAGAATTTATTAGTGAAAAATCAGCATATTCATGCATATTAGTTATTATATGGGACAATCAATCAATTTGCCTGCCTTACTCATGTTCTTTTCTCAGAGGATGTGCTCACTTTCTGTTGAAGTTAGAAAGTGTCACAATTTAATATTTATATTAATGAAATTTATTATAAGATAATAAGATCAATTCTCTAATTCATGAAATCAGCTAAAAATAACATAAAGGAGAATTAAGAAAAATGTTTGGAGTAGTTTTACAATATTTGGTATAAGTTTTTATTCTTCTAAATGGCTACTTGGAAAATTTTTTTTGTAATTTTTAAAACATTTAAAAATAATCTCATTAGTTAAGTCTCAATTCATACTTCTTTGCAATGTGGATATAGTCAGTCATGTCATAGTTAAGAAATACATTTTGCATGCCACTTTGGGGTTTTTGAGGTCCTCTGAATGGGATGTTTAAATTCCTGTGACCTTGAGTCTCATTTTCTGTCACTCCTAACGTCAAAGTACTTTACTGTTCTTTCTCTTATTATTCCTGCAGTGACCTCCTTATTTGAATTCAGATCTGGTTCAAAACATTGGCTGCTACTTTGACCTACACTGACATTTCAAAGGCTGAAGAATAATTAGTGAAATAAAAACCTCATAATTACTTTCTAACACACACCCTCACAAAGTCTTTTGTTGAACTGGCAGAATGGATTGGGATTTTTGTTGTGTTGTGTTTTGTTCTAAATGATTGAGTATGGAACTAAAGTGAAGCGACAGACATTTCTTGAATGCACAAAATAATCTGAAAGCTAAGATAATGTTTCACCTAACTGTTTTGAAATCTTACTTAAGAATCAACTTCATTTAATATCCAATTTTATACTTTAAATTCTAACAAAAAGAAGACTTCCTTTAGAAATCACTTTGAAATAACATATGATACCATATTAATGACAACAGTTTGGTTAATTTTTTGTTGATTTTTGGCTAGGTTAGAAACTAAACATGCAACTGTCCTGATTCAGATACTGAAACAGCTCCAACCACTAATTCAACTATCTTAGGAAATTCTTTTAAATTAAATTTATTGGAGTAAAATTGGTTGATAAGATTATGTAGGTTTCAAGTGTACATTTCTATGGTACATGATCTGTACATTGCATTGTGTGCCCACCACAGCAAAAGAAACCATCAACAGAACAAAAAGACAACCAACTGAATGGGAGAAGGTATCTGTAAGCAGCAGTTCTAACAAGGAGTAAATATCCAAAACTCATACAACTCAACACCAAACAAACAAACAATACAATTAAAAAATAGACAGAGAACTTGAACAGGCACTTCTTCCAAGAAGACATACAAATGGCCAACAGATTTATGAAAAAATACTCAACTTCACCCGCTATTAGGGAAATGTTACTCAAAACAACAATGAGATACTACTTAATACATATTAGAATGGCTATTATAAACAAGACAATAGCAAGTGTTGGAAATTTTTTCTTACAGTATAGACATGATGTATATGTTTGTATTACACCCACTCTTTTAATCTGATTTGTAGCTTTGGCTTAGACTTGTACATGTGTATCTTCCTGCATTTGTTGTAACCAAGTGAGATCTTGCTTGTACCTAGCTTTCCCAGTCAAAGAAGAAAAAATCAGAGAGATCCTACCTATTGAGGGTTGGGTCCACTGTGAACAATTTATAATTGGGTCTTTGGGGTCCACATGTTGTTTCTATAGAAAAAATAATTTTAATGGGTGGACAATTTTCTTACAATAAAATCTGCTACAGTACTACTCATTTGTAAGTTGGGCAGTTTGTCCTGTGATTCTTTGCAGTATAGGTTTTGTTTTGTTTATTTTGTTTTAGATTACTTTTAATTTTTGTTTGTATTATTTACAGGGAATATTTATATAGCCAATGTAATCAATATGTTAAGCCAACATGTTCTTTTTTACACAGAACACAATCTAAAGTAGTATATCTCAAATTTTTAATCTTAGGGCTCTTCACACTGTTACAATGACTGAGGGCTCTGAGATGCTTTTGAATGTATATTATATCTATTGCTTTTAGAAATTAAAATGTAAGAATATAATCAACACACATTACATGTTAACAAAATAATATCTATTTACTAAAAATATTTTTTAAAAATAGTGAAAAGAATGTCATTATTTTACATGTTTGCAAATTTCTTTAATAACTAACTTGATAGAAGAAAACTGTTATATATCATAGATCATGTAGCCTTTGGAAATTTCTACTGCATGAGATAAGACTGAAAAGGATAAAAAAATGTATTAGTATTATTATGAAAATAGTTTTGACCTTGTGGAATCTCTGAAAGTGTCTTGAGGTAAGGACTTATTGTTTGAGGTAAGGACTTACATGTGGGTGTGAATTTTATATAGTAGAATGAAGCCAATAGCTTCATAGGAAGCCCACAGATTTTTAAGGGATGTATACTGTGGTAAACACTGCCACCTTGAATTAAAATGGACAGAGAATACAAAATGAAAAGAGGCCTTTGGATCTCTGAACTGCTGTAAGCAGGAATCAGGCTGAGAAAACTATTCACTGCAAACACTGGCCATTTATGATGGAAACAGAAGGTTGACTCAGAAGTTTGGAATGAAAAGCCCAGTGGGTTGAGCCAAGATCAGTTTCTTCATTAGGTCTAGGCCCTATTCTCTGCCAACACATGCCTGGCTGGATTTCAGAATTTTTAACCAGTGATTCCTATGTACCATTCTCTCTCTCTCTCTCTCTGTCTCTGTCTCTCTCTGGAATGGATCTACAACAGTCATTTTATGGGGGGAGAGACCTCCCACCATTTTATGGTACATCCATGTATGTGTGCAAGTGTGTGTGTGCATTTACACAGATGTCTTGTCTATTTAGTTCATTGGTCTTGAGATTGAGAAAGACTCTACTAAGGAGTAGAGGAAACACAACCAAGAAAAGGCATTTGTATCTGGACCTTATTTATTTAATAAGAACCTAGGTAGTCTTGTTATAATGGAATACAACTTTTGTGGGTCCTTGGATTGGCCGAGTATATTTAACATGTGGGAGTGACATGAATCATTAAAGATCATGGGGCATATTTAGTATTTAGCCTCCAAATTTGCTTTTATTAATCCTTGTCTCATGGTTTTCATGGCTTTATATGTGTAGTCTCTTCTGATATGTAATTAGTATTGGTGACTAGTAGAATATAATGGAAAAGATATATTTTTTTCTGAGGATAGGCTATAAAAGAAATTGAAGCTTCAGCTTTGGTATTTTGAATTTCTTACACTGGGTGAAACTAGTCACCTGGTGGATAAGCTTGTGTGAAGAGGAAGTGAGGTTCTGGGTAATAGCCAGCTGTAACCTGCTGGGCTTGAGAGCAAAGCAGTCCTGGGAAGTAGATCATCTAGCTTAAGACTTCAGTTACCTTCAACTCAAGCCGATATCTGACTGAAGCTCACCAGATACCCTGACCCAGAAACCCTCAGGTGAGCTGCTCCCAAATTTCTGAAAGATAATAAATAATTATTTTAAAACATTACAATTTGGTGTGATTTTAAAACATAGCAATAGGTAATTTATACATAGGTCAGACAGGAAGTCGTTTTGTATGACATGGAATGTGAAGTAGGAACACTGATGACAACGGTTGTGATTCAGGCAGAGGAGCAGAGAACTCCGAAAGGAGTACCTTGTTTCTTTTCTCCCCAAATCAAGGTGTGGTTCTACTTCAACAAATGTCTAGGGTTCTGAATCTTTCAAAGCCTTTTGACCTTTCTGGAACTTAATTCATTAATATTGAAAATAGAAGACATTAATTATACAATTTTGAAGGATCCATTATAATTTGAAAATGCTAGTTTTTGTAAGTTTACTTCAACATACCAAAAAAAGCTTAGAACATTTCTGGCATTTGTTTTTCCCTTTAGGGAATTTGGTATCATGTCCACTCACCCGAATGAACCACTATATCTGATGTCATTTCTTCATTTCTCATCCGTTGTGACCTTCCATCCAAATCCAATATAAATATAGAGTGTTTCCCCCCCACCCCCAATCAGTTAATAATCAATCACTAAATTTATTTTTAATTTAAAACATACAAATTGACCTTAAAGTTTCACATCAGCAATAGCTTTGGATTTTGGCTGTTATTGCTTGAAATACATTGCAAAAATCAACTAAATGCTGTAGAATCACAATTTCAGGTGTAAGATAAATGGAATAAGAATTTTTGGGTGGAAAAAAATGTGTGCTTAATTTCATCAGCATCATCATATTAATATTTATAATCTGATCTGGCAGGTTTATTTCAAATTATTCATAGTATTTATTATGTGCGTGTGTTTTACTCAATGATGGTTAAATTCTGAAGGTGATTTGGGCATTTAAAAAATTTCTGCCTTTATTTAGCAAGGAGAGGTAATGAAGAGGAACTACTGTCCTTTCATATTAGGATCTCTTTAATTCAGCAATAAATATTCACCAAAGTGCATGCTATCTTGATATAAGGTCACTTTGACCATCTATTCCATTAAAAATATGTTTATTTTACTTACAGGTGTCATCCATTAGGACAGGCAATTGACGTTTTAGCTAGTGGCCTTTGTCAAGGAAATAAAACCTACTCTTAATGGAATGGAAGTTTCTAAATGACCCAATCTTAAGAAACATACACTTTGGTGAATATTTATGTGTTATAAACTAGCCAGCTTAAAGTGCAATTTGTGCTGCAGAAGGTGATCTGGTTATTTATGAATAGCATTATATCAATTGTATTCATGTAATTAGAAAAAATCTTTGAGGTACTTAGAAAATCATGCTGGAATTTAATGATTTCTAAATTTTTTCCTTTTATTTAGCTTTTTTCCTTCTTAATGCTCTTTTTATGCTTGTGTCTTTTCTCTCTTTTGCCTCTTATTTCTTCCCAATTTTTCCATCTTTTCTTTCTTTATTAAATTTAAATCACTTTTTTCTTCCAGGAAAAATTCAAGTGGTTACAGTATGTACACATTTTCCTTATAGCTCTGTCTCTCCTGCATCCTTTTCTCCTCCTTCCCCCAATGTCTCCTTCCCATTTGCCTCTCCATGTCAGACAAACATTTTTCCCAGTTGCTCCAGCAAGCACACAGTGACCATTTCAAGAACTGGCTGGCTCTCAGTCCAAAGAAATATAGATGCATTATCTCCATAAAAAAAAAAAATCAGAAAAGAAGAAAGATGGCAGAGGAGTGAATGGGAGTCATGCTGACCTCTTCCTCCCAAGACCAAACTGGAATTGTGACTAAATAATGGAGTAATCACCTGGAAAACAATGAAACGATAGTGGGAGAGGAGCCTTGGAGCCGCGGACAGACAGTAGATTCAACTCTCTCACATCCCAACGGGTGAGAATTGCAGTGGAGGCTCCAGAGAATGGGCTAGGTACCCATGGGCACTAGCACCAGAGGGACATTGGAATGGCCAGTTACCTTCCCCCGAGAAGAACGGGGTCTAAATCATAAACAGGGACCCCTAGACTACAGCAGCTAAAACCAGGAATATACAGACAAAATGCAACCCCGAAAAGCTTAGGGGCACACTCTGCCAGAGACAGGTGGCTGGGGATGCAGAGACATTTAAAGGGCCAACACAAAAATTGCAGTGGCAGCCGCCCTCCTTGATCTCTGGGTAGAGGCGGCAGCAGGGTGGGCTGGTGCCTGGGAAAAGACTGGTGAGGAAAACTTTGTGAAGAGAACTGAGAGGGCGGTGGCCGGTGGAGCCCAGTGATAACGCACCTCCCACTCTGCAGCTACCATCTCGCTCAGGCATAAGGGAATCAATTAACCTGCCTTTTGTGCGCTCCGCACACAGCTTGTGCTCATGTGAGCTGGGGGGCTGAGTGCAGACTGGCTGGGAGAGCCCTGAGGAAAGACTGGAGACCCAGGCGTTGGGGAAAGAACGGGAGGAGAAACCAGGGAGTTCCGACTCCCTCCCCGTTCCGTAGTCTCCATTCTGGGCAGGCAAGGCGCACCCCCAAAGAGGCAGAAGCGGGGCGCGCACAAACCAGACTGCCCGCAATTGAAACGCAGTCCGTACAGGTGGTGGATCCTTGGCTGAAGGGGTCACAGAACTGCCCAGAGACCCCTGAGGAGAGACTGGAAATGGAGGTGTTGGGGAAAGAACGGGAGGAGGAACCGGGGAGTCCCGACTTCTTCTCCTTTCCCTAGTCTCCATTGTGTGGGAAAAGGACACAACCCCAAAGAGCCAAAAGCCGAAAAGCACACAATAGAGAGCTCAAAACCACCCAGTGCAGGTGCGCACAACTGCGACGAGTAGCCGGCGAGGGTTGGCGAGTGTGTGTGTGGACCTGCGCGGGCTGGCAAGGCCTCCCACAGGTTGGCATTAATGGGCCCTGCAAGGGAGTGTGCAGATCGGCGGGGGCAGGCATAAATTGACTCGCGCAGGCCCGGGAGTGCAGAGCAGTCCGCAGAAATAGTGGATCCCGGGCCAAACGGGTCACAGAGCTGCCCAGAGGCCCTGGAGGAGAGACTGGAGACAGGATTAACCAGAGAGTCCTGGAGCTGACTTCCTACCATTTCCGTAGTCTCCATTTGGCGAGGGCAAGAAATGCACCCAAAGAGCCAAAAGCGGGGAAAGCACACAATAGAAGACCCTAAATGGACCAGTGCCGGGGTGCCCACCAGCCTAGGCAGCCAGACAAGTACTGGAGGTCGCGAAGAAGCCCCCTGGGCTGGGGCAAGCACGCGCCAGCCCAGGCAGGCGGGCGATCCTGCTGGGCTGGGGAGCGCGATCAAGGAGCCCACGTGAGAGTGCAGAGCAATTCACAGAAATAGTTGATCCCTGCCCAAAGGGGTCACAGAGCTGCCCAAAGCAAGAGGCAGACACAGACACTAGACTCCTGGAAGGCTCAAACGACCCAAGGCCATATAGGATCAACAACTGACGTCATCAGAGGCAGGCTCAGAAAGAAAAGTAAAGGAAAATAAAAAGACCCGCCTACTACTGTAGAAGTTTAATCCACAAAGTCAGGAAATCTAGACGGCCCAATTGAAGCAGGAGCAAAAATAAATAAATAAATAAGTGAATTACTTAACAGACTCTCACAAAAATGGGAAGAAAAAGAAGTTCCCCCTAAATGAGTGGAAAAGGGGACTCCCCACAGAGAGAGCTAAATGAAATAGAGGCAAGGGAACTATCAGATATGGAATTCAAAACAATGGTTCTAAGGAATCTCAATGAGCTCAGCCAGCTCAAAGATAACTAGGAGAAACTGCAGAGAAACTATCAGGATCTTACAACAAAATATATCAGTCTGGAAAAGGACATAGAAACTATCAAGAAGACACAAGAAGATATGAAGAATATCATTTCTGAATTGTAGAACACAGTAGAAGGAATCCAAAGTAGGCTGGATGAAGCCGAGGATCGAATCAGTGAGATGGAGGATAAGGTAGAAAAAAGCTCCCAGAAAGAACAAGAAATGGAAAAAAGACTCAAAAAGAATGAAGAGGCATTTAGGGAAATGCAGGAGAACCTGAAACGCAATAATGTCGATATAATAGGGATACCAGAAGGAGAAGAAGAGGAGCAAGGGATAGAGAACCTCTTCAAAAAAGTAATGATGGAAAATTTACCTAATTTGAGGAGAGAAAGGGTCTCATGGATCCAGGAGGCACACAGGGTTCCACTCAAGAGGGACCTAAGGAGGTCCACTCCAAGACACATCATCATTAAAATGGCAGCTATCAAAGACAAAGAGAGAATCCTCAAGGCAGCAAGGGAGAAGGAGAAAGTAACATACAGGGGGGCCCTGATACGGCTAGGACCTGACTTCTCAACAGAAACACTACAAGCCAGAAGGGAATGGCAACAAATATTCCAAGTAATGAAAAGCAAGGGCCTACAACCAAGGCTGCTCTACCCAGCAAGGCTCTCAATTAAAATAGAAGGGGAAATAAGGAGTTTCCCAGACAAAAGAAGGCTAAAAGAATACATCTCTACCAAACCAGCACTCCAAGATATGCTAAAGGGACTGGTTTAAGAAGATGAAATAAAAGAGTGAGAAAGAGTAAAACACAGGTACAAAAAGAAAAAATGAATGTTTCTATCAGTAATAACTCTCAATGTAAATGGACTAAATGCCCCAATCAAGAGACACAGGGTAGCTGAATGGATAAGAAAACATGACCCACACATATGCTGCCTACAAGAGACCCACCACAGAGCAAGAGACCTACACAGATTGAAAGTAAAGGGATGGAAAAAAAATATTCCAAGCAAATGGGCAAGAGGAAAAGGCCGGGGTTGCCATACTTGTATCAGACAAAGTAGATTTCAAAACAAAGGCCATAAAAAGAGACCCAGAGGGGCACTTTATAATACTTAAAGGAAGAATCTATCAAGAAGACATCAACATTGTAAATTTATATGCTCCCAATATAGGAGCCCCCAAGTATATAAGGAAATTGTTGGACAACTTCAAAAAAGATATACACAGCAACACACTGATAGTAGGGGATTTCAACACCCCACTGTCAAAAATGGACAGATCTTCCAAACAAAACATTAATAAACATATTGTGCAGGTGAATGACGCACTGAATCAAAGAGACTTAACTGACATATATAGAACCTTACATCCCAAAGAAGAAAAATACACATTCTTTTCAAATGCTCATGGCAGTTTTACAAAGATAGACCATATGATAGGACACAAAGCAAACCTCAGCAAATTCAGGAAAATTGAAATAATACCAAACTTTTTCTCGGACCACAAGGGCTTGAAGCAGGAAATCAACCTCAAAGAGAAACTTCAAAAACTTGCAAACTCATGGAGACTGAACAGTAGACTATTAAACAATGAATGGGTCAATAATGAGATAAGAGAAGAAATCAAAAAATTTCTGGAAACAAATGAAAATGAACAGACAACAGTCCAAAAGCTATGGGACACAGCAAAGGCAGTCCTGAGAGGGAAGTTCATACCAACACAGGCTGACCTAAAAAAGATAAAAACATTTCAAATAAAAGACCTAACACTACAACTTCAAGAATTGGAGAAACAACAACAAATAAATCCCAGAGCATGTAGAAGGAAGGAAATAGTCAAGATTAGAGCAGAACTAAATGACATAGAGACAAAAAGAACAATTCAAAGGATCAACCAATCCAGGAGCTGGTTCTTTGAAAAGATAAATAAAATTGACAAGACTTTAAGCAGACTCATCAAGACAAAAAGGGAGAGGACCCAAATTAATAATATCAGACATGAAAGAGGAGAAATAACAACTGATACCACAGAAATACGAAGGATTGTCAGAAACTACTATGAACAATTATATGCCAAGACATTTGAAAACCTTGATGAAATGGACAAATTTTTAGAAAAGTATAATCTTCCAACACTGAAGGAGGAAGAAACAGAAAGCTTGAAAAGACCGATAACAGCTGGGGTAACTGAAGCAGTAATCAAGAAACTCCCGGCACACAAAAGCCCGGATGGTTTCACAGGAGAATTTGACAAAACATTTAAGGAAGAGTTAACCCCTGTCCTTCTCAGACTATTCCAAAAAATCCAAGAGGAGGGAAGGCTCCCAGACTCTTTTTATGAGGCCAGCATCTCCATAATCCCAAAACCAGATAAAGACCCTACAAAGAAAGAAAGCTACAGGCCAATTTTGCTGATGAACATAGATGCTAAAATCCTCAACAAAATATTGGCAAACCGCATCCAGCAATACATTCAAAAGATTATCCACCACGATCAAGTGGGATTCATCCCAGGCATGCAGGGATGGTTCAATGTACGCAAATCAGTACATGTGCTACATCACATAAATAAAAGAAAAGACAAAAACCACATGATCATCTTGATAGATGCAGAAAAAGCATTCGATAAGGTACAGCACCCATTTATGATCAAAACACTCAGCAAAATGGGAATAAGTGGGCATTCCTGAATGAAAGGCCATATATGAAAAACCTACAGCCAACATCATACTCAATGGGCAAAAACTAAAAGCTTTCCCACCAAGATCGGGAACACGACAAGGATGTCCGCTTTCACTGCTTCTTTTCAACATTGTATTGGAAACCCTAGCCACAGCGGTCAGGCAAGAAAAAGAAATAAAAAGCATCCGAATAGGAAAGGAGGAAGTAAAGCTATCATTGTTTGCAGATGACATGCTAGTGTACATAGAAAACCCTGTAGACTTTACCAAAAAACTCCTCAACCTAATAAGTGATTTTGGCAAAACAGCAGGATACAAAGTCAATATTCAGAAATCAAAAGCATTTTTGTACACCAGCAATGAAATAGAAGAAGAAGAAGAAATCAGAAAAAAAAATATCATTTGATATAGCAAGAAGAAAAGTAAAGTACCTAGGCATAAATTTAACCAAAGAGGTAAAAGACCTGTAGGCAGAAAACTATGCAACATTGAAGAAAGAAATTAAGGAAGACACAAATAAATGGAAGCATATACCGTGCTCATGGATTGGAAGAATTAATATCATCAAAATGTCCATACTACCCAAAGCAATTTATAGATTCAAAGCAATCCCTATTTAGATACCAATGACATATTTCACAGAAATAGAACAGACATTTCAAAAACTTATATGGAACCATAAATGACCCTGAATAGCCACAGCAATTTTGAGAAAGAAAAACAAAGTAGGAGTGATCACAATACCGGACATCAAACTCTACTACGAAGCCACTATACTCAAAACAATCTGGTACTGGCACAAGAACACACCCATAGACCAGTGGAACAGAATAGAAAGCCCAGAAATAAGCCCAGGTCTCTATGGGCATCTAATATTTGATAAAGGGGGCAGAAAAATAAAATGGAGAAATACTAGCCTCTTCAACAAATGGTGTTGGGAGAGCTGGATGACTACATGCAAAAAATTGAAATTGGATCATCAGCTGACACCATACACAAAAATAAACTCAGGATGGATAAAAGACTTAAATATAAGTCGCGACACCATAAAAATCCTAGAGGAGAACATTGGCAGGAAACTCTCAGATATCCCACACAGCAATTTTTTCACCGATATGTCTCCTAAAGCAAGGGACATAAAGGAAAGAATAAAACAAGTGGGACCTCATCAAAATAAGAAGCTTTTGCACGGCTAAAGAAAACATCAGCAAAATGAAAAGGGAGCCAACCCTACAGGAAAATATATTCGCTAATGATACACCAGACACAGGTTTGATCTCCAAGACATATAAAGAACTCACTCGACTCCATTCCAAGAAGACAAACGATCCAATCAAAAAATGGGCAAAGGACCTGGGCAGACGCTCTTCCAAGGAGGAGATACAGAGGGCCCAGAGGCATTTGAAAGGATGCTCAGCATCACTAGCCATCAGAGAAATGCAGATCAAAACCACCATGAGGTACCACCTCACACAGGTCAGAATGGCCATCATAAACAGATCAACAAACAACAGGTGCTGGCAAGGCTGTGGAGAAAAGGGAACCCTAGTCCACTGTTGGTGGGAATGCAGACTGGTGCAGCCACTGTGGAAAGCAGAGTGGAATTTCCTCAAAAAGCTGAAAATGGAACTGCCTTTTGATCCAGTGATTCCCCTGCTGGGACTATACCCTAAGAATCCCAAAACGCCAATACAAAAGAACCTATGCACCCCAATGTTCATAGCAGCACAATTTACAATAGCCAAGTGTTGGAAACAACCTAAATGCCCATCAGTAGATGATTGGATCAAAAAACGATGGTACATTTACACAATGGAATACTATGCAGCAGAAAGAAAAAAAGAACTACTAAACTTTGTGACAGCATGGATGGAACTGGAGAGCATTATGCTAAGCGAAATAAGCCAGGGGGTGAAAGACAAATACCATATGATCTCACCTATAAGTGGAACCTAACCAACAATACAAAGATGCAAGGACAATAAGACCAGCAACACTGAAAGGAAAAGAAATCAACAGAGACAGGAGAAAGGAGGGAGAGGGGGCAGGGGGAAAGGAAGGGAAGGGTAAAGTCAAGGAACATATAGCAAGGACTCATGGACAAAACCAAAGGGGAAGAGTTGAGGGAGGGAGGGAGGGAAGGAGCAAGGGAAAGTGGTGGGAGGTAGGCAGAGACAAATGTATTTGAAAAAATAAATTAATTAATTAAAAAATCAATTAATATTCCACAATTTAAGATCATTGAGTAACAATTTAATCTTACTGTTTCACATGCCCTTCAGTTTTGATGATATGGTGGCAATACAATGGTCAGAGTTGGATTTTCCCATGCTACTTAAAATCAAATTAATAGTTAATTTTACCAACATTTTCTTGCTTGATAGCAATTGGGGAGCAGTCTTATTACATATTTGGCCTGGCTAATTAATTAATGGCCAAAGGCTACTTCTAATTCTGTAACAACCCCAAAATGAACTTTCTCTAGTCATACTGTGGTAACACAAGGCTGTGGTAAACAAAAAAATTCAAACTTTCCATGGCATAATACAATTAGAACTCATTCTTTATTAACAGAATACACATTCTTTCTTTCTTACTGTGGGTTAGCAGGGGGCTTTGGGTATTATAGTTACTCAGGGACCCAGGCTAATGGAAGCTGTTTCTCAACATATGCTTCCATTATCTCTGGTGAGTGCACTGGCTTTTACGTGTTTCATCTATAGGCGACACGTGATTATCTTTGTTTATATTTTATTGGCCAAAGAGAGTCACATGCCCTCATGTAAATTCAAATGCATTGGGAAGTAAAGTCCTGACATAAGCGTTAAAGAGTTGAGAACGCAAGCATTTATGCATGGCCTTATTCACTACACAGGACTCTTAACACACTCAAGGAGTCTCTAGAATGGGTATCATGGGTTCAACATCACCACACAATTAAAAGGCCAGTTCTTTTTCCAGGCTGCCCTTTGGGTTATGGATGCTGGATTATACACTGTTATGTAAGAGCAGCTGAAAGAGAACACCTAAGAATGGTTAAAAGTGAGGCACTGGCAGTCTATAAAGTCAAAACAAGCTGGAACCCAACTTTGATTGCACAAATAATATGCCTTTTAGTCTGTGATCTTTACATTTTGGATCAAATTAATGTAATTCCTCTTGTTTAAGTGCCAGGTCCTTGGATTATTCCTTTTGTTTTTGGCATTCCCATGAGGAGAACAAATTCATATGATCTTAGAAGAGTAAGTAAATAGATAAGATAGAAACCGATATCTTAGCAGCTTTATAATCAACAGATACAAAGATAATCACTTTTCCTATTAAAATAATTTCTAATACTTTATATTTTAAACTATCATAGAAAGTGGATTTCTTTTCTGTTATTTACTTGTTTGAAAAGTGCTGATAGTTGGCAAGCATACTTATTTTTGTATATTTATATTATAGCTGTCCAGTCATGAGTTATAAAGTTTTATATCTTAGGTTTTCAACATGGCAAATTATATCATTTGCAAATAGTAATTTTTTAAATTTACTTTTGAATATAAATACTTAAGATTTTTGTTTCATCTTCATTATTTTGGCCAGAATTTCCAAAATTTTGTTAAACAAAGATTAGCTACTTAACATATTTACTTTATTCTTGATTTTAATGGAAATGCCACTAGCATTTCCCCGAAGTGAGTGTTGTAGTTCTTTTTCCTATTTTTCTTCATTTTTGAATTCTTTAAAATATCAGTGATGTGTGCTACATTCTGTCAAATGTTTTATAAAGCATTTGATTTATCTTATTTTGACAGTGGATTTTATGTACACTCTTTTATTTCTTATTAAATATTTTTGGTTTTTCTTTTCTTTCTTATAAAATATAATTTTTTTGTTTCTACTTTCATTTAGGATTATACTATTGACTATTTGAATCAGGATTGCATTTACTCATGTTTTATTTAGGATATTTACTATTATGGGTTTTTTGTGTGTGTGCTATTGTGATAATATGGTAGTTTGGGGAACCATCCTTGATAATTTGTGAGAAGCAATACATTATGTAAGTTCAGCATATTGATGTAGTTCCTATCTGATAGAGAAATAGAAAATAAAACAATGACAAACAAGCTTGGAAGTAGTTCTCTACAAGCAGTTAGATCTGATCCTGCCAATGTCTTCCCTAATTGGATGTAATATAATTATAACAGTAAAAGAAAACACATATTCACCTTTAGAATTAACCTAAAGTAATACCTGCAGCTTGGAGTATGGAGATGCCATCTGACAGTAAGTACATCTCCTAGTAGAAAAACTTTTCTCAGTTTAACTTTGAAATATGTTTGTAAAGAAAGGAGGCCATGTTTTTACTTTGCTTCTGATTCTAGTAGAATTAGTATATCTAATTAAAAATCTGACCTCGGCGATATTCATGGCCTGGATTTAATCAGTTGGTCATCAGGTGTTTGGTAAGGTCTATGTGCCAGCAGCATGCTGGGTGCTGGGTAGCAACTAAGAGGCCAGTGAATGAAAGTTGTTCCCTCTCTCCAAATCATGAAATTACCTAATAATAGGAGCAGTTACTTCTGAGAAAGAGCTGGGGCTGGTGTCAATATTTTTAAAAGAGCTCTAGAGTAATTAGGAAGACTGGTCCCAAAGGAGACCAGCATGCTGGGAATTCTTAAAAAGACCGATCATTTAATAGATTTTAAGCTGATTCCTTATTTCAAATGAAGAACAGATAAAAGAGCCATAGTGTTCTCTGAATTAAAAGGACGGTGGTTCTTCAGCTTTATTGTGCACTAGAATGAACTGAGGGGCTTGTAAAGCTCCTGATGCCCAGGCCTCATCACAAATCAGTTAATTTAGAATCCCTTTTTCATGGGACCCAGTCATCAGTAGTTGTTAAAGCTCCTCAGTTGACTCCAATGTCCAGGGAAATTTGGGACTCACTTGTCTAGAGCTCTTTAATAACTTTACTGAATCAACTTGGGGGTTGAGAAGGCTTGCTTTTACAAAGTTTCCTTGTCTTGTTCTCTTGGATCAGAATCTCTAGATCTGCTTCTGAACTCCTCAGAAAAAATCAGTTTGTATAGTTAAAAGAGCATATTTGCTGTCTAGGGACCACAATGTAAATATACTTGTAATTTACTAAGGTTCTCATGAGAGCTAATTTTTCTGATAAATGCTGGGAAATAATGACAAATTCTCTTTTTGGGGGGTTGTATTAACTATTTTGTATATTTATTATATAAATTAATGATATTATGCAATGACTACAATTGTTTTCTGAGATAGTGGCAAGGATTATTAGCATCACTTGCAAAAGAGGTAAGAAATCAAGACTGTTAGAAGGGAAACAACGGTCTAAAAATTACTCAACTTTGGAGACATGCACTAAGGTTTTCTCTCCTCTAAATCACTACTACATCATTTTTAATGCATGTGTTAGTGTGTAACATCTGGTTTTCTACCATATTAGAAGTTGGTATCTACCATACATACCAAGGTCTCTCAAGGTTCCTAGCACACAGGCAAACAATCTCCCTTGAGGATTATATGGAAATTATGTGTTTTCATTTAAGTCTTTACTTTTGTTAACTGAGGATCAGTTGATACACAGTAGTAGTTACAAAAGACAGTAAAGTTAATGTGGCATATGAGGGTCAAAATAAAGATCAATGATATTTATTATTTCTTAAGGAGGCACTCTGTGTGATTGTGATAGAATTTTCTATATACTAAGCTCATTTATGCCTAACACCAATGATATGAAAAAGTATTAGTACCCCATTTTTCAGTTGAGGAAATTGATGCTCAGAGAGGTTAGAGTGTCCTTCTCCAAGATTATGAAATACTGGTGGAAAGGAGATTCTAATCCAGACCTGTCTGATGCCATAGCTTCTGCTCCAACCACTAAGCAAATAGCGTCATTATATTGCTAGTGATTAGACAGATAGGCACACAAACTCAATGGGAAAAAGTACATGCGTATCTTTATGTAGAAGCTAAGGACAAAGAAAGCAGCCATTTTCATTGGGTTGTTACAGTTTTATGATCAGGGCCCATGTCTTCTTATGTCTTTATGTATTGTTACTCAAAAGGCAGTGGTTCCCAAACTTTGTTGTGTATGAAGCTAATGAAGAACAGAAAAGCACAGGCTGGTTGAACCAATGTCTATGTATTTTTACCAAGTTGTCAGGTGATGCTGCTATCCACCAAAGTCTGGGAACCACTGTAAAGAGGTGTTAATCAATGAACCACTTATGCAAGTTTCATTAGTTCTGGAAAGAAATGCAGGGCTGCAAGTAAAGAATGGTACATATGGAACTGTATATAGATGTGAATAGAGGTATGTGTATATGTATATAAAGTATCACAATACATCCTTTCTTAAATTGTGCTCTAGGGGACACAGGTTCTGCAAGAAGTTAATATATAGTCTGTGGATGAAATATGTGGCTGATCCATTTGAGAAGCGCTGCAGGCCAGACCCCTTTCGTGAATATGCATAGTTCTCAATAGCAGGTAAAATCTTCAGTAATCCTGAAATAAGAGTGCACTTTTGAAATTTAATTAGCTAATTTTTACTAATTAATTAATTTTTATTGACCCATGTACACTTAGACATTTATTATTAACTCAAAGATATTTGAACTTATTTTTATTGACTAGTAACATCCCCAGGGTGTCAAGTTTAAGAAGCATCAGTATAACACAGTGTTAATGATTTAAAGACATATGAAACACTATTTAAGAATAACTCTTTTTTGAAAGATGTGGTCACTCTTGTTATACATAGAAATTAAAATAATGCAGTGAAATACTGAAATATTAGCAAGTAGTAAGTTTATAATAAAGGAACCTATTAAAATAATAACAAGAAATATTTTAATGTGATGTGTATTTGCCATGTGGTGACAGGATGCATAAGATGCATGGATAGCGAGATAGGTGCCTTCCGGGATTTTAATGAGATTCATAAAGAGTTCTATGTAATAAGACATATATGTTAAAAAGCTGTAATGAGGTGAATATATGAGATGGTTTAATTAGCTGTCTCAGGAAGTATCCTATAAGATGGGCATCCTTCAGGGCTGAAATGAGATGGGTGAAAGGAAAAGTGTAATGAGCTGGTCACATAAAGGAGAGAAATATAATTAGATGCATAAAAGAAGGAAGGGAGAGTATATAAATTTTCAAAATATGTAAGATATAATGGAAACTAGGCTTTAATGTAATAAGATGCAGAAATGAAATGACAATGAGATACAAAAATGGAATCATGTAATGAGATATGTAAGGGCTGTGTAATGAGATGTGCATGTTTAAGGGGTGTAATGAGATGCAAGATGGGAAAGGTGTAATGAGATGAGCACATTAAATAAGCTAATGAGAGGCATGAAGGAAATGATGTCATGTCACATGAAAATTGAAGAAAGTAATGAGATGTGCATTTTTAAGGACGGCAATAAAATGAATAAAAGAAAATAAGGAGAATGGAGAAATGAAGAAATCAAACCTTATTACAATATGGAAAAAGACCCAAAAAGTAATTAGAAGAGGTATTTCACAAACACCATTTCTAAGACCATTCTTTTCCATATATTTATTTTGACCTGACAAACGTCTTTGTCCAACCACATACTAAATACTTTCTGTGGAAATATAAAAATATATATTATTCCTGTCCCCAACTGCCCATAAAATCATACAGGTATATAAATATAAGGCAATATATCATACGTATTCATCAAATATAAAAGTTCAGAGAAGGGAGATTATTTTGGCTCAAGATATTTTATACAACACTTCAATCAAATGTTTCATTGTGGTCTCTTCAAATTTTATAATTCTAATCATTTATTTCTCCATTTCTTTGATCCTTGGATTTTTCTTCCTGTATTGCCTATTTTTACATAAGTAGACATTAACGTTTTTAAAAGTCTGGTTCAACTATCACACCCTCAAAGGAGGCTATTGTAATTTTTCTCCAGCTTAAAAACAAAGAAAACAAAAGTGAAATTTTATAATACTCTATACTTTTCTTATGAACTGTATCATAATATATCATATCCTGGTGAATAATGGATATTAATGATCTTTCTTACTGTTTGTGTGTTCTGCGTGGTCAAGGCTAGACCTAACCCAATTTTGTCTCACCCACTGAGACTAAAACTTCCACAAGGTAGGTGCTTAGTACGTAATTCCTGAGTGGATGAGTGATTAGGTAAGATATATATCCTGATGGACTCCATTCATAAGAATACAAATAATATAAATAAATAAACAGATTCCTAAGACTGATTGAGCTACATTACAGATAAATTACAATCAACTCATTTGGAGTGAAGGCTTCCTTACACAATCAGAATTCTTTAATATAAAAGAAACACTTTCAATTATGAAATTGCTGAGGAGATTTGGTTTCACTACGAAAATACTGACCTCTGTAGGAGCAGGCCCAGCCTTATTTATTCACCAGACATTTGTTTGCTTCATTTATAAGCACTTCAGTATTTTCAGGAATTCAAGAGCTATTTTAATCAGTCCTGGAAGGAAATAACAGAGTGATTCATTACTGAGCTCATCAACCTGAGGAACTATTGTTTCACATGTCATTCCTGAGTATTCTTCATTACAAGATGGCCTTCACATGATAACAAGCCCAGATGGAATTACATTGATGTAACTTTTTATTTCATTTTAATGTGTCTTATATCAAATTCACGTGGGAGGTAGGCTGTGTCAAGAATATCTTCAATTATTTACAAACTGGATGCAGCTGTGAGGTGCATGTTGCAGTAATTCTAATCATTTATATAGGACTTTCCCCCCCCACCACAGGTCATGCATATGACGAAAGAGCATTCATAACTGATCGAAGCCTCAGAGACAGCTGCGGATCACAATACACGAAGCATTCACTTGTCAGATGGGTGAGAAAATCCACCTTTGCTCCTATAGTACGTTGACCTCCTATTTTCTCTTACTGATTCTCTCAGCAAAAACATGCCTGCTAGCTCAGTATTTGTGACTTTGGAGTTCCTTTAAATATCTAGGATATTGATTATTTTCAAAATTGTATTTCAGATTTCTCTCTACACTCATTCTCCTGACCTTTCTGCTAATACTGATGACACTTACCAGATGCTTCTTGAACCAACTTTTATCCACACAGGCCATTTCTCTCTTTCTCTGGACAGGTTCCTGTTCTGTTCCCACCACGGGGTGGCTTATTTCCTCCCATCACACTGAAGAGCAGCTGCAGCATCAAAAGTTTTGTGAATTATACTTTCCTCATGATCATTTTGCTTTCTCTGTCTAATCTAGACCCATCATCTTATTTCTGACATTCATAGAAATGGTACACTCTGACTACTTGTCTCTGCACTGCCTGCAAATACCGTATTTTGCCATGTATAATGCACTGCTGTGTAAAATGCGCACTCATGTTTTTGGCCCAAACTTTCAGGAAAAAAATCTTTCATTTTAATTTTTTAATTCAACTACTTATTTATTTGTATTTAGAGACAAAACCAATTATTGTATTCCAAGGTATTATTTTGCATACAGGTATCATTAATGCTTTCTAGAATTATACTTTTAATGCATAAACATAAAAGAATTAAACACATTTATATATATGCAGAATCAGTACTACCAATGTATAATGTGCAACCTTATTTTTCCCTCAAGAATTTGGGCAATAAAAGTGTGCATCATGCATGGCAAAAATATGGTAGAATGTGCGGGGAAGACTGAAATTGTTGGGTTAAGGGCTATCTCCACTATTAGTATGGGTGATATCCATTCCCCTATTTGCCAACAACCATTGTGCCTGAACCATCCTTGCTCACCTGCCCTGCCAACCCTAAATCCAATAGTTTGTGGGTTTGGAAGGGCAATTTTGTTCTAGAAGCAGACAGGGCATATTGGATTCTCAAATTCCTGCCACACCTGGATCTTCAGGTGCTCATCACTGTCTCATTCTCCAAATAGAGCAGTTGTTATGGAGTACTCATCCATCCTTTAAAGAGAGCAACAGGTTGAGCATCCTAATTACCTAATTTTGAACTTTGACCTCTTATATTAATGACAGAATTTCTGCCAAATTTTCAATATATCCTTACCTTTACTACAGCTTTAATGACTGGTTTATCAGATACTTCTTGCAAAAGCTCATTTCTTAATAATTTGCTTATTATTTCAGTTTCTTTAGGAATGGAACTTTGATATTGCACCCTAGAATTAGCTGAAAACACTTCTCAATGCTAATGCTATATATTTTAAAACCCACAGTGTTATGCGCTCCTATGCCAACCCTCTGATAATCTTAACTTGTTTTTTCTGGATAGTTAAAAAAGATTAAAAAGTTATTACAAAATTGTAGTTGATGAAAGGCATTGTTAAAACTTGAATTAATGGTCTCGGAAATCAAGTGATAACTTAGAAGAAAAGATCAAAGAAATATAAATCTTGAGGGGGAAGGATAGTTAGAAAAGAGATACAAATTAATATAGCAATAATAGCAGTACCAGAGGGAAAAAATGAGGAACAGTTGGAGAAAAGTAAATAATTAAACACTTATTAAAAGGAGTTTTTCCTGTTTGTGAATAAAGAATATATTGCCTATGTAAAAGACAATCTGATAAAAATATTCAAGTGTTCAAACTAAAAACACATGACTTAAATTAGAGTACTTCAGGACTGAAAAAGATAAAGTATAGGAAAAGATGAACAAAGACACGAGGATACATTCTCTCTTTCTGTCTCTATGTCTTTGTCTCTCTCCAAATGAATAATAGTAAGTGATGGGATATATTTGTCATACTGCAAAGGAATATTTTTAAACTAAACATATAGAACTACCTTAGCATGCCTAGAACATTGGAGGAAATGAGTAAGAAAATAAAAGTGTTCTAAACGATTCATTCTATAGGCATGAGTGTGGAAAACTGGGGGAAAATAGTGCATCTTGGTCAGAAGAAATATAATAGTTGAATAGTTTGTATATTATTAATAATGGAAAAATGTGTATTTGAATATGAAAATGTGGAAATAAGGTAAACAGAGAAACACAGAACTCACACATTATAAGGGGAAAGAGGATTAAATTATAATTTGAAAAACTAGTAAAAAAAAAGAAAAAATAAGACAGAAGATTAAAATAAAGTCTACCAGTGGATATACAAAATGTGAGGGACCTGATGGAACTCATAGGAATAGGGGTTCAGTATGAATGTTAAACAGTCAAATCTAAGAATAAAAAGACTAAATAGGATAAAGAGGAGATTTTGTGATTCCTAGAGCTGTAATTTATAATGAGGTCACCTCATAACAAGGTTACCTCATTAACATAAATTCAGGTATTGGTGAAAGGGACTTGTCACTAACAAAAGGCACCTTTATCATTCTCATCATTTAGGAAATTCCAAGGGTTTTAGGAGCTCTGTGCCAGGAGGTGGGGTGAAGACCAAATATATGTTTCTTATGGTAAGTTACAACATCACAAAAGGCAACTGGGCCTTCTGTGAATCACGCATCTGCAGGAAGCTGAAACCATCATGACAGTTTTGTCATTCCTACAATGTCTTGATTTCCTAAAATGTGCAGTGATTTTCTTTGACTTTTGATCTGTCAGGTCTTCTAATTGTTCTGGAGGCAGCTATTTGTCCATATTAGATTTCTTACTGTTTGGAATCCCTAAAAATACCAAGAAGAGCAACATTTTCCTAATTGATTTCAGCGAGAATGACTGCAGTAATTTGTGTTTCCTGAAATTCATGTTTTATAATTTACACAAATGCACATGTAACTGTAAATAATTATTTGACAATATATACTTTTTTCAAGCACATTATTTATGAAAATTGAACATATTGTAAGCCTGGAAGCAAGTCTCAAAAACATCCAAGAGAATATCATATATTAACTCTCTGACTACAATGCAAGTAGATTAGAAATTGATAATATAAATATTTGAAAATGATTATAATTATTTAAAATCTCTTTCCAAGTAAATAATGAATCCAAGAAAAGTCATAATGAAAATTAGAAAGTAATGAATGATTATAAATAAACTGTATATTAAACTATGGGGGCTAAAAGCTAAAGTGTTACTGTGTTACAGATCATTAAGAGGGCCTTCTGGCTCAGTTTCCTAGGAGGACTCACAGGACTCACATAGTCGTGCTCATGGTTATCATTTATTACAGAAAAATGGTACCAGCACAAAGAGCAGAATGAAAAAATTCAGGGAGCAAAGTTTGGGGGTAACCAAGAGCAAGCTTCCAAGAGTTCATTCTCAGTGGAATAACACAGAATGTGCTTAATTCAGCTAGCAAGGACTTTTGACAACACATATGAAACGTTGCCAATCAGGGAATCTTAGAGACCCAATACTGGGACCTGGTCACATGGGTATTCCATGCTGAGCAAGTACACAAATTCCATTTCCCCATAATGAAAGTAGGTGTTCAGAATAAACCATATTGTTTGAAGAAACAGTTTAGGCACAATGAGTCACTCATCAATTAATGGCAGGAATGCTTTAAAAACCCCGGATTCCACCAAGATCCAGCCTTGTAAAAAGTCTATTCAGAGGACAGAAGTGAAGCCTGCTATGCTATCTCTTGTCCGCAGTTACCTAAAGGAAAAATAAATTACCTTAATTGCTTGCATGAAAAAAAAGTCATACAAAAGAAGATATTAGAATAATGGTAGCATTTCCCTTAAAAATATGTGAAATGAAACAATGAAAAAAAATGAAGATTAGTAAAATAGACAGCAAAACTGTAATAGAATGAACGAAGCTAAAATTTGATTCCATGAGAAAAGATAAAAATTAACTACAAAGACTAAAAAAAGGGGGAAGAAATGTAGCAATGAAAATGGAAATGTTACTACAGACAGTATATTTAAATAGTAATGAAACTATATAAATAATTTTATATGACTAAATTGTTGTGATCAAATAGAGATTCTTGACATTCCTATCAATAGATCTATATCCATTGTCCTTTATTCTGGAAGGGCTCTATGATAATTTGACCAATAGAACGTGGAGAATAATAATGTGCTCCTTTTCTGGACTCAGACTTTAGGAGACTGGCAGTTTCTGTTTCCTGTTTCATGGAACACTCATGCCTGGAGCCAATCCATCTTGCTTTATTGAATCCCAGCAATTCTGTGGAAATACCTTTATGGAGTCCAGCAGCCTAGCTCAGGTCCCAGCAGAAAGCTTACCAGCCATGTGAATGAGCCATCTGGGAAGTGGACCATGCAGCTTCTGTTAGCTTTCCCAGTTAATGCCATGCCAAAGAGGAACAAGCCACACAACTAAACCCTATCCGAATTGTAGATTAGTGAACACAATAAATTATTGTGTTATTTTAATCCACTGGATTTTAAGATGGGTTATTACACAGCAGTTATGGAAAACAGAAATTGACAATATCATAGAAAAATACAACTTCCTGAAACTTACTCAAGATAAAGTAATAAACCAGAATAGTCCCAATGCTATTGGAGAAATCAAACCATAAGTTAAAATTTTACCATAAAAATACAAATGAAATCCAGATATTTATATAGGCGCCTCTACCAAATAGTGGACAAATTATTCCAATTTTATGCAAACACTCCCAGAGAATAGAAAAAGAAGAGAGATTTTGCTACTTATTTTAATAGACCAATATAACTTTGATACTAAGCCAAACATAGTAAGAAAATAACAAAATCTAGACCAATGTAACTCATGTTCATAGCTATAATAAAAATTCCAAGAAACTATTTGAAAACTAACTATAAGGGAACGAAATTTGCCAGGCCAAAATGTTTCTCTTTGGCATGGGGACTAATTTAAGCTTATTATTTTTAAGAAACAAAAGACTCAGACTTGGAAAGTTTTTCTTATGACTCCTCTCGTATTTGCCTAAAAGAATTTAGATGAAAAGCCTGTTTTCAAAATAGAGCTATCACTAGAGATACCTATAAAGGATATGAGCTAATGGTGGCACAGAGTCCACAGAGCCTAGGACTTAGAGTCCACTGGGCGTCCCATGGCCTCTGCATGGCCCAGCAAACATTCATCAGTCATGTGGTTTCAATCCCCATACAAATTGCCTTCTTCCCCTTTCAAGTCTCAAGCCACTACCCTCTTCTCCTTAGCTCAGGATGGAGTATAAAGTTCAACCACCCATTTTGTCCTTGGGCTCCCCCATGTTCTTGTGGAACCCCCACACACATGAAATTAAATTGGACTTTCTCTTGTTAATCGGTGACATCAGTTCCATTCCTAGACCAGGCCTAAGAACCAAAATAGAGGAAAATTTCTTCTTCTCTGACATAACTAACAACGTATATGAAAATGTTAGTAAACCATGACCAAGTTTTACTTATCACAGAAATGGAAGAATGGTTTAGAAAAGAAAATCTAGAAATATCATTCACCACATTTATATTAAAGCGGAAATGTAGATTTTGATCTTAAGAAAAACAAAAACACAAACTCTAAAAATTATTCAGCATCCACTAAAAAAAAAAGAATCCAGAAAACCAGGTAAGATTTCTTTAACTTGAGACAGACAATTTAAAAAATATCTAACTAATTTTATAACTTCAGTTTTAATATTTTAAAGCTTTATTACATTTATGTAATTAGTGTATTTGGACTAGAACTTCAGAATTTTCCAAATCATTACCATTTATGAATGCCATTTACAAATAATTTTTCCCACTAATTTGAAGTTCTCTGTTATCATTTGGGAAATCTATTTATGATTTGCATATTTTCCTGGTATTTTCTAAAATTTTAAACTTATTGTTTAACAATTTGTTTAATATATGTTAGGAGATATACTTTCAAAATTATTTTTCTTTATTTCTTAAAGAGATATTCTTATAAACTTTAGAATTAGATTACTCAGCTTAACAAAATAAAACAACCGTTACTGTTATGGGGGGGAGTCACAATAAATTTATAGACTAAATTGGGAAAAGTTGATATTTTTATGATGTTCAGTCTTCCTATAAAAATACAGCATGCTTTTTCATTTGTTTATTTTTTATATTCCTCAGAAGCAATGTAAAATTTTCTTTGTATAGATCATGCCAATTTGGGGGCCAAATTCTCTGATATTATTTAGTTTAGATTTCCAGTTTTCTTTCTTCAATCTATTTAGTGGTAGAGAAAAATGTCTATACTCTACAAACAAATATATACTTAATAGAATAAACAGAAGACCTACACAGATCAATACTCCACTCTCATTTAAACTGTATAAATTCATCAAATTTTAAATATTTTTCTATTTTTCTCTTTTGACTATCATTATAGATAAATGGCTTTTTCCAAAGGCAGCCTGTTCCACTCAACCAGAATTTTATTTTCCTTTTGATTCTCATATTCTAATTGGCCAGTGCTAACCCCTTTCAATATTTGTGCTTTCAGCACTACCTCAGGCACTTTAAAGGCATCAAAGACAAACATTATATGATCTCTTTTATATGTAAAATCTGGAAAAAAAAAAACCTCACAAAAAACCCAAGCTCATAGAGACAGGTTGGTGGTTGCAATAAGCAGCAGGTGGGGATTGGGAAAAATGGGTGAATTTTGTTTAGTTTAAGTAAATTAAATAAAGATTTAAAAAATTAAAAAAAAATCTTAAAAAGCATTTTTGTTACCTAGCAACATTTTCCAGGCCCACCTTGAGATTTTTCTTGCACCAAAGAACAAGTCTGTTCTAATGAAAAGTATATAAAAGATTAAAATCTAAGTGCTAGAGGAACAAAGCAGCTGGATCCACATGGATGTTTGGTAGGTTATATGACTTCCCCTAGTGATAGACAATAAATATCTTTTTTTAAGGTTGTGTTTTGGTTATTTTTTTTAAATGTCTATAAGGATACTTACAGTTTAGCTCCAGCATTGTAACATTGCTTAATCCTTTTACACTCAATTTTAATGTAGTAATGTATTTATATTCTTCATAACATTTCTGTGTGTAGCTTTAGCTCCCATCCAAGTTCCAATTATACTACTTTCCATAATGCTGTCCATTGAGCAGTTGCATTACACTGACCACAAGAAGACAATACAATTAATTTCAATAACTACTGAGAAAAAGAGAAATATAATCACTTTTATTCTATTGATGATTGGACACCTTAAAAATTCAATACTCTAGTAAGGAGAACTAGTAGGCTTAATATGGGAATTCAATAAGGTTAAATATTATTAACCTTAGCAGAAATTACTAGCTTTATCTTTATTGGCAATAACAAGCCAGAAATAGAATTGAGAAAATAATCCATTTCTAATAGAGACAAACTATATGATAAAGGACTCACCTCAAGAAAACTGTAAAATTATATTATAAAACATAAAAAGATCTAAATAAAATGGAAAGACATGTAATATAATTATAACAGCAACTTAATTTTGTTTTTTTCACCTTTGAATTATATATGATATTAAACTTCCTATAAAATATATATCTAAGTAGGGTTAAAGATACATGAAAACAATTAAGTATGGGTTCCCCTTGCTATATATTAAGCTGTACTATAGTCATACTGCATCACTCATATTTTGTTGCCATGATCATGCATAATAACATTTAGAACCTCTATTTACAGCACCAAGCATTTCTTCTTACGTGTCTGCAGGTTCAGGGGGTGGGGAGGCTCTTCCTGGTGACTATATTGACTGGGCTTGAATTCAGGTTTCTGGATGGTTTCAGATCTACTTTCACATGCTTCTTGGATCATGTGGGGCATGCTCTTCTTATAACGATCAGCAGAAGAGCAAAGTCTTGGCTTGAAACTAGCACACTGTTACTTCTGCCCTCCTTCTGTTGGTCAGAATGAATCACATGGCCAGACCCATCAATGGGACGTGGTAAATATGCTCCATCCACTCCTGTTCACTGCAAGGTCATGCGGCAAGAGGAAGTGAAGAACTGAACACAATCATCTAACTGCCTCCAGGCACAGTGATAAAAACAGGATAATATTAGCTTAACCTTTCAGTAATCATGCAAGTTTAATATATCACAAAGCAATCAATTTGGTAGGAAGAAAATGGTTCATCTTATAAATGGTATTGGCCCAATTGGCTAAACACCTGAAAAGAAACACATGTGAATCCTTATTCACTCTATATTGAAAGAAATTGCAGCAACATTGTAATCATAAAAAACATTAAAAAATAAAGGTTATAATATTTCAAGAAACAGGGGATTTGAAATGCTGTGTGGCAAAGCAAATCCAGTGGACAAACATTAGTTTGAGAAAACATTTCTAAAGTATATGGTAGTATGCATAGTTTCTGATGACTGTCTATAACATAGAAAAAGTTCTTTAAATTGATAACAGAGAAATAAAACACCCAGTAGGAAAACAAGCAAAAGTTATAAACGGCCATTTCAGAGAAGAGCAAAGTCAAATCACAAAAACCTATATGAATGTAAATCAAACCCCCTCTATACCCAGTTTTCAGGGAAATCAAAGTGGAGTAATATTGAGAACTTATTTTACACCCATCATATTGACAAAAATTATAAAAAGAACGATAATTCCTATTGCTGGTGAGGAGCATAGAAAAAAACATTTTCAGATATTAATGGTGGAAATATGCATTACTGCAGGCTCCTATGGAAATCAATTGTGCTAGTTATTAAAATTAAAAACAGTTCAGCCAAAATTACTATACAGTGGGGCTCTATCCTACAGAAATAAAACTATGAATGCATAAATATATATATAAGTTGATATTTTCATGGGGGCATTATTTATAGAAATAGAACTTGGAAATCAGGTAAAATCTGTAAGTAGAAGCTTGCACAAATCATCATTTTTGCAATGTTACTTTCACAGTACAATTTTACAGCATTATTTTTATGCAGCTATTAGTGAGGAAGTATGTATATTGTAAAATAAGGGGAAGAAGGTGTGGAAGGAGAGGCGACATGGAGGGGATACGAGCAAGCAAACACTGTGGGAACGAATGGGGACTGTGATCGGGAGACAATGATTTCATAGTATTTAGAAGATGTAACAGGTCTTGGATGGGTGTTTATTGTTAACGTATGAAAATAATCACAAATAGTGACAGGGAAATTCATTCTCAAATCACACACCTGACTTGGAGAAACTCTTGGAGCCCTATAGGGTTGTTACCTGGCTGGCTGCAGGCTTGGTCTCTATTTCTAGGTGGCGAGTGTGTGTTTGTGTTGGGGATGGGGTGCTGGTGCAGATATTAGGAAGCTGGAGAGAGTGTGCAGTAACTATTCAACAGCTTGACCAACTCGTTTGTCTAGGATTCACGTTCATTTTTTTTTTATTGTATTTTTTTCCCATTCCCATTGGATTTCACAGTCTTAGTCTCCCTAAAAGTAGCCATAGGAAAATCACTGCTTCATTTTCCTGAGGAAGCAACTGGAGTCCACATATTAAGTAATTCATTTATACTCCCCTTCTTAGTGGCAGGTTCAGGAATAAAGTTATCTCTCTAGATCTTGAGTCTATGTTTACATTTCTCTGACCAATTTGTCAGCATTTTCTTTACTTTTCTTTTACTGAATCTCGTTTATTTCTCGGTATTAATTACCTTCTCTTTTGAAGTAGCTATAATGGCTACAATTTACTGAGTAGCAATTATATGCTGGATTTTTTGCATACGTTGTTATGAATCCTTGCAACAACACTGTATTTGGGTAATACTATTATCCATTTTTTTTCATTGCTGAAACAGCCATAAAAAAATAAATAATTTTCCTGGGATCTCTGCTAGGAAATGGTACAGAGGGGATTTGAACTGATTACAGAGCCTGAGTTCTCCGCTTTTTTACTGCATTGTATTTGCTCCACCCCCACCAATCTAGTTGTTTCCTCTTTGGGGTGATACTGCCTCTGTCTTTTTTTCTAAAATAGTAGTCCTCAGTCTATTGACTATTAGGAACATTATCTAACATCAAACATTTTCTCAGAACAATATCTGATAGTAGGTATACGAGTATATTAGTATTTGCAATTACTGAGAAAATACATAATAAAAATAGGCTTCTATGAATTCAGTTAAACAATATATTTTTAAATTAATTTATATTTGATTAATCTTATAATACAGACATTTTCAAAGAGTAGTGTTATATGTAAGCATATTATCTTATCATTTGAAAATGCCTGGAATGCCCATGGATCTGAACATTCCTGAAGACGGTTCAGGGACTCCCTGGGGATTCTCAGTACTAAGGCAGGAAATCATTGCTCTGTATGATGTCAGCATCTGATGTTTTTGTTTGTTCGTTTTTTGTTTTTGTTTTGTTTTTGCTCTTTTAAGTTATCAGCCTCCAGTTTGCACAAGCTGGCTCTTATCTTATCCATTCTGATCTTTGACTTATTAATTAGCTCAGTTCCCAACTTCCTTTTGCTTTCATTGCATGATCAATGGCCTGATAAGATCATAAGTGGTCTGCTGAAGATGATAAAACAAGGTGATATTGGATCCAGCATCTTGCTCATAAGCACTTCTTGGTTCTACACCACCAGTGAGCACAGACCCTTTTTTTTCTCCATGTCTCAGCTTTGGAACAACACAGACTTTTTCCACCTACCCAACATCTTGGCAATTTATTTCAGAAAAGTGTCATTTTTCTTTGTCACTAGCCCATGACTTATTTACCTGGCCCATGCTATCTCTACCCCACCTGGCTCAATTCTAATGTAATTGGGCCTTTTGATTGTACAGTATAACCTATGATCTGTATCAGTGTCTGTTCTTGGTGTAACTTGGGCTTTAGACAGAGGCAGAAAGTGTTGCATCCTGACCTAGTATTAGTTAAGCTTTGGTATGAAGCCATGCTTCTTGTTCTTGTGATCTGTAATTTTTTAAATATATGTATTTTATTGATTATACTATTATAATTGTCCCATTTTTTTCTCACCTTTATTCCCCTCCATCCTGTACCACTCCACCCTCCAACCTTAGTTCATGTGCATGGGTTATACATATAAGTTCTTTGGCTTCTCCATTTCCTATACTATTCTTAACCTCCCCCTGCCTCTTTTGTACCTACTCTTTATGCTGCCTATTCCCTGTACCTTTTCCCCCATTCTTCCCCTCCCTTCTGTTTTAAAGTTCATAGTTTTTGGTCTTCTTTTTCTTAGATAAAACCCTTTAACATTTCATATTGAAGTGGGAGCATGGGCTCTGATACTGCAGAGCCTGTCCTGGGGTTGTAACAGATGGGGGGAAATAAACCAAGTCATCCCAGAAAACTCTGTTTGCCAGGAGAGGGGAAATGGCTCTTCCCTTGAGTGAAGAAGCAGCCCAAGCCCCTTTTTCCAAAGGCTTTTATTGAAAGGGTTATCAATGGGGCTAGGTAATAGGAATGTACAGGTAGTCTCATTACATCAGTATGTTAATGTTCACAGAGAGTAGGTGATGTTGAGGAAAACAAATGGTAGGAACACACCGATTTACATAGGTCCGAGACGAGTAAACATGGGAGTGTAAACATAGGGCACCAAAGAGTTTAGGGTCAGGGTCTGTGAATAATGTAAATTTCCTTCCCAGCATGAGCTGGTTATCATAGCTTCTGAGGGAAAAAGAAAGCTTACTTTAAAGAATTTACATCTAGGCCTGATTTTCCCCTGGAACCTCCAGGTCCCATTTAGGGCTGTCTCCAGTATTGTTTCAAACCTGAGCCAGGTTGGGGAGGGCAAGGAAGCCAGGAAATAAGGAGACTTCTTTCAGATAGAATGAGGACCCTGGCCATATCAAAGCCAAGGGGTGAAGGTCTTTTGCCCTTTCTCTGTGTCCCCCAAGTTTTACCCTGATGTCCATTGAGACTGTGCCTGTCTTAGGTTGCCCCTTCAACTGAGGGGTCTCGCCTGTCAGGGGAGCTACAGTTTCTGAAACCAGACGACGTTTCCCAGCATCATATAATAAGGGCTTGGTGATGATGAACTCCTTTCACTTTGCCTTATCTGGGAAGCACTTTATCTGCCCTTCCATTCTAAATGATAGCTTTGCTGGATAGAGTAATCTTGGATGTAGATCCTTGCTTTTCATGACTTTGAAAACCTTACCAGCCCCTTCTTGCCTGCAAGCTTTGTTTTGAGAAACCACCTGATAGTCTTATGGGAACTCCTTTGTAGGTAACTGTATCCTTTTCTCTTGCTGCTTTTAAGATTCTCTCCTTATTTTTGGAGTAACTTAATTATTACGTGCCTTGGTGTGTGCTTCCTTGGTTCCAAATTCTTTGGGACTCTCTGAGCTTCCTGGATCTCCTGGAAGTCTATTTCCTTTGCCAGATTGGGGAAGTTCTCCTTCATTATTTTTTCAAATAAGTTTTCAATTTCTTGGTCTTCTTATTCTCCTTTTGGCACCCTAATGATTTGGATGTAGGATCACTTAAAGTTGTCCCAGAGGTTCCCAATCCTCTCCTCATTTTTTTGAATTCTTGTTTTTTCATTCTGTTCTGGTTGAATATTTAGCTCTTCCTTCTGCTCCCCATCATTGATTTGAGTCCCAGTTTCATTCCCATTACTCTTGGTTCCCTGTATATTTTTCTTTATTTCACTTTGCATAGCCTTCACTTTTTCCTCCATTTTGTGCCCATACTCAACCAATTCAGTGAGCATCCAGATTGCCAGTGTTTTGAACTTTGCATCTGATAGGCTGGCTATCTGTTCATTGCTTAGTTCTATTTTTGGAACTTTGATCTGTTCTTTCATTTGGGTCATATTTCTTTGTCTCAGCACACCTATTACATTGGAAGGGGTGTAACCTTAGGTATTCTCCATGGCGGGGCAACCCAGGTCACTGAGTTGTGATGGGGATGGGATCCAAGAGGGAATAATGCTGCTTGCTTTGGTTCTCGGCAGGATTTCAGTCACTTCCTCTGCTACCCACAAGCAAATTGGGCCCTTCTAGTGCTGGTTCCCAGGTCGGTGGGTTTGTGTATGTTGTAGGACCCTGTGGTTCTCTCCAATGGACTCTCCTGTGAGACTGGGAGTTTCTCATGCTGCCACAACCCCCACAGGTTTTTACCTGCAGAGGTTTTGAGGCTTTCTTTTCAGCACTGGAATCCTGGTTTGCGCAGTCTGTCTCCCTGTCCAGATGTTCCTCTGGTTTATCTGCACACAAATGTGGGACCACCTGGTCCTCCAGCCACTACCTTGCTGCGTGTCCTCTCTGCCCTGGCTGCCTGTTTCCGCCCCTCCTATCAGCCTGGGTGAATGTTTCTTCTTTAGCTCCTTGGTTGTAGGACTTCCATACAGTTCAATTTTCTGGCACTTCTGGTTATTTTTGGTTTTTAAATTTGTTGTCTTTCTTTTGGTTGTGCGAGGAGGCAAAGTGTATCTACCTATGCCTCCATCTTGTCCAGAAGTCTTTATCTGTAATTCTAATTCAAGGGATAACTTCTAGGCTCTTGTTCACTTGACTGTCTATAATTTTTAGACTCCCTCTGAGTCACAGGCCATTCCTTTATGGACCTATTCATATAAGAAGGCTTCATGTCAGGACTCCTGAACTCAGTTCCCACCACCTTTCCCACCTATGCTGTCTACATGGCTGTGTGGTCCAACTTACAGTGTTAGAATTCTGCTCTGTCCCATTATGATTAGGGTCCAGAAGTCAACCTACTGTGCCTCTTCTCTAACTACCTGACCCACACACATACGTACACTTTACTAGTCTAACTTTTTCTTTGCTAGTTTCTTCCAGATGCTAGATTATAGGTTTCTAACATACATTCACTTAATCAGGTAAGTTGTGCTATTTCATCTTATACCTTTGCTCTTCTTGCTCAAACTATAAACAAAGTTGATCATAATCTTGGAAAACCATGCCTAGTATCTAAATATGAGGGGGCAACTCTGTAAAGCAGCAGTAGTCAACAGTGAGTGAGGGTAGGATTTTTCCTACCTATAGTCTATGTAGTTCAGAGTGGGTCAAAAAAGAAATACAGGAAAGTATGTGCAAACAATAAAATTCCAGGTTGTCAAATCCAATAAGGTCAGATAAAAATGAATAAAATTGAGATATAAAGTCAGAGGCTAAAAGGAAGCCAAGATAGTATACTAATGGGGTCAACAAGTAAATGAGCTAATATGGGAGTAGGACTCTTTTAGAGCCTAATTAGTGCAATGGTATAGCAGTCTCAGTGATCAAAGATGGATGTGTATGCATAGCAGTGAAAAAGTATACTAGGAAATTCCAAGCTTGCCTGCCTAGATGCTTTACATTGGTTCTGCCTACCAATACCTACTTACCATTTTGGTGGGTAAATCCTATGCCAAGCACCATACCCAACTAAATTGCTATGCTTTGCTTGTGAATGCTGAGATACACCTTCAAATATTTTGACCACAACCCATAGTAAACAATATATTTTCTACCCCCTATTATATCTCTCTGTCTATATATCTATCTTTCTATATAATAAAAACAAGTTTCCCCCAAAATACCATTTCTATAATTATTTGATATATGTATTATTTTTTCTTCTTAGAAATTTTGATTGCTGTTTAATAAATGATTTTACAATCCACTAGCTGGAAATGATTTGAAGTCTAAAAAACACTGGGGTAGACACGATCCATGAAAGAAATAATTTATAAGCTAGGCTTCATTAAAATTAAAAACTTGCGCTGTACAAAAGACAATATCAAGAGAATTGGAGGACAAATTACAGATTGGGAGAAAGTATTTGCAAAAAAGACATTTGATAAAGGACTGTTATCCAAAACATACAAAAAACTTAAATAATTCAACAATAAGAAAATAACCCAATTAAAAAATGGGCCAAAGACCTTATGAGACACCTCATCAAAGATATGTAGATGGAAAATAAGCACATGAAAACATGCTCAACATCATATATCATCAGAAAAATGCAAATCTAAATGAGATACCACTGTACAAGGTCTGTCCAGAATGTATCCAGTTATATAATATGAAAAATAGAGACATTTATTGGAGAAGATACAAGAAACTTGTACATAGGACAATGACACCTCAGTCCCCTTCAGCGTGGGCACCTTGGGGTTCTCCCTTTTGCCATCAGCTGCCCTGTCGTATTTTCCTGAATCTCATTGACAGTCAGAAATCTATTCCTTTTCAAAGGTGATTTTAGTTTTAGGAAAAGAGGGAAGTCACAGGGTGCTGAATATGTGCTATAGCGGCACTGAGTCACCTGGGTGATTTGATGTTTCACCAAAAAACTCTGCATAAGACATGATGCATGAGCAGGCGTGTTGTCAGGATGAAGCTGCCAATCACCAGTTCCCCATAGCTGCAGCCTTCTCAATCACCCAAATAGTTTCTGCAGAAGGGTGTTCAAGCTTCATGCAAAATTCGATGCATATTCATTTCTCTGCTCATTCAGTCATTTTGAATACAAGGGCCATACAGTAACCTGCTCACTCAATGGCATCTACAGCCCCTACTGACTGGTACAGTGAAGTCATCATTGTTCCCACATGCACATTCCAGTCCACTCTCCTTGGCTGCCAGTTTACATTGATGTTCTGCAAACCATTCTCAGTATATTAACAATGGCTGGACCCTTCTGGACAGACCTTGAATACCTATTAGAATGCCCCAAATCTGGAAACTGTGGAGGCTGTGAATATAAGGGAAATTCCTGTGTCTTTCTCTCCATTTTATTGTAAACCTAAAACTGTTCTAAAAAATAGTCTTTAAAAAACTTACATTGCCTAAGTTCTGATATTAGTAGTTTAAAAACTATAATGCTCAGGTACCACATGGGCATTAAAACTAAAACACCTGGGTGATCCTAATTTAAAGTGTTAAAAATACTGCATATTAGGGTTGAAAGTATAGTAAAACTTTATTTTGAAATAAAACTATATCAGCTTTTTAAAAATTGGTATATAACTTTAGGAAGTAAAGGAAATATGTTTGTATGGATGAAAAATGCTTTTTTTCCCTTACCATTTTCTTACAAATACCACTTCCAGAGTATTTTTCTTTTATGTGTTGATTTCTTTTATTAGGATTTCTATTATGTCTCAGATCTGAAACCTGTATTTTCTTTAGTGACTTATGCTTTCAAATTTAAGATGGATGCTTTATTTATTCAGCTTGCAATGACTTTAAATCATCTGAATAATATATGATCACTTCTAAGCCGCTATTACAACTATTTAGAATTATAATTTTAACTTGTAAATTATCAACTTCAAAACAACTTACTGTTGCTACTTTAGGTGTTTTAGGGAAATTATACAAGCCTTCTATAATTATTCTCGAGTGTCTTCTGTCCTTTAAATCCCATTGACAATCTCTTTTGTAAGTGAAGAAATGACATGAACATTAATGAAGAACTATCTAACATATGGTTGAATATTTGCTTAAGGAGTGTTAATTGATGGGGTTATCAATTTTAGCAAAGTTTTCTATTTCACTAGAAGGATTTGTAGTTAATCCTAGTCAGTGTAACTTAGTCCTAGTTAATTTATTGTTTGAAGATATAGATGATGTGCTAATCAAAGTATTAGTAGAGACAAAACTGGCAATAATTTTTAATGGTTTCACTAACAATATTTCATAGTCTCAATAGTGCACTTAAAGCTTAACAGTGATAAATATAAAGTCTTATGTTCGGGTTTAGCCAATTAAAAGCTTAAATACAGAATCTTACTTCCACTGGTAATTATGATGTAACAGGTAGTGGCAAGCTATAATTCCTCTTAAAACAACTAAGAAAAGAAAAACCAGAGTATTTATAAAATTTATATTTTCACAGACATAGGAAAGCTTTAGAAGAAAAACACACAAACTAAAATTTTAAAGATGGAGATTTCCTTGGTGAATTTTGTCCATGAGATGTTTTGTTCCATGGGGCAACTTGCCATGCCTGAATAGGCTGAGGAGAAGGACTCAACTAAAGGAAAAGAAACTGGCAGAACTTTTGATGGTCACATGAGCTAGTGTGGAAGATTGGAATCTAGAGGGATCCCCAATACCTGGCATGTTTTCTCCACAGGATATTTGAGTGATAGAGTAGTAGGTGGACCTCCAGGGGCTGGACTAGAGAAAAAGAGAGAGTAAAATCCCCTGCAGTCTTATGGTGCTTTGAAGGGAGAGTCTGAGGAAAGGGAGCAGCCTGCAGCATGCAGATGACAAATCTCCTGAGACACTTGAAACCAGAGGCGGAATCACTAAGTTCAATTCCTGATATGATTGTTGAGATCAGCTTCTCAACTTATCTGCTAAACACAGAAAAAGATAAACCCTTTCTCAGAGAAAATTATGTCAATGTTAGACTTTATTTATTTTATATATAACATATAATACATAATAGATATTTTAAAAGGCATATCAAGAGACAAGAAAATGTGTCCAAAAATTAAAGGGAACAAATCAATAGAAGCAGATATACATATATTCAGATACTGAGTTGAGAGACAACTATAAAATAACTTACAAAAATAGCTTAAAGAAATACGAGAAAGTTCTGACGAAGAGGATAAAAACATAGAGAATTTTATTAAAAATTAGAAGCTATAAAAAGAATAAATATTTTGGAACTAAAATACTCAAGATTCTAAATGAATTTCACTATCAGCTTGAGTAAAGCAAAAGACATGATTAAGGGCAGTTGAATAAAAGATCCAAATTGAAACATAAAAATTAAAAAGAAAGAACAACAACAAATAAAGATAAGGGACATAATGGGTTTGAATGGTTTAGTATACTTATAACTGGAGTATCAGAAAGAAGTGAGAGAAAAAATGGACAAAAACTATATTTGAAACAATAATGGCTATCAATTTTTAAAAACAGATAAAATACATCTGCTTACACACTGAAGATTCACAGTGAACAAAACAACAAACAAAATAAATAGTAAGAAAACTGCTCATTAAAGGTAGTGGCAAGTGGATGTGAAGTTCATGTTTTATTGGCTAGAGTGATCGGATAACTATACACAACTGCAAAGTTTTGAAAAGAAATGAAAGGAAAGCAGTACGCTGGCAACAGCAACAAACCTCAACACGTCTACGCATGTATTTCTACACTATGAATTTAATCTCATTCAATTTGTCTGACCTATATAGTTTGCTTAATTCATCTCTTTAGGAGTCTTTTGAAGCCACTTGAATTCACTTTTTGTGTTTGAAAATTAAAGAGATATAAATATGGTCAGTTTCACAAAATGGAAATTCATATTTCACAAAATGGAAATTTGTGACTGCCTTTACTTCTCCAGCACTTGTTTTCTGCCATAATGCTTCAGGCACTTGGTCAGTCACTTCCAGAATCACTGGACTCACTTTCTTAGTTGTTATAATATGGTTTAGTTTTTAAGGGTAAAGAAGTGGTTAATATAAGGAAAGATTTCTACCCTTGTGGACATTATATTATTTTAGGAGGGGAAAAACAATATACAAAATCTAAGTAAAATATGTGGGAAGGACAATTGTAGGGTTTCAGTTTAAATACAGTAGCTGTGAGGCACTACTGAGAAGGTGACATCTAAAGAAAGTAGGGAGTAAACAAGGCAGGTTCTTGAAACAATATTTGAAAAGATAATGGCTAAAAATACATTTGAGGAGTCAGGAACAGCAAGTACAAAACCCCTGAAGTAGGTATACATGTGCCTGGAGTGCTCAAGGAACAATAAAGCAGCAAATATGGCAGAAGAGGAATGAACAGTGTGTGCTGAGGAGCAGGGGTATTGAAGGGTGGTCAGAGAGGCAATGCAAGCCAGGGGTTATGTGAAGGCTGATGTGATACCAAAATCACTGGCATTTTCTTTGGGTTAGCTGGGAACCCCCTAGAAGTTTTTAAACAGAGAGATGACATAATCTGACTTATGTTTTAAAAAGATCATTCTGATTTATGTGGGGGGAAAAAAAGACCAGAACAGAAACAGATTCAAAAGTTAGGAAGCAATTGAAATAATAGATGAATGATGGTGGTGGTTTGGACCAAGTATGAGTAGTGGAGGAAGTAAAACATTGTTGGATTCCTTCAATATTTGAAGTTGTGCTGATGAATGTGCCTTCGGGTGCATGTGGGGCATGAGAGAAGGAAGGAATCCAAATTCAAAGGTTTTTGTTCTGAATAATTAGAATGATGGGAATACCATGGAAGGGAATTGGAAACTCAGTCTTGTTAATTTTAACATGCCTATTAGACACCCAAGTGGAGATGGCTGGGATTCAGTTGGATATAGGAGTTTGAATTCATGGGAAAGGGCTTTACAAGAAATTCTGGGAGGAGTTCTTCAAGTTGAAATAAAAGGATTCTAATTGATAACATGAAAACATATGAAAATATACAATACACTGGTAAATGTAAATATATGTATTAATGTAATGTGGTGTGTATTAACTACTTAAGTCCAATATAAAGGTTTAAGGCCAAAGTATTGAAAATACTTATAGCTAGAACAATTTGTTAATGTATATGCAATTACAAAAGGTAAATTGTGACATCAAAACATAAAATAAGAGGTGCATAAGATTAGAGATTTTATATGAAATTGAAACTATTGTTATCAGTGTAAAATAGACTACTATGTCTGTAAGATGTTTTATATAAGCCTCATCCTAACCACAAAACCAAACTCTCCAGTAGATACACAAAAGATAAAGAGAAGAAAATCCAAGTATACATAAAATCACCAATTTATAAAGGAAGACAACAAGAGAGGAAGAAAGAAAAAAAGGGAAAATGCAACAAAGCCAGAAAACAATACGCTAGCATTAGTAAGTCCTTAACTATGAATAATTATTTTAAATGTAAGTAGATTAAATTATCCAGTCAAAAGGCATAGAGTTTCTGAATGGATTAAAAAAATCCAGCTATACTCTGCTTACAACACACTTAATTCAGCTTTAAGGGCACACATTAAAGCTCAAAATAAAAAGATGGAAAACGGTATTTCATACAAATGCAAACCAAAAGAGGAAAGAGTGGATATGCTTACAGCAGACATAATAGATCTTAAGTTAAAACTGTAACAAGACACAAATAAAGTCATTATATAAGGATAAATAGGTTAATTCATCAAGAGGATATAACAATCATAAGAATATATGCACCCAACATTGGAGCACCTGAGTATTAAGCTCCTAATAGCTTCTGAGGGAAAAATAGATGACAATACAGTAATAATAATAGAACATTAATGCTCTACTTTCAATAATGGATAGATCATCCACACAGAAAATCAATAAGAAAACAATTGGACTTGAAATATACTTTATATCGAATAGATCTAGCAGATATATACAGAACATTCCATCCAACAGTAGTGCAATACATATTCTTAAGCACACATTTCTCCAAGGTAGATCATATGACAGGTCACAAAACAAGTCATAGCAAATTTAAGATTAAAATCACATGAGGTGTCTTTTCTGACCACAGTGATATGAAAATAATAGGAGGAAAACTGGAAAATTCAGAAATATGTGGAAATTAAACAACATTATTGAACAATCTTCTTTACATTGACCTCAGCAATGATTTCTTTTTGACATGACACTAAAGTACAACAAAAATAAAGTTAAACAAGTGTAATGACATCAAACTAAAAAGTTTATACAGCAAAGGAATCAATAAAATGAAAGGCCACCTACAGAATAGGAGAAAATATTTGCAAATGATACCTAATAAGGAATTGATATACAAAATATATAAAGAATTCATACAACTCAATAACAAAAATATCAAATAATTTAATTAAAAATGGACAACGGACAGAGATTACCTGTACAGACATTTTCCCAAAGACAACACACAAATGGCCAACATGAAAAGGTGCACAATATCACTTATTATCTAGGAAATACAAATGAAACCACAATGAGGTATCACTTCACACCTGTTAGAATGGTTATTATCAAAAAGACAAGAAAAAACAAGTGCTGATGAGCATGTAGAGAAAAGGCAACCCTTGTACACCATTAGTATGAATGTAAATTGTTGCAGGCACAATGGAAAACAGTATTGAATTCGTCAAAAATTAAAAATAAAACCATTATATGATCCACCGATCCCACTTCTGGATATACGAGGTCAGTCAGGAAAAAGACACATTTGTTAATATAACAAGAACAATTTGTGTGACATTGATGAAACCTGGCAGCCAAGGAGAGTGGACATACACATGAGCGAACAATGATGACTTCACTGTACCAGTCAGTAGGGGCTGTAGATGCCATTTAATGAGCATTTGTACTGTGTGGTCATTGCATTCAAAATGACTGAGTGAGCAGAGAAATGAATCTGCGTCGAATTTTGCATGAAGCTTGAACACCCTTCTGCAGAAACTATTTGGGTGATTGAGAAGGCTGCAGCTATGGGGAACTGGTGATTGGCAGCTTCATCCTGACAACACGCCTGCTCATGCATCATGTCTTATGTAGAGTTTTTTGGTGAAACATCAAATCGCCCAGGTGACTCAGTGCCGCTATAGCACATATTCAGCACCCTGTGACTTCCCTCTTTTCCTAAAACTAAAATCACCTTTGAAAAGGAATAGATTTCTGACTGTCAATGAGATTCAGGAAAATACGACAGGGCAGCTGATGGCAAAAGGGAGAACCCCAAGGTGCCCACGCTGAAGGGGACTGAGGTGTCATTGTCCTATGTACAATGTTTCTTATGTCTTCAATAAATGTCTCTATTTTTAATATTACATAACTGGATAATTTCTGGACAGACCTCATATATTTAAAGAAAATGAAGTCAGTTTCTTGAAGAAATATTTCTATCTCATGGTCAGTTGTGCATTATTCTTTATAGCTAAGACATAATAGCCAAGGAACAACTTAAGTGTCCAACAGATGAATGGGTAAAGAAAATGTGTACACACACACATGCACTCAGGAAAGCTAATCAGTCATTAAAAATTTTTGTCATTTGCAACAGTATAGATGGATCTTGAGGGTATTATGCTAAGTGAGGTCAGATAAAAGCACTTTTATTGTTAATAACATTCAAATATACAATACGGTGTTATCAACTGTGGTCACTCTGTTTTACATTAGATCCTCAGACCTTATCCATCTTATATTTGAAAGTTTATACCCTTTTATAATTCTCTCCCTATTTCCTCTAGCCCCCAGCCACTGGCAGATTTTTCTTTACTCTCTATTTTCCATAAGCTTGACTTTTTGTTTTCTGTTGCTGTTCTGTTTATTTATTTATTTATTTTTGGATTTCACCTATAAGTGAGACCATACAGTATTTTATTCATAGAAACAAACAATGATTGCCAGGAGCGAAGGGGTAGGGACAATGGTGACATGTTGGTTAAAAGGTACAAACTTCCAGTTAAAATATGTATATATTCTGGGGATCTAATGTAAGAAGGAGGAACCAATAAGGAGAATGAGTAAGGACTGTGTTGTAAAGAATGTGCTTCAAAGAGGAGAGATTAATCAGCTCTGGCATATGTTGCTGATATTGCAGGTAAATTAAGGACTGAGAATTGGTCAGTAGTTTTCACTACTTGGAAGTCACTGGAAGTGATGAGAAATGGAACCACTGTGAATGTGCTGCTTATCCCTTATACCAAGGGTGCCTGCTTGAGTAGTGAGTAGTAGTGAAGTACTCCCTGCATCCTGCTCCATCCACATAGAGGGCACAGCTATTTGTAATTCACCCATCCAGAGGGGCACCATTTTCTAATTCGCATAAAGACATGGTATTTGTTAGCTGAGATTCTGTGGACAAAAGCAGTTTCTGGGCCAGTGTTTATTTGGAGTGGATTCAAGAGAGGATGGGAAAGGACAAATGGGAGACAATGAATATGGACAACTCTTATCCCAGAGTAACAATAAAAAGTAGGAGAAAAGTGAGTTGTTAACCAATGGTGGATATGGAATCAAAGAAATTGTATTATTATTATTATTTATTTTTTAAAAAAGGATTTTATTTATTTACTTTTAGAGAGAAGGGAAGGGAGGGAGAAAAACATCAATGTATGAGAGAAACACTCTCAGGTGCCCAGCTGGGGACCTGCCCCACAACCTAGGCATGTTCCCTGACTGGTATATGAGATATTTACCAGTTTGTTTGCATTCTGAAGGAGGAAGATTCAGTACAGAGGGTGCTGTGTGCTTGTTTTATACTGGATAGTATATGTTTTCCCATTTACTCCTTCCTATTGGAAAGGTAAGAAAATGGGGACACCATATCCAAGGCTACATACTAGTTTACTGCAATGTTTCTTATGCTTAAAAAATGCCCAGCATAGAGCAGACAATCTATCAGTATTTGCTGAATATTAACTAGGACTTGAACTTATATCCTCTCATTCCCAATCTTGAACCTTTGGCAGTTAGACTTAGGTATGTTTTTCATGCAGGTGTATGTACATAGCACCAGTTTATTTGGATTGCTTTTGGAGAGACAAAGGATAGGACACATTCATCCATAAGACTAATCTTCCTGCAGACCAGGAGCATGCTTTACTATTTTTGTATGTGACTTAGGTCAATGTTTGGGATAATGTAAGTGTTCAATATAATCAAGGATTTGTACATTCAGAAGTCACTTGATTATGTGAGTTGGATTAACATTTATTATCCTGCCAAATAATTCACTCAATAAATTTAAATTTAAAATTTGTTTTAAATGCTGTTTTACTGATTATGACATAATATATACTCATTATATAAAATGTAGAAAAATCAGAAATGTAGAAATAAGGAAACCAGTTCACTTTTAATCTCAGTATCAAGAGACAATTGCTTTAGATAAATTTGGTGCATATTTTCCTGCCCAGTAATTATAAGTTCATGGTTCTGAAAGTCATCACAATAATAATAACAACAACTACATTTCTCTGTGCAAATACAAGGTGTTTTACCTCACTTAAACTTCACAATCAACCTAGGAAGAAGGAATTAGTTCTGCAACATTTTATAAATGAGAAAAATGAGGCTCTTTCTTACACTTTCTCAAGGCTGCAAGTGTAGCCATATTAATGCCCTTTAATTCACCCCTTTGATTTCAAGTGCTATTAAATCTAATTTTCTCTCAGGTTGATAACGGTCTGTTCTGCTTTTAAGTGTCTGTCATGCACCCTTTAACAATTAAACATTCTTCTTGAAAGCCTTCATTGATTGAGGCCCCTTGAAGATTCTTGGACTTCCTTTGCCTCTGCTCTCTAATCTAAGCAGACTGCTTTGTAAACATACAGTTGCTTCATGGACCTATTGTTCTCTCCAACAATTCTTAAGCTCAAGAAAAAAAAAAAATTATTCAGATTCTCTATCTCCTTTTCGTTTCACAGAACCTGATACAAATTACAAATTCTTGACACAATGGAGGTGCTGAATAAAAATAATTGGCTAATTGGTAAGTCCTTCCACATCTGTAGCCTAATCTTTATGCTAAATGTTGGGTCTACTTACTCTCTTTCTGGCATTGGGGGTGGAGTAGGGTGAAGTGAGAGTGAGAATAGTTGAGGAACTTCCTTTCTGTTTAATAACCTCCTTTAAGATTTAAAGAGAAAAAGAAAGAGCATTTTCAAGGCAGAAGGCAGAGATAGAAGACTGTTGTCAGGCATGGCTTGGGCATTCACTGCATTGTGTGGGTAATGACAATGGTCAGTTCTTAACAGCATCAGTGGTTCTCTCATTGGAGCATTGTTAGGCTTATTTGCTGTCTGTGATCCCTGCTGTGTTAAAAGGGGAAGTAACTATCCCAGTTTCATTTTAATACTATTTTTGCTAGGGAAGAGAGAATCTTTTTTTTTTCTTTTTTTGAGATACCCAGCTTTTTAACAGCCTGCCAAAGTTACTGTTACTATCGTTTGCTACACTGGCTTTACAAAACAAAACAAAAAATTCCTCTATTCTGTATGTCTGTTCAGACCTATTTTATTTTTAACATCCAATCATGCCTCTGCCGATCTCTTGTACTGCTGCTGTATTGGCATTAGCTTTGCTATTTATGATTTCTACATTTCTATTATGACTCTCACATGTTCTTTATTTCAGTGCAAAAATATATTTGACCTGGTCCTGAAAAAAAAGAACTGCTTATTTAAATCCAAATCATTCTGTAGTTGTTTCTGCCTGTGTCTTCCAAATCTTGGTGACTAAAGCCAGGTTGGAGAAGAGGTTCTACCTCATTTTGATTCCATAGAAGTGAAGTGTTCATCTTTCTTTCTCAGGTCACTTGCAGGAAATATCTAACCATTGTTCATCTTTGTGAACCAGTAAAATCTATTTACATTTTAGGTGGGAATATTGGAGCACATTCCTGCCCCATTTTGGATATGTTTTTATTTTATTTTATTTCATTTTATTTTTATTTTATTTTTTGACATGCTTTTAGATGGCCAGCTCCAATCATTTTCATGTTGGGGAACCCACTGAATAATCTTCTTGATTAAGGATAAAGAGCAGATTTCAAAGTTTGGCACTATTACTTGTTAGCTTGGACTTTCTATTGTACAGAGAACAGAACAAAGGACACAATCATCTTTCAGTCCTGCTTTGATTAAACATGAGTCCTTCCTTTTTTTTATACGAGCTCAAACATTGAAGCTTCTTCCTTGGTCCATTCCCTACCCACTGCATACCTCTCTTCTCAAAGCTGATTATGAGATGATATGTTTTTCTTTTGATTTTCGCCAATAACTTTATTTTTTTAATTATATTTTATTGTTTATGCTATTACAGTTTTCCTGATTTTTCCTCTTTTGCCCCCCTCAATCCCTCGCGCAATCCTCTCACCATTGTTCAAGTACTTGGGTCAGGCATATAAAGACTTTGGCTACTCCATTTCCTATACTGTACTTTACATTCCCATGACTATTTTGTAACTACCCATTTGTACTTCTTAATCCCCTTACCTCTCACCCATTCTCCCACACCACCCTTCCCATCTCTTTATCTTTAACCTCGGGCATTTTAATTATGATGTGTCTTTGGGCCTCTTTGCATCCATCTTGTTTGGAACTCTCCATGCTTCCTGGACTTGCATGTCTATTTCCTTCACCAAACTAGGGAAGCTTTTTCTTCCCTAATTTTTTCATTAATTTTTCAAATAGATTCTTCATTTCCTGATCTTTCTCTTCTCTTTTTGGCAGCCCTATGAAACAAATGTTGGATTGCTTAAAGTTATCCCATAGGCTGCTTATGCTATTCTTGTTATTTTAGATTCTCTTTTCTTCTTGTTGTTCTGATCGGTTGTCTTTTGCTTCCTTATGTTCCAAAGCATTGATTTGATTCTCATCTTCATCCTCTCCACTGTTTCCCTGTAAATTGTTCTTTATTTCAATTAGTGTATCCTTCATTTCTGACTGGATCTTTTTACACTGTTAAGGTCCTCACTAAGTTCCTTGAGCATCCCTATAACCAGTGTTTTGAATTCTGCATGTGATAGATTGCTTATCTCCATTTTGCTTAGCTCCTTTTCCAGAGTTTTGATCTATTCTTTCATTTGTGCCATGTTTCTTTGTCTCCCCATTTTGGCAGGCTCCCTGTGTTTGTTTCTATGTATTAGGTAGAGCTGCTTTGACTCCATGTCTTGGTAGTGTGGCCTAATCTAGTAGGTGTCCTGTAGGGTCCAGCAGCACAGCTCTCCTGTCACCCAAGCTGTATACTCAAGGTGTGCCCTTTGCATGGGCTGAGTACACAATCCTCTTGTAGTTGCACCTTCATTGCTGTTGGGAGATAATAGGAGGGATTTACCCAGGCCAGTCAGCTGCAAGGATTGGCTGTGACCACTTAGCACTAGCCTCCGCCCTCCTGGAGGATCAGCTTTGCAGGGACAGGGTGGTGGTGCTCTGATGTGGTCTATAACTGTCCACTGGGAGAGCTGGCCTTGGGGTTTTCCGAGTGGTGCAAGCCAAGGTCAGCTCCCACCTGTGTTTTGCCTGGGGCCACCCTGCCTGAGCTATAAAGCAGTCTGAGATGGCTGCTACTTGTGCTGGGTTTGGAGATTTCCAGGTGCAGTCAAGCTGTGAATCTAGGCTGCTAGTTCCAGGCCTGCGGCTCACTGAGGTCAGCTGTTGCTTATTTGAGAGGATTTAGGAAGTTGTAAAGCATGAGCCAAAAACCCATCATTCATATGGAAAAGCAGGTTGGGTGGGCCAGTAAGTTGTGTGGAGGGAATCTCTGGGGATCTCCAAGGTAGGTCAAACAGTGTTAGCCAGGATGATGGAATCTTAGATACGACACCAGTCTGCCAGCTACATGTGGGGAGGGCCCAAAAAGGGACAATGGCTTCTGCTTGTGTTGATGTCAGACACCTCAGCTTTCCCCTGCACGCACCTGGTACCTCTCAAGCCTGGTGGCCACCCCGACACTGGAGCCCAGAGAGAGTGAGACTGGGTAGGTTAGTCTGTGTGTGAGTTCTTTAAGAGTAACTGCTTGGGTTTCCAGAAGTGTCTTCCCCCCACTCAGTCCCCACTGTTTCGCAGCTTGAAGTTGTGGGGACTTATATTCTTGGCACTGGAACCCTAGGCTGGGGGGCTTGGTCTGCGGCTGGGACTCCTTTCTTGAGAGATACCCCTCTTGAATTTTTATCCACCGCACGTGGATGTGGAACCAGCCCGTTCTGTGTCGCACCCCTCCTACCAGTCTGGATGGATGTAGTTTATTTAACTCCTTAGTTGTCAGACTCATTCAACTTGATTTCTGTCAGTTCTGAATGATAGTTGTTCTATAATTTAGCTGTAATTTTGTTGTGATTGTTTGAAGAGGCAAGCCAAGCCATATCTGTCTGTGCCGCCATCTTGACTGGAAGAGGAGTTGATACAGTAAGTTATACCTTTTCCTGTTGTTGTTTGTCACCCCTAAAAATCTTTATATTTGTAATTCCACATGCTTTTATGTGCCCAGAGACCTATTAGGCCAATAGTTCTCAACCAGGGGAATTTTCCCCAAGAGGATATTGACAATGTCTGGAAACATTTTTGGGGGGAGGGGGCATGTACTATATTTTTTTACTTCTTGTTATTGTATTTTTTTCATTACCATTTATCACCCCATACCCTATTTCACCTCCACCCACCCTCTCCCCTCCAACAATCACTACACTGTTGTCCATGTCCTGGAGTTCTTTCTCTTTTTTTTCCTTTTTGCTTGATCCCCTCACCCTCTCACCCCCTCACCCACAGAGCTGTCAGCCTGCTCTCTCTCTCTGAGTCTGTCTCTATTTTGCTTCTTATTTCAGTTTATTCTAGATTCCACGTATAAGTGAAATAATGTGGCATTTGTCCTTCTCTGACTGGCTTATTTCACTGAGCATAATATTCTCTAGGTCCGTCCATATTGTTGCAAAGGGTAAAATTTTCTTCTTTTTTATGGCCAAGTAGTATTACATTATATAAATGTGCCATAGCTGTTTTATCCACTCATTTACTGATGGACGCTTGGGCTACTTCCAAATCTTGGCGATTGTAAATGAAGATGAAATAAACATAGGGCTGCATTCTTTTGAATGGAAGCGTTTTCTATTGTCATGGCTAAGGTGGGAGGAGTATTACTTAGTGTCAGAGGCCAGCGATGCTACTAAACATCAGATAGCAGAGGAGAGCCCCTCCCCCCCAGCAGAATTCTCTGGTCAAAAATGCCAACAGTGCCAAGACTGAGATATCCTGTGCTGGGACTTAAGTATAAAAGTTGTATAAAGCATAAGGCATTTATTCAAATAAAGTAACAACACTTTATAAGTGCTATACCATAAGATAATACTGGTTAGAATACTAAGGACATAAAATGAGTTATCCTAGGATTGGAGTGGGGAAAGATGTCAGAAAATTTTCATTGAAGAGATAATGCTTTGTCTGAGACTTGAAAAATGATGGACATTTTTCTTGTTATGTAGGAATGGGATGAAGAGAGTATGCAGGAATGGGTAAAGTAGGCTGAAGAACTGAATAAAACGAAAGCTGGAGGGCAAACAAGAATATCAAGTTTGGAGACAACAGTGCAGGACAAAAGCATAGCATGAACATCTATCAGAAATTCTCTATGCAGGGCCTCATACACAATTCCAAATCACCAATATTTTTTTGAAAAATTTATATTTTTAATTACAGTTTACATTTAATAGTATTTTGTGTTAGTTTCAGGTGTACAGCATAGTGGTTAGACAATCACATACTTAACAAAGTATTGCCCCCTGATATTTCCAGTACCCACCTGGCACCATAATTAGTTATTACAATATTATTGACTGTATTTTTTTTCTAGAAAGAATAATTAGCAGCAATATGGGGAGAGGTATCTGAATTGACTATTTGTAGACTGGAGCCAGGAAGCCAGTTAGGAAACTATTGGTAAGAAATCATGGGGCTGGAGGGAAACGGCTTTGGACTGCCAGCTAATGGAAGTCCACAATGACCACCCAAGGGCATGACCATTTTCTTTTTTATTGGTTGGGGGGGGTTGATTATCTTTATTTCCCCCTTCCTACAGTCAGTAAATAAAAAAAAAATCAATACCGATCCAAGGATCCAATTGTTAGAGTGCAAAGAGGGCCACAGCTCCACCCAGGTTTAGTTTATGTATTTACATAGTGAAGCATGGGTGGCTGACAAGGTCATGTTAAGGTATTATAAAAAATACCAACTTTTCAGTTTCTTTTCTTTACAGTTCCAAATGAAAGCCCCCAAAAGTCATACTAGTTACTATATAACTTACAGAAAAGTGCTGTACAGATGCACAATTATAAATATGGTGTGTGAATGGCTGTTAGAAAATTGGTATATACATGGGAGAAGGTCAGGGGAGGGCTCCATTTGGAGCTCTGACCTGTTATGATGGATGAGTCCTGAAACATGGTGGCACCGCAAGGGCATGATGATTTTCTTTATACACCTCCCCTCCGCAGCCTGTGTGGGTGACATGCCAGGTTGCTGCAGCTGAAATTAATTAGATCATTTTCTTTCAGGTCAAAGAAACATTTACTAGAAGGAGGCTGTAAAGCATGTAGTGAAGGATGCTATAAATACAAAAGTTTATTGCTCTTTGCCCATGATATTCTAAAAGGACTTCCCAGTGTCTAGAAAAGGGGTTAAGTTGATCATAGTGTACTTCAACAAGGAAATGAAGGCAGGTAAAGGGCAAATGTGGGGAAAGATAACCTGTTCATTGAGATTCCAGTGGGGCATTTAGGAAGAGATACTCTTTATTGTTGAAGAAGAGACTGTTAGTGATACTTGATTTGGAAATCATTTTAGAGGCAATAAATAAATGTAATACCAAGTAAGAAGAATGTATAGAGAAATAAAAGGAAAGAATTTGGTGTGGAATACTGAGAAATACTGCTCTTCAGCGGCCAACAGAATCAGAATTACCAATGAGAAACATGGAGAGTGCTGGTAAACTGTAAACTGTAAGAAAAGATTGGTGTCAAGGAATTCAACAAGAGATGAGACTTTTAACCACTGTTTACTCCTGTGAAGTGGATTTTGGGTAAAGTGGATTACTACATTTTTTATACACCTCTATTTGAGTTGTTACAATAGTATTTTTAAAATTGACTCTAATTTATTACAGCATGATTTATGTATAATCAAATTTACTCTTTTTGAGTGAATAATTTGATGCTTTTTAGTAAATATTTTTAGTCATGGAATTTAATTCTAATCAAAATATAGAATAATCTGTTTACCTAAAAAATTCCCTTGTGAACCATTGCAATAAAGAGTGTAACATCAACTTCTTACCAATTTTTCCAGCCTGTTGATCTGCCCAATGGGTTTCAAACTTGCCAGCCCCACAAACGTGTGAACAAATTCTTTAAATCTCTTTATAGATAATATAAATATAAATGTGACTTTGTCTTTTCAGCTCCTTTATTAGTTGCATACACATTTAGGATTGTTATGTGTGATGACTCAACATCAACACTTTTAAAGACATTAAAAAATGTCTTTATCTTTTATAACGTTCCTTGTCCTGACTTCTAATTAGGATATTATTTACATAGCCACCCTTAACTTTTTCTGGTGTTTGTATGCCATATCTTTTTTGTATTTATTTTTTAAGTCATATTTGTTCTCTTTATTTCAAATTCAATTTTTTAAGATAGTAAAAAATTCGGTCTTTTGAAATGTTGAACCTGACAATCTATGCCTTTTAATTAGCGAGTTTAAACCATTTATATTTAATATGATTATTGATATGGCTAGGTTTAAAACCTAACATTTTGTTATCTATTTATTACATCTGTTTTTATTTTCTAATCTCATCTACTTTTGGAATAATCCAGTATTTTAAAATTTTACCTTATTTTTTTGGGGGGGGGAATGTTAAGCTATAATACTTTTTGTTTTGTTATTCTAGTGATGGTTTTAGGATCTATAGCATACCTTTTTAACTTTTCACAGCTTTCCTTCAAGTGATGTTATGCAACTTCACATATAGGATGAGTCACTACAATAGTGCATTTCCATTTCTCTTCTTTACACCTCCATACTATTGTTGTATTTTACTTTTAGACATGCTATACATACCACACTACATTATTATTTTGTATAAGTAGTCAATTATCTTTTAAATACATTTAAATAGAAGAAAATCTTATATATTTTTCCTGTACTGCCATTTTGAGTCACTTCATTATTTTGTGTAAATGCTGGTGATAAAATTTTTTCAGCTTTTTATATTTCTGAAAAACTCCTTATTTTACTTAAATTTTGAAAGATGTTTTTGCTGGGTATAGAATTTTTAGTTCACAGTTATTGTTATTTTTATTTTTTAATTTAGTACTTTAAAGTGTTGCTCCATTTTCCTCTTACTAGTATTGTTTCCAATAAGAAATCTGTTATTTACATTTATGTTTCACTGTATGTAATGTCTTAGTTTCTCCCTGCTGGAGATTTGATTATAATATGTATTGGTGTTGTTTTCTTCATTTTCTTCTGCTTGAGAGTCGTTGAGCTTCTTGGATATGTGGGTTTATTGTTTCTCTCAAATTCGGAAAAAAATTTAGCCATTATTCCTTTGAAATACATTTTCTCTCTCCCTTATGGGAATTCTAATCACCCGTGTATTAGACCACTTGAAGTTCTCCAACAGCTTATTGTTCATTTTAAATTTTTATCTGTATTTTATTTTGAATAAATAAAGTTTACTGCTGTATGTTCAAGATCATCAGTCTTTCAGTCTTCTCTTCTGCAGTGTCTAATGTTCCATTGATCCCATACATTGTAATTTTTATCTCAGATATTATAGTTTTCATTTAGAGAAATTTTGTTTCAATCTTTTTTATAGCTTTCATATCTCAGCTTAACTTTTTGAACATATGAAATGCAGTTAAATAACCATTTTAATGTCTGTTTCTTTTTAGAATTCTGCTTGTTACAGATTATTTTTTTGTGCTTCTTTGCAAGTCTCATGTTTTGTTTGGAAAGCAGTCATTGTGAACGTTACATTATTGGCTATTGAATAATGAGAATTTACAGCCTGGCTGGTATGAACAGGTGTTATCATCAGCCCTCTCTGATTACCCTATACTGTTTCCTCTAATACTTTTCGGTGGTTATTCTCTGGGCTCAGGTAGTTAACTCATTCACATGTACAGATGAAAACTCTGCTGAATAGCCAAGCATGGTAGTAGTTAAATTTAAACGTTTCTTCTCCAGAGAATTTAGAAGACTTTTAAAATGGTTTCTACTATGCAATGGATTACAGGTGTCTTGGATGGTCAGGCTAAAGGACCCAAAACCCTTTGTTCTACCCATTATCACTTGCATTCATTAATTTATATTGGGATAGAAGACCTCATGGAATAAAATAAAAGACTTGGACCTGACCACCAATGAGGTTCAAAGGTAGACTCGTGTATCAGATGGACTGCTATAACTCTAATGGAGGCCTTTTTAGGAAAGGAAATAGGACCCTTGAGAGAGATTCCAAGATAAAAGAATAAGACTGAAAGAGTGAGCCAGACAAGAGTAGGCCAAAGGGAGATAGGGAGTATTGATTCTAGCACAGTTAAGTGGCTGATACCAGAACTCATCCCAACCCAGCCACATATGGGATGAGGAGTGGGAAGGAATGGGAGGGAGATATGGAGAATGTAGGTATATGGATGTATAAATTGAAAGAAATAAATTTATCTCAGACAACTTTGCTAAGGATACATTCTGGACGACCAGAAGATTTCTTATAATATCTTTGCCCAGGAGAATGAGCAGAAAGCTATATTACAATGGTACAATAAGGCAACTTGATTAAGTAGCATTTTTTATATCAAATGAACCCCAGTGACTGAGTTCCCCAGCAAGGCTAAGAGCAATGGTGGTGATATCATGGGCTTACCCGCTCCAGCCACTAAGGTGGTAGCAGTGGTGGGGAATAGCGCTGGAGGGAGCAGTCGTGTCAGCCGCGATGGTGCTAAGGTTTAAGGCAACTGGGCATCTAAAAGCAGCAGGAAGACCAGATAGCTAGATATGAGTGGCATATCTGTCACTGTGAGTGAAAGCTATTGAATGCTGCTGTAAAGCTTTGTGGTTCTGTGGGCAAATTAAAGGGCTCCCTCCCACTCCCACTTCTATCCACATCAGTTAAAAGCATAATGCAGAAGATTTCTCCTTACTTCAGAAAGCAGTGAGAAGATTTTGTATGTGTATTCATAAGGGAGATTGGTCAGTCATGTTCTTTTTGTTGATTGCTTTTCTTTCACATAATTAAATATATATCCTAATATCCCAGAGAGGACCATCAAGTAAGTAGTCCATTAAGACCAGGAAATCCTTACATTCTAGTGTGATGACTCTACACTCTAAAGCAGAAATTTCCCTGGTACTATGGAATGCAAGGGCCATAGCTCCAGGTCTAGAATCATTCCTTACTTTTATTTATTTTTTTTCTTTCTTTCTTTCTTTATTTATTTTATTGGAGTGACACTGGAGAATCTCATAGCATATTAAAAATAATATAAATAAATGCAAGGGTGACTCATTATTAAGGAATCAAGTAGTACAATTCATCATATTATTATATAAAAAGAAAATGTATGTTATATTCACAGATGCTGAAAAAGTATTTGACAAAAATCTAACTCTCATTTTCAATTTAAAAACATTAATCACTCAATGAAGTAGAAATTAATGGGGAAAAAAGGAAACTAGAAGGATTTCTGATCTCAGTTATTACAGTGGCAGCAATAGAATTAGGAATAAACTTCCAGCCTTGAATAGCTGCTTAGTAGAGCAGTAGTACCTGGGCTGCCTGATCCTTACTGGCAAGCAGTTCATGCAGTGACCATTAAGACAGGTTCATAGACATATGTCAGCACTGTTGGAGACTCTCAGAAATATCGGTATAATGGAATTCTATAAAAGACTCCCACCTCCTTCAACAGGTGGTGGTTTTGGGCTTTGTTATTTGAATGGGAACATTAATGTCAATGCATCTACATTCGCTGTGTAGGGAAAGCTCAATACCTCACTTACAAAATTTAATATATAATTAGATAATTTAATGAATTAGATAAATCTTGATTGAGGCCTATTTTGTGCAACGCATTATGATTGGCCCTTTATGGGGCCTGCCAGAAAAAAAAATGTGTATAATGTCACAGAAGGAGCTAGATGAGTATAAAATGTCCCTAGTATAATGTTGGTACAAAAGGAAATCTATGTCTGTTTTCTGCATACTATGAGCAGGCATTTTGTTAGATACTCAGATGCTGGTTTCAGCAAGTCATGCAATGTGAAAGGTACAAAAACCCAAGAAGGAAGAAACTTAACCTATCTGATTTAGTAGTACTTTTGGAGATGAGATCTGAGCCAGCACTTGAATGGTAGATAGTATTATAAATACCATAGATAAGGAAATAAAGCATTTCAGAGAGTGAGAACCATGAAGGCTTGAAGAGTGTAGGCATTTTGTAGGTTGAATGGATTACTGGTGTATGAAGGAATTTGCTGAAGGCAGGGCTAGAAAGGTAGGTTGAGGGAACGGCAAGGATTTCATAGACAATTAGAGGCAATAAAGAGCCAGCGAGTATTTTTAATCAGAGGAACATAGGCTTATTGGCCTCTGCATTATTTCTCTAGTTCCTCAAAAGTGAACCTGCTTAACTTCTTCCCTCAAAACACAACGCTGTCCACATTCTCATACCAGACTAGATAAAATGCAGAGAATATTTTAATAGACTCAGAATCTCTACCCCCAAATCTGGTGGAGATTAACATTGGCCAACCTTTGTGACTGCTGGAGTTACCCTATCATTCCCACTTTATTTCTAATGTGTGAATTTGGGAACCTGATTGTTCCTCTTGGAAAGCCTTGTGCTGTTTATGCCTGAGTCCTGACTGACCTTGCCGTGACCTTGGAACACTGGACATTGTGATATTCTGAATAACTGTGGTATTCAGTCTTGCTTTTGGGGACCAGTGTCATACCAGTTTCCATTTTTCTTCCTCTTTTTCAGTCTTATTTCTTAAACATCATTCATCTTTAGGTCAGACTCATAAAATGTAAAAATGACAAAAAATATTAATCTGAAAGCAGCATGGGAGATGGTTTGATGTGAACAATTGGGAAGGCAATATAGAAGTCCAAGCAGCAGGCAATAAGGCCCTGTGCTGCAGCAGCATCCAGGGAATGGAAAAAATGGGAACTGCTAGTAATGATAGTGGCGCATAGAAAGCATTGACTACAGCTAAATTAACCTTTTAAAAGGAGAGAGAGAGATTTGTGGAGGAATAGTGATTCAGGGCTTGGTAACAAGGTGCAGGGGATGATGGGGGAAAGCACAAATGACTTAAAGTTCTGCACTTGGGTTGCTAGGAAAGGGGTGATGTGAGAAATCAGAATATAGTTCTACTCAGAGATACCGAGTTCAGAAAAAAATGAATTGAAGAGCCGTGTGATGACTGTCGGACCGCTCAAATAAAGTGAGAAACTAGAGAGTTTATAATGGGGAGTGTTGAACTTAATGATAAAATTGTTGGGTTTTTTTTTTTGTTGTTGTTGTTGTTTGTTTGTTTAAAGCCTGGAGGAATAGGTTTGAAGAAGATAGGTAGCCTAAATATTGTGTCGGGAATCTCAGATCTTGGTGTGATAATTAAAGTCATTGTGGTCGAAGAGGAGGTATATGGCAAGAAAAAGAGTCTTAAGGGAAAATCTAAAAAAGAAAAAGCACACAAAACTTTTCATCATGTATGTGATAGAAAAAGCTGGAACAGTGGGTTGGTATCAGTGGCTGTGGCAAGGATGACTAGGGGTGGATAGGGGAAGGGAGCATTCCAAATAAACATTTAATCTAAGTAAAACCTGTGTATTTACTAAGCAAATGCAGTTTTTTATATGTCTCCCCCCTCCTCCACCAGAACAACATGTCTAAGTTTTTCATACATAGAAATTCTGTAGTCACCATTGGCTAGCTTCCCAAGCCCCCAAATATATGATCATGTTGGTCAACACAAAATTGCCATTCTAACAGACCAAAAGAATTGAACATTTGAAATTTTATATGGTTCAATCTAATATGACAATGGGTTTAAAACAGATATATGCATAGCAGACTCTCTAGATAAGTAAACAGATTTGGTTCTCCAACCCTAGCCAGTCCTCCTCTGACAATGGGCTGAACTACCTGTGAATTCTAAGAATTTATTTTCCTTGAGAGAAGAAAGCACTGTCTTGGCTCAAGTGGCTTCCTCTCTGGTTCCAGTCATTTTTGCCTTCCTCTATGTCATGACCCTAGGCTTCTTGTCTTGAGCCCTCAGGTGTCTAAGTCTCAGTGATGTATGTGGAGAATGGCGGGAGTTGACACAGGATAAGTCTGATGGAGACCTGGTATCTTCATGGACGTGGACAGACATCACTCCAGCTGGGCCATCTCTGGACAAGTAGTTTAGAAGTAAAGGAAAATCCTCTCCAGAAAAAATAAAAGACATCCATTTGACACCTGGCACATATGATGGTTGGGTGATCTGCTGCGTTGATTTAAGTCAGCCTCTGGGTGCTCATGCTCAAACAGTGTCTGTCAGGAAGATGCAGTGCTCCTAACAGGCCATACTTGTAAAACAGACATTAAACTAAGCTGCTTATTTTCCTAGATATAGCACAACACTCTCACTCCTTCTCTCTTGTCCTTTTTTGAGCCAGGGAGAAACTCCTTTTAGGTAGACAGGGAAGCTCTTTTCCTCTCTGCTTTTGTCCTGTATATTTAGTAAGTACCCAGATTCTTTCTCTTTCTCGTTTTCCATAGTACCTCACCATTCCTCAGTTTCTTTCACAATAGATCTCGTTGAATCTTATAATGAAAACTAATCAGCCCAAAAAATAGATTTCCTTCTTCTTGAAGGCATGTATCACTTAATTTGAAAGTTAAACTTCAGAAAAAAAGGAAGAAAAGTAAAGTTTAATTTCCATATCGAACAACCTTGAACACTTAGAACCTGCCACAATAGGTTATCCCCCGAAAATGATGAATAGTGTTGTCTTCATACTCTGTGGAAGAGGGTGTGTTTTGAGACAGTTCTCCTGCATGCACAAGAGCCACATAGCTAGAAAAGTTTTCTGTAACGTTTTACTAAATAGAGTAAGGAACACAGGAAGATGAAATCTTCCTTGAGGTAAACTGTGTATATCATGTAAAGTTTGGAAAGATTCTGATCTGCTTATTGAAGGGCTTCGTCATTCTTCTTGCTTCTTTTGTCTGATTGGCCACCAGATGATATCTTCTGGAATAAATGGAAATTTTCAAAATTGCAGTACTTAAAAAAATTGCTGGGTATTTTTACAGCAAAACTACCAAAACATGAGGCCATTGTGTAAGCACTAATTCTCTGGGGAAATGTACAGGCCTGGGGATTTGGGCTTTAAGGGCTGAGAGGCAAATTGTTTCCATCCATTGCTCTAAATTTAAACACGCCTGCTATGGTGTGTTTCCTTAGAGGAGAGAAAGTGTGGCATTTTATTTGTAGCCAGTTATTTGAAAGAAAAGGCAGGGTTTCTATGGAGAGAGATAATGTCTGCACTGTGCATTATGAAGAATAATGATTTAAGCAGTTTAGCTACTATACTTGTTGTCTAGGGGCGCAGGAGAGTAGATAGCAAAGTTTTGTTGGAAAGAAAGGTGGTCCCCATCTCTTGCCACCACCTCCCCCCCAACCCCCAGCTCACTAGTTCCTCTAAAACTCACACATATGTGTCACCTGGACATTTGTGTATTCTTGGAGCCAGGCAGTAGGTTTTAGTGCCTTTTGTGGAAAGTCGAATATGCAATGTTCATTATTATTAGCAAAAGCAATTAATTCTTATCCACCCAGAGCAATCCTCAGGGTAATTGACTGACTTCTGAGCAGCTGCTCACTGAGCTTGGTCCTGGTGTGACTATTTTTCCCTTTACCTTGTTGTGACTGTTAGTCAGTGTAGTTGCACCCTGAGGCCTTCCAAATATTTTCTCTGTGACTGAAAGCTGCAGTCATTTTTCTCAGTAATGTTTGTGGTTTCCTTTTGGCCCTTAAATATTTCATCTTTTGGAGGCAAGGAGGGAAAGAGGGAGTTGGAGACACAGAGGCTTTAGTCAGGGAAGGTAGAATTGAGGAAGGGATTTTACCACATCTGGAACTTGAAATGGTCCACCAAGCCTAGTGTGGTTACTGAAACACCAGTCAAGTTTTCATAGATGAAACAGGCCATAGAAATCTAATAAACTGTATTAGGGTTGTGAAAGGGACAGGTTTCTGAAATACATTTTTTTTTTTTTTTGGAGTAGGGAGATTTATGATCAATCAGCTCTCCATCTCTTAAGCAAAACACTTGCTTTTTAAAGCAAGAAAGCATCCCCCCGCTTAAGATTTTCATATCCTCATAGGTGGCTGAATTCCAAATACTCTCCACCATTATCCTTGAGTTTCAAGTAGACCTTCCTGAAGATCAAGTAAATAATCCTTTTGAAGCTAAAGAAACCAGCAAATTGTCAACTTTTTTTTTTGCTATAAAAGGTAGCTTCTGCCAAATTAAATGAAGCTGCATAATGGCGAGGATAACCCCACATGAGGAAAGAAATATTTGATTCATTCGGCTAGTGGCATCGCCATCAAGAATAGCAATCTGGCAACATCTCAGATGATGTTCTACTCTGGTGCATGTCCCTCTGGAACTTCTAAATGTGCCCTCTTCTCTATATGGAGTTTACCAATTATTTTCAGAGCTAAACTTTAATCTTAAAATGGAACAGGCATTTTAGGATACCCATATATTGATAAGAATTGTTGGCTTCTCTTTTGTCCTAAAATGTTCTCTTTCAAACACAATGGTATGTGCTGTGTGTGTGTGTATGCGCGCATGCATGCAGACACACATGTGTGTATACAGGTGTTGGAGAGAGAGAAGCACTAACTGGGAGAGAGAGAAGCACTAACTGGGAAGACAGTTTCTTTTCTAAGATGTTGATAATGACTAGTTACTCATCCCTTACTAGGATGGTTCACGAGGAAGATTTTGGAAAATTAAAAAAGTCTTAGAGGTACTATAGAAATGTCTAGTTACATAAAGTTAAGCAAACCAAAGAAGCTAAAGAAGATGGGAGCCTTGCCTAGTGTCTTGCCTGTTGTTCACAGCAGAGTCACTACTACAACAGCACGATATTTTCTTCCAGGACAAAGATTTATTTAAAACCTTAATAGTCTACCCAAACCAAGGTAAAGAAAATGAGAGCTGGCTACACTATTGTGAATGAAGACAAACAGCTAGCTCTCTGAGCTTGCGTTTCTATCTGTAAGATGGAAATCATAATGACAGTTTTAGTGATCTCTTGATGATCAAATGACATGATGTTAGTGAAAGCGTTTTTTTTTTTTTTTTTTTTTTTACCATTGCAGTATGGATATCAGAATACCTTGCCTCAATTAGATCTTTTTATATCTGTATTTTGGAGGTAGAATACTGACTATGTTTGCACTTTTGAAACAGAATACTTAAGCACATGTATAAGAAGTACCAATGTTGAATGTTTGTCCCCATTAATATTCCAGGGTGTGTGTGCATGTGTGTATGTGTGTGTGGGCAGGAAGGTAAAAATCTCAGTGTAGCCTTGCTATAATATAAAGATTGGTTTTTAGAGTAGAATGTGTCACAAAAAGTTAAAAAAAATCTTACTTGAAAGTATAGAATGAGGGGAACACAAGTTTCTGTTCTTTCTTGGCTCGACTGGCTGAGTGTCCAGACTGTGGGTTTCCTTGGAGCTGTGCCTCTTAATGGCCATCGCCATGGCCGAGGCCTGCTGTGAGGGCAGACACTGGCTTGTACCAGATGTGGAATACTGCACATAGGCACAGAGGACAAGTTTCATGAGCTAGGAAAAAAAATGTGGTAAAAAGATTTGAAAAATTTTTGATCTACTCGGTTTCATCTCAAGCATTCCAAAATGTGTTCTCCACCTGCATATGGAGTAAAAAATCCTGGAATTAGGTTCTAATTTTCAACTATAAGTCAACACAGAGATACCCAACATAAGCAAACACTCAACCAGAGTTCACAATGACTAAAAGAGCAAAAGAAAAAAAAAAGGAGAAGGGCATCTTTTAATCAAATAGCTTTATACTTTTTGTAGCAACTATCTCATATGAAAATCTTGGGATATATGGTATTCGTTTACATTGCAACAAGCAGCAGGGCGCTCCATCTATGAGAGGCTTGGGTGATGAATTATAAACAGAACAGGAATGGAAAGGCCAGTGGAAATCTTTTGTGGCAATCAGATAATATAAAAATGTTTCCATACATCAGCTCTTTTGGTAAGTCTTAAATTTGGAATATTATTTATTTGGGGGAGATGAAACTATTAGAAACAAATAGAGTCAGGAAAACAGTATTACAATTTTTTTTTCTTTTAAATTTAAACTATGTTATCTGAACATAAGCAGAAAATCGAAAAGAAGATGGTATGCAGAAAGCAGGCATTTATCCTGCTATCCTGGCACATTCGCTATAGGAAAGCCACCAGCTACATGCCATAAGATCTAATTACCAAGAATTGCCTTTCCTGCCCCACAGCAATCATTTTGATGACAGGCTTCTCTGCACCGTAAAACAAAATGGGAACCTGTGCTGTATAAACTGCCTCAGCGCTTCCTTCCCTTCCTCTGCTATCAGCCTCCCCATCTCATTTATTTTCCACACATTAATGGTAGCAGTCACCTTAAGCCGGTGATGCAGAGTAATTTTCACAGAAACCTTGATCAGAAACCATAAATCAGCCTGATGTGCTTTTATGGTCTAATAACATTCCGGTTGCTCCTACAGGCCTGTATGTAAAACTGCATTGCAGTGAGTCCTTTGGATATTTTTTCCCTCTTAGTACAGTGCACACGCTTGCGCTCTTGAGCTCTCTCCCCTGCTCCTGCGCCTTCTCCCTGCCTACCTGTCTAGGTGTAGTATTTATAGACAGATCTGTATGCATGTGCACTTAAGTCACAAGGATACAGTTCATTTCTAACAAAGCCACGTTATGTGGTGATATGTATACATCATCATGGGGGCAGTGGAGGCAAATTCTTCCTAAAGGATAAAATGCGGCATTCGTTGCATTCTCAGTGCTGCCTTAACAAAGGAACTGTCTCTGACCAAACATTAAAATGACATAACTTTTATGTCATTATCTTAAGACCACTCGGTCTCTTAAATTATTCAATTATTTTTCCCTGTTAGGACAACTGGATGGGGGCTCTTACGCCATTCTCAGGGCTACTCTGTGGCCTGGTTGACTTGAAGCCCAGTTGTACCTGACTCTCTGTACCATGACCCCTGGTCTACAATGTCATTTACCACCTGATGGCCTTGTGTTCCCACTACTGTCAAGGTGGTTGAAATGATATAAAGTAGATGGGGTTAGTGGAGTGGCAGGAGGCCAGTCAGCAGGTCTGAGGTAAGGGGAGGAGTGAGTTCCAGGTGAATGTGCCAGAGAAGTAGTGAAACAGGAGCTGGGCCGGCAGCTTAGGGGGCTCTGTTGAGAGATGGCATGCTGGGCCCGTCACCGGGAGCTGACAGCGATGCTAGGGCTGGCAGGGAAGCTCCAGGGTCTAATAGGACTGGTGTGGGATGAAGGGTATAATAGCACATGCACCTGCATTAACCTTACTGACCATCCACCCCATCTTGTGTCAATAATCAGCTCAGCAACTAACAACAACAGCAAAAGCAAACCAGCTCAGGCCTAATCCACACCTCCTATACCTACCAGTGAGTGTGCCAGCTAGACATCCCCCGGGTGTGTGCCTATCTAGAGCACACAGGAATTTCTGGTTTAGAACGAAAAGCCTTTCACAGCCGTATTTGCAAAGAATGGAAATACCTGCAACAGCAGCCAGTGTCGCTCTTGCATTGCCATGTGGTGAATTACTGCAAGAAATTAACAAAGACCATTTGACTCAATCTGGGAGGATATTTAGCTTTGCTTTGGAAATGTGGAGATCTGGCACTGATCTCTAACTTTTCGCTGCTAATGCATTGAGTGATGATTACTTCTCAACAGACCTACATAACTTCCAACATTCTTAATTGATGCTTCATGAATGTATCAAAGGAAAAAAAGGTCTCTTGGGCGTTAATTGAATTTGCCAAGGTACTACTCCTTGCTCGGTTAAAATATTTATCTCCAATTTTTTATACATACTCATATATCTATTTTTATGTGTCTACCAACATTGCTCATGCATGCATACACATGCTTCGCATAATAGCATGACAAGCATTCCAAATGTCATTCTAGGGGTAATGTGCAGAACATGGGTCCTGCCTTCAATTGTAGGGCTTTTTGTTTTCAGTTGTAAATCATGATGTCTAATCCACTCACTTCACAGATAATGGTGCTCAGGTTAGGTAGTGGCCACAGGATTTGTTAAAATTCATTTCCTGTAGAGTTAAAAGGATTTTTTTGTTGTTGTTTTGTTTTTGTTTTTTGCCACCAATATCTTAGGGAGCTACAACCTGTCCTGTACCCTGATTCTTCAGTAAAAACTCAGTGTTGAATTTTCAGAAATTGACAGGCAATTTCTCCTTGTGCAATAGCCTGAGCTTTTCAGGACTGCAGGAGCAAAGGTTAAATGTGAAAAGGAAATGGGGGTGAGCAAAAGCTCTTTCTCTCCACAGTGTCCAGGCTCTCATTTGTTGTCTGTTTAGGAGCTATTTCTAAACCCTCCTAGCTGGAGGCAATGTACACCAGACCAGTGGGGTGGGAGTAATAAAGGAGAAATGAAGTAAAGAACAAATTCTTTTCAGATTAGCTGATTGGCAGTTGTGAATAATGCAGCTCTAGCACTAAAGCAAGAAAGAGCAGCTTCAACCTTGGCACTCATTATTTTGCTGTAAGCCTTTTTTGCTAGGAACATTTTTCTCTTTCAAGTCTTAAATACGTTAACTCCTTATGATCCAGCCATTTGCCCAAAAGGGCAAACTATATAGACCCTTGGTTGAAATCTTTAAGTTGTGGACGTAAAATGATAGTAAGAAACAATCTCATTCTCAACCACTCTTCTCACCTGCGCTGATATTTTGACAGAAAAAAAACTTACCCTGTGGGTTAATTAAATACCATGCATTCTCTATTAGGCTTGAGAGGCATTTTTAAAAAATATATTAAAGAAACTAGGCACATATGTGGCTTATATGCATGGCCACATAAAGAGCTCAGGCCATTAAAGTGAGAAGAGAATATATAAAATGGTTATGTAGTGATTCTAAAGCTGTCTTCGCTCTTGGTGGTCATGAGGATACAGTCAATGAGGGATTTTTAGATCTTCTGACTTAGATTTTAAAGTAAATGATCAAATCAATTATAAGCTGGATTTATTTCAAGTTGCTGTTAAATAAAAACAAGGTAAATTAGCCTTTTTCTTAATTATTCTTATGATTTAACAATAATATATTTCTGTTCAATTATGACATTTATTGAGAGACAAGGAATTGGAATTTTTTAAAAAATTGCCTCTTCATGTATTTCCATTGATTATTAAAATAGTTAAAAGATATATTTAATCAAATTGTTTATTTTTTGTTGTTTCGGCCCAATGATTACATTATAATTTTAAAATATTGCTGTTTTTCTTATTACAAAATCAATAAATGTTTTAATAAAATACTAAATGGCTAAATATATAATTTTTCTAAAAGAAAATTTGATAAGTCAGACTCTAAAACTGTTAAAAATAAGTAATTGCCTAGTTTCAATATTATTAGTGGTAGTATTTGGGGAAGGAGTTTAGGTCTTCTCAGTGTCAAAAACTCTTCCACTGTTTTTATTTTTGCATCTAAAATTCTGAAACTTTATAAGCAGGGATCCTATCTTGGTTATCTTCACAATCATTTCAACCTTGTTTAAAGTCTGATTCATATTTGCCAGTGTTTTGAATAAATACATAAATAAATACTAGAGTACAGCTAATTAATTGCTGGAATAATACTTTGTACTCTCTCTTTTTTTAAGACTTTATTTATTTATTTTTTAGAGAGGGGAAGGGCGGAAAAAAAAGAGGGAGAGAAACATCAATATGTGGTTGCCTCTCGAGTGCCCCCTACCAGGGACCTGGTCTGCAACCCAGGCATGTGCCCTGACTGGAAATCAAACTGGCAAACCTTTGGTTCGCAGGCTGGCACTCAATCCACTGAACTACACCAACCAGGATGTGTACTCTTCAAGTATGCAGTTATACTGTAACACAGCACATTTTTAGATATCTTTACACAGAAAGCAATTTGGGAAAAAAAATTAAACTTTTCCCAAACCATTTATATACACTTTAATCAGATGTTTACCTAATAGGGTTACTAGGAGTTTAAAAGCTCTGTTTTTGTGGGTTAATGGGCAAATATCAGGGAAGGCAATGTATTTATTATTTTTAGTTTATTTTTAGTTTAGCTGAAGTGTAGGGTGTTTTCTAAGGCTCAATATTCTGTCAATGAATAATTAGTGAGCATTTAGCATATTACTTAAATTTCCCTATTTATGAAGAATGCAGAGACATGAGACAATTGACTTAAACTCTTCCTTTAAAGAGACCCATCAGGATCTTTAACCATTCTTGTTGGTGCTTCCATAGGAAATATAGGCAGAAATATTTATTTCTTGAAGTTTGATGGTGGCTTAGTCTTTGATACTCTTGCTTTGATAGTCCTATTAACCTTCCGTTCCAACTTCTGGCCAAAGTAGCAATTCAAGGCACTGAGTCTTTCCCCCACATTTCTCTCTAAACTTTGGGGGTAGTAGCTGTGTCGCCCCCCCATGTAACATTATTCTCCTATCTTTTCTTGATAACATTCTACCCATTTTTGTAGGCCCATTTAAAATAGTATCAACCGCCTTGGCCATGTGGCTCAGTTGGTTGGAACATTGTACCATACACCGAAACTTTGAGGGCACATGCCTAGGTTGAGGGTTAGGTACCCAGTCAGGGCACATATGGGAGGCAACTGATCAACATTTCTCTCACATTAGTTTCTCTCTCTTTCTTTCTCTCTTCCTCTCTCTGTCTCTTTCATCAACAAACATCCTAGTGTGAGGAATAAAATAAAAAATAAATAAATAAATAAATAAATAAATAAATAAATATCTCCCCTACAAGGTCATTCCTGCTCCCTTAGCCAAATTTGTAAATTTGTTCTACCCCTCACTTTTAGCTCTAAAAACTTCTCGTGACACATTTACAGCTCATATGAATGGGCCTGTGGTACAGTCATGGGAAGCATATATTCTCTTTGATGTTGGTGATCAGTGTCGCCTTTTACATACTCGTCTACAATTACACACACAGGGAGGTAAAGAGTGGATCTTGCTATTAGTTGTATGTGTATTGATGGGCATGTTCCAACTCTGTGTTTACTGCGACCCCTTAAACCTAAACTTCTGCTTTTAAGAGAGTTTACATTCATTTTATTTTCCTCTTTACACTTTTCTCAAGATAGACACTGTTTTGCCCACTGTTGTTTTTTCTGGAGCATATAGCATAGAGTCTTGCAATGTGACTGGCTTTCCATAAAGATTTGAGTTTAAATAAATTGAATATATTTTATTTATAAGGTGAGACAAAGAAGACATTAGTTATTTATTTATAAGTTATTTCCAAGCACCCACTTTAGTGATTAGATGGTTGAAAGTGTAGGAATATATAGAATATATTCTTTTTTCTCTAAGTAATTACTATCTAACAGAAGGAGGCAGCCTGAGAATTCTGATAATTTATAATTAAGTACAAATGTTAAGATACTAAGGCACAGTATTTTATGGGAACCCATAGAGGTTTATCTATTAGAAGAATTTTTAATTTATTCTCTTCTTCTCTCCAAACTTTCTAAAAATGCTTCAGGTTTATGAGAAACAAAAATGGGAGTGAATTAATAAAAAGGTAAAAGAAAAACAATAAGAGGATCAATAAAAAGAGGATGAGAGAGAAAACAACCCTGGAGAGGCTTGAACCCATTAAGTGTGTACATGAGGGAGTGAACTAGCCCCAAGTACTAAAAGGTGAATGGACCTGTAGGTTTGCTTGGAACGTGCCCTAGAAAGAAGCTCTTCTCTGAAACTCATCAAGGACAGGGAAGCAGAGGAGCTTCCACATTGCAATTTTGCATCCCTTGTCAATATTTTCATCAGTTGCCAATAACAACTTAGAGCTGTACAGTTTATGTCCTGTGAAGAGCTAACATGAAATTAAAAAGCATTGTGAGCTTCCAAATGCTCTTGAATTCTATCTAAAAAAAATCCCCTTAATTTCTTTGATGATTATCTTCTTTTATGTTTGGTGTTTTGTTTAGCTTAATTTCCATAGCAGCAACAGCAAATTCAGCCCCTTGCCCAATGCCTTGCTCATAATGGCACTTAATAGATACTTGTTGAAAAATAAACGAATGTGAAGATGAGACATGTCAGCCTATTTAAAAAGAGTGATCAATACATTTTTCATATTAGGACAGTTCAGGTTGTAGAACAAAGAAATTCAGTGTTCTTTATAACTCAGTCATTATTATCCCAGGCAAGTGGGCATGTGGCCATTTCTCAGGATGAATCAGGCACATTTTAATAGTTAATTCCGGCAGTTCAAAGTGGAATGGATTTATTTCAAGAGGCTCAAGAAAACCTCATTTTGAGGACTCTAATAAAAAGTAAGGATGATAAAGAACACTGTTTTTCATGATAAGGAAAATTCTGCCTTTCAAGAGAGACATCATAATTTCTTCTAATTATAAGAAAAATGTTGCTGCTTTGAGTGTTCTTATTCATGTGTACAGCCAAAGGGATTTTCTGCATAAAAGAATAATTAGGTTCTATTCCTTCAAACTAAAAAAAAAATCAGCTATTTTTCTTTTCTTTTATACCCCCCCCCCCCATTATATTCTTTGACTTCTACTCTGCTGAATCTTTTATGTGTCATGGAAGGAAGATTTAGAGGGGCTTTGATTTCTCCAATTCCTTTGGCGGCTGGCAACGTGTGCTGTGCTGAATTTGGAAGTGCCTAATTTGGGAGTGCTGTTCATGTTATGCTGTAAACTGATCAGATTTCATTTTATGTGTGAAGATCATTTTCAGTCCATGGATTTAAACATTTTGCTTTCCTGAAAGATATCCTACATGAGGCGCTATGGGCTTTTACTTAGGAAAGCTTTTAAACAACTGAGTTTTAGAGACAAAGGACATTCTGGGGAGGTTCACACTTGGACCAGTTGAATTGATGAGAGGCTGGGTTCATAAAAAAGCTGGGTCACTCAGCAGTTCTGAGATGGTGACTGCAGACCACAACTGGAGTTACTGCATTATAAGGGAAGGTGTATAAGGAAGATAGCCAACCACACTTAGAGCTTTCCATTGACTGTGTTTTCTTGGTAGGTAAGTGCTGGGAGAGGAGAGACATGCAGCTGTAATAACATTAATTCAAACCAAAATGTTAGCAAAGTATAAAGAAGGAGTGCTCAAATTTATAGTAAATGATAATGTTGTTTGAACCTTCTCAGAGATTCCAATCCTTTAGATTTGAAGATGGAATATGATCATTGGCTTTAAAATAGAAAGATCAATGATAAATACGGACAAGAAGGGAAGTCTTAGGGATTGGATTTTTCTAAGAAAGTTAGTGGCTTTTTGAAATACTAATGACAATAAACACCATTAACTGAGTGCTAATTCAGGTGTTAGGGGTTTAAGAACATCACCTCTATTCAGCAGCCCTGGAAACTGGATAAACTGAGAGGTAAAGTGACCCATTGGCCAAGATCACATAGCCAGAGAGTGGTGGTCAGACCTCATTCCTAAGTAGTTTTATATCAATATATTATCCAGCCCAGCATTTAATGAAAACCAGGCTTGACTTTTTTTTTCTGAGCTAGATACTAATATGTTTATTTTGGGTTAATGGCACTCTGAAATAATTATTGCCAAAGATCAGTAGCAGGTTGGGTCACCACATGTAGTTCTATCATGAAGACAATCTGTGTACTTACTTGGAGAGGAGTGACTTCCAATCAGTTTTTGAGGTGGAGGAGTCCTTCCTTTCATAGCTGCCCTTTTAAATCTTTTATTCTTTTATTTAACTGATTTTTTTTCTCATTAAGCTAACTGTTATCTCTATAGTTTCAGGGGCTCTTTCTGAGGGAAGTGAAATTACTTTGTACACAAAAAGTGCCACATCTACTTAGGCAAGAAAATAAGTCTTAATATAACTGTGTTCTATGAGTCAAGTGGCAGCATAACATGGGTGTCTGAGAGCAGAGACTTTAGAGCCAGACCAGTCTAAGCTCTCCAGTCACTACACACATAAACTTTGCATAAGTCATCCAATCTCCTTGTCCCTCAGTTTCCTCACCTATAAAATAGGAATGATGATGAAAATAGTGTCTACCTCATAAGCTTGTTGGGAGGACTAAATGAGTTCATATATGCAAGGTGCTGAGAGTGATATAAACGTGGGCTGAGGCTTTCAGGTTGTCTCACTGAACCCTTACCATATCCCTGTAAGAGAATTCATTATATTTATTTTACACACTAGTATATAAATCTCACAAGGATAATCTCATAGATATTAACTAAGTTGTCCATAGTCACTTAACTTGTAAGCATTTAAACTTAAGCACATGGGGTCCTAAGCCAAGCTGGGCTATGAATCCAAGCTTTTATTCTTCAATAAAAGAATATAATTCTTTTATATTCTTTATTCTTTAAATTCTCAGCTGAGCAGAATGTTTTCTTTACATTTGTAATGTATTCGATATTAATATATCATTGCATTAATATATCTCATGTTCTTATATATTCTTATATATTTTATATCACAAAATTATATGATATTTTTATATATATAGTCCATCCAGAAGGTATCCAGCCATGTAACATGAAAAATAGAGACATTTATTTACTGAAGAAGATACAAGAAACACTGAATATAGGACAATACCACCTCAGGGTCCCCTTCCAAGTAGGCACCTTGGGACCTTACACAGTTCTCCCAATCACCATCAGCTATCCTGTCACATTTTCCTGAATTTCATTGATGGTCTGATATCTCCTCCCTTTCAAAAGTGGTTTTAGTTTTGGAAAATGCTATAAGTCACAGGGTCCCAAATCTGGGCTGTAGGGGGCTAAGTCCCCTAGGTGATCTGACATTTTGCCAAAAACCTCTGTACAAGATGTGATTCATGAGTGGGCCCATTGTTGTGATGAAGCTGCCAATCACCAGTTGTCCATAGCTGTGGCCTTCTGAATCATCCAAATAGTTTCCACAGAAGAATGTTCAAGCTTCACACAAAATTTGATGCAGATTTGTTGCTCTACGTGCTCTGTCATTTTGAATATGATGGTCACACAGTACACATGCTCACTCATCAGCATCTACTGCCCCCACTGACTAGTACAGGGAAGTCATCCTGTTCATGCATGCACATTCCAGTCCACTCTCCTTGGCTGCCAGGATACATTGATGTTGCACAAACAGTTCTCATTATATTAACAATGGCTGGACTTTCTGTGGACAGACCTCATATATATGCATATGTACACATGGAATATGGAATCCTGGATCCTGACCTATGACAGGCAAAAGCTGCCAGTTTTACCCAATCACAAAGTCCCTTGACCTATAATCTACACCATTCGTAGTGGAGTGGTTAAATGTATATCCTCTTGTCCAAGATGTCTTGCCTGGGTTGGAAATCTGGATCATCTATTTATTCCCTGTTTGACACTAGGAAAGTCATTTAACCTTGGTTTCTTTATTTATAAAATAGAGGTAGTCCCAATAATATTTGTCATAGAATGTGATCATTAAATGAATTTAAAGCACTTAAACCTGACACATAATAAATGATACATAAGCAATGATGATGACAATAATGATTCAATGATGTCAGATTAGGAGAGTTTTAAGGGGTTTTGGTAGATTATGCTAAGACTTCTAAAATAACAACGACAACATGAAAGAATTAAACAATGTTCCATGACCAATATCTGTAAGATTATAAAAAGAAGGAGGATACTTAATCCTAATAGGGTTAGGATTAATAACTTTTTCAATGATTCTTTTATGATTAAGAATTGTCATTTATTTTGTTTTATTGAGAGCCTTGAGTTTTCTCCCTTTAACAGAATTTAAAACAGAAAACAATCGACAAGTCAATATATTTTCAGGGAATTTTTCTGACTTTTTATCAAGTATATTTAAGAGGAATTTCAGATTCTCTACAGCTAATCAAAGAGGTGATTATGAGTTAAGATGAGGGACAGAAGGGACAACAGTGTATCTAAGGAAAAGTTACACCTTCTGTCCTTGGAGCTGCCCAGTAATAAAGAGTGTCCTCTAGGCTTGGCCGTTTACCAAACTCTAGATGTGTGAAACTAAATATGTTCCATGCTCTTCATCTTTTCTCCTGACCAGTAGAATTTCCATTTTTTGGTAGTCCTCTAGCTCTTTGAATAGCTTAACACCCTTCTTCTCTTGTACAAGTTAGAATATTAAAATATAATCTTATATTTTTCCCCCTCACCTGCCATGTCCAATCAGCGATCGAGTCTTCTCCTCTAATAAAGCTTGATTCTGTACAGCCTCTCCTTATCCACTGTCATTATTTTAGATTAGGGCCTTGTGACTTCTCAATAAGGTCGTTGCAATAATCCCCTCACCTTCACTGTTCTCCCTGTCTCTAGTGTTATTCTATTCCAAAGAATATCCAAAGTAAATTTTATTCTCATCATGTGGAGCCCAGTACTTAATATATTTCAATGGCACAACTTTCATATATGGCTATTTCCTACCTTTCCTACCGACCGATTTTTTAGCCTCTGGACCTTTTCTTGCTTCTCTTGTCCACCATTTTCCATCTACAAACATATGCAAAAACAATTCTATTAAAAACTTGCTGATTTCTCAAATGTGTTAACGCCTTTGTCTTTGATGTTGCTGCTCCTTCTTCCTGGAATATTCTCAAGGACCTCCACTTCCACTCATAAATGGTCACTTGGCTAACTTCAAAACCCAGCATGCTACCACATCCTCTAAGATTTCCCTAATTCCCCAGCCTTAACTAGGTACATATCAACTAAATCTGCAAACCTCATCAGATGGTATAGTAATTATTTATTGACTAGTTTCGTTCTAGGAGGCAAACTTCTTAAAGTCAATAATTAGATATTTCCTCTCTGTATTCCTAGGGCCAAGCATAGTGCCTTTCTCTGACTGCTCAATAAAGGTTTGTAGACTAATTAAGACCCATAGCAATAAAAAATCAATCTTCTTGAGTATCTTTGCAAGTGAGACTTTCTGTAGGCAATTTAAGTAATTAAATAGCAATAAATTAATACTTTCTGGTCATAAGTTTATAATGTCTAACGTGTCCACATTCCAATATCAAAAGTAAAAGTTTGTTAATAATATCTCCCATGAGTAAAGAATAGTGCTTAAGATAATATTTTTTATTTTAAAAGAAATTCCTAGTTTTCAAAGTGCTGTCACATGCATTATCTTTGAGGTTCATCACAACTGTGAAGTAAATAACACAGGTATTATTATCCTCATTTTACAAATAAGAAAACTGAAGCTCAAAAATAGAACTGACATACATAAAATCACTCACAGAGAAGTAAAGTAATTTGAAACCCATTTTAGGACTCTAAAAATATAAACATTTAAGCATTTGCTACATCCAGTTGTTATTTCTACTCTATCACACTGCTCTCACATTACTTACAATCAAGCTGGGGAACATATAGAAAGAAGTAAAATGTATTAATTCACAGAGAAGGGCCAGGAACTTATGTGCATGTTCTCATTCAGTCCTCAGAGTAGCCCTGGTAGGTAGGAATTATTAATCCATTTTACAGATATAGAAAATGAACTTCACAAAAAGTAACTCGCTAAAGTTCACAAAGTTACTGAGTGGTAAAGTCAGATTTTTGAACTCAGATTTGTCTAACTCTAAAATTAAAATAAGCTTAATGCAAAAAGGAGGTGTCCAGCAGACCAAGGACACCTGACAGCCTTGGGTTTAATCTGAAATGGCCTTCACATCCAGTGAATCTGATCTGGTATGTGGAATGGACCAAGGACTAGGAGATTTTGGAAGGAGGTTGAAAGTAGCTTCATCTTAGAAGAAAGTGACTGGATTGTAGCGGGACTGCAGTCACTAGCTGGTGGTGAAGGAAGGGTGCTTAGTCATTTCTAAAAAGGAGCTTGTTAAGTAAGGCCTTGCAGACTGGTCTGGGTGCCAATGAAGTGATCTTTGGGTTTAGAGCAGGGCTGTCATCTCACCAAGGAACTGGAATGGGAAGCAGGAGCTACGAGAGAGACCAATCATGCAGCAAGGGCACATCAGGAAGGACAGTGGAGGAAGGTGCAGTTTTTCCTGAGACGGGCACACCTTTCGCTGCATATCCTTTCAGTTTTCTTCTGTCTTTATTCCCAGTCCTCATGACGTCACTCACCATCTCTACGCTGATAACCCCACCTGTCTACAGTTCCAACCTGATTGCAGGCTCCTGTGACCAGTGCACGATGGATGGCGCCACTTGGATGTCTGTGGACACCTCACAGTATATATATACTAAGTTGAATTAACCACATACTGCTATCATAAAACCTAGTTTTAACACCATCTCTATTTCAGTCAAATGCAGCACCATTTACCCATTTGCCCATTCAAGAATCTTGAGTGCTATCCTTTACTTCTCTACTTCTCATAGCTTACACTTGCCCTTATCTAATGGATCTTTGAATCTTATAATTCCTTTTCCTTAACAGCTCCTGAAACTCTCCCATTTCCTCTGGTACACTGAGAGCTCAGGCTTTTGATACCTCTAGACTAAATGATTGCCTTCAGTCTTGCTCATCGCACAGTGACCTCAGTTATTTCTAAGATGCCCATTTGGTCATGTCATTCCTGTGCTTTAAAATCTTCCATTTGTTCCTTGTTGCTACAAGATGAAGTCTGACCTCTTTAGTGTGGAATACAGCGACCTTCCTGAGTTGGCCTCTGGCAGTCTTTCTAAGCCTCACAGCTCACGTTCCTACTGCAGAGTTTTATCCATCACCTTGGTATTTCAGTGAAACATTTTAAAGTCCCTGAAAGTCTTCCCTGACTTCTCTCCCCAAAACTGGCTCCGGGTATCCTTTGTATTCACGTCACATCCTCTGTCACATGTACCTCCAACATTGCACTTATCTTATTAAAATTATTTACATGTTGATCTACTCAGTCAACTACACACTTTTTAAAAGAAGGAAATTGCTATGTTTTACACCATTGTTTCCCCAGAACTTCTCAAGGCAGTTGGCACATAAAGGTGATCAACCAATATTAGCTGAATAAATGAAATGAGTTCCAGGGGATCACACAAACTTGAGATCACGGCCTAATTCCAAACTCACTGTTGGTAAGAAGACAATAAGTCTAACACCAGCATGGTTTTCACTGGTTTTGAACCTTAGAGACACTGGATCTGTAACTAGTGATCACCTGCAGTAGATGTTCACTACCAGCAGCTGGTCAAAGCTGACAGGCAGGCACAGCTGACTTTAGACCAAAAGCTGATATCTCTGGCCTAGCTTTAGACTTTTATTCCTTTATGTTTATCTCTAGAAAAACTAATACGGAGACTTGCCTCTTCCTTAGCCCCTGGTCCATGCTGAGTCTTTCAAGGTTGCTTGGACTACCTTCCTTTAGCTATCTTGTTCTTTAAAAGCCTTGTTTGTAATGAATGATTTCATAGGCTGAAATAAAGGAAGAGTTTGTACTATCAGATAAAATTAAATAAGTTTACAGAATTTATAGGATTCATTTTACTTATAGACCTTTCATATTTCTCTTTAGATTGATTCTCAAATATTTAATCTGTAGGCTCACTTAAAAATAACAGATTTATATTATATTTCTAGTTTATTAGTGAGCCAAATGCCCAAAAACGTGCTTTAGTACACACAAAACATCACAGAAAAAGTCCATCCATTGGCAGTGGGTAGATTCTGAGTTTCCTTTTTGCCACATAATCCCTTGGCTGTTCCTTTGATCAGCAGTGCAAATCCTAATTAAGGTTTCATCTGATAATTTGATTTCACGATAAAGATCTATTCTTAGTCAGGAACTTTGCCTTCTTCAGTTCCTGAGGTTAATGAAAATTACTAATCCAATGGATAAACAGGCAATGGGAAAATCAAATCATAACTTTTATGTTTTCAGAAATACTGTGATTTAAGGGTTTTGGCGACTCTTACAACAAAGCAAGATTAAGATGCAAATTTCACTGAGAGGGAAGAGAAAACTTCCTAAGTGGGAAAGCAAATTATGTAAATGACACTGCTGTATTAAAAATACTTTATCTTCTAGTGCCCCAAATTTCACGTGTTGAGGTAATTCCTTCCCTCATGACAGGAGAGGATATGAAGCTGATGTTGAACTTTGTAGAATAAGAACGGCGTAGTGGATTCTGAGAACAAAAACTAGATTCTTGCTTCATAGCTGCTTGTCATGTGGCCCTTATGTTTCCAGTCAGGCCCTTCAGCCCTGAGTCTAATCGATGCCCAGTTCATCAAGAAAAGGTCACGTTCTTTTATCAAGAAACCAGCAACGAACAAACATGGGAAGTAAGTTGATGGATATTTCTTTTCGGAATCCTATGAGTTCTGGGAAAAGTCCGAAAGACTTTTACAACATTCCCCAAATGTCCAGAGCTGATAGCAGAGTTCAACATATTAACATTCAGGAGGATGAATCTATGTTTATTTCATGAAATGTAATTATATACCAGAATAAAAAAAAAAGAACCAAGAGGGAGGAGATAAAACCAATGTACTGAGAAAATAGGAAAGGGAAAGCAGTTTCATACATACTTGAAAGAGAGCAAAAAAGAGAATAAAACAGAAGCTCAATTTAAATATGCCTGTGACCACTTATTTTGAATACTGCTATGAAATATTGGAAATTGCTTACTGAATTTAAGGGAAATCTGTTTATCTGTTTCCATGTCATTTTCCTAGGACATTGAAAATGATGTTTGCTTTATACTAATTACAACAAACTATCTGTGAAGAAAAACACACAAACAACACCTAGGCACAATCATTACCCTCAAAATCCAGGTAAAAAGTAAATTAATCTGTTTGTATACTATACCCAGAATGTCACTGGTTTTAAATTTTCTAGTTTTCTTTTATGAGAGTGCACACAGATACTTTCAAATCATTTAAGGAATTTTTTTATTTTTATTTTTTATTTTTTGAGCAGAGTAGCTGGGGATAGTATATAAAGTACAATTTCTATTTAGAATTATGAAAAGATCAGTAATGATGACAAAAACTCTACTTACTGCAAGCCCTCAGGTGTCCTTTGTGAAAGAAGTTCCTGGCTTGAGGCTATTTTGAAGTGAATGCAAATCATCAGTCATTGAAAAATCTAATACTAATTGAGTCTCTTGTCAATGTACAGATAAGAATCTCACTGCTTTCCTGTTTAAAAACAGTGGCTCTTTCTTAGCAAGGTGAAGGAGGAAAACTATCAGAAACATATGACATGATGCAATGATGAAAAAAGAATTTATTCTTCATTGTTATCATTTCACAAGCTGAAAAAAAATAGCCTTGACAAGGACCTCAAACCTGTGTGTGTGTGTGTGTGTGTGTGTGTGTGTGTGTGTGTGTGTGTGTGTGTGTGTGTGGTGTGTTTGGGGAGAGGAGAGGGTGCATTCATAAATACCTGTTTGAGCCAAGCACTTAGAATTCTATCTTTTGAAGAAGGAGAGACACAACAATTTTCATTCGAATAACACATCCAGAGTTTAACTCACTCACTTTTAAGAACATTGGTTTTACTTATCTTTTTTCCTCCATCAGAGACAGTCCAGGGCCCATCTAAACCTAAGTGGCTTAAATCATGTACAGTGGCCTCTAAATAGAGTACATCTAAATGCAAAGTGGTTTCAGGAATAGAACAATTGGGTTGTATAATAGATCTTCATTTCAATCCAGAAGTAAACAACTCTTGAGTAAATAATGGCCCTGTGAGAACCTCCCTTCCTATCCTCCATTGAAAACAGCTTAAATGTTAGATGCAAAGGATATTTGCAGATTGAAGAACTTTTATCAAGTCCAAATTACCAATAAAATTACCTTTGTATGTGTATCAGAATAAAGTGAAATAATAAATGTTCATTGAGATTTTTCTACGGACAAAGCATGCTGTTAGGGTAGGATAGGAAGGCACAGTACAATGTCAATGAGATCAGTCCTCTAATGATACAAATGTCTATTCAAAGGCAAACAGTATTCCCAGTTACTGAAATAACCATAAAAATGAAAGGAAAAAATATATATTGGAGGGGTTCAGATTAAGTCTTCCCCAAAATGTGCCACTTTGGCATGTGGATTAAGTTGAACTAAAAGGCACACTGTCCCGCAACTGAAAAAAAAAACTTTCTTTCATTTAACTACATAAAAATTTAGAAAGGGGTCCTGGCTCATGAAGAGAGCTATTACCAGAGATAACTTTTATCTGAATGACCTATCTGTGTGGCAGGACAAACATTGAATTACCAAACATCTGTTCTTCATATTGTCCTGTGAATTATCCTCCTCTCCTGGGAAGCCCCAGGCCCTTATCCCATTGCTAAGCTCAGCGTGGCACATTAGCCTCGATTGTCTAACTTGTCCTTGGGTGTGATATTTTATGGGGCTCCTGTACATGCAAAATTAAAAGTTTATTTTTTTCCTGTTAGTCTGTCTTATGCCAATTTAATTGTTAGGCCACACCCCCCCCCCAAGAGAAACCTATAAGGGTAGAAGGGAAATTTTTTCCTCCCCAAAATATATATAGCAGATAGCACATTCATAAGATAAAGAAATAGAAGTATAGACACATACATACATACAAACTATATAACTGAGAAGCAATGTAGAATAGTGGGTAAAGGCACAGATTTGAGCCAAGCTGCCTGTATTTGAATCAAAGCTCTGCAACTTTATAGCTACATGACCTTCAGCAGGCTATTTAACCTTTGTGCATCTCAGTTTCCTCATTTGTGAATCAGATACAATAATAATGTCTGTCACACAAGAATGTTATGAGGCATAACTGAGTTAATCTGTATGAAATGCTTATTTCAGTGCCTGGAAAATACATGTGCTGTATGAGTGTGTGCCAATACTACAGTAATAAAACTCACAACAAATACCATGCAAATAGGTATACATATATGTCATACTCAGAAGCATTTATGACAGTATACCTGTTTTCAGGGGGCTAAATCTGGTTAGAAAGGAGATGTTATAAAGATATAGGCATTAAAAGCTGAGAAACCTAATTTAAGAAATTTGTGGTACCAACAGTTAAACATGGTGAACTGAATGCTTGCATTTATTTCTGCACTTTCCCCCCAAAAAACCATTAAAATCAATGTAACATATTTCTAAAAACTTATTAACCAACAAAGACAAAGAGAAATGGAAGAAGAGACAAGGTGTCCATGTATGTGGAAACCAACAAGAGCAGGCCAGTTTATGCTGGAGAACTCCAGGAAAATTCTATAACTGAAAATGCTACACAAAAGAAAAATGGCTAAAGGTATGCATAAGGAGCATTAGAAACCCACCTTTCTCCTCCCCGGTTTTTCCAAAACAGGTGACTGGCCCTTTCACCCGTTACCTGTAAGACACATACACAAACACACACTGAAAAGGTAAGATCAAACCAGAGTTGCTGTGGGTGAAATGAAAGCTGAAAATGGGTATCAAATCAGTCTACATAATGAATCATGAGCTTCCTAGCTCCCTATGCTCAATCTCAGCCTTAGCACTCAGAATCCTGGCCCCAGAACAATACCCTCTGGCAGGAAGTTATGGGATTCTACATTCATAAGATATAATTGGAGATAGTACTGCTTAGAAGTCCTCCAGTGAAATGGGCAAGTTCAGTTGGTGGAAATCCCTAAGGACACACACTAAAAAGCTTCCATTTGTTCTTTTAGAACCTCACTTTTAAATATGAACGGGGAGCCTGGTTTCATCCTCTAGGTGAAGAATGCTATTGCAATGTATGAGACAATCATAATACAGAAACTTGGATAAAATAGAGCCAATGCAAAGAGCAGAAAAAACTTTAGGGAAAGTATAAATATTCTCAGGATGATAAGAAAAGCTATTTCATTTGCAAAACAGTAACTGTGGAAATTAGGCATATGGAAGAGAAGGCAAAAATCAAACAGAACAAGACAATTATGGAGTTGGAATCTGAAGATTAGTAGTAAATATATTCAGCTGGTACCTCCTCCTGGGAGAACAAAATCGCTGTCTTTTACACTTTTCCCTAAACACCATGCATAGAGCCAAAAAGGCAAGGGTGGAGAAATCTAAATCACAACGTCTGCCCTAAAGTTTCTGGAGAGCCAAAATACTCTTACATGTACCTCCAAAGGTCTTGCATTCCAAGTCATGGGTAGAAATACATTTTAAGTGATGAGAACATTAATAGAACTCTTCTTTGCAAAGGCTAGAAACCCAACTTGTTAAGCAAAGAGGGAGAATGTTTTAGGGGTTAAGCAGGGAGGAATCACATGCTACTGATCTTGAAGCTCCCATGGCCCATGTGAATAGCTCTATCTAGAAAGTGGGTAACAGGCAATCTTAGGTGTTTATTTCAATGATAAAACAGGAAACTATCGTTTTCTGTTTAAAGCACGATTGTGCCTATGACTAAATGAGAGCTTTCAAAAGGTACGTCATTGAAACTGCTATACTTATCATTGCTTAATTGCTTTAAACATGTTAGGAGAAAGAGGCTTAATAAATTAAAATTATTTTTATATAAACTTGTAAAATAAGTATTTCATTGGACAAGAAGGTTTTATTCAAGACTATTGCAATAGGGGAGAAAGATTGAATCCAACTCCACTGAAATAAAAGGCAGGAGTTTTTGAGTGAGAGGGAGAGTTAGTGGAAAAGTTCTGGAGGACACCCATGGGAAAGTGGGTCCCTGAATTAGCTAACTGGCACTTACTGAAGTTAGGCTGCTATCCTCCCCGGTCTGGGAGGTCGGCAGGTATTTTGATGGATGATTACATTTCAAAGGGATGGCTCCCAGGCCCTTGAGAAAGACATTTCTGGATTATAAACCTAGCAAGAAGCTGAGACAGGATTTACATCACAAAGGGTCAGACAAAAAAGTTCACCAAAAATTGCAAGTTTTCTAAAGTAAATGCTCAAAGAAAATGGAGGTCAGAGACTTTGAAAAAACCTACCTGAAGTTGAATCAAGCTGAGGGGAACAGTGAGGCTGTCTTGCAATTTGAAATATGGAAACTTAATAACTCCTTATTCTAAACAAAGTAGAAACAGCATATAGCATTTGGAGTAAAAAAGACAAGGGGTTAAAATTCTGGATCTTTATCGCACCAGTTGTCTGAATTCCTGTTCAGTTGTAGTAAAAACAAATATGGTGAATTAAATGAGATAATGCATGTTTAGCATAGATCCAGACATAGAGGAAGAATTAAAAAAAATGTTAGGCCTTGCTATTATGGAAGTGATACTGAAATTCAGATCCAGCAGAAGTTTCTGGTCTCCAGATACAATGCACTGAAAGTAGCATATTTTCATCTCTGAGGTATTTCTGTCAAAAATGCATAATCTGAATTTAATCATGGAAAAGCATCATATGAACTCAAATGGAGGAATGTTTTCCCAAATAACTGACCTGTAATCTTAGAATTTATCCATGTCATTAAAAAAAAAAAAAAAGAATGAAGAACTGTTTCAGATTAAAGGAGGCTTACAAGAGATGGCAGCAAATACAGGATGTGATCTGGGATTTTCTTTCGCAATAAAGGGCATTACTGTGACAACTGGAAGAATCTGAAACAGATTTGTAGATTAGCTAACAGCATTTTTTAAGTTTTAAAATTAGCCAATGTTAATTTTCTGATTTGGATGAATGTTATAGTGATTATACAGCAGAATAAACTTCTTTTTAAAAAAAAATATTCTGTGTATTTAGGGGTAAAAGGGCTTTGTGTCTGCATTATACTCTCAAAAGGTTCAAAAAGAAACAATATGTATATATGGAGAGAGAGGGAGAAGGAAAGAGAAATACATAGGGCAAATGTGGTAGAATGTTAACATTTGGGGATTCCAAGTGAAGAATATACAAGAATGCTTTATACTTTTTCTGGTACCAGAAATATGCCTTTCACCCTCAAAGATGCCCATGTTCTAATCCTAACCTGCAAAAATGTTAACTAACATGGCAAAAGAGACTTTGCAGATGTAAATAAGTTAAGGGTCTTGAGATGAGAAACGTATCTTGGATTATCCAGGTAGGCTCATTATAATCACAAACATCCTTAGAAGCGAAAGAGGGAGGTAGGAGGGAGAGATTTGAAGATACTACATGGCTGGCTTTGAAGATATAGAAGGGGGCCATAAGCCAATTAATGCAGGTAGCTTCTAGAAGCTGGAAAAAACAGGGAAATGGATTCTCTTTTAGAGACTCCAGAAGAAACAAAGTTCTGCTTGCACCTTGATTTTAGCCCAGGGAGACTAAGTTTGTGGTTACTTTTTATAATAGCAGTAGGAAACTAAGGTACTACTCTTGCAACTTTTCTGTAAGTCTGGAATTTTCAAAATAACTTTTTAAAAAAGGTCCTGGTAGATACTTCTTAAGAAGAGAGAGTAATCTTTTAACTGTTTTGTCTAAATGTTAGGAGGTGGAATTCTAGTTAAAATCATAAAACAGTCATTAAAAACAAATTATGCCAGAATCTCAGTACAGTATTCAATAAGAGTGTATATTGACATGGAGCACTAAGCATAGCCATTTCTCTCTCTCTCTTTTTTTCCTCGAGTCCTCCACCCCCTCACCTAGCCCCCTGCAACAGCTGTCAGCCTGCTCTCTAGGAGCCTGTCGCTATTTTGCTTGTAAGCATAACTATTTTTTAACTTAGGATTTGAATTGAAAGCCAGTATACCGAGACATCAATACTAGTGTAAACAGTAAAAATAAAGCAAAAACAAAGCCAGTATACCAAAGATTATGGACAATGAATATTAGCATTCTAATTAGCATATCAGAGGTATTTATAATTATCTCGTTATACTTTTTCTATTACTTTCAAACAGAAACCAATTGGGATGAAGTTTCCATTTGTTATTACCGAATTCCTCTCCCTCTTCTCCCAACCAAAACTCATTGTTATTTTTTCGGACAATCATTCAAAGCGGTCCTCCTCAGTACCAATTAAAACAAAGAGTAATCCATTACCCTCTGTCTTCAGCCAAACATGGGAAATGAGATAGTCAAAAACCACACAGATGAATATTAAAGAGATAAACAGACACAAGGGTAAATTATTGTTTCACTGTGGTAAAACTGTGAAAGAGAGAAATTGAGGGTAAATAGTTGTTAAAAACTGGACAGGGTTTCTTTAATATGTTGTTAGCCTTAACCTGTGACTTGAAATAGATAAAGAGTGTACTTTGCCATCTAATAAAGCGGTAAATTGGCGAAATTTATATAGGCCTGGAAAAAATCTGAGAGGTAGCTAAAAGAATTAAGTGGAGGAGAAGACAAGGTTAGCAGATTCTAAGGTTTTATTGGCATATACCCAAAGATGAAAGCAAATATGGGGTGGTATTAATGCCAAAAGAGATTTATAAGTTAGGATTGATTTTGAGGTCAATGGGAATTTAAATCTTAGAGATTATTTCAGTTTCTGAATCATGCTAAAATATTGACTACATTGGGCTATTGCATTTGTAGTAAGTCTAAATGATTTGTCATTTTGCTGTGACTTCCCAGAACCACAGCTAATTACCTATTAATTACAGGGGACTGAAATAAAAGCATTTACCAAACCGATTTGTGCAGAGTATCAGGCAAGAGAAACAGGCTGCTGCTTCTTTAATGTGTACTTAAACTCTATTGTGTTGAAACCTGGACAGGCTCTCAATAGTGCCAGAGACCTCTGCAAATAACCTTGGCCCTGAAGAGCAAAAGTAAGAAGGAGCATTTCAGCTTACTGTGGGGATGTGTGAGTCTTTGTTGGTTTAGGCTAGACCCTTGATATTATTTAACATGCTTTATTGTACATAATTAGATTCTAATTTCTGGAGAGAGAGACATTTATTTTCAGCACTGAATTGGTAATTCGAGTGAGGGTAGTTTTAAATCCAGCATGAGCGTTATTCATGCTGTATACTAACATACTTCAGAGGTAATTGTTTCTACTGCTTTTTAGGACACAGCTTGATGAATAAAATAAATTTGGAAAAGGAGACACACAAAATGCAGAAATATAGACCATTAAAAAGCTTATAAACCCACAACAAATACTTTAATTACATTGGATGAATGTAAATCATGAATGCCGAGCAGCTGGATGCTATGAAAATGTAAATGCAAACTAATCAGTGGAAGTAGAATAAAGCTGGAAGCCGTATAAATCAAAATATCCATTGGCGAAAGCAAAGGGGCTGCCATCAGGCATTTTTATATAACCACATATTGGACATTCCAGCACATATAGGCACACACATATAAGATAATAGCAAGATTTTGGATTGGGCATCAACCTTAAAATGCCTCTGTGGATTCTTATTTCCATAATGAGCTTACTCGAAATGTGTGCCTAATTTAATTTTTATGAAGCCACTAAGCCACACTAGCTATTTTAATGATTTGGCTGGACCCGAAATTTAAAAATTGAGTTTTCCTGGTGGTACTCTTAACTGTGCGAAGTGAACAAAGAAAGGAGGTAGGAAGGTTTCAGAATATTCTTTACCTTGTTAGCACACCTGTAGTAAATGCTAATAATAAGGATAACCTAAATAAATATGAAGGTTACCACAATTCTTGGTTTGTCTCTCCTCTGTGTTTTTAACCTTCAAAACAACTTCCAGTTCTTCAAAACCTAAACAAGACCTTTACTATGAGCTGCTTTCTCCAAAATCTTGCTTCCCTCAGTTTTTTAAGTTTAAACCTTCACCTACCCATCAGCACAAAAATCCATTTCCTCTACCTGTTTTCCTGGAAAAACCCAAAACCTTTTTTCTTAGCCATCCCTCAGCTCTGACTTCACTATATAACAAGTGAGAATAAAAACAGATAGCGAAATGTGTTAGATTTCTGCCTTACAACTTTCAGTGCAACAAAAATCCATGTGCATTTCTGCAATACTTACCCTGCCCAGGGAGTCCCAAACCTGGCTCTACCTCAGAGTCACCTGGGGAACTTTTAAAACTACAGATGCTTGGACTCCTTCCACTAGGGATTCTGTTATTAATTGGTCTGTTGTAGGGCTTGAGAATCAGATATATATTTTTAAAAAACTCCCTATGTGATTTTAATGTGCTCCAGAGTTGGGAAATGTGCTTTATGTCTGGTGTCTTATGAAAAGTATCTGTTTACAGAACATTCTAGAGGAGAGAAACTTCATCTTTATTCTCATTTCTTATGGGTAAAGAAATCTATATCTCTGCCTAAGACACAATCCTTGATCTTTGCTTGTGATCCTGGCGTATAAACTTGGTCTCCTATTCCTAAAAGGACTCTGTTTGATTTGGTTTTCTGCTAAGCTCTCTGTAGCTCAGGACCTAGAGAGCCAGCCATAAATGCTTTGATATCTAGTTATCATAAATCATGCCTGCTAAATCCATTTCAGTACCTATAGATACCTGCTACCATAATTGTCTTAGGGATTGTGCTTCCCCTGTGTCACTTAGTTCATAAATGCTAATAAGGATGTAAGATTTGAGAATACTTTTCATTTCTTCTCCTTTCCAAAGTTGTGACCATTAGTGCATCAAAGTTTTTATCAGTAACCAGGTGAATGCTTAATACCTTCCTAGTGCTATGCTCCTATTATATTTTGTTGGACCAAGAACTTTAGTCCTAAGGTTATTATGGGATCTTCTCCTTATTATTTTGAATCGGTGTCCATTTAACATTGGACTATGCAATAATATGAACAATAGATTTTTAGAAGGCAAACCAGGAGCCTTGTCTGGGTATGCGAACTCAGGAGGACAGGAAGTGGCTGCTTGTACCTGAACACAGAAGGTCAAAGAGAAGGGCAAGTCTCATTGGCATATAAAGTGGAGGGCCATGAATGCTGATGAAATATGGTTCAGAGAACATCCTGGACTCTGACCAGTGAGAGTGGGCACTCTTCCTACGGATTGGAACCCGTAAGGGCTGGGAAGGTTAGCAGAAGTTTCCTCCTCAAAGGATGAATGAATGAATAAATGAATGAAAAAGAGGAAGAAAGAGGCACCTTCTGACTTACTATGGTGGGAGCATGGGCATCTATTCTGGAACATAATGAAACATTTGGCCCATTTGGAAACTAATATATATTTCTATCAAAGAACTTAGAGGAGTTGATGAAGCAGGGAAAAGAATCCCTTGAGCTCAAGATATGAGATTTAAGAGTCATAATAAATTAGCCTTGAAAGATACCTTAATACTATGTTTCAGTGGTATTTTAATCTGATCCACTGAGCTCTAGGAATCCCAAGAAACTTAGTTCTGGGGCCACCGCTGAAGGTACCACAGGGAAGAAGTGGATGGAATTCTAGACCCTTAACCTTGTCTTTCAATTAAGGGTTTTTAAACTTTAAGATATTAAAATATAACTAAATGTTAAGATGTTTTTTAATCAGCTTAACTACCAAGAAAGCTGGAAAAAGAATAACTATACAAGGAACAGTAGAAAACCTTGAGGGATTTTGCTGTGCATGCCAAACATTGGTTAATATTAAAATATTGTAATATTAGATTCAGTAAACCAAGCACCATTTGTCCACTGGAGCCAGGAAAGGGGCCAGAGAGAAGGACTCCTGGTTTACCAGATCCCCATTGCTTTTTAAAATTAAATGTATTGGGGTGACATTGGTTAATAGGATCATATAGGTTTCAAGTGTACCTTTCTATGATACTAGATTTGTATATTGCACTGTGTACCCCCCACTGAAAGTCAAACCATCTTCCATCACCATATATTAGGTTCCCTCCACTTCCCATCCCCCCTTCCATCTGGTAACCACCACTCTGCTGTCTGTGTCCATGAGTGTCAGTTTTATATACCACACATGAGTGAAATCATATTGTTCTTAGTATTTCTGACTGACTTATTTTGCTTAGCATGATATTCTCAACGTTCATCCATGGTGTTGCAAATGGTAGTATTTCGTCTTTTCTTAATGGCTGTGGAGTAGGGATCAAGGAGACTTTTTCCCAGATTAAATGATATGGCAGCTGATTTATAGCTCTGTTAAGAAAAAGAAACCTTAGAAAACAAAGCTCCCTCCATCTAGAAACACTTTTTTCCCTTGATTTACAGGAACTATACCATCTTGACTTTTATCCCTCCTTGCTACATTAGGATGAGCCATGGCATGTTATTTAGATATGAGTTTTCTAAACAATGTTTGTGGAATATTATCTATACCAGGGATCAGCAAACTTTTTAAGTGAAAGACCATATTGTAAGTATTTAATTTTGCAGACCACATGGAAAATAACCATACATGGTGCATAAGAGGATGAGCATGGCAGCATCCGGCCCATGGCCTTTAGTTTGCCAAACTGATGTACATAAGAGGGCTGTTTTGTCCATTAAATTTTTCCATTTCATGCTCCAATAGTTGCACAGCTGGCACCATATTTTATAGAGGGACATGCTTCATAAGTCCATAAATATCTGACTGGCTTACCATTAGCAAACCTAGACATTCCAGGTAACACGCTGCTTACAGCATACCATAGATAAGGGTTTTCCATTGGTAAATACCATAGGAAATTTGATTAGCATATTTGCAAAAATATTTGACCACATCATTTCTTTCTTCTTTTTCTTCTACCACTCTCTCCTCTGCCATCTCCTACTTTTCTTAATTTTCTCCCTCCCCAAGTCATCCCCAGGATAGGAAGGGTGGATGACAGATCAGCCACTAACCCTTTCCTTCCTACTCTGCTATGTGAGCTCTGTGAAGACAATGGTTTGTACTTATTTTTTTTATTGATGTGGTCTTAGCTAAGACCTGTGGGTGGCAAAGGCAAACTCATGCCTGGAATATGTGTCAGTTCCATGCAAGATGCACCACTGCCTCTTCCAGAGCAGAAGGGGTGTAACATAATCAACTTTCTAGCAAGCGTCTGGTCTGGTTGGCCTCCTGGAGTGATGATGCCCTATTAGGAGATCAGTGACAGATTCTGTTTTCAACAGTTTGAACATTTGGCAGTTGCAATAGCTAAGTCATCCCTGGTGAGTGGGAGTTCATGTTGTCTATCTGGCTCATGGCATCTTCATTCACACAACCAACTTGTCAACACTGGAGTGACTGATGGCAGAGGTGGGCTGACATCAACTGGTCAAGCCATTCTTCTGACTGCTTGGTTGTTTAGTGCCTCTTCCATGGTGATATTAGATACTACATCATGGCAGAGCACTTTCATATTGATGAATCCTCCCTTATCCAACCTTATGTTCTGCCCTTGTTGATTTAGCAATCTCAGGATTCAAATACCATTTTATGCTTCCTTAGCTCCTGTCAATACCTGTTGCCTAGGTCCTGAAACTTCCTCAGATATAGGCCCTTTCTTACTTTAGACAACCCTGTGCTTCCCTGGCTAGGTATTGTTGTGACTTAACACTAGTTACTGGTTTGGTGGCAGAGAGATGAGGTGGAGGTAGTTCTGAGGTTGGGGTGTGTGTGCTTGTTTTCCTTAAATGAGAGGTCTCTGTGTCATTTTCAAGGAAGAAAGGGAGGATGCTAGACTATGAGAGAGATGAGTGGGCCACTTCTGCAACATTAGAGGATTCAGGGGAATTTGGAGATTCAAGATATTTGAGTGCATTGACTATGTTTTCCTATCCCGAGCCGCAGGGCCCCACTGTGTCCCAACCAGAGCCTTAATGTTGGCAAAGCAGACTTACCGTGGCTGGGAATTCAATTTTCCCTGAAGAACCACTATCTTTATAATTGATCTTAATGAGATCCAAAGATTATCTGCCCTTAAGCTATAAGAGATAAGAGTTTCTTTATCACCTACTAAGGAGATCTTCTGATTTTAACACTGTCTAAATTGATGATTGATTATTCCAAGGCTTTGTTTTCTCTAATGAATAAATGGCACCAGCAATAACCATCCAAAATCATTATCTTTATTATGATTACTTACTCTCAGTCCCTTAAATACTTGAGATACCACACCTTATTGTGTATTTTGTTCTACAACTATACAGTGTGAATTTACCACTAGGGAAAGTTTAACAACTGAATCACTGCAATATGGCAGAGATAATCAGACTGCTGTCCATGTTAAAAATTCTAGCCAGACTTTCCAGTTGGCTGGTAGATAATCCAGTTTCAAAATTCTTTTTTCCTTGGTTTACTTTTTGGCATCAACTGTCTTCATGTCTCCAGTCAGGTTTCCATGCAAATAAATTGTAAAGTTACACACAGGGAGTTGATTTGAGAGTGCTTTTAGCGACAACACCTGTGAGGGAGTGAGGGCATCAGGACTGGGAGAAGTTGAACTGCAATAGATTTGTAACAAGTTCTCAGCTCAGTCTTCAGGGGAGAACGGAGACACCGAGATGGCTCTTTACAGTTGTCCCAGATCGTGGAAAGAGGTCCAGACCTTTGTACTCCTGTACTAACCAGTGGTCATTAGATATGAGCTGCCCTTGGGAAGGGAATGCAACCTGGAGTAAGGTGGCCCCTTTTGACAGGGGAAAATTCCTGGTTGGGGGGATTCAAATGTGAGCCATCAGCAGGCAACATCCTGGAAGTCAGAGAGAATTAGTTCCTCGTTTCTGAGTTAATGCACTCCCAATGCAAATGAAAAGGAGGCAGTGTATTTAGGAAGCAGAAACAACAGGGCTTAGACACTGGATTTGAGCAATCAGGGAGAGGAAAGAGTATGGAGTGGCAGCAGATTTATAACTTGGGCCACCCAAGTTATAAATACCATTCGTGAAAAACACAACACAGTAGGATTAGTGAGGTATTTTTTGTTTGTTTGTTTTTGTTTTTTGTTTTTTAAGACAATAGTTACATTTTGGACTTCTTAGTTTCCTGTGAAGCATTTAAGAGACTATAAAATAATTGGTGATATGAATCAGGCAATTATGAAAGATTATAACTGGGGAATTGTAGCTACCAATTTAGAGTGCACAGTTTGTGAAGGATACACATAAACTATACATAAGGGAGAAGAAATAAAGGGCAAGGGTAGAATCTGAGACAATTAAAATGTAAATGAAGAAAGACAGTAAAATTGTTCAAATGAAGATCAGTGGCTACCTCCTATTGACAGAGCTGATGAACACTTTATAATTCTTGGCTGACCAAAATAACTTATCACACTTGCCACATCTGGATGGACCTGGGCCCCCCTATAAGCAAGAAGCAGATGCTACATACTAGAGCTTGTGGCCAGAAGATTCATATCATAGGCACATTTAGATTATACAAATTTACTTTTCCTTTTTTCTTCCCCTCCCTTCATGGACAGTTCATTTCTAAAAGCTCATGGACAGTTCATTTTTAAAAGCGTTAAGTTAGGCAAGGCATGTCGGCCTTCCCTGTCCGGGGCAGGGAGGAGTTGTGGTGGTTAAGGGTGCAGTACTGAAATCTGATCAAGGTGAGGAGACGTCACAAGAAGGCAGCACGTTGTGGGGTGTCAGAGCCCAAGCAGAATGAGAAGAGCATCCATCCTTGGGGCTGGTTCTTCATGGAGTATTGGATGCCAAGCAAGGTGAAGAGGGTACTCTTGTCATGGAAAATGGTTTTGTTAACTATTAGATATACAATAATGTACATGTGTGAATCATATTTCAGTTTCATGTCATATATCATACTATTGGTAGTTGTCATACCTAAAACATTTTCTTTGCTTGGCTTCTAGAAAAGCTTTCCTTCCTGATTCTTCTATTTCATTCATATCCCTTGCGTATTTCTATTCTACCTACCTTTATTTAAATTGTGGCTTAATGTTCAACTTTCTATTTTCTGCATTCTACCTACCCTCCATGATTTACAAGTACTGTATATGCCAGTTAGAAAGTTTCCTGCATCAGTTTGCAATAAAGATATATTTTTAATGATTTATTAAATATATAATTTAATTATATAAGTATATTTACATATATTTATATTTAAACAAACACAAAAAACTATAGAAGCTTTCTCTCCTGATTTCCAGACCTAGATTTTCAAACAACTATTTTGAAAATCTTGTTGGGAGGATCCAACTCATTGTTGTCACTTCCAAACTTCTACTTCTTATTTTTGCCCTTTTATCCTGTTAGGTGGTACCAATCTGTATTCAACTCTCAAGCTAGAAGCTGTGAGAGTCATAATTATGCCTTGTTTTTTCTCTAATACTTAGTCACTCACCAAGTCCTGTTGATTCTACTTTATATATGTCTCTTGAATCTCTCTCATCTTTATTTCTCTTCTCCATTTCTATTCTACATCTTAGTTCAGACTCTTTTAATTTCTTACTGGGATTATTGCAAATGATGTCCTGGTCTCCAATCTTGTTTCCTCCAATTCATTCTCCATACTGTTTCTAGTTACCTTTTTAGCTAAAAAATGTTATCATACCATTCCCCTGCTAAGATTCTTCAATAGCTTCCTATTAACTAAACAAAACATCCAAACTTCTATCATTGTCTGCATGCTTCCTTATCCTCTCATCTCTCACGATCTCACACTCTGCTCCAATAACACTACACATTTGGATTTGAGTGTGTTGACCTGAAACAGGTTTTTACTGAGGTATATCTGAGTTTTGCCAGGAGGTTTTAAAGATAATTAATTGTCTTTATTTATAAGAAAATTTACCCTTGAAACAAATGCGAAATGTGAAAACCACACAGAACATTTTATATCCTACAGTCAATGAGCATCTAAAATAATCAGAATTGTATTCTAGGAGCAAGAGATGAAATAAATTACAATGACTACAAACCTATCAATCTCTTGGAATTTAACTTTATGAACTTGAGTCTATAGATAAGAAAGCAAAAACCTTTCAAATCATTTTTACAAAATAAAATAGTTACTTCTTTAGTCAAAAATAATAGGGAGGAGTAGGAAGATAGGATTGTGGCATCTCCTTGGTCCTCTTGATGGCCGAGATGAATTTTGAAACCCAAAATACCTTTTGACTGTTACCGCCTCCTCTGGGATGTGCTCTGCCTTTTAAATTCATGAAATATCTTAAAGTAGAAAAATAAGTGAGCCAGTCACATATCCTATAAGCAAGACAGGCATTTAGTATATTGGAAGTTTGTAACCATTTTATATTATTAAAATTACATTAAAATTCTTGGCCATTATGTGACATTAATAATATTTTAGTAAAAAAAATTAGGAAGAAAGTTAATTCATTTCTGAGTCTTTGAACTTATTTTTTTAATCCTTACCTGAGGACATTTTTTCATTGCTTTTAGAGAGAGAAGAAGGGGAAGAGAAGGGGCAAGAGAGAAACATCGATGTGAGAGAGAAGCATTGATTGATTATCTCCCGTATGTGCCTGGATTGCAGATGGAACCTGTAACCTAGGTATGTGCCCTGACTGGTAACTGAACCCACGACCATTTGGTGTATAGGATGATGCTCCAACCAACTGAGCCACACACGTGAGGGCTGAGCTTATTTTCATGGGCCCATACCTAATACTTCTCAATGGGTTTCTACTTGACCTCTTCTGGTCATCCAAACACAGGAAGGCCACAGACAAGTAGAATTTGAGGATTTAAGTGTACCTCCCCCATCAATTTCTGAGCACATTTTTGCAATCTTTGAATTCATTTTTTATAAAATGATGTTTATTTTCTTAAGTGGTGGAATATTAGCATACATTGAAAACTACTTGCCGGTCAGGACTGCAGGTTCATTCTATTGTGTCTTTTACAGAACTTATGACATTGCCTTGAGCTTAGTGGATGTTCAATAGATAATAAATACTTGTGGATTCAAGTTTAATTATATTTCACGTGTTTTGTAGGAGAGGCTTGACATTTAGAGTTTTAGCTGTGCAAAGCTAATTATTTTATCAGGGCATTTCTATTATTTCTATCTCTGTGTATACCCAGAAAATATAAGAGCATGTTTGGTATTTCTACAATTTCTCTTTAAGCCTTACATTAGAATTCACTGACTGTATTGTCAAAAAAGTTCTGTCTCTCAAAAAAGACAGTATTTCTACTTTATTGATAAGCTGCATGAAATCAAAGAAATAGAACTAGGAAATAGGATTTGAAGGAGCCCACTCAAAGAAAATTTCTATTCAAACAAGCTCCCAGATTACCTAAGCAAAGATACTGAAATAGTGCATATACTTACATAACAAGACATAGATGATGATAATTGAGGACCGGTGGTTCAGGAGAATGTGTCTGACCATTCTGTGCCCATAGATACATCCAAGGTGCTGATTAGGCTTCATGAAAGACAGACATTCTCCTTATATCTTTTTTTTTTAACCTTAATTATGCTCCTTCAGCTTGCATTTTCACTGTATTTGACTAGACAATGACAATCTAAGCACATTTCCACAAAATGTGCAATTTCCATAGGAATTGAAAGTGCACTTGTAAATTTAAAGTTCAGCTTCTTACTGATCATTTGATACTTTATTTCCTACATGGACTTAAAGTGACCCACTTACTTATGGAGCTGGGAATGAGTATACTAAGAACAAAAGCCCCCTCTTATCATTATAAGAAAGTGCCCAGTTACTGGGAAAGATACGATTAAAACTTTTATATCTTTTTGTTCTTTTATTTAAATGACCTCTATGAAAGTGAGTTTTTCTTAAGTTTTAAGATCTGTACTTTGAAGGACTGTGTGTAATTATTTAAGGCTAAATTAAAACATGACAGGATTTTAAAAAGAACATATCTTATTAAGGTCATTTATTTTTAAAAAATCATATCTCAGAGAACTTATACAGTAATACAAAATTCTTGAGAATGCTTTTATAAGAAAAAATGAGATCTAAACCCCCCAGGTTTTCTTGTAAATTATTTTACCTGTAAACACAGCTGTCTCCTTCCACTGTGACATCACCATCCTCTGTTCTCCCGTCTTCTACTTACTAGGACATATCAGGTTTAAGATAAGAAATATCTAGTAACACAAATAAAGTGTACTTTACCCTACATAAAGTAAATCTAAGGTCATAAGTATCATTGTCTATAACATGAAACCTGAAATACAGTTATCTTAGACAGAAAACACTGTAACTTTCCATATGAGAAAGGTTACCTCATCAAAGTGTCCAGAGGTCATTGTTTTCAGCCAGGAGGCAACTTCTTAACTCTGAAGAACATTCGGTTATTCAGTAAGTATTTCCTAAGCATTTATTCTATACCACATACCGTTTGTAGAAGTGGATAGACAGACATGAAGTTCACATTTAATCGAGGGTGGTGGCTGGAGAAGGGAGATGATAAATATGACCCTTGTAGGCTGAGAAATGTTATATAAAGCAAAATAAATAGGATAATGTGTTTGATGATACTCTAGTTTCCTATTGCTGCACAAAAAGTCCAACCCACACTTAGTGGGTTAAAACAACAATAATCATTTATTTTGCTGAGTAGTTGCAATTTGGTCAGGGCTGAGCTGGGACAGCACATCCCTACTCTAAGTGGTATCAGCTGAGGTGACTTTACTCACATGGATTGTAATGTGGTACTGGCTGTTGGCTGTCCTTTTGCATGTGGGCCTCTTCATGTTGCGGGTGTGGCTTCCTCACAGCATGGCAGCTGCGATCTATGAGCATGTGTCTGAAGAGACAGGAAGAAGCAGCGGCCGGTCTTCCTTTTTCTAGACATCCGATAAACTAAGCCGGATGTCTAGAAAAAGCATCAATTCTGCCATGCTCTGTTGGTTAAGCAGTCACAAGTCTGCTCAGGTTCAAGGGGAAGACATTAAACCAACCTCTGACTAAACAGAATGGCAAAAATTAACTTAATCTTTAATTTGCTTCCAATGGAAGGAATGGTCAGAAAAAAACTCTTTGAGAATTATATATAAGTCAGATTGTGATCTGATGGGTGAAACAGAGCCTGAGGATAAGGCTCATTCAACATTCACTCATTTCTCAAGGGGTGCTTTTAAAGACACCATGTATATAAGCATGAGTAAGATAATGTATTTGCCTTGAACTTTTACATTCAAATGACAGAGTAAGGTATGTAAAGGAATAATAAAGCAGTGTGCTAAGTTCTCTAAAACATGAGTATATAGGAGTTCTAGATTACAGAGGAAGGAATTATTATATCTGCTGTAACTGCACTGAAATGTCATTTCTTTAATATGACTTCTCCTTTCTTTCTTTCTGATTCAAACTGATCTCATCCAGCATCCTGACTCACCTACCTCCTCCTGCTTTGTACATCCTCTTCCTTAATCATCAAACACTCAGGACTATGAGGTTCTTGTCAACATCAAACAGTTTTAGGAACAAAGCCTTGGGTCTGTTAGTCACAGAGACAGTGGTTCGGTCAAACCGGAGAAAACATGTAGGCCTCAGTGGGCTTCAGCTCCAGAATAACCCCACTGACCACAGCCTTGCAAAACCAGATGACTGACATCAGGACCAGGTGCAATGACCACCTACTCCCAACCCTAGCACCGGCCAATCTGTAGAAACCACAAGTCTGACAATGACCATAACTCAGTCACAATCATTAATGATTTTCCCTTATATAAGCCATCACAAAGCCAGGTCTTTGAGCATTAGCTCGCCTGTGACTCTGAGCATAATCAATCCTTACTTTCTTGGCTGCAAACTTCTGTTCATGTATTATTGGGCTTTGATGTGCTCAGGCAAATGGACCCCATTAGTCCAGTAATACTGCTTGGGGAATTCAGTGATGTCTTCCCAGGAGAGGCCAAGACGGAGCAATTTTTGAAAGACAAGAATATAAGATGGACAGGGAAGAGAGGAAGTGAGGGATGTGGCAGATATAGGCAAGGAACGAGTATTTGCAGAGAATAAGGGGGCATAGGAGAAAATTACAATTGCAAGATTAAAATGTTTGGTTAGTCGATCAGTTGTGAAAGGTGGCTGAAGCTGAGGCTAAAAATTGAGGATGTGTCTAGACCTTGAACATCCTTCAATGTGCAGTGTGGTGTGCCTGCTGAAGAGTTAGGACTTTATCTTGCAGGTTAATGAAGAGCCACATCAGATTCCAGCTCTAGTTATATTTTGTTGCCAAAATGAGTATAGTGAATAGAATTATATATAAGCCTGTAAAATGTCTGATTTTCTTTTTTTTTTTTAAAGAAAAAATCATTGAGTGCTCAGGTGAGACCACAGCTCCTGGAACTAAAATGATTGAGTGTGGTATCATGACTCTCTCAGTGTGACCTTGACTGAGTGACTTAATCTCTCTGTGTCTCAATTTCCATCTCTGTAAGATAGGAATAGGAATAGTCCCCCTTCTCACGGATTCATTATGAGAACTTAAGAAAATCATTTTATGTAAAGAATTTAGATAGAACAGCAGTTGGTATTTAGTAAACACTCTGCTTTTATGATTGTTTTACACCGCTCCTTTCCCTTCCTGAAACTGCGCCATGTCCACCTCCTGTCCCCTCTTCTGAGAGGAGGCAAAGGCTGCTGGAGCACCCACACCACTGAAGTGGTCACTCCATGCTCTGGGAGTTAAAATTTCCCTTTGTCAAGAGTCAATTATAAATATAAATTAGAACATTTATCTCTCTCTACCACATTTAACATAAACAAAGATATTGTTTTGCCCTTTAGTAAACCTTCTGGGATGAATTATATTCTTTCAAACACCAAGTCAATTTAAGCACAGCTGGTAAAAGAGACAAAGAAATAACCAAAAAACAAATCTGTTTTTTCCTCCTCATCCTGCCCTGTGAATACTTCTCCCTAAACCCAGTCCCACCCCACCCTTTTCTCCTTTTCTCTCCTGCCACCTCCTCAGACACCTTTATTTTCTTCCTCCCACACATGCATTTCTTTTTCTTAAATGTGGTTAAAGAAAATTTATTAGTATGTTCAATTAAAAAATGCCCGCTGGCCCTATAGTTAGTTTCTAATTGACAGCAACTATTTTAATTTGAAGCTAAATCACTCTCCCTGTTTCCGAGTAGCACTGGAATAAGAAGTTTTTCTTATGAAGAGTAAACTTAAAAAAAGATGTTAAATCCATTTTAACCCAACCATTTCGAGCAAATGGTGATCAGTAGACTGGAATTTTGGCTAGCTCACTGGTCATTGTTAGTGACCAGAAAGAGCTGTAAAGGAATCCGTGATATTTCACCCTGGCTGGTGTGGATTGAGTGCCAGACTGTAAACCAAAGGGTTGCTGCTTTGGTTCCCAGTCAGGGCACATGCCTGGGTTGTGGGCCAGGGTCCCAGTATGGGGTACATAAGAGGCAACCACACATTGATGTTTTTCTCTCTCTTTTTCTCCCTCCCTTCCCCTCTGTCTGAAAGGAAATAAATAAAACCTTAAAAAAAAAAAAAAGAATCCATGATATCTCTTTTCTAACACCCTCCAGCACACTTCTGTGCTCTAGAAGGTGACACACATACCAGGAATGTGCATCAGGCAGCTAGATCAGAGCTATGAGGGCAGTGGCTTTTTGTTGTTGTCTTTTTGTTGGCATGAGTGCTTGTATGCACGCAATTCCTCATCTCCAAGCACCTATGTGTACGTGGATGCATTTTCTTGTCTACAAGGGCCTGTGGATGCATGTGTGCAGTTTCCATCTCCAAAGCCCATGTATGCATGCATGCAGCTCCTCACCTCCAAGGGCCCATACATCCATGCACCCATTGTTTTGTCTACAAGAGCCCGTGTATGCGTGAGTGCAGTTTCTCATCTCCAGGAACCTGATGTCTCCTGACCTTGTAGCAGCAGATCATGATGATTAGCTATTAGCAGCTGCATTGTGGAGTATACAATGTGTCTGTCTCCAGCAGGAGATGGTGTTGGGAGGGGGAAAGGCATTAAAAGCCAATTTCATTAATATGAAGATTCAACACCCCAATTTCTATCTTACTTTTTAAAATTAGAGGCTCTATATGGTGTTATTATTGTTACTCAACATTCATTGAATGCCAACTGTGAAGCATGCACTGAATGGAATATTAAGAAACTATAATCGCTTCCCAGTGGGTCAGCAATTTAAATAAGACAACACAATAAGTAATGGGAGGAGGGGACTGGCTCACACCTATACAAGGTAGTGGTAACTGATTTATCTTTTCTTTGTGAGTGCTTGGATTTTTCAGACTATTCTCCTTCTACTCTCCCTCAGTCACCTCCATGATGTGTTCACGCCCTCCAACATCATCACTCTTAACTCAGCCATAATGAACAGGGGCTTCATAGGAAAGTGGAACTATTCGATACTGCTGTGTCCTGAACTGCTGATGTTGGCTTTCTAGAGAATACATTCTGTATTGATAAATGTCAGGACCAAAAGAACAAATTTAATTCCAGGCAAGTCCGAATTTGACTTCCCCAGATAATGATAACACCCAAGTTCACTGAAAAGTGTGCGGACAGAGTCTAATGATAAGAGTGTGGGTGTTTGATAGGCTTGGAAAGATTCAAGGCAGTGTATTCATTGCTCATCATTAGCCACTTTAGACATTTTTACTGTTGTCTTTAGTTGAATCTCCCTTCATGTTTGATTTGTTTACTTGAATTTGAGATATATGTTCAAGCAGAAATGGCACATTTATTTAATGCAAAGCAAATAGACTCCTTGTATTTACTATTTAGATCAATAAAAGGATATCCCATGCAATCCTTGCCAAAGGGCACAAGTACAAATTTTAAAACACTGGAGTCAGCAGCATTACAGAAATCTCATTTTAAAAGCAATTCCCTCAAAATAGTCCCCTCTCAAGGATGACCAGTTTGGAAAGTTATGCCTGAGCTTAGCAGGTCACTTGACCAAGGCTCCACCCACCAAAATCAAAAGAGAATTCTGTGAGCAAATGAAAATGTAAGATATAAAATAAGAATGGTTGAATATAAATATTTACTACTTGCTAGAAATGTTGGAACTAGGTTACATTATATCTTGAAACATGGCTTTCCAAAGTGTCAGCCTGTAACGCTAAGTGGCTTCCCAAGGCTGGTCTGTAGATTCCTAATGGTGGTGGTTATGGTTGGAACCTCCAAGTTGTGCTGAACAAGCTTAATGAATATCAGCTGCATCAAACTACTCTTCTAAGCATGAAAAATTAACATGGTAGAGCATTATATCTGAAAAAAAACAAAAAGTTAGCCAACATTTTTGCCCAAAGAATTCCCACAGGAAAGTTAAATTATGATCACAGGTTTTCCTTTACATACCTCAGGCACAGAAATCATGCCTAGCCATTATAATCAGTGGCTTTATAGGTGACCCACTCTGCACTTTATGTTTTCAGTTACAGGCGCCTCTTCAGTTACTCACTTCCTTGGCCGCATCATGTCTCCTTTCTTCTGACTTAAAATAGAATTCCATAGAGCCGTTTCATTACCCAGGACTACTTCACCTCCAGAACCAGAAATGCACATTTCTCTCCTTTCAGTTTGTTCACTCCTTACTTTATGGTGGGAGTGGGCCTCAGCCTCTTCAAGATTTCTATTCCTTTGACTCTTGCTATTCTCCCAAACTACTTGTCTCCAAAGCTACTCACTCTTTGTGGGTTTTTCTTCCCTCACATTTAAACATGCCTAAGCTTCTCTCAACTCAAAAAGAAAAAAACCCCTCTGTCAATCTGATGCACCTCTGCAGGTGTTACCACAATTTCTCTCTTCCCAACCTGGTGTCTTCAAAGAGTTGTCTTCATGCAAGGTCTCTACATTCTCACCTCTTTAATCCATAGTCACAGCCTTACTGGAATTGTTCTGGCTCTTTTAGTGACTAATCTAAAAGGTCCATACCTTACTTTGATGGCTCTGCTGGTACACTGAACAGCTTCATCATCATCCCTAGACGCAGTCAGCAGCCCCTAATAAAAAGAGACCTGACTATATACATGGAGGCCTCTGGAAGATGCCCTTCCCTAAACATTTCATTTCACCCACCAACAGCCAGACAAGTTCTACCCTACTGCTATGCTGGGTCTGCATAGATCACAATCTTCATCTTAACTCCTTAATATTTGATACTCATTTATCCTCCTCAAAACTCTCCTTCCTTAGATTCCATGGACGCCTTTTAGTTTTGGCTTTCTTCATTTTTTCCTGGTCATATCTCCTTTTAGGGATAACTTCTAAAAGTAACATGCAAAGGAAAATTTGCATATGGTAAAAAGTTACCCTCGATAAATACTGAAATTGCCAATGAAATGTAAATATGTCCAGATGTTCACACTCTAAGAGACACGTAGAAATTGAAACCTACTGAGAGAACAATCATGTTTTTCAGCTCATACTCATTAAAGCTAAGTCTATTTAGTGGAATCACCTGAATTGTTTATATTATTGTCCCTCCCCCTTTTTTGAATATTTACAAAGTGGAATTTTTATATTTGAAATAAACTCAAACTTACAGAGAAGTTACAATTATACAGAATTTTTTCCCTAAATGATTGGAGAGTAAGTTACCCACATGATATTCCATCATCCTAATGCTTTAGTGTGTTTTTTCTACAATTCAAACATTCTCCTATAAAGCCCATAATATGACCATCAATGTTAGGAAGTTGGGGAAGCATCATATTTTAGTCTCTAAGGGTACTATAGTTTCCCCATATGGTTAGTTATGTATAACTCCGGGTTGGCAACCCAAATTATAGGAGGATACAGAAGTCTACTGACCAATCAGTGATGAGAATCATCATAATTCATCATAGCTAGAGTCACAACCAAGACTTAATGAAAACTGATTCCACATGAACTAGTGAAAAGTAAATTGACTTAAATATTAAAAAAAAAAACACAAAAAACAGCTGTCAGTGTGATCCTAGACACTGACTTCCCATATATTTGTCATACTTTAGTACTTTATAAGCACTATCAAAGATTTTATTGGGTTTTGGTATTTTGGGCCATTTTCTGAGACAAGAGTTTAAGATTCTCATTCATCTTTCAATCAGTTATGTTTGCTCTGTTTGTTTGGCTAATGATCCTGCATTTAAAAATTTTGTCTTTAAATTAAGTGCTTTAAATTAGTAGGTTTCAACTATTCTGAATGTCTGAGACATTTTTGGTAGCCATAACTGGGACATGGCCTGCTACTTGCTCCCAGTGGGTAGAAAAACCAGGATACAGCTAAAGATCCTCCCATGTGCAGGACAATGCTTCACAATAAAGAGTTATTCAGATAGAGAAAACTTGCTCTACAGCAAACTGGTTCAAACTGAAGATCTTTCAACCTTAATTCAACATTTCGATAACTTAAATATCTCTCCAGCACATTTTCAAGTGAATTTTACTACTTTCTAAATTAGTTATCTTAAAATTTTTGTTTAGAGTTCAGGTTTCATATAGCTTATGTTGGCCACATGTCATAGTAGGGGCCCATATGGAAGAGTAGAAATCTATAGTTAGTCCCAATAAGACTTGATCTGACTTACATCTATCTATTTTTGGTCTAAGCAAAAAAATTAGTGTAGATATTCAAATCAAGGGTTAGGCCAATCTTCAAAAGTAAACTGTGCTTCTATTGAGAAAATTTCTAAATGTGTCTGCACATGGAGGCCTAAGGATGGATGGGTTGAGACATTGTCACTCAAACTTATTAAATCCATCAAACTGCTGTGTTTCTGTAAAGACGAGACCCCAGACACCCAGAACAAATATTTCCCCATGGAACATGTGTTATTAGCGACTACCTCCTGTTGCTAGGCAAGTTGAGGTCAGCTCTGGGAGCGAATGAGCAGCCTCTAGTCCTCCAGTCACGAGAGGCACGGTGACGAATGATGTACAGCTCCCCATGACCTATGGAGCAACTTCAGCAACCACTGGTTTGATCCTGCGTAGGTGAGAGGAATAGGTTTGCTCAAGGTCCCCACTTGATTCCACTCACCCATGTTTTCATAGATGAGCTGTCTTTGAGGACATCAAAACTTGTTTTTACATAAAGTCTTCTGCTGGATGAAACTAAATTTGAGTGCTGAATTTAAGACAATAGTGAGAAATGATTTTTCACTTATCAAATAGCTAAGATATATATTTTTAAAATAGGGAAAAGCTTGAGAAGTCAGCATGAAAAAGAGTAAGAAATTTCATCCACAGCATTATAGCTCCTAAGGCAAACAGATTTAGATGATTAATAATAGTTTAATTGGGGAAAATAATATTTTAATAGCAGGGCCCAAACTGAGAGTAAGCCTGTTCTGTATAATACTATCTATCTTAACACCGCTAATGGGAAAGTTATTTTGAAGCAACACGATACGCTGGGCCAGACTGTCCAAGGGACAGCATAACTAACTTAACTTTCTCTGCTCACCTCCCCCATGAAACTGAGGCTTTGGAAAAGCAAAGTAATAAATTTCTCAGGCAGGCTACACCACAGGCTATCAACCCCATTTATTCTTTAGAATGCATCTTATTAAGTGAACTAAAAAGTGAATCCCAAAGAAATATAGTCACTTTCTCCATGAAGTAGTGCCTGGGTATCCATGTAGTCACTCTTTCTTTCATGTTCCGATGTAGTTTACCTCTACTGTAACTTACAATGATGCATAGATCTAAATTTTCTGGAGAAGTTATAATTTTAAATACTTTAACCCAAGAGTCATCGTTTTGGGTTCCACAAATATGGTCATCATTTTGTCTCCTTTGTGTAATAGGTCCCCTCTATAGCATAGACTGTCTCCCTCCACCTTTGTATTACTAGTGCCTCAACTACATTCTGGATACAGAGCTCTGGTTGAAGGTATGTTTTTGCTGGATATATTACTGAATAGAGGAGTATATAGTTATTAATAGCACCTATCAAGTCTCTGTGATACTTACCCTTCCAAAATGTTCCATGTGATATTTCTTTATGTAACATTGAGAAGAGGAATAAGGGTTGGAGAGAGGGACCTAGCTATTTCTTGTATCACTGACAGTCAGTTAGTAGCACTTATTTTGCCTGCTGTGTTCATCAATGTCCTGGATACTCTATCCAGGGTAAATATTAGGCAAACAAATCAAGATGTAAAGTTTGTTTTTAATGCCCTGCCAGTGCTCTACCATTTTATGACACTCAAATAGATAAACATTTTATATTTTTATTTTTGAATTTCAGGTGTGTAAATTGGAGTATCTATAATTTTATGACCTTCCCTCATCATTTCCCATATGTGATGTTTTCAGTTATTTAGATACAATAATGATTTTCAGCAATGTAACAACATCCATGAGCCCACCACCCAAAATCAAGGTAGGACCTGACAATAACCCACACATTCTCACAGAGTTCCCTCCAACCCTCCCCGCCGCCGCCTGACGGAACTGTCATCCTGAATCTTATCTTCATCATGTCCCTGCTTTCCCTTTTGTCTAGTGTTTTATTTCATGCCATTTATATATATATAAACAACTAAAAGTATTCTGCCTTTAGAAATATTTATATATATATAACTTTATGTAAAAGATATTACATTTTGTTGTAATAGTTCATCCTTTTGGCTCCTACTGATTTGTGCGTGTGTTGTTTCCAGGTTCTTGCAAGTGTGAGCAGTGCTCCTATGAAGAGTCTTGTGCATGTCTCCTGTGGGCACATGGGCATGGCTCATGGGCAGCAAGTATAATTTCTAGTTTCTAAGGTATATAAATGGTCAACTTTGGCATGTAACATTCTATTTCCAAAATTGTTTCACCAATTCAGAAATCAATGAGAAAATATAAGAGATTGTGTGGGTCCACAATCTCGTCAACATGAGGACACAGATGTGTCATCAGGCACCTTCATCTTAACGTAAGGATGAAGGAGAAGCAAGAAATGAACTCCAAATATTCTTTTCTTATTTTCCCTGCATCTTTGCCTTGCTGTTCTTTGCCTCAGGTCAAAGCTGCATCTTCCCAACATCAGTTCAAATCACCCCTTCTTCACCCCCTGGGATTCCCTCAGTTGTGTTCCATTCTGGATATGCTCATCTTCATCTGGGAGGAGGGAGACAGCCATTCTGCTACTTCACTATTTCGGCGTGTTATAATAAATATGTTCGGCCTCAATTAAGCAATGAAGACGCTAAATTTTAAAAAATAAAGCACCATTTTCGTCTACGACTTTGTCAAGCATTCTTTTAAAATAAAATTTCCCAAATTTAACAAAAATTTGATGAAACTGGCACCTGTTGGTGAGATCTAAGGAGATACCATCTTTCTTGAAATATGTATCAAATATCTTTCAATGCATAAGTTTTTTCATACAGTGGCTTCACATTTACACTTAACTGCAAAAATATCTATTGCTATATTATTTATGATAATTAAAAATTGAAGGCAACTTAAAGTTTTAACACTTGGAGATTTATTACTTACTTATGGTATGTCATGAAAGTGGAATATTTTGCAGCCATTTAAAAGAATTTTTAAAGACTACATATAAAATATAGAGTACATTAAAATATTAAGTGTTGATATCTGGGTTATGAAATGATGAATGATTTAAACTTTCTTTTTTAACTTGTGTTTGCTAAGTATTCTCTAGTGAATATATAGTGTTGTTATATTGTTTTTAACAAATGACCTGCTATAAATCACTTATCCTTAAAACCCTCCTGCCACAGATGACAGAATTAATACAATCTGCCACTTGAACTAAGATGCTTGTGGATTAGTCCTCCAGAATGTGGCATTTTAACTGCTACCTTTATTGTCTTGACAAAAAAAGAGAGAAGGAAAGAAAGTCTGAAAATGGTAGCCATCCTCACATCTCTGAATTATTCCTTACTTCATGTACCGTCTTTCTGGTCCGCAGAGGTAACACACACACACACACCCTCTCCTAACAGAGTAAACACACCCACCTAGGGATGAGGCAGTCAGTCATCGCCCCTCTTTTGTCTTACAGCAGAAGTTATTAAACAGGATTCGTTGTAAGGCATCAGGATGTTCAAAACTACTAAAATTATGTTAACTAATTACCTTGGGCTGTAACAACATTGTTTTATATTCTACCTTAAACATATCAATGTTTTTTCACTAAGAATTTTTTTAAAGATAATTTGAGACAATTGGGGAAAAATCTATATTAACTAATTCAGTCCGTGGTGTACCTATGACAGAGTGCTGCAATGTATTATGTGTTTGCTCCCTTTCATAGAAATATAGCTGAATCCTAACCTAGAGAGACAATAAAACTATTCAATAAAAAACCTGAGACCAGAGAGGTGGATCCATCCAGGGTTCTTTTCTCCACAGCTACCACCTTCAGTCTGGCCCTGATCATCTATGGATGGGGCAGTTGCAGAGACTGCTTCCGGGCCTCCCCGCAGCCAGTCTTGTTATCCTGCACTTTACCTTTTGTAAGCCAGCCAGATTTATCCTTTAATATGCAACTTTGATCAGGTTATCCCTCTGTTTCAAATTCTTTAATGACCACCTATGACCTTAGGATAAAACACAAATGACTTAAGTTGTCTTACAAAAGTTGGCCTCCAAGGTTTGACTTCGGCTTGCTTGTCCACTGCCAGGTTGTCCCATCCTGCCCATACCACGCTTCCCATTTAGTCCTCAACGTACACCTTGCTCTCTCCTCGCTTTTCTGACTAGCGATGGCCAGTGTGATAAGAGCTGTGACTGAGATACATGTCAGGCCGCGAGATTACAGAGAAGGCCATGAGATGGATGGTTGTATGTGAGGAAGCTGAAAAACGAATCAGAAAACAGGAAACACTTGATCTCTTAAGGATTCTGTAAAGACTGTACCTAAGTCAGTGTTAACATTTCAATGTAAAGAATTTCATGCTGAAAATTAAATAACATGTATTTCAAGCTCCTTTTTTAAAAAATATAACTTAAGGAATTAGGGTCAGAGCCACTGTGAATACTTTCATCCATTCAACATTTAACAAATATTTATCAAGTGCTACTGAGATGCCAGATGTTCTTGTAGGTCCTGGAGATAATATAACATTGAATAAGAAGTAGTCCCTGACCTCACATCTAACAGTCTAGGGTAGAGACAAACAATAAATAAACGAAGAGTTATATAGCATAAGTCAAATAGTGAAATTGTTACAAAAGAAAATGAAACAGGGTAATAAAAGTAATAAAATAGTGTGTGAGAAGAGTTGTTATTTTAGGCAGTTTTCAGGGAAGTCAGGTCTGAGAGGTCACATTGGAAGGGAGACCTGCAGAGAAGGGTGGAGCCATGTGCGTCTTTGGGAAGAGTGTTCAAGGCCCAGAGACCTGCAGCTAATCTGAGCCTGAACATACTCAGCAGGCTGAAGACAGCAAGGGTCACAGGGAGTGAAAGGGAGGATTGCGGCTGGGGTCTGATCATCTCAGAGCATGCAGGCCTGGGCAGGGAGGTTAGATTTTACTCAAGAATGACAGCAAGCCAGTGGAGCATTTTTACAAGGAGTGTGTCTTGATATAGCCACTCATCAGTTCATAAATGGCAGACCTGGTGCTAGAACTAGGAAGAATGTTTGCATATATTTTCCTGGCGTATTTAGTAACTGCACCCCCTTCACTCTCAATGGCGTCTTGGTATGGACTGTACATTATATCATCACCTTGACTACCACCCAAGTTCCCCCTTCCCTGGCTAGTGTCTTTTCTACTACACTGTGTAGTGATATTACTCTATTTGGAAACAAAATTTCAATCCAGTCTTTTTTTTTTTTTTTAAGAGAGGGGATCCGCTTCAAAGTATATAATGTAAAATTAGGCATACAAGCTATAATTTGTAGAAAAATGTAGAATTAAGATAATGAGCTCTACTTTGTCAGGAGCAGAACTTTTGGCTGATTTGGGTAGAGTGTACCTGTTCTGTAAAGCGAGAGGTTTTGACTTGAGCAGCAGATTGATCCTACATACTCCTCGGCCCGCCCTTTTCCATGCCATCATGCCTACAATTCGGCTGTCTGGAACCTGCCGGCAAAAGAGCGTGATTACAATCTGCGTGAAAAGAGTTTACTGTACCTCCCAGTGCAGGGACAACACCAGTGCGTTGTTTGTCCCCCAGAGCCAGGCACCTTGCTAGACACATTACAGAGCCTTACTCAGTATTTTTCAGCAAATAGTTAAACTTAAATAATATCAGACCCTGGAATTTATAGATATTGAGAAGGCTTTCAATACCAATTTTATTAGGTTGACAGTAAATAACTGGAGGGTTAATATGTAATATAAAATATTTTATTGCATTCCATCATTTTAATGAAGTGTGACTTGCATAACATTGTTTTGTACCTGTTATTTTTTCCTTAAATGTGATTAATCTTTTAATTAATGATTGATAACAATTAATGAACCATATTTCCTAGACATAAAGTTAACTGATAAAATTACAAAAGTACTCAGAGATGGCATTTTGTTATGTGAAATTATTATAACACTGTAATTTCTATTCTTTTTTAAAAATTTTACTTATTTATTTTTAGAGAGAGAAGAGGGTGAGAAAGAGATAAACATCAATGTGTGGTTGCTTCTCATGTGCCCCCTAAGGGGGACCTGGCCTGAAACCCAGGCATGTGCCCTGACTGGCAATTGAACCAGCAACCCTTATTCTTATTGTTAATTGTATGTGTCCACATTCAATGGTTGACCACATTAAGTGAAGTAGTAGTATACAGAGACAACTGAATAGTAGTTTATGATATATGTGGTAAAAATTTAGTCAAACATTAAATATAGCAACAGCCATGGGTTTTTATAGTCTTTTAAGTACAATTGTGTTTCCTTACATTACCAATCCCTGTCTGTTCTTAGACTATAAACATTCCGCTAGGTTTGTTAGAAGGAGAGGAGGTTTCTCAGATGAACTATCGTACCTCAGTTTTATGGAACCAGTTGCAACTTAACACACCACTGGAGTTTTCTTTCTGCTTCACTAGTTTTTCTTCAATAATGTTCCTGACACTTGTTCAGGGGAAACATGTCTCTTTGCACAAACTCTTGGGATAAGTAGAAAAACAACAATAACAACTAGACCCTGGGCTAATTCATCCTTCTTTCTAACATTCCAATGTAGGTTAATTATTCAATATATTGGACTTAGAATATTTACTGGAATGACTTTCCTCTTTATAATACAAAGACATTGTTCTCTGCATGGTCTAAAGTCTAGTTTTCAGGTGAGGTGCAAAGGCCATCCTGACACTCTCTTCTACCAACACACTTTCACAGACAAGAGTGCTTATCAGCACTCAGGGATGCCCATTTAGTTGATACAGTACAATGTGTTTTTCTGAGTTTCCAAATACAATAAATCAGTTTTGAGAAAATGGGTGGAACTCTTGGCATCTAGAGTGAACTCTTTGGGGCTGCTCCAGGGTGTATCAGTAAGGGCGCTGACCCGTGGGCTGAAGACAGAAGCCCTCGCTTCCAGCTTGACTCTCCCACTGGCTGGCTGTGCAACCTTGGATGAGCCATCTGAGCTCTCAGATTGTATCAGTTCCTTCTGTTCTAAATGAAAGGGATTGCAGTGGATAATTTGTGAGGTTTTTTTCTAGCTCTGCAAAAATTTTAATGTTCTGTTTAGATTAGAAATAGGGGTATTTCCTGCAGCTTATATCTGACCTGGTGCTTTAAACTTCTTTGCCTTGCAGCTAATTCTCTGTAAAGTTGAGTGTTCATTCTTACATATGCCATAGTTTATTAGAAACGAGTGCCAGGCAATGTGGAGAATCCTATATTTAACATCTCAGAATTGGATACTAGTTTGATATAAATAGCAAGTTGTTATCTGAGTAGATTACAATGGATTTACTATCAAACAAATTAAATCACTGGGGACAGAAGTGTTTTTAGAATTGTCTGAGACAATCAATCTGTGAGTAAAAAAATTTGGTACCTGCCAAGCTGTCCTGTATAATTCAAAGATATGTCACCTAAGTACTTTCTTTTCTATGGCCAGTTGAGAGTGTTAGCAGAAAAGGAATGATCAGAGAGGGGACAGGTGTATGCTATTCCAAACTGTATACTATAGGCTTTCTGGAAGTTGTGTAGCCTTTAGAGGAATGAGCAAGAGTGAGTAGAGAAGTTAAACAGGAAGCACCATGATGAATGACAAAAGATACAGAAAGGAAATGAGGGAGAGGGACATAAATTGCATAACACTGTGTGGCCAATGAAGTGTCTGAATTTTATACAAAGAGAAAAAAAGGAATAAATTGTTGGCAGGACATGACCAAGGTCATGAGCGAGAAAGATGATCTGAGCTCATTAGAATGGAAGGAAAATGGTAAGGTAGAGAAGGCCCATGGTGAAAATGTGGCAACTGCACAGATGTGAAGGGATTAGGAATATGTATGTTAAGCAATCAATAAAGACAAAAACAAAAACCCAGATAATTCTTTTTTCATAATGTTGTGCCAGTAAGAGTTGAGTAATTATTACCATTGGCAAAATTCGGATTTTTACATTAAAGACATGGCAAACTTTGGCCAATTAGAACCATGTTTACAATTGCCCCAGAGAAAAGATTCTCTCACTAATCAGAGCTCTTCCTAAAAGGTGTGTTTGGAGGAACAGGAGTCAGCAAACTTACTTTGTAAGGGCTAAGATGTAAATATATTTTATTCTTTACCATTGGTTGCATTAAGTTTTCTATTGCTGCAGTAATAAACTATCACCAACTTAGTGGCTTAAAACAACACAAATTTATTATTTTATGATTCTGGATGCCAGAAGTCCAAAAACCAAGATGTTGGCAGGGCAGCAGTCCTGGAGGATCTAGGGGAGACCCTGTTTCCATGTGTTTTCCAGCTCTAAGGCCACCTACATTTCTTGGATTGTGGCCCCTTTCTCCACTTCCATAGCCAGCAGCGAGCGTCTCTGAATCACTCTCCTTTCCTGATCCTGACATGGGGCCCAGCCAGACAACCCAGGATAATCCTCCTATCTCAAATCCTTAATTTAATCACATCTGTATAGTATCTTTTGCTGTATAAATTAACATATTCACAGGTTCCCAGAATCAGGCCAAGTACACTTTTGGAGGCCATTATTCTGTTTACCGTACGGCTCCTTCGGTCTCTTGTTGCAACTATTCAACTTAGAGATTGCAGAGGAATGATAGCCACAGAAAATATATACATTAATGGAAGGAGCTGTGTCCCAATAAATCTGCATTTACAAAAGAAACCATAATCCAGAATTGTGCCATGGTTTATAGTCTGCCAATCCCCAGGGCAGATTTTTCTTTAAAAGCTGCCATCCTAGATATTTCAAGTAGGAACAAATGTAATACAGAAGCTTAAACAAGTATTAGAATAGCTAAGAGAAATAAGAGAAGAGAGGGCTTTGTAGAATTTCAGAAATTCAGTAGGACAGAAGCCTCAAGGAAACAGAGGCTTTTAGGTGTCTACAGCACTGGATTGGGTGATTTTCAAGAGGAAACTGGAAGCCCTAGAAGCTCTACCTTCATTCATATGCCTGCTCTTAGATGGAGTCGAGTGTGAGAATGTAATTTCCAGGATTTTAGCTCTGTCATAGGAGACCTTAGAAGAGTGTGGGTGTATTCAGTGCCATCAGATAATATCTGGCAAAAATGGTGAAATACAGTTTAAAAACATAATAATTTGAAACAAGCATGAAGAGATGCTGCAACGGATACACCAGAGAAATGAATGGGATTCTGCGAGAGGACCCTTTCCAGTTCCACAGTTTGGCTGATTATAAATTAATTATAAGCACGTGAGTAGGTTCGCTTTTGTCTGTTTTTTATTTTCCCTGACCGGACATATGCAGCCTGCTCTGCCAGCTTGGAGATCAGTCAAAGCTGCATCTCAGTCCTGCCTCTGCAGCTTCCCATCTGTACGACCCTGGCCACTGCCTTAGTGCCAGGTTCCTCACCTCTGAAGTATTTGTGATAGTATCTCTCATATTTTGTGTGTGTGTGTAGGAAGAGAATAAGATAATATATGGTATAAATTTGATACTAAATAAGACTGAATATCTAAAAACGTTGTAAATAAAGGATGGGCTCTCCACTAAATGTTCTTACTGGGGAAAATTCCCCAGTTTGTTCAAGAATGGCCCCCAAAACAACTTTATCGAGCAAATGTATCAGAGCTATGACTGTAGCAATTGTTGATGTAAGAATCACCATTTTTTGCCTACCTTTATACCTCTCAGATGCTCTCAGAAGTTCTGGTGGAAGAAGCTTCCACCATTTTCTTTCCCTTTCCTTCACAGAATTCCCTTTCTCCTGTCCTCTCTTACCCCAACCCATGGAGGAAATCACTTCTCCTCAGGTACAGTGGCCCACCAGTATCCAGGTGATAAAGACAACTGAAAAACCAGGTCAGGTTGGCTAAGTCTGTAGACCTAGCCATTCTTGAAGGGGGAGAAAATCTCACATTAGCCTCAAGTCCCTGACATATTCTCCAATCAAGCTGAAATCTGGTACTCATTTAATTCAGTTCTCTCATTCAGATCCTCTGGTCAGGACTTGAGCTATGGGGGTGAGGGGGGAGGGAAAAGTATTAAAATTTATGTACCAAACCCTACTGTGTACCTTGAACAGCTTGCTTGAGACATTTTCTTTCTATTTTTTGCATTTAGTTAATAATGACTTTCATTTAAAATTTTATTAACATAAAGCTAAAAAAGCATGCTTTACTTTCTGCTTATTATTCAAAGAAAAATAAAAACTTCACCTAAAATAGTTATTGTTTCCTTGTATGTTGTGCTACACTAATTTATTTTTAAAGGAGGTGTGTGTTAGTACAATATAACAATTTGGTGAATAAGTTGCAGTAGAGAATTGCAGTGGTTTATGAGACAAAGGTGAGGAAGTCTAGCATGCAAAAATATGCAAGTATGCATTTTGCTTTTATGGCACATTACATATTTTGTGTCAACTGAGGTTTCTACCTTTATTATTATCCTTAGTGATAAGAAAAACTGAAGATAATGTAACTTGCTCAAGGGTCAATAACAGATTTTAACAGTGTCATAATAATTAGCCAGAGACAGAAACTTAATGAAGAAATACTCAGCTTTGCTGTTTGTGGTTCTCACCCTACATCCAGCTCTTTACCATTATTTTTGGTCTGGGCACAGAACAGTGCCTCACACACACATGCCCAGGAGCTCCTGACAGTCCTCGTGCACACAGGAGCCCTGCAGCCAGGTGGTCATCAGCAGCACAGCTGGCTGAGAGACCCTCCACTGCCGATCATCCCAGAGGCAAGAGCAAGTGAAGAATATGCTGTCAGCTCCTGGCATTCTTCGCTGCAGAGGAAACCGAGCGCTGGCTAATAGAGGCCAGAGGTCTCTGTGGCCTTGGGATGAATGCAGAGGCTCAATCACTGAGTAGTAGAAAGGAGAGGACCTAGCCTAAGGGAGGGTAGTAAAACTTCTCTTGTGAAGCAGAAAATCAGCGGGAACAACCCACTCATAAGTAATAAATTGATATCAATAACTTAGCCTAGCTGACTCTGAATTACTGTGTGCATTCTGTTAAGCTAACAGAAATATGAACTTATCGTTGGGCATATCTACAAGTATGTCCTGACTATAGGAGGATAGTTACAAGACCCATCTTTCATGTTCTCATTTATTTGCTTTTAATATCTGGATCGATATCAGTAACAACCAGCACAAACAAAAGTGTTGAAAACATTAAAATTCATGTTACTGAGAATTTATAAAATCATTTTAACTTTTGCTCCCAAACTGAGTTGAAAGTATGGTAGCAAGAATTCTTTCACAAAATGTCTAATATTTAAACTCAAGGCAGCATATTTCAACTAGTTAGGACACCAGTTAGGGATCAGCACGTGTGAATCCTAGAATCCTGCAGCTGGAACTGTCCTTAACTTTTCTGTAAATTCTTTTCTGAGTCTCAAGGTCCTCATGAGATACATAGAACCTGCTTGATAAAGCAACTGGTTGGTGAAAAGGCCCGATTATATAATAACTGTGAAGACATTTTAAGAATCACATAAATTAAAAAAGGTAGGTACATCATTTTAGGAACCTGCATCAACCTGATTTGCACACACCATTGGATTATGTTGGTAATGGTGCAGGCATGCATCCACAGAGGAGCTGTTTCCTCTTAGAGAAGCTTCCAACTTAGATTTGCAAACCCAAATATGATTCAAGAAGGGCAATTTTTTACATGGATTAAGAATATCATGAAAGACTATGAACAGATACAAAAGCAAACTGCTTTCGAGTTCATTTAGAATGAGGTGGCTACAAGGTGCCTCATGTTATGGTATTAAGCTTGATTTTATTCAACATCTTTATTAATCATCTAGAAGATGAGCAAAACAGCACATTAATTAAATCTTCAGGTGGTGCTAAACAGAGAGACATTCAGAGTCCATTGCGGGGAAAATAACAATATAAAAAACTGGGTTTAAAAGGAGGCAGAACAAAGCACTAATGAGTATTTGTTTTGGTGCAATAAAGGCTCAAAACATACCTAGAGTGGAATATAAAATGCTGCTAAAGGCCTTGAACAGGGCAATAGAAAACAATTAGCAATGATAAAATACCAATTAAAATATTATTGGCAGCAAAAAAAAAAGAGCTGTTTGACTAGATTGCTGTTTTGTTTCTCATGTTGTGTTATCCTTTGCTTGACTTTAGATAGGATTCAATTTATAGATGAGACATGCCAGACAAGAGCAGGATCTGCAAGCTGTGATGCAGAACTAGGACTGTAAAGGGTCCACACCTAGATATCCTCTTAAATATACACTCTAGGGTTGATTTCATCAAGGCAGTCCCTACCAGCTTGCTAAGTCATGGACCTCTTGCTTCCAGGACCTTGGTCTATAGTTTATCTTACATATCGCTGCCAGGGTCATCTAACTTTGGTCAATGCGCCAGTTTCTTTGTTGAATGAGTGCACACTTTCATGAGCTTAAATATCTCTGAATTAAGACCCCTATGACTTTTCCTTTTTTTTTCTTTTCAAGATGGTTGTCAAGTTATAAACAAACAAACAAAAACTATCTGTTGTCTCTTTACATACTGTTTTCAATCCTTTGATATGCCCATCTTCTCTAATTATCTCTCCATTCTCTCCATTTATATCAGGCAGGGTCCCAGCAAGAATCAGATGGCATACTCAAAATAGAATACTTCAAAGAGCGTTTATTTACCAAGGGACTACTTAGAGGTGTAAATACGGAAGGGTACTTACAGAGGTGTAAGTTTTGGAGAACTACAGATCTGATGCAGTCACCCAGGGTTTAATGTGAGGTTCACTGTTAGGCTCTCTAGGTCTGAAGGGATGAGGAATGAGTCAGAATCTGGAAGGAGAAGCTATGCAATGTTGGCAGCCTGGAGAGAAGCAATAACATTTGATTCAGGGGCACACAGACAGCTGGAGGCCATTTTGGCGGGAAAGAATGAAGAGGATGAATACCCTGATCTCACTGAATCAGCCAGAATTCAAAGGGAATGGTAAGTCATTCATGTGGCCCTTATAGGTCACTCTCTCATGGCAGGGAACACAGTGGAGAAGAATAGAAGGATGTATGTGGAGGGGCAAGTGGAAGGTAACTGATATGACATTCTCAGCACTTTGAGAAGAGAAAGGATTTGGAGTGAGGCTGCAGGTGAGTGACCTACCCTAACTGTATCCAACTTCTTCTTGCTTGAGAATATAGTGAATAGAACATATAAAGAATAATTGACTGATCAAAATTTATCATGTTTTGTTAAAACACACTTGAGACCAAAAGGTCTGTTATCATATAAATGAAATATATGGTAAATACAAGAGAATATGTGCAATACTTAGGTAAGTTATAAAAAAATTAACTAATGAACATCCAGGAGCCCATACAAATTTCAAATAGACAGTTGTTCTTACAAATGAAGTCTTCCTGCGGACCTTCCCTGACAACATTCTTCAAACTACCCCAGAAGAAAAACACTGTTCTAAGTTTCATGTTTATTATTTCCTTGATATTCCCCATAGGTATTTCTTCTAACCCTAAGTAATATAATTTTTAATATTGCCAGTGTTTTAACCCCCTATGAAAAGCATCTTACAGTGTGTACTCTAACATGACTTGCTTTTCATCATTCAGCATTACAGAGATTCAAATGTTGCATGGAGCTATCATTCATTTACTTTCATTGTCAGAATGTTTTATCATATGATTATTTTGCAGTTATCCACACATCCTTCTTTGATAGATACTGTGTTGTTTATAGTTTGTTGCTTTTGAAAATGAAGTCATTATGAATGTCCTCATTCTTATTTTCTGGTACACGTGTGCAAAAGTTTCCCTAATCTAAGATTGGTACTGTTAGGTTAAGAGGCATATTTATTTAAAGCTTTCTAGATAATTTCATACATTTTATAATGATTTATTCTCTCAAGAGCAGTGTATAACAGTTTTTATTGTTTCTTATCCTCACCTACTCTTAGCCATGTCATTCTTTAATTTCTGTGAGCCCAAATGTATATGAAAGAGTATCCCATTGTGGATTTTTAGTTTTCAGGTCTGTGATTTCTAATGAGTTTGAGAAGTTTTTCTTTCTGTTTTCTCCTGGATAAAATTCGTTTTGTAAGTTTTGTTCATTCGTGGGGTGTAGTTTTGTCTGCTATTTTCTTATTTGTAGGAGGTTTTTTAAAAAAAATTTTCTGGACTTGAACATTGTCGTGGCTATGTTGTAAATAGCTGTTCCAAGGTGGTACATTCAAAACTTTATTTAATGTCTCTTTTGAGAACCAGAAGTTCTAAATTTTATGTGATCTTTTCCTTTGTGTCTTACACTTTTATTAAAAAAATACTTTCTTTTTTCAAAAAGAGTAAAGAGAATATTATTTTTGAAAATAAAATTTAAAGTATTTAATCCACTATATTTGTCATCTCAATAATATTATTTTTTTCTTGGCCATTTCTCTTCCACATAAATTTAAAAATTTTTGTTGTTTATGAATAGAATTACATTAAATATTTAGATTAAATTGCGAATAACTGATACCTTTAGCACATTTATCCATTAAAATATTTTTTCTAGTTCTTTATTATGGATATAGACACAACTGATTTTTTTTAAAAAAAACTTGATTTTTTATTTTGCAAAATTGCCAATCTCTCTGTCTCTCTTATTAATTAAGATAACTTACCTGTTTACTATTTGGAGTTTTAAATGTAGATACAACATCTGTGAAAGTTTATTTTTCTTCTTCCATTCCACTTTTTCTGACTTGATGCTGTCTAGTTTCTCCAGTATGTTGAATAAATGAAGTAATTATGTACATTCTCATGTTGTTCCTGAAGTGAAAGGAAATGCTTCTAATATTTCATGATTGGGAAGAATTTGTACTGTAAATAAACATAGTATTTTGAAACTGAAATTTCATACCTCACCTAGATCATTTTTATGTCAATTCAGGAGTAACATTTGTTGACAAATACTGACAGTTAATGTTACAGAAACTGATGCTATGGAGACCTAAAATTAAGTTTATGAAGATCTGTCCAATATGAAAACAGATTTGGAAGAAAACTGGGAGAACAGACTACTAGGGGGCACCCCAAAACAAGAATTTATTTATAAAAAATTGTATATTTATTCTTACATGTTTAAACTTCAGTCACCTTCAAAGTACTCTCCATTTAATACATTATTCCTATCAAGACATTTTTCCCATTGTTTGATATAGTAAACATTGAGGGAACAATAAGTTTGAGGGAGAAACATTGGAGAGAGTTCATTTTTTATGTGTTTTATTATACCTGCTTATTCAATATCCAGCTGGTAATGTCAAATGGGCAGCCAACTGCAGAGTCTGAACTGCAGAGTAGAAGTCCAGGCTAGTGATCGAAATCTGGGAGAAATCAGTGTATATATAGGGCATTTAAAGTCATAAGACTGGATGGAATCACCTAGGGGTGAGTAAAGACAGTAAAAGGAATCAAGGACTGAGGACTAGGAACTCGTAATTTAGGATTTTGGATATCAAGTAAAATTGGCCAAGGAGACTAAGAGACAGGGGAAGAAAGAGAACCAAGAGTGCACAGTTTATCTGAGGCCAACTGCTGAAACTGTAAGAAGAAAGAGGGTCAGGTGATAGGTCAAGGAAGAAGAGGCCTGAAGACTGAGCATTTGATTTATAATGTCATTAATTTGTCATTAGCAATTTTCATACGGATTGGTGAAATGGTTGAGGATAGGTCCAACAGAGAACAGGAAGATAAGACATCATTCTGTACATAGTTGTGTAACCTAACATGTATATTTAGCTATATATTATAGTTTCTATGTGCTTAAATATTCTTTTACATCATCAATTTTAATGACTGAATAGTATTCTTGCATGTAGATGTGCCTTAGTACATTTAATTAATTCTATATGTTTGGATATATGGATTGTTCCTTTTTCCTTTTTGCTTCTAAACACACACTGGAATAAATATTTTTAAATACATTTTTCAATTTCTAAAAATCTATGTTTATTTCCTTAGGTTAAACTGCCAGACAAACTTTCTGGCTCAAAGGATAAATGTAACATGTCATATCATAGTACATCAAAATATATCATGTTATGCTATTTCACAAGAGAATACCAATTGTTGATAGTGAAATTAAGAGCCATATTTATCTACTATCAATCCAATAAATGCAAATTAAACCTGTTGAGAGGACATTTAATTAGAATTTTGAGAGCTATTCCAAGACTCCCTGCTTAACTGAAAGTAGATGAGAGTCAAATCTGGTTAGTATTTCTGTTTTTTTCTTTCATTCTTTTATTCAACATGTTTTGAGTGATTACAACAGGTTTGACCCTGTATAAACCAATAACTGTAGGACAAACATAATTCTATTGGGCAATATAGCCTTATATCGTTCTGCATTTTGTTAGCTAGCAAAGAGTATATAAAGTAATTTTGCCTTTATCTCCTCTTTGACCATTTGATAAGTAGGATTTATATAGTTTTTGCTGTTTAACTGATCTTTTGATGTGACATAAGGACCATTTATACCAGGGCTTCAAACAGAGCCTTGATTGAGCTGGAAAATTTTGAAGTTAAGTAGTCTCATTCTTTCTATTACTTCTGATAACTATATTGCCTTTATCATGGGAGTGATATTTATATTTTGAGGGCTGGGCATGAGGGGCAAATGTCAGGGAACCATAAAATGCTCCAATGTGGGGGTTTTGGCTTTTATATCTTGTTAGTGGTGATTGGGGATTGATTGGGTAGTGGGGTGGTTTATTAATTTATTCAAGACTTCTTTAAATAGAGATGAGGTGTCCCTTTCGGACTGCGCTTGAAGAGTACAGTCTGCTCCTGTGAGGCCAAGAGACAAACGAGAGGTCAACAAGAGCTAAGATTCTTCAAGGCAAATGGGCTGCTGTCCTCTCTGTTACTAAAGAAACTGAACTGGTTAAACATGAAGAAATGTTTTGTTGTTGTAATAAAAACAAAGAAAATTACCATTACACTGGTAAAGAGAAAAGACAGAGCAAGGGAAAGAATATGTATATTTGGAAGGATGCAGAGGAGAGGAACTCTCATGCACTGTTAGTGGGAACATAAATTGGTATCTCTCTGTAAAGTTTTGGCAAGAAGTTTCTAGATCCTTAACATGTCTTACTTCTAGTAACTTATCCTGGGAAAATACTTGGAGGTATTCTCAAAGATTTATGTATTATGTTGTTTATTACAGTGTTATGTGTAAGAGTAAGAGTTGAAGACAATATAAATGTCCACCAATAGACACATGGTATAATAAATTAAGGTATATTCAGGTGATTTATTACTGTGCAGCAGTTTATAATCATATTTTCAAAGACTAGTTGATGGCATGGAGAAATGTTCACAGTATAATGTTAAATTAAAACTGTCATATACAAACAAATAGCATTAAAGAGCCACCACTTATTGAACATTAATTTTGTGTGAAGATACACATTCAGGGCTTTATAAAACCTCATTTAATAATCCTCCTACAAAGCTACAAGATAGCTGATGCTATTCTCAATTTATATATTGTGAATATAAAGTTAGAGAGTTAAGCTGCATTTCAAATTCAAATTGTTCTAGTAAATGGAGCAGCTTCAAATATGCTGAGGCACTGGAGGAAAAATGTTTCTTAAAATTAAAGAAATTTTATGCGTTTCAAGTTCAAAGGAGAGAAAAAGTTGCAGATTACAAAATAAAGTTAAAATTTGCAGACCATTACATTTCTCAATGTAGTTTAAATTAATATGACAGATGATAAAGATATTGTCAAAGTGGTTTTAATTTGCATTTGTCTGATGATTAGTGACATTGAGCATATATTCATATTGTAGATGCTGTGGAAAGCAGTGTGGAGTTACCTCAAAAATTAAAAATGGAGCTGCCTTATGACCCAGCAATTCCACTTCTGGGAATATATCCGAAAAAGCCCATAACACTTATTCGAGAGAATATATGCACCGCTATGTTATTGCAGTGTCATTTTCAATAGCCAAAATTTGAAAGCAGCCCAAGTGTCCAGCAACAAATGAGTGGATAAAAAAAGCTGTGGTACATTTATTTACACAATGGAATACTACTCAGCTTCAAAAAAGGAAGGAAATCTTACCTTTTGTGACAGCATGGATTGACCTGGGGAATATTATGGTAAGTGAAATAAGCCAGCCAGAGAAAGATAGGTACCACATGATTTCACTTATATGTGTAATCTAATGAACGAAATAAACTAACAAAAAATAAAAACAGACTCATAAACACAGAGAAGAGACTGACAGCTCTCAGAGGGGAATGGGGTTGGAGGGCTGGGTGAAAAAGGTGAAGGAATCAAGAAAAAAATCTAGACACAGACAATAGTATGGTGATTAGAGAGGGAAAGGGGTAGAGAGAGGTGGAGGAGGGGATGGGGGGATAAATGGTGATGGAAGGGGACTTGACTTGGCACGGTGAACACAGAATACAGTATATAGAGGACGTGTTATAGAATAGTACACCTGAAACCTATATAGTTTTATTAACCAATGTCACCGCAATACATTCAATTTAAAAAAGATACCATCAAAGTTTTTAAAGAAAGGAGTAAAATGACCTGATTTCTGTTTCAGAATGTCAGCCTAAGAACTTTACTAGGGATGGAATTACAGTGGTATACTTGGCTATGTGTTTTCTCCACCAGCTGGTACAGGTCTCATCTGCAGGGAGTAGTGCTGGAGATGGAATACAGGGGGCAGGTTAGAGACACATTGTGAGGACAGAATTGCCTGGGCTCTGAGACAGATGAGATGTTAAGTTCTAAGATAAAAGAGAGAGACAAGACAAGAATGCCTTTAAGTTTTCAATATTAGTGGCTATATGCACAACAATAACTAATGAAATAGGAAACTCGAGGGAAAGTTCATACGTAAGACAGAGGACCCTGAGTTTGGTTTTGAAGAAGTTTTTTGTGAGGAACCACTTTAAAGAGGAAGTATAGACACAGAAGCTTTTGAAGTTCCGGGGAGAAAACTGTGTTAAAAGTATAGACTTGAGGGTTGTTTGCATATTGAAGTTATTTGAAGCCATAGGAGTGAATGAGATTTCCAACAGGAGGGACATAGAGCAGGGCTTTTCAAATGGGCATGAATGGGTGTGTCAGAACTGCCTGGAGAGAGTTTCTAAATTACATATTCAGTCATTGTCTGCTCCAGAGATTCTGTTATGCCCTCTCTTTTATAAGGGTTTTGGAGACCATGGTTTGAAAAAATACATAGGGCTGAACTATGTTTTTAAACTGCCAGCTATACTGACAGATGCTTACTAGACACATATAAAATAAATGAAGAATTTATGTATGCAATTAGATTCTTGAAGCAATACTCCTTGAATGAAGTGTTAGGGTTAATATAACTCTGATCGTGTACTTAATTGGTAAAGGGATGTACCAAGAGAGATATTTTCTTTTTAGGAGCAGAAAGAAATCACTTAGCATGCCTAAACTTACAATATATGTAGTTTGCATTTCAACATTGTATCTATAATTAGGTATTGAATCTTTGACTTCATTTTCCCTCAGGAATAGTTTCCACACAAACTCATAAGGGCCTGTTTTATCTCCAATATATCCTAAATAGGGTGTATTTTTCAAAGAAAACTGCTACCAAATCATATTCTTGTACTTTTCATACAGTATATTAAACAAAACAGAGAATCATAAAAAGCAAGGAGAATGGATTTAATACAAAAGGTGATACCTGAGCTAAGAAGACAAAGGATGGAGGAAAATGGAAGAGTCATATGCGTGAGCTATTAATGAAAGGAAAAGAGTTGGGGATGAGGTTGGAAACTTCCTTAAGTGGAATACTAGGTAAGGATTTTGGTCCAGAGCACCTCAGTCCAAAACACCCCTGAAGGAATCAGATGTTGACACTGATCATCGCTTTATGTGGAACATTTGAAGATGTGGCCCTTAATTCATAAAGGTTTTTACTTGAATTATAAAGAAAAACTTCTGTGTGGATTACAGAAGGACCAGAAGAGAAGCATCAAAGAATAACAAAAAGTATGTAGATGCTCCTTATCCAGCACATCTTGGCCATTTCAGCTTTTCTTGGTTTTACTGTAACATGATGCTTATAATCATGCATTTCCAATGTTGTAAGTGTATTAGAAAGTATAGGGAATTATAAGAACTTTAATTTTCTTGCTTTATAGCTTCTAAATCTTCCAAGAAAGAAAGGAATTTGGATGGTAATTTAGTAAACTTCTGTGGTGGTGTATTCAACTACATTAGAAAAAAATAAGGTTATAGAATTTTGCCATTAAAAAATTTTAGTCTATTTTAAACAAGCCAGACTGAAAATGAATAAAAATACAATTAATTTAGTTTATCTATGAGTCAGTTAGGTGGAACACTATGTTAATCTCATGTAGGACAAAATGGGCTCAGAGTTCTATTGTAGAATAGGAAATGAACTGTTAAGGACACTGTTGCAACATTTCAAGTACCAGTTCATGGATGAGGATCTGGACTTCAGCTGTGATAAGGATAATTGAAAGTAGAAGACAGATAGGAGACACAATTTAAGGGTAGAATTAACTAGATTCATAGATACCCCCCCATATATAAGTTCAGAAACACATACATAAACACATACACATACACATCTCATTGCCACTCAGCTCTTCTTTTGTGTGTGTTTTCATCATACCTGCAGGTGTGTTGTTCAGAGGGTCCTAATGTACTTAGGGCACATTCCAAAGGCAGACAGCAGGTTCTCACAGTTTGTTTTTTAATCTGAACTCTCCCATGAGGGCTAGATTCTGCAGCTGTATATAGCATACCTGGGACTAGAAAGAATAGAAAGTGAACCTTCTTTGGATTTGGAGGCGCAAGAGATATCGAAGCCAGGGTTCATGTAGAACAAGAAAACTAATGTTGGAAAAATTTTTGGATTAAAGACTTTCATCATTTTGCAACATTCCAAATAGCATTCATTGTTCTACTTTCTTGTATGAGTAGGGGAAGTTCAAAAGATTGAAACTGATTCTATATGGCATCTCTCTTTTGATGTACTTCACTGAGGAAGACTTGGCCTTTCTGAGGGTGTCCTGAAATTAACCTACAAGGTCTTTGACGAGGGCATAGGAGTGCAGACATTGTCACATTCAGCTTGTTAAACCATGAATTGGCACAAAATCTTTAAAAGGCAATTTGACTACATTTATCAATAGCCTTAAATATATAAGCCTCTTCTAGATTTAATGTGATAGGTTAGGTCCTTATCTGACACTAAGGCTGTGGTCCAAAAGACCAACTTAACTGTACCTGAGAAAATTGTTACGAAGAGTTTGATGCTGTTTGTCACTGCTCTCCTATCTCGTGATCCTCAGATTTTCTGGTTGGATACCACTGTCCAGACGTCTCCTAGAAGACTAGGCCCTCTATGTCACTTTGAGTTTCTGAAATTAGTATTGCTTAGGTCCTTAATCTGGAGTACAATTCTTATTAGCTAGCTTTGTGGTTATATAAATGTTTCACTTACAGGAAGGCATTTTTTCTTAATCATGGAGGCAAAGAGTTCCCACTGTCTCCTTGTTCCTACATCTCACTGGAATCTACATGCCCAAATAGGTATACTTTTTTGTTTTTGTTTTTGCTAAGGTCAAAGGCCTTTATCTGGCCATTTACTTCTCCCACGAGGATCTCAGTGAACAAAGAAAAAGGGAAAGTTCTATTTATCAAAGAAGAAACCATTGTGAAATATCTTCATGGTGGACACAAACCCTTTCCCACTGATCTTTGTTCTAAGAAATAAAACATCTAGTAAGCCCACAACCTAATTTTATCCTAGAAAGATAATGAAGACATCAAACTGCTATTCAGATAAGTCCTGGTCAGAATGAGTACATTGTTTTGTCATGCATCTCTTAGAGAAGGTTTTGGTTATGACTCAGCTTTTGATAAACGGAATCTTGATTGGTCTGAAATAAAGGGTCATGGATTCTGGAATGACGTTTTGAAATCAGGATAATAAATACTTTCTATCTCCTATATTTCCCTTGATTATGCCCAAAATTGAAGCTTCGTAACCCAGAATAGCCATATTTGAAAGAGAAGGGGCAAGCTTTCTGACCCCTAGATGAGATTTTTAGGAGATGAATTTGAAAGAGTGAGTGTAGCGCTACATGTATGAGAATGCAGTTCTGGTAACTCATTTGTATTAGTGTCTACAGGACTGAGAGTGGTTTGGAGCCAAAGGAGGAGCTACTGTTAGCTGAGACAAGACATATGGAAACCTGAGGACAAATTCTGTTCTGCTTTTTATTATTTCCTTTATTCTACTCACTTTGGGTTTTGTATGTTGTTTTTTTTATAGTCCCTTTATGTGTGAAGGTAGATTGTTTATTTGAGATTTTTCTTGTTTCTTGAGGTAGGTTTGCAATACTATGAATTTCTCCCTTAGGACTGCTTTTGCTGTGTCCCATAGATTTTGGGTTGTTTTCATTTTCATTTGCTTCAAGGTGTCCTCTGATTTCTTTCTTGATCTCATTGTTAACTTTTCCTTGGTTAGTAACATGTTATTTAGCCTTCCTGTCTTTGTGGTTTTTTCCGTTTTTTTCCTTGTCATTGATTTCTAGTTCCATATCATTATGGTCAAAGAAGATGCCTGAGATGATGTCAACCTTCTTAAATTTATTGAGAGTTTTTTGTGACCTAACATGTAGTCTATGCTATAAAATGTTCCATGTGCACTAGAAAGGAATGTACATTTTGATGCTTTGGGGTCAAATGCTCTGAAGGTATCAGTTAAATCTATATGATCTAGTGTGCATTTAAGGCTTCCATCTCCCTGTTGATTTTCTGTCTGGAAGGTCTATCCATTGATGTTAATGGGGTGTTAAATTTTTTACTATGACTGTATTACTGTTAATCCTTCCCTTTATGTTCATCAAGGTTTTCTTTACATATTTAAGTGCTCCTATTGCAACTGAACAAACTGAGGCTTGTGCACATGTTGGGTGCCTTGATGCATGACCCAACAATTGGTGTTGAGGGAAACAGGTTTTATTTGTTTGTTTGTTTGTTTATATAGGATTCCAACATGGGGAGGGACTGGGAACACTCCTGCTCAGAGCTCTGTTCTCCCATAAGACCCAACACTTCCCTTGCCCCCCACCAGGTTATAAGCAAAAAACATGCCCCAAAGTACTCTATATTCTTATCTGTTCTTAAGCCAGCTATACAAACAGTTTTTCATCCTTCTGGAAGGCACACTCGTGGGTTTCAGAATCACCATCCTCTCGCAGCAGCTCTCTCCTTCAGGATCTAGGGTACGTTGTCCTCAGCCTCCATGTAGTAGTCTGGGAATACATGTGCCATGTTACACTGGATCGTGGTGGAGTCTAGGAAGACACACATCCCAAGAGAGTGGCCTCTCCATATGTCCTTCAGAGAAGCTGAAGTCAGCATTTGCCATTCACAGTTCAGCATTCCAGGCATCTTCCTCTAATCTGCGTTTGGTTCAGCAGGTTCCCTCATATTTCCATCAGCTTTCTCCTTACACATCAGCCCTCATGGTGGAAACATGACTACAAATTGCATAACTGCGTGCTGCTTTCTCACTCAGAGCATATGGCCAAATTCCCTTATTTCATGGCTCTTTCCTCATGGCTCTCTCCCTACACTTTCAGCCCTTATGGCACAATTCTTGGAGAAGCAGAAGTAGCTTCTCTCTCACTATCAACAGCATGGCAGAATCTCTCTTCCCTTATTAGCCCACCTTTACTTTAAATGCTGACTCTGATCTTCCTATGTAACCTCATATCTGTTCCCTCCTACAATGAGCTACTTTTGCCTGTTCTCCCATATCTTTTTTTTTAAAGAAGAGTGATTATTTTTATTTTTTAAAGTTTTCTGTATTTTTCTTTTTTTAAAAAAAAGATTTTATTTATTTATTTTTAGAGAGGGGCTGGGGGAGAAAGAGAGGGAGAGAAACACCAATGTATGGTTGCCTCTCAAGTACTCCCTATTGGGGATCTGGCCCACAGCCCAGGCGTGTGTCCTGACTGGGAATTGAACTGGTGACCCTTTGGTTCACATGCTGGCACACAATCCACTGAGCCACACCAGCCAGAGCTCTCCCATATCTTTTACTTTCTTTTGGCTGTCATCTTTAGTTAGGGCAAGAGTACATTGTGACACAGTAGCCTCTGCCTCCCTGCTTCTTGCACAGGCACTGTATAAGTTTCCCTGGGTATATCATGAGTCACTATATATTCTGAAATTCACATATACCTTTTGCCCATGATGGTAATATAGCTATCAACTAGCTATCTACTTGCCATTGTTATGAGAAGTATCTTAACCTCTGTACCATCCCCTAACCATGGGCTATGGGGAATATTTTTGGAGACCACCATTCTGCTCCGCACCCCATTACACTATGTTGGATGCATAAATGTTTACAAGGGTTATAGACTCTTGTTGGATTGCTTCCTTTATCATTAGGTAGTGTTCTTTTTTGTCTCTTACTATAGCCTTTGTTTTAAAATCTATTTTGTCAGATATAAGTATTGCTACCTGAGCTTTTTGTTCCTTTTCATCTGCATGAAAAATCTTTTCTCATCTTTTTAATTTTAGTCTGTGTTATTTTTGTTCTGAGGTGGGTCTCATATAAATGGATCTTGTTTTTTGTCCATTCACCAACCTTATGTCTTTTCTTTTCTTTATTTTTTGTTCAAATACATTTGTCTATATTTTCCCTCCACCACTTTCCCCTGCCCCACCCACCCCCACCTCCCACCCTCAATCCTTCCCATGGACAAATGGCTTTGTCCATGGGTCCTTTATACATATTCCTTGATTTGACCCTTCCCCTTCTTTTCTCCTCTACCCCCTCCTTCCTTCCCTCTTGTTACTGTCAGTTTGTTTTTTCTTTCAATGTTGCTGGTCATATTTTCCTTGCCTGCTTGCTTTGCTGATTGGGTTACACTTATAGGTGAGATCATTTGGTATTTCTCTTTCACTCCCTGGCTTATTTGACTTAGCATAATGCTCTCCAGTTCCATCCATGCTGTCATGAAGAGTAGTAGCTCTTTCTTTCTTTCTGCTGTGTAGTATTCCATTGTGTAAATGTACCATAGTTTTTGATCTACTCACTTTTTGATGGGCACTTAGGTTGCTTCCAGAACTTGGCTATTGTAAATTGTGCTACTATGAACATTGGGGTGTATAGGTTCTTTTGAATTGGTGTTTTGGGCAAAGGACCTGAACAGACACTTCTCCAAGGAGGACATACACAGGGCCCAGAGACATATGAAAGGGTGCTCATCATAACTAGCTATCAGATAAATGCAAATTAAAACCACAATGAGATACCACTTCACATTTGTCAGAATGGCCATGATAAATAAATCAACAAACAATGGGTGCTGGCGAGGCTGTGGAAAAACGGGAACCCTGGTACAATGTTAGTGGGAATGCAGACTGGTGCATCCACCATGGAAAGCAGTTGGGAATTTCCTCAAAAAGCTGAAAATGGAACTGCCTTTTGACCCAGTGATCCCACTGCTGGAGTTATACCCTAAGAATAACCTATGTCTTTTGATTGGAGTGTTTAAGCCATTTTCATTTTAAGTGATTATTGGTAGGTATCTATTTATTGTCATTTTATTCTTTTAACTATGTTCCCCTGCTGTTGCCCTCTTCTTCTTCTTCTCCCCCTCCTCTGCTCCCTTCTCCTCTTCTCCCTTCTTTTCCTCCTCCTCCCTGTCCTCCTCCTCTTTCTTTTCTTTTTCTTCCTTTAACATTTCTTGTAATACTGGATTGGTGGTAACAACCTCCTTTAGCTTTTTCTTGTCTGGGAAGCTCTTTATTTGTCCTTCAGTTTTAAATGATAACCTTGCTGGGTAAAGTAGGCTTGGTTGTAGGTTTGTACTTTTCATGGCTTTGAATATTTTGTGCCAATCCCTTCTGTCCTGAAATGTTTCTGTTGACAAATTAGCTGACAGTCTTATGGGAGCTCTCTTCTAGGTAACTAATTTTCTTTCTGATCGTGAGTTTAAGATTCTCTGTCTTTAACATTTGCCATTTTAGTTATGATGTGTCTTGGTGGGGTCCTCTTCAGATTCATCTTGTTTGGGACTCTTTGTGCTTCCTGGGCTTGTGTGTCTTTTTCCTTCTGGAGGTTAGGGAAGTTTTCAGTCATTATTTCTTCAGATAGGTTCCTCATCCCTTGTCCTCTCTCTCCTCTTCTTCTGGTTCCCCTATGATGTGAATGTTTTTATGCTTCATGTTGTCCCAAAGGTGGAACTGAGGAAAAGTTCCAGCTAGGGGTGTATGAATCTGCTGCAGTTGGCATCCAAGAGGCTCTAAGTTGGGTATCTTAGGCCTGACTTTCTGGCATGGACACAGTAACCAGGATAAGGAAGAACCTTCAAGGTGTCTCAACTGTCTTCCTGAGAAAAAGAGTAATTTGAGGTCAGAGCCAATGAAGGGAGTGGGTGTCCTAGCTGATGTCAGGTTTAAAGCTTGGGGAGAACTGGGTTTTTATAGGTATGTGATATGGAGATAAACAGGGAACCAGAGAATAGAAGATAGTATCTGGGAATGAAAGACATCTCAGGACCAAGATAATATAAACTAAACATCTGATTTAGAGAGGGTGAGAGGTAAGAGTTAAGGAAAAATGGAGGGGGGTCAGTAGGAAGGGGCGGGAGAGAGAGTGAGATCTTCCAGATACTGCTATAAAAAGCTAAGGCCACTGTATAGGTGTTTGTGGACTCACCCAAAGGTAGAAAGAAGTTGCTAGAATGCAGAGATGAGGCACATGACCCAAAGGAAATAATATGCAGTGTGTAGCTTAACTCTAGGTGACAATACTGCAGAGTTTATAAAGTTAAAGAATAAGTAAAGGTGATATTAGATTTCTTTTTCTTAAATTTGTAAAACTGAGAAAAATATCTTTAGAACACACTCAAAAAAGAAATACTTTTAGTGGTATGAAGACTATCTAGGGGACATATGCAATTTAATTTTCAAAAGTGTTTGAGGTACATATATTCATGCATAATAAGATTGGAGCAGCCTTGATAATTAAAAAGCAGAACTGAAGTTTAGAAAAAAATTCTTGGGAATATAATTTCTGTGTAGGACTGTTCTGATTTTCAATGTCATCTCCACTAAATCTTTTGACTTTTTAAATAGAGTTTAAATCTTTTATGATATAGTCAGTTGCTCTAGTTCTGAGAGCCAGCCTCCAACCCAGATTATCCAAATCCTGTTGACCTGGTGAACTACCAATGCTTTCAATGGTAACTGGGCATACGTGTTGCCTGGGGAGCTTGTTAAAACAGATGTATGATTCAGTAGGTCTGGGGTAGGGCCCAGATAATGCTGCTGATGTTGATCTGAAGACCAAACGTTGAGTTGCAGGGCATTAGGCTACTTTTACTGTGTAAATTATACTCGTATAAGAGGCATGGTCTCCAATATAATGTAACAATAAAATGAACATGAACCCTCCTGCCCAATCATTAATCTGGTCGACATCTTATTTTTTTTTTTAGTTTAAAAGGAAATCTGTCCTCATCAGAAAAATGTGACTATAGGAGGAAAGCTGAAAATAGGTGTAGGTATGTTTGTAGGAAAGAGGGCAGCCTTTTAGTTTTTCCTCAATAGGAAATTTCAAGGAAAATAGAATTTCTGTGGATTCAATTTTTAGAAACTCTGAAAAACCTGTCATAGTTATCAAGAAACTGTAGTCCTTGTCTCAGCTGCAGAGGAAAAAAAAAAAAGAACATTTTCCTTGCCTTCCAAAGTGTAGCATTACCACAGTTCTGAAGTACCTGAGAGTATCTTTGCCTAAGAAGGGATTTGAGCTTCCTAAGAGGCCTGTGCAGTGTACTTCAAAGTCATCCCTCCAAGAATGTCAATATCCTTTGCAAACTTTAGCTGAATCATCATCATCATTACAGCCCAGGCAATATGCACCTGAACATCTCACAGCATCTTCTTTCCAGTGTACGAATGAGACTTTCAGTTGTGGCATGTTGTGTCATGGCTGGGTTGTCAAATAAGACTTTTTCAAAAGGGAACACTAAACTCAGTATCTAATAAGAAATTAGAAAAGTAAGCTTTTTTTTTTAACTTGTCCAAATATACTTTATTGGTTGACGGAGTGAAAGGAGTGAAAATTTCTACATGGTACTTTGCAACCATGATGCATCGCCTCAAGGGATTTACAAAGGAATGGCTGGGAGGGCTCTGGATTGTATACCCTGGAACCTTCTCCCAACAGATCATTTTCCCTGTTTTGTGATTCTGAGAACTTAGTCTTAACTGCTTAAGTAACCTCGAAAGGCACTGAGAAGTCCAGTTTTCCTGAAGAATAGCAGCATCTCCAATTCCAAACAAGTGTTTATGTACTTGAATGTATTATACACTTGGATTTAGCCAATATTCCCTGCTGGAGACAAGGCAGGGTTTTTTTCCCCCCCTTTAAGCGCTACATGTTGAACTATCTAGAGGACAAGCTGTTTATATGTTATCTCAACATGTTTCCTCATCTCTGCTAACCTCATGTGTGTTTTCTGTCAATAAATATACATTTTAAGAGGTGAGAGAGTGGTGTTTATAATTGCACTTTGAATCCAGGATGAATTCAAATGCATTAATAAATGACATTGACTATCATCAACATTAAGGACATTTGTAGTAGCTGATCTCTGGTTCATGAATAATGAGTTATCTTGGTTTTAATAATTTACTTTTTTAAAAATCTTTTCCCTCTATTCTTTAGCTGTGAAGTTGCAAGAGCTTTTTACCTCACCTTAGATGATTACTAGTTATATTCCTAGAGGGCAGATATAAGTTAATGAGCAACAAGGGAGGGGATAAAGAAGCAAGAACAAAAACAGCATATTGCCTTCAAGACTATTAATGTCCCTTTGTGGAGGATAGCAACAGCTAATGTCTGGCAAGAGCAGTAGAGGAAGAAATTGCTGCAGGTTCAGGTGGGAGAGTGAGTCACCTTGAGGCTGGCACTGCTGATGAGGTTTGGAGAATAATCTTTCCATTAGGAGTTGGTCCTCCTTTGAGCATAGGGGAATTATTAATGTCCAGTACTTGAAATGTTTGATTTACTTCTTGTGTACTGCATGGCAACAAAGCATTAATAGCCCCACACATCACATTTCCACAGAGGGTGTCTGCAAATGCATCTATTCTCAAAAATGTTAGGAAATTTTAGAGTCTGAGGGTATTTCTTTTGGTGTGTGGGTATATTTCACTGTGCAGAGGTGTAAGTTATATAGGTAGGTAGGTAAATAGGTAAGTAGGTATATAAATATATGTTATCACTTATGATTTTTAGTAGAAAAATGCCATCATATATTCATTTGTCTGTACTGTGCCACTTTGCAAAGTACCTGTTTATGGGAAAATTGTTTAAACTTAGATATTAAAGTAGTTGGTCATTTCTAATATACTCACATACAGCCACAAGAATGTTTAGTCAATCTTATTAATAATAAAAGTGTGACTTTTTTATAGGGCTGGATTTGGAACTGTGTGCCTGTCTTAAATGTCAAGTCATCGTAATGAAATATTAGCTTGCTTTGGCTTAAATTTGTATATTTTATTCTTACTCACTTCTAAATACCTTTTCTTAATCCCTTATTTTTGGCTCATTTGATATGATTATCATTCCAATTTATTGCCTCCTGAATAATAGATTCTAAATCATTCTCATTTTGGTCTTTGATTTCCTATTAAAAATCCTGAAGCCGAACAGCTAATGATGCCGTTGATGCACGACAATGCTGCTGTTCATCACGGGCCTTTTTCATTATTGTACAATATCCCTGCTACCCCATCATTGTTCCGTTTTGGGTTTTGTTATTGCATTTCCTCTTGTTATTTAATTTAAGAAGTTAGAAATACACATTTATAGATAGCCCCCCAAATAACCTTTTACCTAAGAGGTGTTTTTACTTCTAATTGATGTAATTTTATGGATGACACTTCTTGAAGAGGCTTTGGGTAGTTCTGCATACAGTTGTTTTATGTTCCCTATTTCCATCTTTAGGAGTTTTATTTAAAAAAAAAACAAACTTACACGTAGGAGGCAAATCATTTCAGACACAGGGTATCCAGTACTCCTGGGAGCTATAACAAATCTGTGAATTTATCGAACATATTTATGTTCCCCAAAATCTAATCATTTAAAAGGTGCCAGAATCCCCCATATGTGATACGTACCATTTAGTTTCTTTCTTTTTTTTTTTACTATTTTTAATTATTGTTGTTCAGTTACAATTGTCCCACCTTCTTGCCCATTGCTCTTCCCTACTGTGCCCCTGACTCCCAGTCAACCCCCACCCCATTGTCCATGCCCATGAGTCCTCCATTCATGTTCCTTGACTTGGTCTTTCCCCATCTTTCTCCTATTAACCCCCTTCCCCCTCCCCTCTAATTACTGTCAGTTTGTTCTTTATTTCAGTGTCTCTGGTTCTATTTTGCTCATTTGTTTGTTTTGTTGGTCATATTCCACTTATAGGTGAGATCATTTGGTATTTGTCCTTTACTACCTGGCTTATTTCACTTAGCATAATACCCTCCAGTTCCATCTATGTTGTCTTGAAGGGTAGGCATTCCTTTTTTTCCTGCTGTGTAGTATTCCATTGCATAAATGAACGACAGTTTTTTGATCCACTTGTTTACTGATGGGCACTTGGGCTGTTTCCAGCACTTGGCTATTATAAATAATGCCACTATGGACATAAGGGTGCATAGGTCCTTTTGAATTTGTGTTTCAGGATTCTTAGGGTATATGCCCAGCAGGGGGATCACTGGATCAAAAGACAGTTCCATCTTTAGTTTTTTGTGGGATCTCGGGCAAGAGTTTGATCTCCAATATACATAAAGAACTCACACAACTCCTCGTGAGGAAGACAAACAACCTGATTAAAAAATGGGCAAAAGACTTGAACAGACACTTCTCCATGGAGAACATACAGAGGGTCCATAGACACATGAAAAAATGCTCAACATCACTAGTAACCAGAGAAGTGCAAATTAAAACCACAGTGAGATGGTACTTTCACACTGGTCAGAATGGCCATCATTAACAAATCAACAAACAAGCCTGGCAAGTCTGTGGAGAAAAGGGAGCCCTAATACACTATTGGTGGGAATGCAGACTAGTATAGCCACTGTGGAAAACAATGTGGAATTTCCTTAAAAAAAAAGACAACAACAAACAACTAAAGATGGAACTACCATTTAGTTCAAATTAGACAAATAGATTTCAAACTGGTCTTATTTATCCCACTTACCACAGTTAGACAATAGTTTAGGAAAATCTGTGATCAGTTGGCTAGCTTAATCATATAAGCAAAATTTGTAACTTGTTTAAAATTTTGATATCCTAAGTTTATTTTATAATCATTCAAACAATGTTTTATGGAACATGAAGATTTTCATTAAATATTAATATGTGTGAAATTCATGGCATGTGATTAGCTAACCAAAAATCCTCTGATCAGTTATGAGGAAGTGCTGAGCTCTCAGTGCTAAGGAGACCAAATCTATTGGTATGACCTGGGTTCCCTTCTTCCATTCCAAGCTTCGAATTGCATAACTATGTTCTGTGGTCACCTGGAAAACCATTTCACAATGTGACTAAGGGAAGTAAAGTCCATTCTACTACCAGAAGAATCATAAAGGCACATTTTCTACTTATTAGTATGCAGGCAGTCATACCACCTTATGAAGGAAATTAAAGAACTGACACCACTTTGCTCTTGCAAGTGTATCATTTGTAAATAACACTGCTATCATGTGCATTTGATGTATATAAATACTATTCAGGAAGAACATCAGTGACTCGGGCCACTAGGGAGGCATACAGTATAGGGTGAGTTATTTGATATACTTTTTTGCCCAGTAAAAATATCTGCTAATATTCTACCTCCCTATGTTTGACTTCATCTACACCAATCAACCTACTTATTACTAATAGGCTTTCCATGTTTTTAAGTATTGAGATAAGAGTGCTCATGTTAAGAATAAAAAAGAGAAAGAAAAAAAAGATTTTTGATTAAAAATAAATTGATATTCTAGTTTATACTTCAGTCTCTTAGAATATTGTTTTCCTTCTTTTATCGAACAATTACAATTATGCACCAGGCATTTTACTACCTGTTGAAGATACCACAGTAAACGACAACAAACATGGTTATTTTCTAGTGGGTGAGGAAGAGAGTTATCATTCTCTCTTTGTCTATGCTGCCCTTGCCAATATACCAACAGGAAATCTGTTACCTCTATTTTCAAAATGTACCCAGAATCTGCTTATATCTTAACTTCTCCCCTGCTACCATCCTGGTCTGAGCTACTCTCATCTCACACATTGGTTTGGGTAATAGTTTCCTAAAAGATCTCGCTGCTTTTAGTCTTGCTACCTTTACACAAGATCCATTCTCAACAGAGCATCAAGAGTGATGTTTTCAGAATGAAAATCAGGCCATGTAGGTTCTCTGCTTAATATCTTGCAATGGCGCCCATTTCACTGACAGCAAAAGCATCTCTCCAACTTCATCTCCTCATCCTTTCCCTTACTCATTCCAGCCACATTGGCTTTTCTGACTTTCCACAGACCACATGCACTCAAGCCTCAGGACCTTTGCACTAGTCCTCTGAGATAGGAATGATCTTCATGCAAGAATCTGCTGCAAGTTTTTACTAAAGTTCATTTTCTCAATCAGGCATTCTGTGACTATACTAATTTAAAATTACAATCCATTGTATAAGCATTCCCAATTTTCCTTACCCTGCTCTATTTTTTTCTGTTGTTTAAAATCATTTTCTAATATAGTATGCACATTACTTATTATTTATATTATTGATTTTATTTCTCTCTCACTAGAATATAAGTCCCTTAAAGGTGGAAATTTTCTGTTATCTCTTATAGCAAGCTTGCCACATAGCAGGTAGTCAGTAAAGTTTTTGAATGTATAAATAAATAAGCCAAGTAAAAATGAATGTATAATTAAGAATTGTGACTATAGTTGACATAAATATTGATCACTATTTGCTTGCATTGTTTTAAAGTGCTTTACATACAAACTGACATAAAATTACTTTTTTATCCTTAAAACAACCCTATGAGATAGACACTGTTATCTTTATTTTACACACAAAGCAACTGATACACAGATTCTTGATCTAGTCCTATGTTCATAACTCATAGAATTGGGGTTCAAAGTCAGAGAGCTAGGCAACCAGGAGGCCACACTCTTAATTGTGATACATACCGCCTTCTTGTTGCTAGTGGTATAGATGAAAATAGTATCAGGGAAACTGGATCTGGTTTGGGGAGTCAGGTGATGCTTCTCAGTGAAATGACTTTGAGATAAAACAAGCAGCACTTAGATGGTTGGGAAGAAGAACAATTCTAAGTTAACTCTGTTTTTAAGAACTGAGATGATGGGAACTTTTCAAATTGAGGATTAGTTTGCAGGAAACTCAGCTAATGCCACCAGACCAATGAGCTTCTTATTGGTAACACCTCCTCCTTCCCACACTGTGGTGGTGTCAGAAGAGATGAACTCATCTTGCGGTGTGGTCAGTTACTGGTTGGCTTATGTGAAGAATTCCTCTCAGTGACTCCATAAATTAAGCAGAATGTTGCTCCACTTTTCAAATTACAGGACACCACTTTAAGAAGGCAAACTTGAGGGAAATCTTATACATTCTGTTATGTGGACTGAGGAGGGTGCTGTGAATGAAGTTCATTGTGATCCCTTGTGACTGAGTGGGTTTCACCAGCAGGACTAGGGCAATAGGAAGAAACTAATTGGTTCCTGGAGGTGGCTTTGACTGCCTTGGAGAAAGCCTCAACAGCCACTATTCTGAGAATTGACAGCATGAGGCAGTGGGTAGATTACACATTTATATTTCTCTGTTTAACTGCAAATGGGGAAAATAACTAGAGCATGCACATACCAAGAGTCTCAAATGGGTATGGCATCTGGCTTCCTTTTCCCGGTACCCACCCCACTTATACTTCTCTCAATTTTCATAAGTGTTTGTTGGGATCCTAAATATTCTCCTAAAGACATAAGAAGTGAACCACAGAGGTTTTTTTGGAACTTATTATAGCCCACACTCCTAAACAGCCCATCTCCATGTTACTTCAGATATCATATAATTTATTTAATACTAATATTGGCTATGAACCACTGGTAGAAAAGTTTTCCCTTTATTGTGTCTCACACAAGGAAGTTGATAAAGAATATTTTCAACAAAAGTGACCTTCAAATATTAGGGACCAAAATTCTTAGCTATCGGTTTTTTTAGCCAATGTTTTCTTATCCAGTAATTGGTAGAAACTCTTACGTGATACCTAGCTTTTTTAAAATAAATTATATTTTAAAAGAATTATATGTACTAATTGGTGATATTAGTTAGGAACTTGTATTATACACATTGGTTATTATTATTAGGCTGGTAAAATGAGGGAACTAAACTCAATTTGTCTGCCAAGCTTTGTTTATTTTTGCTATCCTCAACCCAGTCACTGCCTTTGGAAAGAGGACTTGCACTTTCTAAACACATGCCAGTTTCTTGCCCAGAAAGTCCCTTTTCCCATCTCTGTCTCTTAAAATTTAATCTTTAAAGACCTTCCCTGATCAATCCAATAGGAAGTGACTGTCATATTTTTAAAAATGAATATTTTCTATGCTAATTGTGACATATCATTCCTTTATTTAAGAAATATTTATTTTTATAGAACTTTTAAAATCTTGTGATAGGTCTAAGAACATGGACATGAAGAAAACGTACTTAGTCTTGCATTTATGAAATGTTTAGGTAAATAATCACAAATATGCATAAAGAGAAATTCTGGTAAAAGTTGTATTACAAAACTACAGGATGTCATGAGAAAGAATAATGTTTAAGAAAATATTTAGGGGGGAAGATCAGAGAAGGCCTTCCTAAGGAAGTAACATTTTACTTGAGATCTGATGGGTGGATAAGAGTTCTTCAGGCCAGAAATAGAACAATTTTCAAGACAAAGGGAATTACATTAGTAAAGTCTCAGGTGAGAAAGGTCTTGGGGTATTCCAGGAACTGAAAAACAGTCAATGTGTTTTATATTTTAGTTACATATGAGCCTTTCTTATGTCTCTCAGATGGATAAGAGTTTCTTTTTATTTCTTTGCACTCTAAATGCGCTAGAGGACTTTGGCTTCCCATTATTGTAAGCAATTTGTTTTAAACTTCTCTTCCTATGTAAATAATTATAAAAAGTGGATCAAATATATGAGACAAGGACTTTCAGGTACTTTTGGGACAAAGAGAGCAGTCCTATCATCCTTGATAAAAGGAAGACCCACAAGGGAGACTTCTTATCATCCCCAGATTTCTGCCTAAGAGACATTTGACAACTTCACAGTAGGGAGATAAGTAGAGGACAGAAACCTCACTGAGTGAGGAGGTACAGATTAGAATTTTAAGCTGCTGAGACAGCTGGAATTGGAGGGGCAGGGTACAGAAAATGAGGTAGCTGTATAGAGAAGGCACCTTAGAAGTTTGCACGAGGGTTCACTTTGTGTCCTTGGCTGAGGGCTAAAGTGCTCACGTACAGTGCACTGAGTCCACAAGGCCAAGCAAAGAGTGGCTTCCAGGAGGCCAGGAAGAATACATAGATGCTAGAGGTTGCACAGGCTAAAAGAAGTCACAATCTGGGCCAGCAGAGCGGAGAGCTCTCATTGAGCAATTTAGACATCAATTAAGATTAAATGCCATACAGCAAGGGTCTCCAGTGAATGGGCCACGGACCAAACCAGTCTGTGGCCTATTAGGAACTAGGCTGCAGAGCAGGAGGCGAATAATGGGCCAGCAAAGCTTCATCTGTATTTACAGCCACTCCCCATCACTCACATTACTGCCTGAGCTTTGCCTCTTGTCAGATCAGCAGCTTTAGATTCTCACAGGAGCAGGAACCCTACTGTGAACTGTGTATGCAAGGGATCTAGGTTGTGTGTTCCTTATAAGAATCTAACGCCTGATGATCTGAGGTGAAGCTGAGGCGGTGATGCTAGCGCCAGGGAGCAGCTGCAAATACAGATCATTAGCAGACAAGCTTAAGGCACAGAGACCACAATAAATCAATTGCTTGCAAACTCATATCAAAACCCTATCAGTGAGTGGCAAGTGACAATTACATTGTATCTGGTGGCAGGCTTTTGTCAGAATCTGACACTTATTTTAGTCTGCAAGTGGCCTGCCCATTATTTTATTTATCACTTCCATCTGTACCTCTTTCCCATGCTACGCACTTGTCTCAGTCACAATTTTGGTGAGCCCACATGCTAACCCTAGCATGTGGTGAATTGTATAATTATTTCATTATATATTACAATGTAATAATAATAGAAATAAAGTGCACAATAAAAATAATGTGCTTGAATCATCCTGAAACCATCCCTCTACCCCAGTCGATGGAAAAATTATTTTCCATGGGACCAGTCCCTGGTGCCAAAAAAATTTGGGGACCACTGGCATAGAGGAAAGAAAATGCCCTAGACCTAATTAAAAAAATGACAAGAAACCTGAAATAAAAAGCACAAAACCAAGCCTAAAAAGATTAAGGGAATCTATCAATTAACTCTCTGATAAAACAAAATTTAGGACTGAAATGAGAACAACATACATGAGATCCTCTATAATGTAAGATATACAATAAAAAAGTTAATGGACAGGAGAAGAAGCCAGAAAATGTTGGCCTTTGCCAAGGAAAAAACCATTCAGTGACAACAGATGCCAAAAGATGCTCAAAAAGAAAAAAAATCACAGACATAAAAAGCAGAGGTTTGAAAACAGCTATTAGAAACTCATTCAAGGATTTCAAGAAAAAAAGTAGAAAACTTTTATCAATAAAATAGAAATTAGAAAAAGAAACTGAAATTCTACAAATAAAAAATAAGCCCTGGCCGGTGTGGCTCAGTTGATTGAGCACCAGCCTGCGAAGAAAAAGGTCACTGGTTCGATTCCCAGTCAGGCCACATGCCTGAGTTGCAGGCCAGGTCCCCAGTCGGGGGCCCACAAGAAGCAACCACACATTGATGTTTCTCTCCCTCTCTTTCTTCCTCCTTTCCCTTCTAAAAATAAATAAATAAAATCTTTATTAAAAATATAAAAATAAAATAAAATACCTGAAATAAAAAACAGAAAAAAATCCGAATGTGTTAAACAACAGCAGAATAAAGCCTAACAGTATCTAAATTAAAGAAGAGAGAGAAAATTATTTAAATATTAACAAAGTTTCACTGACCTGTGAGGCAATACTGAGGAGTAAAAGATAAAGATAAACTACCAGAAAAAAAATAGCAAGGAATGCATTAGAAAAAAAAATGAGTAAACAACAACTAAAAATTCCCCAAATTTGGTAGAAAAAAATATCATTCATATCTAAGAAGCTCAATAAATCCCAAGTAGGATAAGTCTAAGAGAAAACATTATAAACATATCATCATACTCAAACTTAAAACATCATACTTAAAAAGAAATATTATGTACAACTTTGTACCAATAAATTTGAGAAATGAAATGAAATGGGTAAACATCCCAAGAAAAACAAACTCTAAAACTTACATAAGAATAAAAAGAAAATTGGAATAGTCACTTCCTTATTAAAGACATCTAATTCATAAGTAAGTACTTTCCCACAAAGAAAACATTAGGTTCAGATAATTTCACTGATGAATTCTGCCAGATAGTTAATGATTAACATCAATGTTACACAAACTGTTATGGAAAAAGTATAAGATGTCACAACATTTCCTATGTCTTTTCATGTGGTCATCATAATGATAAAACCAGCATAAACAAAGATGTTAAAATATAAAAATAAAATCACAGGCCAATATTTCTTATGAACATACCTATAAAAATCCTTAACCAAATGTTAGCAAATGGAATCCAGCATTATATAAAAATAATAATACATAATAATCAAGTGGAATTTATCCCAAGATTTTAAAGTTGTGACAAGACTAAAAAAACCCTCATTAATGAACAAAGAATAAAAATCATATAATTATCTTAATTGAAGGGAAAAAGAAGCATTTGATGACATTTAACACTCATTCATGAAGAGTTCTCAGATTAAGCATAGAATAATATTTCAGTTATAAACGACATCTGTAAAAACTTCTAGTTAACATTATTATATACAACATTTTTTTCTAACATCAAAATAAGGTGAAGACATTAACTGTTACCATTTCTATTTATACTGAAGCTCCTAGGCATTGCAATAAAGCAAGGAAAAAGAAGTAAATCATATAAAGATTGAAGAGAAGAAATAAATTTTTCTTTATTCACAGATAACATGATTATATGATTATATATTTAGAAAATACTATAAAACCTCAAATAGATCCTATGACTAATAAATGAGAAAGATTCTAGGATACAAGGTCAATATAAAAAAAATCATTTGATTTTAATAGGTTAGCAAATAATTAAAAATATTAACAATCCATCTCATTTAATAGAACCAAAAACCATAAAATAATTATCAATAAACAATGAAAGACATATTTAAGTTTTCTGTACTAAAAACTAAAAACTTTGGTTAAGAGAAAATTTTAAGACCTAAATAAACATTTATGAGTTAGTAATTCAGTATTTTTAAGATTCTCATTTTATCTAAATCAATCTATACATTCAAGGCAATTGTAATAAAAAACAATCACAGCATAGACATCGGCAGGCTTATCCTAAAACACATAAAAAGTGAAAGATCTATAATAGACAAAGAAATCCTCAAGAGAGGGAAGAATTTTGGAGCCATTACACTAATATTAAGAATTACTAGTAAGTGACAATAAATGAGACACTGTGTGGCAATGGAATAAGAATAGACAAGTAGATCAATGGAAACAAATAGAACATGCAGAAATAAACATCTGCCTAGATGGTTGAGTGATGCCAATGTAATTTAATGGGGAGGGGAGTCTTTTCAATAAATAGTGAAGTAAAAACTAGATAGTGTAAGAAAAACAGTGAACGTTGTTTCCCACCACATGTTACATACAAAAATTAAAAGCAAAAACTATAACACTCCTAGGATAAGAGATAGGAGAATAATGACCTGGGGTTAGGCAAATATTTTTTAGACACAACACAAAGAGCTCTAAATATTAAACTAAAAAGATAACTTTGTCTTGATTAAATTTTTAAAAGTCTACTCATCAAAGGTAGATGTCATAAAGAAAATGAAAAGATAAGACACAGGTAGGTAGGAGGAAGATTATCCCAATACCTATATATGACAAAGAATTTATATCTAGAATATTCTAAATACTCTTACAGCTAAACAATAAACAGGCAAACAACACCTTTAAACCACAGGCAAATAGACATCTCCTAGGAGAAGATACACAGATGGACAACAAGTAAATGAAAATGTGCCCAATATCATTAACTGTCAGACAGATTTAAACTGCAATGTGACAAGATTTCACTCCCAACAAAATGGTTCAAAATAAAAAGAAGGACAACACAAAATGTTGACAAGGTTGTGGAGCATCAAAAGTCTTATGTATTGCTGATGGGTGTGAATGTAAATTGATGTGCTTTCAAAAAATCTGATAGGTCCTTATAAAGTTAATTATATGCATACCATATGATTTAGGATTTCTACTTATTAATATTATATAAAATATAAATAAGAAAATGAATATTATTTCTCTAAAAATTACCACAAAGTGAGTTGCTTAAATCAAAACAATATCTTACCTTTCTGGAATTCAGAAATCAAAATGGGTCACACTGGGCAAAAATTTGTTTTTGTGCCTTTTCCAGCCTTTCGAGGCCACCCACACTTCTTGGCTCGTTGCCCTCCTCTAGCTTCAAAGCCAGCAATGGCCAGTGGAGTCCTCTCATCCCAGCCCTCCGACACTCACTCTCCTGCCTCATCTTCCACATTTAAGGATCCTTGGGATTACTTTGGGCCCACCTAGATATCTAGAACATTCTCCTTATTTTAAGGTCACTCATTAGCAATTCTCATTTCATCCACTACCTGAATTCCCCTTTGTGACGGAACTAATTTACTCACAGGTATTGGGGATTAAGATGTGGATATCTTTGAAAGGCCATTATTCTGCCAACTGCAGATTTTAATCTAAAAGAAATGAAGGTGTGTTTATAATACACTTGCACAAACTGTTTAAAACAGCTTGATTCATAATAGCACATAACTAGAAACAACTCCAATGTTTATTGTCAAGGGTATCAACAAATTACAATAAATTATTACAATGGAAAACTACTCAAAAATTTTTAAAAGGATGATTTAATTGATAAAATCCCTAAAGCATTACATCAAGCTAAAGAAGCAAGATATAAAAAAGTAAATACTATAGGATTCCATTTTTTTTGGCAACCAGGATCATCAAAACCAAATAATGGTGGTAGAAATAAGAATACTGGTGTCTTTAAAGGGGCAAAGTTGACTGAGAAAGGGCAGAAGTGAAGTTTTTGAATAGATGATGGAATAAGAATAGACAAGTAGATCAATGGAAACAAATAGAACATGCAGAAATAAACATCTACCTAGATGGCCGAGTGAAGCCAATGTTATTTAATGGTGGGGGGATGAGATAAATTTTTTATATTTTGGTTGCAATGATTACATAGAAGAGGTGAGAGTGTGTACCTATATATCAGTACTCATAAGATCTGTGCATTTCACTGTGTATAAAGTTTACTTGATAATACAAATTAAAAACATATTGGAGTAATAAAGAACAAGTAACCTATACTTTTATAATTAAACACACAAAAAACAAACAAAAAGAAAGAAACAAATAGTGGCCAAGATATCACTGTTGCTTGTTGCTGTGAACTGACAGATTTGACTTTTTAAAAGTAAACCCTTCAAGTTCAAATTTAATGTTTATGTAAACATTCTCAACAAATCTGAACATGGAGATTCTACCTTCTTACTTTGGTAGAGATACTAGTTTAAATCCTTTCAAAAAAATGTAAATCAGATGAATTTTTTTTCCAATATATTGAGGTATGATTGACAACGTTGTAATATATTTAGTGTACAACATGGTGATTTGATAGACACAGACAATGTGAAAGGATTCTATGAAATTTTCCTCCATGCCACAGTGGGGTTACACATGTACTGATAAAATGAAGCCAGAGGCCTTAATGATCATCTCATAAATAAATTATGAAACTTCTCCAAAGACTTCTGTGCTGACTACCCTGATGGCAATTTACAGTTATAGTCATGTGCTTCATAATGACACATCAGTCAGCAGTAGAACACATATATGATGGTGGTTCTGTAAGATTATAATGGAGCTGAAAAAGTCCTATTGCCTGGTGACATCATAGCCACTGTAATGTAGTGCAACATATTACCTGTCCAGGGTGATGCTGGTGTACACAGACCTACTGTGCTGCCAGTCATATAAAAGTACAGCACATACTTATGTACAGTACATAATACTTGATAATAGTAACAGACAACCATTGCTGGTTTATGTATTTACTATACTATACCTTTACTGTTATATCAGAGTGTACTCTTTCTACCTATAAAAAATGTTTTCTATAGGTAGGTATAAAACAGTGTGATGTGTTATGCAAGCAGCAGCCTCATGTATCTAATGTTTACCATGTCTCTTGATTGCATCATTTTCTTTTGTGCTTGTTTGCTCTTGTGTTGTTTTATAAATTTAGTGTAGCCTAAGTGTACAGTGTTTATAAAGTCCACAGTAATGTACAGCAATGTCCTAGGCCTTCATGTTCACTTGCTGCTCACCTGCTAACTCACCCAGAGCAACTTCTAGTCCTGAAAGCTCCATTCATGTAATTGCTCTGTACAGGTAGACCATTTTTTCTCTTTCATTCCATATTTTTAAAGTACCCTTTTTACATTCAGATACACAGATCCACTGTGTTACAATTGAATACAATATTTAGTAGAGTAACCTACTGCACAGGTTTATAGTTTAGGAGCAATAGGCTCTATGATATATGAGGGGAACCCCTCCAAAAAACATAATTACCTTTTGGAGGGCAGGCTCCCTGTAGTGCAGGCTTCTCCTTCTAGGTGAGTGCTGTAGGAACCCCTCTGCATCAGTGTACCAGCTGGCATTGCTGTGAGAGGCTGTGTTCGGCTTCAGTGAATTTCTTTTGAAGACTCTTTCAGTGCATTTGCCCATTTCATAATGGGTAATTTACAAGCACACCTGCCCACACATGAGTGTTCAGCAGTTTCTGACCAAAAACAGCATGACCCCTGTGCCTCTCCCTCCCTGTTTACCCAATCTTGCCCCAAGCAACTGTTTTTTATTTTGTCTGGAAGAAAAATGTCCTCAAAGGGAAACGTTTTGCCAATGTCAAGAGGTGAAACGAAGAAACTGTGGAAGCACTA